>NC_089496.1:35450612-36056612 GCF_036850765.1 Saccopteryx bilineata
TAGAATGTATGTTGTAAGAACATCATTGTTGCTCATTTTTACCAATAACCTAGGTTTCCTTCCTGAACCCACCATAGTAGTACCTCAGTGTGGCCACTGTGCTCACCACATTAAAACAGTAAGGCATTTCCAGTCATAGGGCTCAATGATATGTTTTAGTGAGTTCTATAGCTAAGTTTAACAAGCACTAAGATTCTGCTTATTTGCAAGTCTACTTTGATGGTTCAATTTCTTTGTCTTGTTATATCACACTGTTTCCTTTCCTTAGCAGTTCTTATGCACTAACAGTGAAATCTTGAGGATCTTAATATAAATTCTAAATTATAAAGACAGGAAGCTCAATTGCATAGAACATGAAACTAAAGCTGTTGTGAACAGTTAGTACACACTCGTGGCAATTCTCCAAGGCTAAAATTTATATTTGTTTATAATAGCTAACAACAAATCACAAAAAGTCTGTCATTGCAATTTTCCTAAAATTATTAGAACATAACTTCTCATTTAATAAGATAACCATTTAGTAAAACAATAGAACTTTTGAAATTGAATTAACTTTTAAAAATGATCACTTATACTAGGATTACCATCCATGCATTAGTTCATCTTCTTACAATGACAGAACTTCAGTATTCTCCTTTATTTTTAAACTCCTCAATTTACAAAACAGGTATGGAGAGCTCATAACACAGATCCAAATAATGGAAATACAATAATCTCAGAAGAGTTTCCTAAACATTCACCGAAGTTGAAAACCTGGCCTTCAAAATACTGATTATTGCATGGTGACCCTCTCATGCTTGAGATAGTCCCATAGCATTCAAATTCATCCTTATGACACGTGTTGTTTAATTAAATTAACACATATTTTAAAAACGTCAAGAATAGGCACAGTTTGTCTCTTCTATATTTAAAAAGTCTTTAAGATTTAATGTAGTATTTGCTTCCCTGAATTATCATTAGCAGTATAAAATGTTTGCATATAAAACACAGTTGTTTTAAAAGTAAAGACTTTGTTAGCATTATTTAATTGACTAACAAGACCATTTTGAACCATATAATCATACTATAAAGGACTGTTCGTTTGTTTTTTCCTTTAAACATGTAACCAACTACACATAAAAAAATATATAATTTTAACCCGTTGTGAATGACGGAAAAGAAAAGTGACCACATCACACAATGAAGAAATGACAGATTTCATTTGGAAGGTTTAAGATGACCCCCTTTTGGAAACTGAGTAATACCACTGGGATACAGAGGGAAGGACAGCAGGCCCGAGATGGTGATCTGGGTCCTTTATTGTTACCACTAATATCTTCCATAAAACTGTCTCCACGTCCCATAAAAATGCCATGGTGCTTCAGGAAAAATAGAGATTGGAGACAATAGTTTATTTTGGCTGGAACTAAAGTTCCAGAACTAAAGGGTTACTTCCAGAAATAGGAGCCAGCCTTGAAAAGAATGTAACAGAACGAGGATGCAGCGCAAGTGTCGCAGCATTAATCCCGGAGCGCATCGGCGTCTGAATCAAGGGGCCTTTGTTAGGAAATTTGTGACATAATTAATCATCCAGAGGAAGTAAAGAGGTTTGAGGTTGGAATCTAGTTACCCAGGGAATTCCCTTTTCCTCTGGCACCCACTTGCCAGTCCAGCCATAAAATAGGAGCAGAAATGCCTCGCTCTGTAAATGATTAATTTACATGAAATTAACTTGTTCGCTAGCTGAGCCACAGCTGACCTGGGTTCTAGGGAGGCCCACCGGAAACCCCCTGAATGACCTCATCAAGTCACCACCCCCTTTGGGCTTCCTCATCTCTGTTCCCTTTACTCTTCCCTCTCAAAATGGGGAACTCTCCAACAGCTGCACTCCGTCTGCTTGTCGTCTATAAAGAATTTCCATAGCTTAACAGTTCACTATTTTCAAGGTGTCAATTGCCATATGAATTACACACAATAAATATTTATTGAAGAGGTACAAACAAATTAACAAATTGGTAAGTAACATATCATCATATAACCTCATTGAGGAGATTATAAAAATTGTGTGTATGTATGTGTGTGTGTCCAGGTGAAAATATCAGGAAAGGGTTTTTTTTTTTAATAAAAAAATAACTGAGAATATAAAAGAATTGGCTAGTGCCAAAGAAAGATACAAACACCTTTGGAGAATAAGAGAAGGAAATATCACATGAATTAAAAATTACGAAGAGTTTCACGAACAG
Organism: Saccopteryx bilineata; assembly: GCF_036850765.1. Taxonomy (NCBI): domain Eukaryota; kingdom Metazoa; phylum Chordata; class Mammalia; order Chiroptera; family Emballonuridae; genus Saccopteryx; species Saccopteryx bilineata. The sequence goes on from NC_089496.1 coordinate 35,452,835, forward strand.
ATTACATTTCTACAGGTCCTTAAAGAAAAGGCAGAGTTCTACAATAGGAGCTAGCACACAGGGTTTTCCAGGTGTCAGGAAAATAATCGCAGAAACTTATTTTTATTTATTATTATTATTTTTTTGTATTTTTTCTGAAGTTGGAAATGGGGAGGCAGTCAGAGAGATTCCCGCATGCACCCGACCAGGATCCACCCAGCACGCCCACCAGGGGGTGATGCTCTGCCCATCTGGGGCATTGCTCTGTCGCAACCAGAGCCATTCTAGCACCTGAGGCAGAGGCCATGGAGCCATCCTCAATGCCCGGGCCAACTTTGCTCCAATGGAGCCTTGGCTGTGGGAGGGGAAGAGAGAGACAAAGAGGAAGGAGAGGGGGAGGGGTGGAGAAGCAGATAGGCACTTCTCCTGTGTGCCCTGGCCAGGAATCGAACCTGGGACTTCTGCACGCCAGGCTGATGCTCTACCACTGAGCCAACTGGCCAGGGCCTGGAAACTTATCTTTAAAGACTGACTAGTGGGTGCAGAAAACAACAAACACCTGAAGAATAAAGAATGATGGAATCATCCCAGAAAGATGGATTGAGGCCATGTAGTGTCTTGAATTACAGGCTAAGGGAAGTACTAATATGTTTCTGAGCAAAATAAATAAATAAATAAATAAATAAAATAAAAATGTTCTATCACATTTGTGGTAAAAAAATGGGGGGGGGGGTATGGCAAAAGTATAGGTGTTCAGCTTGTGGGATCCTGGGACAAAAAAGGCTAAATCAGAATATTAGAGCAATTCAGGGATGAGATGAACTTGTAATTTGCAAAACAACTCTTTCTAAACTCTCAAAGTGGTAGGCCTAAGCCTCCAGATAAACAGTTCTGAGGATCATCACTGAGAAGGGTGATGTCAGCAGAGCACTCACCAGTCCCTCTTTCTGCCTTTCCACTTGGTTCTCCATAAATTTCAAATTAATTTCTTCCCCCAAACTAAAGTAGCTTCCTTGTTCAACCTCTCTAGCAGAGGCACAACGGTCTTCCCCTTTCAAGCTCAAATCTTTCATAGATTTTGATTCTTTCTCATTTTCTCCATCAGAGTGTTTTGTATAATTTTCATTTGAAATGGCAAACACCCGAGTCAGGTTCAGCATCTTGTGCTAAGATTATTGCAATAATCATTTTAACCCACTACACCTTTTTATCAGCTTTCTAGATGCCTCTGAACTTCCTTTCACTCTGCCTTAAAAGTGTGTTCCTATTATATCAAGGTAGGTATTACATGTTCACATGAGGCTGGTGGCATTACTGTATCCCAAGAAAATGTCAAGCCAATTTCATGTCCTAGGAATACTATTATTCATAAAAAGTTTACTGAGTGCTTCCTAATTTACTGAGTATCAATAACTATGCAGAACAGCCTGTGACACAAATATAAGTAAGCTATTATTCCTGTCCTTGAGCTCACAGCACTAGAGAGAGGAAACAGAGAGAAAGGCAGAGGGGGAAGAAGTAGGAGAGGGAGAAGAAGAAGAAAAAATACATGGATATTAATTATTCTCTTCTTTGTACTACTCTGTACTTACACATTTTAAGATTCAAAGCCAATTAGACAATATGTCAATACAATGAAGGAGATGCTAGTAGATCAGAGGGATTTCCATAGTAGCTTCTCTAGAGGAAAAGAGAAGGAAGAGAAGGGAAGGGGAAGGGAGGGGAGGGGAGGGAAAAGATGCGGAGGGAAGGGAAAGGAAGGGAAAAGAAGCACTCACTCTACTTGATTTTAGTTAAGAAGGAATCTCATAGAAGATTCCCAGTGTGAGCCAACACTGGGAGAAGGAAAAGGGTTTGTGTAAAGGAGAAACCAGGAGTTACAATAAGATCAGAGTGAACTGAGGGCATTTAGAGCACTTGTGATGTGCTGGGAACACTATCTCAAAGTATAAGAAACAAGGATATGGGGAAAGAGGAGAGAGCAGGACAGGGCCAGCCTGTGAGAGCCTTTGAATTCCATGCTGAGTGTGTTAGCTTGATAATAGAAAGTCACTGCTGGTTTTAACAATGGTAGTAAAATATTAGTTTTGAATGTCTAATTTTGTTACCTATAAATAAATTTGATCTATGCTCCCTCTCTACTGCTATGAAAATCTTTCTGTGCATATCCAGAATAATTAAAGGCAGAAATCATTTAATATATCATCACCAGTTGTAGTACAGGGTAAGCATTTTTAAAAAGCCAGTCAATTCATTCTAGCATAATCCTGAGATTACCTGGTCTCTGGTATAATTCTAATCTAATACCATTTCTAACCATTAAATAAGCAATTCTTTAAAAACATGATCTAATTTTTACAGTATTTTTAATATTGATATAAGAATAATAGCTAACACTGGCCCTGGTTGGTTGGCTCAGTGATAGAGGTAGAGCATCAGCCTGGCTTGTGGCAGTCCCAGGTTCAAATCCCGGCCAGGGCACACAGGAGAAGCATTCATCTGCTCTCCACTCTTCCCCCTCTCCTTTCTCTCTATCTCTCTTTCTCTTCCCACAGTCAAGGCTCCATTGGAGCAAAGTTGGCCTGGGTGCTGATGATGGCTCCATAACCTCTGCCTCAGGTGCTAGAATGGCTCTGGTTGCAATGGAGCAATGTCCCAGATGGGCAGAGCATCATCCCCTAGTGGGCATGCTGGGTGGATCCTGGTCGGGCGCATGTGGGAGCCTGTCTCTCTGCCTCCCTGCTTCTCACTTCAGAAAAATACAAAAAAAGAAAAAAAAGAATAATAGTTAACACTTAAATAGTCCACATGTGCCAGGCTGTATTGTAAGCATCTACATTTATTTACTCAATCCTGTATTTCAGAAATTAAGAAACTGAGGCACAAAGAGATTCAGTACCGTAAGCAAGGCCAGTAAGGTACAGAGCTAGGGTTTATTCCTGAAGCAATTCCCTACCAGGGTCTGTGCTCTTAACTATTGCACAGGATGGTCTTGTCCAAGTAGTCAATGTCAAACCCCTATCAAAAGAGATCCTACAGAAAAAAATGCAAAATAAAGAGAAAAGAACACCATGAGCAACATGTAATGGCTTGTACCTTCCCAATCAAAAATTTCAAAGCCATACACAATTTCAAAACTCTTAGGGTCTTTATTTATATAGGTAACCACACCATTAATAGACTAACATGATTACTTGGTAATTTCACTCCCCCATCATAAGACCACTGGACATTAACAAGCATATCTTAAGAAGAAGGGATGATCTAGAACCTATCCAGTGATTAACCCATTTTCTTAGCCTTATAGTCTACCAAGGGATCTAAACAGCTTGCACAATACCATCTTTAATAGTGCGATACTAATATTGGGTATGATGATAGGGTATTAGGCTTCAACTGTTTTTAACTTATTGGCTTCTCAGTAATGAATAAATTTTCTTTGGGCTTTTCTGAAAATTTGTTTTCAACTGCAGTTATGTTCTTATTGCTCAACACTGCCCTGTGTTCTTCAAGCATCAACTATATAATAGATCAACTGAGGCTAGGATATTATTAGGATGTCTTTTTAAAACCATGTCACAAGTATAAAACTTCTATATACTTACTCATATTTCCTACATACTCTAAATAGTTTATAGTATTCTCAACAAAATGTATGTGGCATAAAAGCATGGAACACATGTTGTGACATCTTCTGTAAACACCAGTCATGTAAGCATATCTTCTATTCTCAGCCTTCCACCCGCAAAGGAGTTCTTCTTTGGAAAGCAGCACTAACATCTGCTCATTAGAAGAGAAAACATCTACTGAGTATAAACTGTATCATGGCCTATATAAAAAGTTAAATAAACATATAGTATATGATGTAGAGAGATATTCTAAAGAACTACTAAGCCATCATATCTTTTGTATTAATCATTTTATTTTGAGATAATTGTTAATTCACGTGCAATCAAAAGTAGCACAAGAAAATACTAAACCAATAAAATAACACATGGAAATGTACCCTTTACCCAGTTTTATCCCATGATAATCTTGAAAAACTAGAGCACAATATCACAACCAGAATATGGACATTGAATTAGTCAAGATAGAGAACATTCATTACACAGAAAGTCTCTTCATAATGCTCTTTTATAGCTTCACCCAATTCCCTCTGGTCTCCACCCCTTCCTTAACTCCTACCAACAACTAATCTGTTCTCTGTTTCTATCATTTATGTTCTTCCAAGAATGTTACATAAATAGAATAGAGTATATAACCTTTGGAACTGGCTTTTTTTGCTGACCATAATTCTCTGGAGAGTCATCCAAGATGTTGAGATTCATCAATAATTCCCTCCTCTTTATTAGTGACCCTCTTAATAGGGTCTTTCACAGAGCATACTGTTGGTTTGCTTGAATAGAACAGTTGTTGTCTTAGAGTACTTTAGTTTGTGACAGGGGCTACCCCTTTCTTGGACCTTAGCCTAAAGATAGCAGACTTTTGTTGGAGCCTTTTGTGTTTGTTGGTGTTTTGAGGTTGCTGGTTTCTTCCGTTCCAAGTCTAGGACATATAAGGCAACAGCAAACCCAAGGAACTTCCTATCATGTTATTTCTTGAGTCTCAAAGTCTCTAACCATTCTCCCTTCTCTTTTCTTATCTTTCAAAATCTGCTTAAGTCTTTTTATATGTAATATTCAGTATTTTTTGTCATACATTGTGAAAGGACATAAGAAACTGTACATTTATTTTATCTCTCTGGAAGCATAATCACCACAAATTTACTTTTAATATTTAAACTTACTTATAAACTATGCAATGTTATTTTAAAGTATGAGTGTTGTAGAAACCATAATGTTGCATCATTTTTTTTGCAAGTAATTTCCATGTGTTTATTCACAAGTACTATAAAGGGATCAGTAGTAGAAAAAAATGATCTTGCACTCTTCTGTGTGTATATGGAATGCAAATTTCCTATCTATGTCTGTTATATGTCAAGGGATGCCTACTGTCTAAACCCAGAATTTTAAACACTTGAGAGTAAAGCAGATCACATTTATTTATTTTAAAAAGTTGCATGCTATCTAGACCATTCTGTTTTACAATTATTCAGATACTTATTTTATTCGTGTAGCAAATATTTGAACAAAAATTATGCCAAATGTTGTCCAATGCACCTGGAGCTAAAGAGTCTATCTCTGCCATCAAATTTAGGAAGTAGTACTTAATAAATAATGTGTGTAAAATGACTCGTTCAAAAATAAAAGGATAAGCTACAAGGCTGTTAAGAGGAAGAGAGTTAATACCTTTTCTAGAGTGAGTTTTAAGGATTGTTTAAGGAGGAAGTGACATCTAGGGTGGGTCTTAAAAGAATGAGTGGAATTTATGTAGATGGTGGGTGGGGGGAAGGGTATTACAGACAAAGGAAATAGCAAGAACAAAGTCTTACAAACACTAGAGAGCACAGCATGTCCTTCCCTTTGGAAGCAATGCTCTCCTGGGGTTGAAGACCAGCACATAAAGAATGCCGGAGAACTGGAGAAAAAATATTGGTAAGAAAGTGTGGGCTGTGAGCAATACGAAGCATATTAATTTGAGAATCTTAATTAGGGCAGAATTAGAGGGTGTGACTGAAGAACAGGGACCTGTCCTCACTCTTTAGATTCTCTCCACCATATCTGTTGGACAAATGAGTTTGTAAAATTTGTGTTTTTTAAAGTTTGCTCACTTTATTGTTAAAAATGGCGCTGGCCAATGCCAGGTATGTGATCTGTGAAATTGCAAATTACCTTCTTGCTTGGGAAGGGCCATTGTCTTGCTATAGTTTGCTGGAGGAGAGGTTTTACACCAGAAAGTTTGTGAAGGGGAGAGAAGCCATGCTTTGCAGGGAGAGCAGAGAGAATGCAGTGTGCTGAAGAAGAAGCCAGTTTTGCAGAGAGAAGCCATGTTGGCAGGGAAAGAGAGAGAAGGTGTGCAGATGGGAAACCAGAGTTAAGGGGTTTTTGCAAGCTCCACTGAGACTGGTGGGGCCTTTGATTCTAGGAGAAACTGGAGATGATTCGCCTGGTTGTGGAACCGGATAATGCATCACTGGCTTTGTGTGCTCTGACTGAATGAAGATGGAAGTGTGTAAAGCCAGTAGTCACAGCCACCATCACAGCCGCCTGGCCAATGCAGGTTTTCACTTGATTCGGACAGACGTGTTGGTCAAATAAGTTTGTAAGTATAATATATATGTCTGCTCACTTATAATTTGCATTTGGTGTGGGGGACAGGCTGTAAACAGGCAGGGTCGTTATAGCCTAAGGCTTAGTTTTAAGACTAAGCATTTCCCACCCTTTTAATACTAAGATCTTTTCAAAACTAAGCTTTTCCCCACACCCTTGACTGTTGCATGATGTGGGGTGGTGCACTCTCATGAGGAATCCCATTATGCCTCAGATAAGTGACTTTGTATCAGAGACTTCCTTGTTTGTATATTGGATTAAAGGTTTTGATTTCTACACTATAAAATGGACAGAGGAGCCCATGCTGGAGGAGAGCAGAGAAAGGCCACATGGAGGAGAGGAGAAGCAGCCAAAATGGCGGAGTGCTGAAGGAGAAGCCAGTTTGTGCAGAGAGAAGGAGATGGGGAACAGAGGTGAATAAGGCTGGTGAGGTAGAAACCTTTCATTCTAAGAAACTTGGATGAGTCAGTGGCTTTGGGAGCCCTGAATGGAAAGGGAAGTGCTTTCCCACTGTGTGTATTTCTCGCCCGCCGAGTGTGAGCTAGGATTAAAGGTAATAGCCCACCAGTTCTTGGCTCCGTTGTTTCATTACTGTCTGTCCAAATCAAATGCAAACCTGCATGAGCCAGGTGGCTGGGATGGTGGCCGTGGCTGCTGGCCATACAGATGGTAATGAAACAACGGATCCAAGAACTGGTGGGCCATTACCTTTAATCCTAGCTCGCACCTGGCGGGCGTAAAATACACACAGTGGGAAAATACTTCCCTTTCCATTCAAGGCTCCCAAAGCCACTGACTCATCCGAGTTTCCTAGAATCAAAGTTTGTACCTCACCAGCCTTATTCACCTCTGTTCCCCATTTCCTTCTCTCTGCACAAACTCTGCACAAACTGGTTTCTCCTTTAGCACTCCGCCATTTTGGCTGCTTCCCCTCTGCAATGCTAATTTCAGGAACCAAGATTGAGAGAGAGAGAGAGAGAGAGAGAGAGAGAGATACCCTGGTCTCTCTTATTTTATAGTGTAGAAATTAAAGCCTTTATACCAGTATACAAATAAGGAAGTCTCTGATACAAAGCCACTTATCTGAGGCATAAATGAGATTCCTCATAAGAGTGCATCACCCCACATCATGCAACAGTCAAGGGTGTGAGGAAAATCTTAGTGTTGAGAAGATCTTAGTATTAGAAGGGCAGGAAAGGCTTAGTCTTAAAACTAAGCCTTAGGCTATAAGGAGACCCTGTCTGCTTACAGCCTGTCCCCCACACCCAATGCAAACTATAAGTGAGCAAACATATACATCATATTTGCAAACTTATTTGACCTACAAAGTGTTTCCCTGTGTGTTGCTCATTGGCCAGTGTGAGACTTTAATAAAGGAATGGCTCACCATTTTTTGACTCCACTGTTTCTTTACCATCTGTCCGAATCTAATAAGAACCTGCATGTGCATGGCCACAATGGCAACAGCCCTTGGCCTTATAGTACCCCTCCCCAAGGATTTCTCAATTCAGGCACCATTGACATTTGGACCAGATTGCTATGTTTCCAGAGAAGTCTTGTGTTTGGGAAGACAGCACCATCCTTAGCCCCTAACCACAAGATAACAGTGTTATTTTACCCACCTTCAAGTTGTGACAAATATTTGTCTCTAGATACTAGAAATGTCTCCTGGGAAATAAAATCACCCCAGTTCCAGAACAAATGAATCCCCCTTAAAGTTTTAATGCTAAGCCTGACACAGTCAGTGGTCAATGAAGGATAGTTAAATCAATGGTCATACTTCCATTAAAAAATTAAAAGCCTGGGTCCTGGCCGGTTGGCTCAGCGGTAGAGCATCGGCCTAGCGTGCGGAGGACCCGGGTTCGATTCCCGGCCAGGGCACACAGGAGAAGCGCCCATTTGCTTCTCCACCCCTCCGCCGCGCTTTCCTCTCTGTCTCTCTCTTCCCCTCCCGCAGCCAAGGCTCCATTGGAGCAAAGATGGCCCAGGCGCTGGGGATGGCTCTGTGGCCTCTGCCTCAGGCGCTAGAGTGGCTCTGGTCGCAACATGGCGACGCCCAGGATGGGCAGAGCATCGCCCCCTGGTGGGCAGAGCGTTGCCCCTGGTGGGCGTGCCGGGTGGATCCCGGTCGGGCGCATGCGGGAGTCTGTCTGACTGTCTCTCCCTGTTTCCAGCTTCAGAAAAATGGAAAAAAAAAAATTAAAAAAATAAAAAATTAAAAGCCTGATGAATAAAGCACTGGAATAAACTGGAAAGTTACTTATTTTACTAATCAGGTATAAAAAATTGGGGTAAGGGAAATATTAAACAATTGTTCAGAATGTAAAATTGATAAATTTTTGAGAATTAAACATGAATAGCTTTTCTGTTGGTAAGCAACTGTTTTCTTTCCATCAAACTTGTTATAATCTGTAACTCAGATCTTATTAACAACTAAGCATATTAGCATGGTTTGAGAGATAAATATTCAAATTATTTCCATTTCCTTCTTAATTGATGAATATATTAGCATATTCATTAAATTGATTTGGCCACTGTTGGTCAAATAAGTTTGTAAAATATGATTTTTATGTTTGCTGGCTGATAGTTTGCATTGGGGGCTGGGCAGCACCAAGTATATGTGGTCAGTGAAATTACAAATTACCTTCCTGCTTGGAAAGGGCCATTGTTTTGCAAATGTTTGCAGAGGGAATGCAGATTACTGATGAAGAAGCCAGTTTTTGTAGAGAGGAGAAGCCATGTTGGCAGAGAGAGAGAAGGTGTACAGATGGGGAACCAGAGCTGAGACTAAGACTGGTGGGGCCTTTGATTCTAGGAGGAACCAGAGAATGTGTCAGTGGTTTTGGGATCCCTGAGTGAAAGGGAAGTGTTTCCCTGCCTGTCTGCTCGTTGGTCAGTGTGAGACTAATAAAGGAATGGCCCATCATTTTTTGGCTCCACTGTTTCTTTACCATCTGTCTGAATCTAATGGGAACCTGTGTGTGAATGGCCATGACAGTGGTGGCCTCTGGCCCTACAGCCATAGGCACCTATATGATATACTGGGCCTGAGCTTTAGATACTCTTTGCTTTTTAAATCAACCACACATTTTATAAGATGTGCAGCACTTTGCCAATGGGAGGCAGTCAATATGCACATTATAAATGACTGAAGGGGTGGGGGAAGTGAATCAGTCATCCTAAAATTATGATGGACCATTTCAAAGAGGTATTCTTAAATGGGTTTTCCATCCATGGCTGGGCAAACACATGCAGTTCCCTATGCAACACCAAATGCATTTATTATATGGCTGGCAATGATTAGAGCAGTGTTCTGTAACCACAAAAGTCGTTCTCTGAAAGAACTTAACATCACAAAACCGAAGCCTATGGTTTTGGCATTGTTAGCAGCACTCTACTTGCTCGACCTAATTGACAAACTTTCCAATATCAGAGGAAGACTGGCTGGGGTAGCAGACATAGGTGCTACGACCACCGTAGTTACATTTAATCACATAATGTGAGCTAGCATTATGCAGTGGAATGAGTAAAGTTGAACAGGAAAAAAATAAAATAATTTTAGAGTTATACAGACCTTTGCAAAGTTAACTATTTTATTTTCATTTCAGGCAAGCCCATCCTTACCCCCTGAAATTAAAAAAAAAAAAAAAAAAGGATAGGATCACTGCTCCCCAACCCTATAATTTATTTACTTTTTGGTGTTAACTAAGGACATTCAGAACAGAAAATACCACTACTGCTATTTGCCTTCAGTATTATTTTTGAAAGAGAAAAATAAAATCAGCCAAGCACTATTATTTAGAGAACTATATATTTCGCAAATTTGAGATCTTCAAAGAAAGATACCATACTAATGTAATATATAATACTTTTTCTTTAGAGATGTGTCTGACTTTGTTTTTTTATTTCTCCACTTTCCCCTAACTAAAAGCAATTAAGTCAATACTAAAAGAAATCTTGAATCAATTCTACTTATAATAAACAAAAAAGTGTATATATATCAAACAGCACTCATAGCATGAGGAAATAATATCAATTGTACAATATTCTAATGAGATTTGTAACTGTTAGCAGATCAGAACTCTTGAATGATACTGGCTTCAAAAATAAGAGAATAAAGATAGGATTGGGAAAATTAAACATATTCTGTAGTTGCCAGGCAATATAATATTTCAAGGTTGAGTAATGCATTAATCCCCTATAGGAATAAGCAGACGTTTAGTTTCCATCATTTTATAAGCCAAATTTTGATATTTTTGGCTTAGAACAATGGAGCAAGCCCCCATTCCATCAAATATTTTCCACATCCTCTTTAAAATAAATCCACACAGTGTCGTGACTGAGGGACTGAGAATATTTTTGGTAATATATTTGTATTTCATCCTGAGATTTGTAAAGAATGAAACTATTCCAAAAGATTTATGACTAAATGCAGTGTATATGAAAATTTAAAAACACAACTCCATTAAACCATTCAGTGTTTCACATAATTCAAAAGAGGTAACCTAACAGAAAATGACTTCTTCATGCTCCTGAGGTCAAAGTCTAAAGTATTATCAATACTATGAAAACAGAAGCCCTAGAATTAAAAGGCCTTTATACCATTTTACCAGATAATTCAGAGATGTGAATTACTTAAGTCTACAATATATCAGTGTAGCAATCATTTCCGCATCTGTAAATAACCAAAGCTATACTTGCGAACAGAACATCAACTCTCCTATTTTAGTTCCCAGTTACGACAGTCACAAAGAGCATACTGGTATGACTCTCTTTCACAGACACAAACCGTGTTTTGTTTATAAGTTTCAGGGCTATCTAAAACCAATATAATTATGAGAAGTTGATGAGCAGAAAGATCCTGTCTTCATAAAGACTAAATGAAATAAAACTCATCTGGTGGCCAGATCTGTTACTATTAAGCATGAGAAATTTCTACAATAGTCTTTTTTAACATTTCCAAATAAACTAGCACTAAGTTAATTTTTAAAGAAAAATAAAAGAAATGCACGTGCAAGCTTTATGAGAGCATAACCACTATAAATAACTAAACAGTGCAGCAATCCTTAAAGTAAGAACAGACGAGTGTACGGCAGGCAAAGAGAAGTGTAAGTACAGTAATGGCATCATTCCAGTCTGAGCTACAGGCAGACACAAAACAACCCTCTGTCTTGATCTCCCCAATTAAACTCCTGATCTTTTCAACATCATCTGTTTGAAAAATTACATACCATGAGTTAATAAGTTTATCGAACCCGTGAGATAAAGAATATTTTTAGTTTAAAACAGTTTTAGTTCAGAATAAGTATTTTATTTTTTTATTTTTTGGTAGTGTTATGATTGTGAAAACAATATCAAGCACAATTACTGGTGCGCAAAGAGCTTTTACATGAACTTGATTAGAATGCATGTGCGTTTCCTTGAAAGGTACTCATTTATTTTGATTAAGATAAATAAGATGGGGCACATATACACCATGGTATATTATTCAGCTAGGAGAAATGGTGACATTGGATCACTTATAGCGGAATGGTGGAGTCTTGGTAGCATTGTGCGGAGTGAAATAAGCGAATCAGAAAAAAACAGGAACTGCAGGATTCCATACATTAGTGGGACATAAAAGCGAGACTGAGAGGCATGAACAGGAGTGTGGTGGCTATGGGGGGTGGGGGGAGGGAAGGAGGGAGAGGGGGAGGGGAGGGGGAGGGGTACAGAGAGAACTGGATGGAGGGTGGCAGAGGACGATCTCTCTTTGGGTGATGGGTATGCAACATAACTAAATGACAAGATAACCTGGAAATGTTTTCTTTGAATGTATGTACCCTGATTTATTGATGTCACCCCATTAAAATAAAAATTTATTTATATAAAAAAAAAAAGAAAAAAAAAGTAAAAAGAAAAAAAATACTACTAAGCCATAAGAAATGATGAAATCTGATCAGTTACAACAACATGGATGGACCTTGATAACATTATACTGAGTGAAATAAATAAATCTGAAAAAACTAAAAAAAAAAAAAAAAAAGAATACTTGACCAACATAATGTATATTCACCTTTAGCACATTGGATAAGTTGTTTTTCTTTTAATGATTGATTCTTACAAATAAAATACTGGGTCATGCAGTAAAAAAAAAAAAAAAAAGGAATTCTATGAAGTTAAATAAGCAAGAAAACAAAACAAAACAAAAAGCCTTTGCCAATCTATACTTGATGTTTACTCCTTAACCAAGACCCTGCCTCTTAATAAAAGTTCTAATGTAAGGATCAATGATTTAAAATAGAATATGAAGTGATCTAAAGAAAAAACATTCTTAGAGCTAATTCAGTTGGGAAGTCCATGGCCTCCAGATTCCTAGCCTTTCCTCTCCAAATTCCCAATATCCTACAATTCATGTTTTCTGCTTAAGAAATGTTCAAGGGCCCTGTGAAGTTTATTCTTGGCTTTGTTTTTGCACTTTTGCTGAACGTCAAGGTTTGAGGTTTGTTTGAATTCCTGCTCTGTGGAGAGCTTCTGGACTTTCGAGCAGGTGTAAAGACCCCATGGCTCCTTCTGTTGCATCTCATTTCCACTTATTAAATACTTTATCTTGGAGGATGAAGCAAAAGTGACTTTCACGTTTCCTGGCAGTCTCCTGCTTCAAAGGACTTAATAGTGATTTGTTTATTTCCGAGGAAATGGAAACCAGTCAGTGATGACAGATTTATTAGTTAAGTGGACATCACACACAAAAAAAACCTTTTCTTGCAGTTCAGGCTTCCTTCTAACCACACTCTAAATGTTCAAGACAATGTTATATATTTTGGCAAATCAAACCCATGTGATTTAACGTAGTCTAATTCGTGAATTGATACAACTTCCTTCAAGAGCATTTTCAGAATAACTTAGAGAAAAGGAAATGAGCAAAGTAAACTAATATTACTCTAAATTAAGAGGGGGAAAACATCCTAATAAATTTGGAACCCTGAATATCTTTAGGAAAATTATTGAAAGAATAATAACACTAATGTGTTGAATCAGAAGGATTCATTTGACCTGTGGCGGCACAGTGGATAAAGCTTTGCCCAGAAGGATTCATTCAAGTAAGATGTTCAGAATATTGAAAGAACATGTGCAATAGAGGAAAACCCTGAAATTCTATTGTAGATCATGAGGTAATTTAAAGTCTTAACACTATGGATTTAATTTTCATATTAATCACTAATAGCATATTTCATGAGTTTAAAATTTCAAAGTAAACTGAAGAATAGGCATCAAATCCAGAATGGCCTAAATTCTTCCCCATTAATGAATGACTGATATAGCAGGAAGAAAATGTCATGGAAGAAAGACACTAATATCTCATCAGTGAAAATTCTCTCCTTTCCAAATATATTTTTTTAAAAAAGCAAGCTAACTAACCTTTAATACTTAAATAAAATGAAAATTGGTAATTAAATTATAATATTACTAGTCTAGAAAAGTAGATTTACATGCTATTCTTCCCCTTATGGTAGAAAATAGCCAGTTTAATAATTCTCAAAAGGAAAATTTTAAGTATTTGACATCTTAAATAATTAGGATAAAATTATCGAATAGCAGATTATAGAAATAAGAGAAGTAACTGAACTGTAAGTTATTAGTCCCAGCTTTGCAAACCTTATTTTAGGGGTTCAGTTCTCTGAGTCTCAATTTTCTCATCTTTAAGATTGAGGGGTGGTTTTGATGAATTCTAGAATCCCTTCCAATTCTAACACTTTGTGGCTGTGTTTGAAATAGCCCGCAGGAAAATTTTTAAGAAACCCGTTTTTTATTTTTAAATTTTTTCTTCATTTATTTTAAAATTTAAGAGAAAAAGGAAAAGAGATAGAAACAGAGAGAATGAGAGAGAGAGAGAAAGAGAAATATCAATTTTGTTGTTCCACTTATACATACTGTCATGATTGATTCTTGTATGTGCCCTGACCCGGGATCTAACTCACCATCTCATCATGTCAGGACGACACTCTAACCAACTGAGCTACCCGGCCAGGGCCTGCAGGAAAGAGTTTTAACAGCCTTCAAAATGAAGATGGAGAGAAATAACAAGGCTGAGGAAAGGAAACCTAGGAAAAACGAATTCATTTTACCTAGTTCAATATTCACCTAACTCAGTTACCTGAAATCTGAGAGAACCCTACGTGAGAATCGTTACTATACAAACGTCCTCCACAATGTCTTCCACGGGCCTAACTCTCACTCACAATCGACACTGCCTTGTCGACACTGATTTCATGCCAAAAATAAGAAAGCATATTTCATCAGTCAGCAAAATATTTTACCTTTTACTCTGATTTTATCCAATGACATCCTGGGAATAATATTTTTGAGATACAGAGTTTAGCTGTGTATGATTAATTACTGCCCATAAGCCTTCGTACATCAGACAAATGAATGCTTCACATATAAAAATTGAGGATCTGAACAAGAATGATCAAGGAATACATTTTGTGCATGATTCCAGGAACCCCAAACCTACCCTTTATTTCATGTCTTTATTAATCAACAAGGAGCCTTTATATTTTTTCCCAAAGTTGATTTGATCTGGGTCGCAGTGCAATAGACATTCATACACTCATGACTTCAGAAGTTCAAAGTAGGAAATGAGAGAAATTAAGGCAGATATCATCATCTGCAGATACTTTCCTGGCTTTCTCTGCATAGTTTCATCACTTATCCCACGTTCTCATATCCTCTACTATATTGTTGTATCCAGCTGTTTCCACCTTAGTCTATGCTACTTTGCTGTGGACCTTTCTAGCAGCCTCAACATGCTCTATTCATTTTAGCGGACTTAGTATACAGTGCTCACGGAACCAAATGCCTGGCACATAGTAGGTATTTAGTGAATTATGTTTGAATTTGTGAATTATAATACCACTAAAACATTTATTGTGTGTGTGTGTGTGTGTTGTGGGCCAGAGAAAGAATAGGCTACTATTTGCCCAAAATTACCATTTGTCTAAATGGTTCTATTCTGAGCTTTTTTTCTCTGAGGATTACAACTTGATCTAAAATACTAATGCTGCTTCCTATGGTTAATAGGTGATTCAAAATGAAGTGTAATTCTTTTAGAAAGTATAAAATGAGAAGACGTTTCAAAAATATTAGAAGTGTAGAGAAAATGTGAGATAGTATTTATATTGGGCCTAAGACTTAGCACTACTACCTCATGAAGGAAACCCTTGAACAAGGTGTCCCTTTGTAACTCTCAATGTGAAGCAGTTTCTCCCAGCCCAGTACCTCTCTAGGACACAGTTAAATTGAGGATCCACTTTATTTCACCCACTTTGAATGACACATTTAAATTTTCTATTGGTTTAGTTTGTTCTCGCATCTGAGTTTTCAAGGTAAACCCATTCAATTTGGAAGTCACCTATTTCTACACTGTATCAACAATATGCATTTAACTATTTGTTTGCATTTACCTAACATACTTTAAATAATGATACTTTTTAAAAAGAGATGCTTTCCTTATGCAGGTATTTCTTCTAAGCGGTTTCTATAAAAACAAATAAAATAAATAACCTCTTATCTCTACATGTGTCCATGGAAAAGGTACTTTTTATTTAATTGGACAAAACTAAGATGTATTCCTCTAAAGTAAAAAACAAAGCTAACAAAAGAACAATTCCTATTACTAGATTGCCACATTCACACATTTATATACCAATGGCTACCAATATCGTATGAGTACAGTTTCAATATAAAAGTAAATCATCAATTTCAATTACTGAGAACTACTAAAATATTTTAGCCACTCTTCTATACAACCAATAAAACTTTATTTCAAATTACATTTGATCTGCCCTGCTTCTGTTTTAAAACCTCTGGGAAACAATGAGAGTTTCCTGACACTTATGAATGCTTGACCCAGTGCAATAGTGTATTTATTTGTATTGGGGTTGTATGTGTGTGTGTGTGTGTGTGTGGTCCTACAATAGCCTGAATGCAATCATTAACATTTTTCTACATTTTTATATTTGAATTAACACCCTTAACTCATAAAGTCTAACGTGAATACATCCAGTAATATTTTTGCTTAACTTAATATATAGTGTTAATATTGTTTTTTCTCCAACGAATCACTAGCAGTTCAATCATCAATTAATTGCCAATTAATCTCTATGACAAATGAATCCACTGATGAATTGTCCCCCTACTTGTCACATATTCAAAACTCTGCGGTTCTGGCAGTTTCATTATGTAATGTATGGCCACAGCCAGCAGGCCCAGATGTTTCACCGCACACACATAAGACTCCCTATACTTCCCTCTTCCTTGCATGGGCTCTTTTTCTAACGTAAAGATGAATACTTTATCCACATTTTCTTCCCAACAGGTTAAAAAAGACCTCCTATAATAGGTTCTTCTGTTTGTCAACTACCTGACTCTGGCAATTCTAGAATTCACACCAGACTCTGTAAAAGACCAAATCTTTTGAAAGGCTTTAAAAGTTAATAATTTTTTATCATTAATTGCCCCTGTCTGACTCTATTAAGTTTTCATACTTTCCCCTGGAAAATCTAGCCTAATTCCTGGCACGTTCCCCACCCTTTCCCAGAAAAATGTTCTCCTCCCTATTCCTCAGGGGCCCGGAAGAATCTCCCTAGTTGACCTTACATTTTTTAATATGCTTTCGTTGTTTGTCTTCCGACTTTCAACATTCTATTTTTTTTTCATTTATATCCATTGTTACATTGTGTTTTACTTCTTTTTAATAGTGCATGGATAAATTAATAATACAATGTCTCTATTTTGCTTTTATTTTGATAACTGCCCAAATCTCAGGCTTATAGATTATATTTAATTAATCAATATTTTAAGATACATTTTGACCTCTATAAAATCATAAATGTATTTTATTTTATTTATTCATATTTTTATTTTGCAGAATGTTTTTTTTAAATTGGATTTATTGGATGACATTAATTCCAAAATCACACAGGTTTCAAGGATAAGACATAATCTTCATTGGGTTGTTTGTCTTCCTAGTGCTTACTTAGTTGTATACTTTTTAAATACATTTTGAAAATTAGCTAATGATGAGATGTATCACTGGCAAATACATTTTTCCATTCAATGGGTTCTCATTTCATTTTGTTGATTTCTTTGTTGTGCAAAAGCTTTTTAGTTTGCTGTAGTCTCATTTGATTATTTTTATTTTTCTTCACTTGCTCGAGGAGATGTACTGGCAAAGATATTGCTATGAGAGATGTACGAGATTTTACTGCCTCTGTTTTCTTCTAAGATTTTTATGGTTTCATGACTTATATTCAATTCTTTTATTCATTTTGAGTTTATTCTTATGTATGGTGTAAGTTGGCAGTCTAGATTCATTTTCTTGCATGTATCTGTCCAATTTTTTCCAACACCATTTATTGAGGAGACTGTTTTTACTCTAGTCTATGTTCTTGCCTCCTTTGTCATATATTAATTGACCATAAAAGCATGGGTTTATTTCTGGGCTCTGTGTTCTGTTCTATTCCGATGATTTATATGCCTGTTCTTATGCCAGTACCAGGCTGTTTTAATTACAATGGCCCTCTAATATAGTTTAATATCAGATAGTGTGATACTTCTAACTTTATTCCTCTTTTTCAAGTATGCTGAGGCTATTCGGGATATTTTTTGGTTCTCTATAAGTTTTTGGAATATTTGTTTTATATTTGTGAACTATGCCATTGGTATTTTAATAAGAATCACACTGAATCTATAGATTGCTTTAGGTGGTATGGATATTTTAATGATGTTAATTTTTCCAATTCATGAACACAGTATATGCTTCCACTTCTTTGTATCTCTCTCAATTTCTTTCTTTAATATCCTATAATTTTCCTAGTACAGGTCTTTTACCTCCTAGGTTAAATTTATTCCTAGGTATCTTATTTTTGTTGTTGTTGCAATTGTAAATGGGATTGTTTTCTTAAATTCTCTGATAGTTTATTATTGGTGCATCAAAATATCACTGATATCTGAAAATTTAATATCATGCATACTATTTTGCTAAATTTATTTATTAGATCTAGTAGTTTTTCAGTGGAATCTTTAGGTTTCTCTATATGCAATATCATGTCATCTGCAAATAATGACAGTTTTATTTCTCCCTTTCCAATTTGGATACCTTTTATATTCTTCTTCTTGTCTAATTACTGTGGCTAGTACTTCTAGTACTATGTTGAATAAGAGTGGTGAAAGCAGACATTCCTGTCTTGTTTCAGATATTAAGAAAAAAGCGTTTAGTTTATGTGCATTGAGTATGATGTTGCCTGTGGGTTTTCATATAGGACCTTTATAATGTTAAGGTAAGATACCTCCATTCCCACTTTGCAGAGAGTGTTTTTCATTAATGGGTGCTGGATTTCATCAAATGCTTCTTCTGTCTTTATTGATATGGTTATATGAATTTTGTCCTTCATTTTGTTTCTGTAAAGTATCAAGTTTTTGATTAGTAAATATTGTACTAATCTTGCATCTCCAGAATAAATACATTTTGATCATGGTGTATGATTTTTTTAATGTATTGCTCCTCTTTCCATCTCTGCTGCTCTGGGATAGGATCCCTGTGAGAAGTTGAGACTCCATACTCCTCAGGGGTGGGAGTTTTGTAGCTAAGATATCTCCTCAGCCTCTCAACTATTGCATGTGGTTCCTGATGCCAGCCTTTTGCATGTCTCCACCTTTTTTTTTTTTTTTTGTATTTTTCTGAAGTGAAAAGCAGGGAGGCAGAGAGACAGACTCCCACATGCACCCGACTGGGATCCACCTGGCAAACCCAGTAGGGGGTGGTACTCTGCCCTTCTGGGGTGTTGCTTGCCCATCTGAGATGTTGCTCCTTTGCAAGTGGAGCCATTCTAGTGCCTGAGGCAGAGGCCTTGGAGCCATCATTAGTGCCCAGGCCAACTTTGCTCCAATGGAGCCTTGTCTGTGGGAGAAGAAGAGAGAGAGAGAGAGGAGAGGGGGAAGGGTGGAGAAGCAGATGGGCGCTTCTGCTATGTGCCCTGGCCTGAAATTGAACCCCGGACTTCCACACACCAGGCCAATACTCTACCACTGAGCCCACTGGCCAGGGCCTCTTCTGTAAACCCTTGGTTACAATATTAAATTCATCTAGCTTTCAGTTGGTTATTCAGGATGATTGTCTATAATTTAGTTGTAAATCTGTTTTGGGGCCAGGAGCAGGTGAGGATAGCTTCCACCTGCTCTACAGTCATCTTGGAATCCCCACCATGAGGAAACCCAGTATTTATCCAAAAGTTTTAGCAAAATAATTCTTCTTAACATTTTACTTTCAGATATGCTTCAACTATTACAGTAATATTTAAAATTTTTAAATTACAGTTTGCATTCAATATTATTTTGTATTAGTTTCAGGTGCACAGTATAGTGGTTAGCCAATCACATACTTTCCAAAGTGTTCCCTCTGATATTTCCTATAGTCAACAGGTTCCACAAATAATTGTTACAATATTAATGACCGCATTTTCTATGCTGTACTTTATATCTCCATGACTATTTTGTAAATTCCAGTCTGTACTTCTCAATCCCCTCACCTTTTTCACTCAGTCTCCCAATTTCCCTCCCCTCTGAAACCACCAATATGGTCTCTGTATCTATGACTCTGTTTCTGTTCTGTTTTTTATATTATTATTTATATTCCACATATAAGTAAAATCTTGTTTGTTTTCTCTGACTGACTTATTTCACTTAGCACAATAACCTCTAGGTCTATCCATTCTGTTGCAAATGCTAAGATTTTGTATTTTTAATGACTGAGTAATATTTCATTGTATATGTGTATTTACCACAACATTGTTTTATCAACTCATCTACTGATGGGTACTTGGGTTGTACACATAGCCTGGCTATTTTCAATAACACTGCAAGTGTATTTGACTTTGTATGGTATTTGAATTCACATAATCTCTTTCTCTACTTGAGGCTGTTTTCACCCTTGATGACTCTTTCAGTAGTTGAAAAGTAAGACAGTTTTTGTTTTTGTTTTTGGTTTTTTTTTGTCTAGAAGTGCTGTCCAGTTGGGCTTTCTAATAGGTGGAAATGTCCTGTATCTGCCTTGTTCACTATATTAGCCAGTAGCCACATATGGGTAGTGAGTATTCTTAATACTGTTAGTGTTATCAAGAAACTGATTTTTAAAATTTAATCTTAACTAAATATTAATTAAAATTAACTAAAATTTAAATAGTCATATGTGACTAGTGGCTACTATACTATGCAGCCTCGGAGATTATTGATGATAAACACAGATATACAATGACCATTTCTGATAAATCAATAATTTTTTATTGAGCAACAGGGTGTGACAATACTCTCTATGTGAGAACAGGATAAAAATTTAAATACAGAATCCCTGCCCCTCAGAACTTTTTAAACTAGAAACAAGAACTTTTTAAACTAATTCTTAGTCTTGACTATATAGTAGAATCACTTGAGAACTTTAAAAAAATAACATTTAGATTAAATGATAAGTTATCTGATATTTATTTTAAAATAATTGGGACAAACTAAGGGAAGGCTTGGTTGGTATAAACGGGATAAGATTTGCCATGTGTTGACAAATATTGAATATAATCGGCACATGAGGGTTCATTATTCTTTATTCTTTTAATGCTATAGTTTTCTACTATAAATTTTTAAAAATTACAGCTCTACTTTAGATTAATTTAACCCTATATAGCAAGGCATCTGTATTTTTAGAGTGTTCAGATCATTCCAATGTAAATCAATGTTGAGAGTTATTGGTTTAAATTAACTAATCTTATATTATCATATTAATGAAAAAGGCCAGGAACATAGAGAATCTGAAAGTTATTTTTGTCAATGAATTGAAGGAATTGTTCAAATAGAATCAGTATCAGAGTCATGGATAACAGAATGCTAAAAAATTGTCAAAATGCAGTGCAGTATAAATTAATTCTTAACTCTTTTTTTCCCCTGTATTTTTCTGAAGCTGGAAACGGGGAGAGACAGACAGACTCCCACATGCGCCCGACTAGGATCCACTCGGCACGCCCACCAGGGGGCGATGCTCTGCCCACCAGGGGGCGATACTCTGCCCCTCCAGGGCGTCGCTCTGTTGCAACCAGAGCCACTCTAGCGCCTGGGGCAGAGGCTGAGGAGCCATCCCCAGCGCCCGGGCCATCTTTGCTCCAGTGGAGCCTCGGCTGCGGGAGGGGAAGAGAGAGACAGAGAGGAAGGAGAGGGGGAGGAGTGGAGAAGCAGATGGGCGCTTCTCCTGTGTGCCCTGGCCGGGAATCAAACCCAGGACTTCTGCACGCCAGGCCGACGCTCTACCACTGAGCCAACCGGCCAGGACCAATTCTTAACTCTTTTAACAGAAGTGAATTCTAACTCACTTGCATGAGTTGGCTTGTTGCAAACTTTCTTTTCATCAGTCAGTTTAGGTGATCTGTGACTAAACTCAGATCACACGTAAAATGCTTCTTTTTTTAGCTTGTTCACCCCTTAATATCACTGCTCTTTCTTTACTAGCCAGGCAGCCTCATGTGTGGTCACTTGTCAATGTCTCAGATCCACATTCTCTAACTATGTACCATTGTTTGACTGTGGTTAACCAATCAGACTAAATGCAGAACAATATAGACACAGGTATCAAGGATTGACTCAGCATCATGTCATCTATGTCCTCAAAAGAGTAATTTTCATTTAAAAAATTTAGTCTACTTGAAAAATATAAAAATAATGTATTTTTCTTTTTCAAATCACCAACTATTTGTTCCTCTACCCAATACTACAGCGTCAGCTTGGTTAATATTCCATATTTTTCCCTGTTGCCCAATGATTTCAAGTTTAATAAAATTTTTTGGTTTTGTTAGGTAGGTATTTTAACTATTATGATTACTTAGCTGTATGTGAGCAAAAGCTCAACAGTGCATAAAATAATTGCACAGAATATTTATAGCATTTCATGTGCCAGCCAAAAATAATGGAATGAAGCATTTCCATATATTAATTGGGTTTAACAATCACTAAATTCTTGAAAATATAGACACCTTACCTTTCAAGATATAGATTTTTTGTTGATTTATTTAAAATTTTTAACAAGTACATATTCATTTTTATCCAGATTTATTCATAAATGGTAAACATATAGCACATAATCATAAGAGAATTTCACTTTAGGAAGCATCCATAAAAATATCAATCAGAAACAAACACAGATAATTACTTAAGCTGGATATTCATTAAACGCTACTATGAATTGCTCAAGAATTTTCTAAATTTGCCCTACTACTAGATGTCTGGAACCAAGAGTCTCAGAAAACTCCTAACACATTCATCATTAGTGAAGCATTTTCTATGCCACAAGTAGGATTTACCCAGCACTTCTGTGCATCTAAACTGATGTTGGATATCACACTAAAATAAAAAGAAGACATTGACTTTTCCTTTGGGAGTGCATGTAATTCAAATCAAAACTAGAAACATGTGAAGAGGAGCAGCAAAGAGAACCATCAGGCAAAATTTAAGTGTATTATTCTGCAGTGTACAGACATTAATTTGGTAAGAGAAACACAATGATTAGTGTAGGCCAGTACTGATGTGAGAAGGTGTCATGAACAAGATTTTAATAAAGATAAAGAATATAATTAAAAAACGCTATTACAGGTTATTGGATCAAAAGACAAAATCAATTGGCAGGTGACATAGCGCTTAAGGCATGCACACATACAAACACGCACATGACTGCATGTAAAAAAAATGAAATCTGAATAAGGTTAGTAGATTGTACCAATATGAGTTTTCTAGATTGTATCAACATCAGTTTCCTGGCTATATTATTGTATTATAATCATGTAAGATATTATCATTTGGGGAAACTGGGTAAAGGGTATGCGGAGTCCCTCTGTATTATTTCTTACAACTGCATGTGAATTGACAATTTTCTCAAAATAAATAGTTCTTTTTCTTTTTAAGTGATGGACATAAACAAAACAGACAAAATGAAAGCAAAACCAATGTCAACAATGGTTTAGCTGGTCAATAAAGCCTTCAAAGATTGATTTGGGAGATTATAGATGTAAGTCAATTTTTTATAGCCGTAAGTTCTTATTCAAGGAAACTAGGTAGTAAGTAATGTTGCTGAGTAAATGGAAGATGCAGAAAATTTAGTGGAAAACTCCTTACATACAACTAGGATATATATATTTAGGTAGGCACATTAGAAAGTAAGTGGAAGAACACTGTTTTAAACTAACAGCATTGTTTTGCTTACACTATGAAAATAATGCTTTGCCAGGAAAGCACTAATATAAATCAATCTATCTGATTTTATATATATATATGTGTGTGTGTATGTATATATGTATATATAATTATATAGAGCTGCATATATTATACATCTATATATATTTTATATGTATAAAATATATATGAGATTATATTATATATTGACTTATATATTATATATTAATTCTATGTTATATATATCTGATATAAAATAAACTTTATTTGCACACAAGAATAAGTACAAAATCTAGTAGTATATCCATTAATGGACATTACTCAAAATATTACTTTATATTCAATATGGGATTCCATCAGGGAAGAATGAAAAGAGACAAAGATACTTATACACCAGGAGACCTGGGGAGAAAACATAATGAACCTTAAGAGACATTAAAACAGAAATAGAAAAAAATAAATAAAAGGATGTGCATTAGAATGGATTTTGGCTGAATCGTGTAGGAAGATGCAGTCCAGTAATGTGAAGGAATTTTGAATATAAGTTAAAATTAACTATGTGTACAAGGAATTGTTTTTTTGTGTTATTTTGGAAATATAGTAATTCTTGGAAAAACCAGCTGTATTTTCCATATTTAATTTTGTGTTTTGAGGGTTTGGTAAGAACTAATGATCTGGAATTAGCATGAGAGGTCAGTGTGAAGAGTGTTCCAGAGGTTATATAGTTCATTGTATTGGGGAAGAGCAGATGGGTCTGGTGTTTACAAACTGTGGGAAAGATGGGTGTGGGTAGGAGAGTCCGAGAAGCAAAGAAAGCACATCTGCTTAGCGAAGGCAAAATGCCAACCATTAATATTTTTTAATATCTTCTATGTAAGGAGATTACTATATTAAAATTGAAAATAATTTCAATACCTAAGAATGGAGATAAAGTTAATGACCTGAGACAAGGGAGAGTTGATAGATGTCTACTTTATTACGATTCATTACTTTGAACACAAAAAGGCAAATGAATTACAGGTAAAGGCCAGTTTAGCCAAATTTACTTGTATTAAATAAAATAAAAAAACTTTAAAACTGTTAACAGATTCTTCAATTCATAAATGGCTATCCAAAATATAATTCTGTTTACATCAATAGCTTTTATTTATTGATGTAATATAGCAAAGCCCATGTGCATATTGCCAGATATGAAACTCTGGTTTGAACTAAAGTGCTATGGTTTATTATTGTATGAGGTGTCAGAAATATGCAGGCACCCTGGTAATCGAAAACAAGAACTATGTCATTAGAAAATTAGAAAATTGCAGCTAAGAAAGTATAACAGTGTTCATATTCATAAAACAAGAATGAAAAACGACTGAGGTAATAGGACATAAAATCAGCTTCAGAAAGAGGTAGTTTACACCCAAGTAAAGCACTTTGTGAAACTGCACTTTATTCACTCAAACACAGTAGCCAACATTTTAAATGATGCTGAAATTTATTTTTATTGGGAAGACTAAAAACTTAAGGTTTAAAAATATTTTATGAGATTTTCCTTTTAAGGGCACTAGGCTGAAGTCAGGATATGGAAGTTCAGCTGCCACTACTTGGCTGAATGGACAGACATTACTTAACTTCTCTGGGCTCTTTCTCTCATCTAGGAAATACATTCATTGAACTGGGTAATGCCTTGGGTCTTTTCTGATGTCTTGATAATTCTGATTCTAATGATCTGTTCAAACATTATTGATTACAATTTATTAAAAAAAAGAAATTCACAAATAAGCTTACCTTGACATTCAAGAGTAATGAACTAGTTGATGCAGTTGGCCCCTTCTAGCCATTGCTATTTATTATTGAACATTTCATGTTTTGTTTCTTTTGCACAGCTCACTGTACTCCCGCCCAGCCTTCCATTATCTAACAGAGAAGCAAGCATCAGTCCTCTGTTTGAACTTCTCTTACTTTAGGGATTAAATTGCTGTGAATCTAGAGCTTTGAAAAAGTTAATTTAGCATTGAGAATATTAATGCAGTATTTGATTCTATGATTTATTAAAAAGCAACTGCCAAACACCACCATTATAATATTTTTAAAAATTTCTCCGAACACATTTCTGAATTGCCCACATTGAACTGTGGATACAGGAGAAGTGACTAGGCTAAATAGAGTGAAATCAACTAATCACTCAAAATTTGTACCTCCAGTGAGTTTTGCTTTTCTCTCTGGCTTCAACTGAAACAATAATTCTCAACAATTTGTTAAATATATTTACATACACAAACCAACAATTATTTTCTTTGAAAAAATATCGTCACCAAACTAAAATGTTTTTATGCACTTTACGTGGATTTAATACATTTTTAGTTTGTAGGGTTTTGTGTGTGTGTGTATTTGCCATTTATGAGGGTCTCCAAATAAAACCACCAGAATAACAAAGAGCTAAAATACGTAAATTCCCTCTGCAATAAACTCTACAGGACAGCAGAAAAATGTCATGTTCAACCACCAAGTTAACAGCTGAAACGAAGACCTAAAATTTCAGTCATATTTAAATCTCCTCAGTTTAAGTTCTGTTTCTTCTTGACTAAATGGCCCTCTGTTTGTTCCTCTTGAAAAGAGGTGTTTGACAGAGAAGTGGCAGGATACAACCAGAAAAGAAGGTTAGGAGATGCCCAACCAAAAGCATGGAATGGGAATCTTAGGGGTAATTAAGTGAACGAAACTTGAGCCTTTTACACAACTTGGTCTAGAACTCAGCCAACATTTCAGTAACATGGCATGATACTTACTATTTGAGGGGCCATTGCAGATTATTTTAAATCTTTAGCAATCTTTTAAGCAAGCAACATTTTTTATAGCACTATTAGTTGTAAAATACAAATAAACAGGCAACATAAGATAGAAATTATTTTCCGCTGGTGCACACCCACAACGTAATTGTACCTACGTTGGTACATGACAAAAATAACGCCCACTGAGCCAAACATTGTTCTAAGTGATTTATGTATATTAACCTACTATAATTTCTAGAAAACTAAGGCACAGAGAAGTTAAATCACAGCTAGTAATAGAGTGAGATGGTATGTTCTCCTAGATCTATGTATTTTGGCCACTCCTCTGCAGACTCTATTCCTGATGAGGATGGATTTTATCTACTGGGACTCGTAAGCTCGGCTTCTTTGACTTCTAATTACATTTGGCCAATGGGAGGCAACAGAAGTAGACTGAAAGGCATGAAGACAGATTACTGATTTATATTTGATATAGTTACAATCCTTCACCTGAGGCAGGAACACTCCTAAAGGGCTACTCCTGTCCCTCTCATTGGATTCTGGATTCTTATGAACACTCCTTCTACCTACCCCCTCAGGTTGAGACATTAATGTTTTCCAATTGTGGGCGGGCACTGGGTGACTTACCATTTCCTGTTGTTTCCCTACATGCTCCCTACCATCAAATAGTCCACAACAAACTCTTTTCAATGATATCTTTGAATGTGCCACCTATTTCATTGTCTGATAGGATGACTAAGAAATAAGATCCGTATTTTTTGCTCCATAAGATGCATCTGCCCCCCCCCCCCAAAGTGGAGGGGAAAATGCTCGTGCGTTTTATGGACTGAAAAATATAGTACTTTATTAAGTATTTTAACACATCATTTGGTTCAGAATATTATTTTTCTTATTTTCCTCCTTAAAACCCTAGGTGTGTCTTATGGAACGAAGATTGTGGTAAATCCTTTAGGATTTATCAACTAATAGCTAAATATGCAAAAAAACAATAGTGTTGCTGCTTCTCTTAATTTTCCCAAGCATCTAGATATCCAAGAATAAATTTGGTAAAGCTTTATTTCCAGGAACAAAGAATAATTCTAGAAGAAAAGGTATCTATAATTCCCTGAATTCTGAAGGTAGACATACAAAAATAAGAGAGAAGTGTGAATGGCAGAAGTCTCTTAGATTTCGGTGCCTAAACTCTGAGTTTCCTGTCATTTCAATCTGTCCCCATAGTTTACATCTACATGCTGGCTAGTTTTATACAGGTAGACCCATTCATATTTCAAATAATATAAAAATTTCCCAAAGTTAATATAGTTTACACCTGTATTTGCACAGATTTTAATCGTAAAAGGTAGTAAACACACCAAGAGCCCATTTTACTTTTGTAAAATAATGAGAGATATCACTTAATCTCAATCTGTGAAGTTAGTAGTAAAGTTCTCTTTAGATGATTCTTAAAATGTAAAAAACATCTGCCAAATGACTGGTTTTCTACAAAAATCAAAGCTACATTTTGCCTATTTAATTCCCGCTAAGCTTTTAATGGCACAATTCTATTTTACTAAACCATGTGATTTTGCCATCAAAATAATATCAAATCATCCTTAAAATTTACCTGGCATTCATTGCTCATTTGATAAGAGTCACTGATAATTTTTATTTTCAACTAATAAGAATACACCTTGGTTTAGTTTGCTAGTTTTTCAAGAGGCTAAGAAAAATCATGCAAAAGTTTACTGTGCAGTCCAGACAGGGTAAGCAGCCATTTCTACAGACACTGAATACATTTCACCACTACATTTGCAAATAACTATCACTGTGCAAAAAATAAGTTCTATATTTGGGTGTCATTTCTGGCAAAGCTTTAAGACTATATTTTCAAAGAGCAAAATTCCAGGCCTTTAATATTCTACTGGCATCCACCAACCTAAGCTGGATCCGCCTCTAGGTTTTCCGCGGAGTCTGAGAGATGACTTCATCTTAATCACTTTCTTGCCCACAGTCATGTAAGATAACTGGCGTGGTTTTTTTTTTCTTTCTTATAGTATTATGGGAATCTCTTGAAGTGTGTGCAGAATAATGAGCTAGAAGGAAAGGAAAAGGAAAAACTGCAGGAGAGTTGCCATGTTTGACTTTAATGACTATCATTGATTACCTGCTTCAGCCTGTTGGACTCTCCACACAGCTGCATATGCGTTAAGCCTAATATTTTATTTTGCAGCTGGAATACTTCACATCAAATTACAGTGTTTAATGTGGATGCTGTAGTTCAGATTATGTTATCAGTAATTAAATTGGGAATTCCATCAAGTAGTATGTGTGCATTTATATTATACATGAACATTATTTTTAAGTGTGTTTTTAAGTACAGATCCCATGTCCTCATTAATTCAGCACTCTCCTTTTTTTACCATGATCCTTTCTGTTAAAACTCAGGAGAAATGAAGAACTATGAAAATGAAATACCTTATACTCATAATTTTCATCAGTGTACCTATCTAAACTTTAAGAAACATAGGTATAAATATTAAAAAGAAAACTGACAAACCAGTGACATCCCAAAACATTCAATAAAACAGAATAAAAAATAATGGTTGCAAATGGAATTATTTGGGAAACAGAAATTGGTTAATTTTATAGTCCTTGTGAAATATGACAAATATAGAATTGAGTGTAACATTATTATAATTATGCAAATGGTAAAAATAACCTATAAAAGATAATAGATGCATACATAAAAACTGTTAAAATGATATAACTGATTTTAACAAAATGTTAGCAAACTAAAAAAACATGAAAACAAACAATAGGGTCTTTAATACATTTGATATATCTGAATTGAATTAATTCTATGAAATTTTGAAGACAAACAAGTTTTGAATTTAAATCTTCAATAAAAACCCTAAATTTTTTACTCCATGGATGCAAGAATTAATCACCAAAATATATAAATATCTAGAATCATTAAACTTTTAAGAAAATGCTAGTTTTTAAAAATAATATAGCAATATTATATAAGCTAAGATCCAGTTTATCAATTTTAAACCTATATTCTATGTTAAGAGCAAAGTGATTATTTTTGAAGGACTTTTTCACTCACTTATACATACCCTTTCCAAAAAATCTATACAAATAAATACAGATTTTATTACCTTATTATTCTTGTCCATATGCACATGCAAGAAACCAAAGAACATATACTATTTTCAGAATCTTATAAAACCAACATAATACATAGTCTTTATAGACAGTAACATATATAAATTCAGAAATATTGTGGAATATTATAAATAAAGGTTTCATAAATAATGGGTTACTTTTTATTGTATATTTAAAAAGTCAAATGTAGAGGAAAATATTGACCCATTCAATCACATATATACATTTGGTCTTACTATGTAATTTTCTGTTAATTTAGTAAAATTATATTTAAGGTTTTAAATAGAAATACTCTGAAATATAAAATCAATTTTTGGAATTTAGACAAGTGATTAAGTAAATATAGTATTATTTTGTATCACAATATTATCTAATGCAACCTACTTTTCTATTAACTTTATTGAGGTGGCATTGGTTAAAAGGATCATATAGATTTCAAGTGTACATTTCTGATATGATTTATTTATTGCATTGCGTGCCCACCCCCCATGTCAAATCATCTTTTATCACCATATATATTATTACCATAAAGTACTACCTAACATACGTTTACTAAAGTAACACTGTCCCCCCTATTATTTATAATGTAAGTGGAAAACCATAAAGGGAAGGTCATCAGATTGAAACTAATTCTGCCTTAACCCAGGTAATGCACAGTGAAGATTGAGACCTACATGGCCTTTACTACTGTAAGTTTTAGTCTACGTGAGAAAGAAAAAATTCTGCAAAGGTTTTTCTAGTTGGATTTTTAATCTCACTGATGACTATGATTTAGGAGTAGTACACAGTGTTGCAACTGATTTTTCTTTATTGTGTTACCCCATATTTACTTGGGGGGTTTAGTTTAATACAGCTTATTCCAAGAAATAGTCATTAGCGCATCATAACAAAGGTAAGAAAAATGTTAGTGCTTCATGTTTTACGACCTTAACAAGAGATTATTAATGATAACTGAACTGTATTAAGAATGAAAACACATAATATAGAAAGGTAAGTTGTGATAATAAAATCTGCTTTGTTACTTAAATACATTAAATAGGAAATACGTCATACTCACCTCAATTTCTAATTTGTGGACTTTGGTCTTGGTTTCTGCTTCATCATTTTGTTTTGTTTTGTTTTTTTTGTATATTTTTGTTTGTGTTTTGTTTCTTTTAAATAAACTGTTGGAATCAGTCACTGATAGCATAACCCAGGAAATATAATTTAACTGGTCACTCAAGAATCTATCTTATTTTTATTATTATAACCAAAGGGGGAAAATTATATTCCTAATAGTCTTACTTCATGTGCTAATATATTTTACCCACAAAATATTTTATTATGAGAAACAATATAACAACAACAACAACAAAAATAAAAACACAAACAATAGAGAATTTGAGAGTGATAAATCATTCACAGTTATTAACTCAACAAAGACCAATCAGGGAATTCCTGTGTGTATTTTATTTTCTAATATTTTTTTCTAACTTTATAATTTATCATTCATAGATGTTTATAATCACTATGGCAATGCTTGGGAAAGAGACACAATCTGAAATTTAGAAAAAAAATACTGAAGTGAACAGAGTCTAAAACTAAAATTTATTGTTATATTATATTGATTTTTCTCATTTGAAATGAAAATCTAAAAAGCCGTCACATTAACATCATTGTTTTGTATTTCTGGCTGCCATTTTTAATATAGCAAATGAATAAAATTGGCACCATTACCAGGTCATAGATATATATGTAGGAATTTCTTACATAATAGGTTAATTCTTAAGTGAAAAAATGTTAATTCCAATAAATATGAAATTAGTCTTCCAAATTTTCCTAAATCTAAGGGAAAGAGTTGATCTCTTCTGCTATTTTATTTTTGTTTAAAATTAATTTCTTAGACTCTCTAGGCCATACAACAAATACTGTTAAGTTTCTATAAATTCCAAAACTTTGATGAAGGCTTGATGTTTTTAAGTGCAGAGAGAAAATTCAGTAACACTTAAAATATATATATTTTAAATTTTAGTTAAGATAAGCTTATAGGGTGTCAAGACAATGGTTTCCATTGATCATATAAACAAAGATTAAAATTTAATATTTAGTAGTGGTTTTTAACTCAAATGAAAGTTTCAGGAGTCCCATGCCTTAACGCTTTGCCTTTTCAAATAAACTATAAATAAAGATATTTACACAAAACCTGAAACTATTCCTTATTCTATTTGCAATCTTCCTTACATTTATTGCTGACTTTCAACAACAAAGCACCTTAATTCTAAAGAAATTGCTGCTCTTGGCTTTTGAGTGTAATCATTTGAGAGCATGCATGTAGATCAATGGTACTTAGATTTTGAAATGTCAGGCTACCATTTAAAAATGTTCTTATTTAAAATTAATCTACCACTCAAAGAAAAAGGACAAAAATAATTTTTATTCTATAGATCTAAGACATTTAATTTGTTGAATATTCTCCTATATTAATCAAGATCTAATAGACTATATTTAAACTTGTAAAGCAAATGTTGAAAAACCATAATCCAGTAATACAGAGATGAATGATAAAGTGAGGAACTTTGCTTCCCTTTTAGAAAACATGATGATTGAAATATCTAGAAAAGGTTACATTATAATACCAAGAGTTAGGGTGAATAACACATTACTGTATATTTAACTTCTAGCTTGTTAATGTCATTCTTGTCATTCTGTATAGTCAGGTATATAGACAGATATAATTTGACAATAAATATTTTATGACCTTGTAGTTACAAATAAAATATTTGTTGTTTTACAAGAACCTAATATGATCTAAACCTTGTAAAATTCACATCCCTAAATTTATAGAATACTTACTAATATTCATTTAATTAATTTAAATAGAAAATATTTACAAGTATTTGGCATTATCTGCATAAAAAGTAATATTATTGATTAATCTATATAAGTTATTTTAACTGAAAGTAGGCATTTTATACCTATTATTGCACTGCTTGGCAAACAATCAAATGTAATTGAAGCCAAGTAATTCACCCCATTTATAGACTTTTTTTCAGAATCACCTGCTTTGTAGAGATTGTTTTAAGTACAGTTGTAAAGTTTCAATTTTTAAAAGTTCCTTTGAAGAGGTGGCAGATGTTGGCTTTCCTAATAACACTAGAAAGCATGGCAGGTTCAAGTTGCAAAAATGTTTAACACATATAAAAAATAACAGTGTGTTTTTCTATTAAACTTTGTTATTTTCAGTTGTCAATAAACTATAATGGAAGAATAAAGTCCATAAATATTTGTTTCCAGATCCTTAAGCTTCTTGAGTTTGTAAATGTGTATGTTTGGGCCGGGAAATGTATGTAAATGCATGCTGGCTAACTGTTACATATTGTAGTTTTAGCAGCATTACCATAGATAAAATTTAGGTTGTTCTTCAATATTTCCTGGTGCTTAAATTTCTATTATAATTCCACATGGTAATGCAACACATACATGGTATCTGGGTATTAGATGCAAGGTTACAAAATTTTGGTTTCGATGTTGCCCTGGATTTATGTACTCTATTTGCTCCAAACTATAAATACATAGTAATTATACACTGCCTAACAAAATATAAGTGTTCTCTACTGGATGTGATAGGATTTTCATATAATATAATTTTTAAAATTCAAAAATGAATTTAATTTAATTTTTAAAAAATATTGAAATAGTAAGACTATGCTATAAGCAATGAGAGATGTGTTAATAATAGATTAGAACTACAGTTACTTTCTATGTCACTTTAATTTTTGCTAGATCGAGATGTCTTTATAATACTATAAAGTGAAATAACTGTAGACGTAAATTATGGAAGACCAAATGCAGTATTACAGGAGAAAGATATCTTGAACTAAGATCTATCTGAAGATTCAACAAACATCAATGAACTCAAATAGTGAAATTGGTCAATTAAATTTTATTTTCAATGAGTATACATATATGTAATTGTTATGATATATCCTTTTAATTAGTCAGAATTTCTTTCAAAATACGCCATCAGAGAAAATTCTCATTCTAATTCTCCAGTGATTCTGTGATTGCTGATGACTAATTCAATTTCCCACTTAAGATGTAATCTATCAATACTTTATATAGCTGATGTTTTGTGTCTGTTTATTTTTCCAGTACTCTCTTAGCTTCGATATGTAAAAATTACTTTATTTTCTTACATGGTTCTCTGTTTCCTCCCAATCCAAAGAACGTGTGTCTATGTGAAAATCCAGCTTGCCCTAAGAAACTTAGGTGTGTTGGGTCAGTTCAGGAAGCATAAGGAGCAACAATCTATCACGTAGATCTCTCATTGCCGAACATAAACGAACAGTAAGAGCTTCTGGTAATTGCCAAAGTGAGTTGACAAATCTGAACTGGAATCTGTTTCCAAAAATATAGCTCTATTACTATCAAATGTTGTGTCCGTGAGAGGATCACTGCATTCTAAAACGGACTTCTTTTCCAATGAAGATGGAGACCTTCTTGCTATGATTAACCTATTAACTCTCTGTCTTAAAAGTTTCATTTATGGTTAGGAAAAACCATTAAAAATGAGTGATACTCCGGCTAACTTTCTTAGATATAAACCAATCTGTAACCGAGCATTAAAAGTTACCCCTGACCTTGGAAAGTAAAAGTTAGATTTCTCATAACTCATGCCGAAGGACAATTGATAGCATTCCTGCAAAGGGACGTGTAGTAATGCGACTCAGTCATTGTCATTTACGTGGGATCGTACCTAAAGCATTATGAAAGATAGACATTTTTCCAGTCCTTCAAAGCAATATCTGGAATCTCCTTCTAAAATTGTTAAACCAATTCCACAAAGGTAGAAAATATGTAAATATTATATACTAAACCAATGACACTTTCCAAAAAGATGGAACGTAGGTTGTGGCTACTGAAGAAAACTCAAAACTCTATGAGAGCATCCTTTAACGCTTTCCTAATGAGACAGCTAGGTGAGGGCTCTGAGGAGTTGCCTGGAACACGTGAAATTTTCTGAACTGTTACAATTGACTTGGCAGGCTGCGCATCTCTTTGCGTGCCTACTCAACTTCTCCCCACGAAGATCAGCGCCTCCTGCGTGCGCCCTCGCGTACCAGCCTCAAAGAGACAGCGAACCCGCGCTACTGGGGTTGCGGTGTATCTCCAGTACTGGTCTCCGATAGTTCTTAATTGGAAAAGAATAATACTTTCCACTTTTGAAACTCAGATTCTCTCTTGAGTACCAGAACAATATGACTACTATTAAGACTCGAATTTCTACAAGAGTCTGAGCATGTATTTATTAGCAATTTTCTAACACATTCCTTAAAATCCTCTGAATTCCTAGATTATATCTTCCCCAAGAAAGGGAAAATTTTACCATTTGGAAAGGGGGCTATTTAAAGAACTCTGAAATCAGAATTAAAAAAAAAACAAAACACTAGAACTTTTTTTTTTTTTTTCTCATACGCTCTGCCAAGTTCCATTGCTAGTTCCAAATGTTGTGCAATAATTTGGAAATCCAGTTAACGATGGGAAAAATCGAGCCACTCCGAAGTCGGGAACTTGCAAGGGAAAAAGTCAAGGAGCGGCACCGCACGCACGCCCAGCGGACGCTGCAGCCCAGGGCACACTCCCCTCCCCATCGCGCAGATGGAAGGTCACGCTTTGCAATCGATTTCACATACTGTCACTTGTCCTTTTTTTTTTTTTCTCAACCCTCTGGTAAACTAGTTTGAACCTTGGAGAGCTTAGTGCCGTTGGCTACAGTTCTGCCCTCGGAGAAACACGTGTCCCCAAATAACAGGACCAAGGCAGCCCCGCGGAATTTGGCGGCGGGGAGCCAGAGAGGGCAAGACATGCACCCTCTTCCCTGCGCCTCAGTGTAGCGAGAGAACCTTCTCTGACATCTCCCCGCCCCTTTCGCCCAGAGTACCCGGCGCGCCCTTACCTGAGCTATCGCTTTTCCTCTTGCCGCCACTTCTCTTCTCCGCCTCCGCGGGTGACAGCGCCTGGCGCCCGTAGTCCCCCGGCGCGCACGCGGCCCCGGTCGGGGTGCTGGAGCCCAAGCTGGAAGAGTTGGAACACAAGACCGGCGGGCTGCTGCCCATCTCCGGGGGCCCTCCCGAGTCCGGCTGGAGGCAGAGGCTGTGCCGAGCCGCGCTCGGCGGGGAGGACATCTGCGGGAGGTGCCAGTTGGTTTGCAGAGCTTGGTGTTGCTGCTGCTGATGGTGGTGGTGGTGATGGTGGTGGTGGTGGTGGTGCCCCCTGTGATGCTGGCTGGCAAACATGCCCTCCTCGTTGGGGTATCCCGCGATTATGCAAGACGAGGAAGAAGTGGAGAGCTCAGGGTAGGACATATGGTCAGATCTTCCATGAAGGGCGAGAGAGGACTGGGAGAACGGGTGCAAGCCTTGCGCGGCGGCGTGCGGGCTGCGCAGGCAGCCAAAGAGTGGGTGTTCCATAGCATGCAAGTCTTGGGTTCCAGGCAGAAGACTTCAGGACGGTTGCAAACCCTCTGTCACTTTTCACTGGAAACCGTGTGACTTTTCCCCCCACCCCAAGCAATAGCCGCCCGCGTTTCTGCAGAGCTTGGATAATCCCGGTCCTGAGCCCTAGCGACCAGTCTCCTTTACATATAAACACTCTGACCTGGAGGAGCTTCCCTCCGAGCTACTCAGATGTCAAGAGTAGGAGAGGTTGAAGCCAAAAGAAGGTGGTCCCAGAGAACTCCTTTCAGGGGGAAACGGCTCTGAGAGGTTATAAATAGACTGTAATGTGAGCCGGGGGCTGGCTTAGGAGCCCAGCGCTGACCACATGCAAACTCCCTCCAAAACTCCCGCTCAGTCTGCGCCACGCGCTTCCAGTTCCACTTCCTAACAGCGGCTGGACGCACACAGCGCGTCCACGCCCGCCCGCCCCTGCCGGCCGCCGGGACGGCGAGCGAGCGGCGCCTCATCCCGGCCGGGGCGCTGCGTCTCTGCCCTCTCTCTCCACGCCCGCAGCTAAGGCGCGGAGCCGCCTGAGCCAGCCCCAACCCCGCACCCCCGTTCCGCCCTCTCACTACGCTCAGGAAAGGTGTCTTGTCAGTCAGTGTCAGGCTCTGTCACCTGCAGGAAAGCTAGGGCTGCTGCTAGCTCTTGAGGAACCCCAAAGGAACACTATGACTAAGGGGAAGGATCAGAGCTAGTTGGGCGCGCGCTCCCAGAAGTTTTTCAAACTTCGCATCTCCTCGTGTCCCGGGCGCAGTGGCGCGCCTAGGTTTCGCAGCTGATGACTGTGTGTGCCTTGACGTTGAGCTAGGACGCCAGGTCCCAGGGTGCAGGAAGGCGCCTGGCGGGCGGGAGAGGGGCATCTGGGTGCCAAAGGACAGAGACCTGTTGGGGTGGGTGGGGAGAAAGCACAGGGCAGATACAGTTGCAGATGTCCAGCCCTGGCATCCTCACCTGCAGTGCCTGAGTGGGTCTCCTTCCCCTGGCTCCCCACAAATGCCCTCTCCCCTACTTCCCTGGTCCCGATGAATTTTCACCCATAACTTTTCCTGGGTCAGGAATATTCCGAAGCGATTTAAGCCCTGGTCCGATGTGACATATAGATTGCACGCTCACTTCCAGTCTTTCCCGTCAGGACCCAGCCCATGTCTCCTCATTTCCCTCCAGTAATCAACCCTCTCAATTAGCTAATAGCACCCTCCTTCCCCGCCCCCGGATGTGGTCCATTTACTAAGCAATGCAACACTTTGGCATCCCCCAAAGTTCAGTAAACCTGGGCACTTCAGCTCTCCTTGGTTCATCTTGCATCATAGAAAACGAGA
The DNA here is from genome assembly GCF_036850765.1 of Saccopteryx bilineata. Classification (NCBI taxonomy): domain Eukaryota; kingdom Metazoa; phylum Chordata; class Mammalia; order Chiroptera; family Emballonuridae; genus Saccopteryx; species Saccopteryx bilineata. The sequence continues at coordinate 35,489,992 of NC_089496.1, forward strand.
GAGAAAACTTGCAACTAGTGAATTAGTGTGAGCGTCAGCTGGTTCGGATGGTGCCACTTGCTTGAAACATTGTCTGCTGGGGGCAGAGACGTTTACACAAGGCAAGCATGCTCCGCGTAACGAGCTGCAGGGAACAGTCAAGTCATGCCTGAGACGTGTCATATCAAGAGAATATAGACGCTCAGATATCTAGCCCGGAACCTGAATGTGCCACCAGCAGCGTCGCCCCGTTATTTTCATTGTCTCAGGTGTCCAGAGGATGGGACCACGTCTTTGAAGTTGTTAATGGGATTAATGGGCCTGCAAACTAGGCCAGCCATCTGGTTTGAATTAGGAAAAACGTATTGATTAATCTTTGAGAGGTGTCCCCAAGGCAGAAGAAACGTTTTCCGTGGCCCCGGTCCCTCGAGCTTCATTCAGCCTATCTCCCTTTTCTTTTAAGTCGTCCTGCATAGAATAGCAGAATAGCGGCTTCGCAATAAACCTTCACATCCTGTGAAAAGTTCGAATTGTTTTCCATTGCTCGGAGGAGGGATGGGGTGGGGGCGATCAGGAATTCTGAGATTTGTAAGTGCTGCTTTCTTTAACGGAAATTGAGCCCTATTTTGAGGGAAATTAGTTTTGCAGACTTCGTTAAAAAAAAAAAAAAAAAAAAAAAAAAAAAAGCTAAAACTTTTGTTCACCAGCTGCTCAGCTTTTCAGTCTGGGTCTGAGCTGGAACCTGCTGCAAGCGTTGGACGGTAAGGCTTTCTTTGCCGATATTTTGGGAATTTAATATTGTTTTAGACTTCGAAAGGGGGGTGTACTTCAGGTTGCACGTTTCTAAGGGTATGAAGCACTCACAGAATGGCGTCCAGGACTTAGATCTTAAGAATGTTTCTTCCTGCCACTCCCTGTGTGCCCTTGGCTCTTTAAGGATGAAAAAGGAGGCGGTATGTTCTTCTAATGTCATCGGAATATTTTCTGAATTTTCATTGTGTTTATGGTTTCAATATGTGCCCTAATATTAAAAGTTGAAGTACAAAGGGCAACACTAAACTCCCCCAAACTCGGGTGGCTCCTCAATGGATTCTGGGTGAACAAACATTAAAGGCTTTATCAAAAGAGAAATATAGGCAACCACCTCCATAAACAGTAACCAGGGATATTTACATAATAGGATGCTGTCTACTGAAAGCATTGTGGAAAATGTCAGGCAGGACTAACTAAAGATACACTGGATCTGCAGACATCACTAAAAAAACATCCATAAAGTCCTTTTGGTTTGCATTATACTGGTTTAGAGAAAGCAAGCAATTGAGAAGTGAATGGATATGAATTAAACCAGTGTGCTGCCAGTAACTAGCAACTGGCAAAAACACACAAACTTTTCATCTTGAATCTGCAACTTTTTCTTGAATCTGCCCAGTGACTTTGCTGGTTTTTTTTTTTTTTTTTTTTTTTTTTTTTCCCACTCACTGTGTCAGATGTTAACAGCATGTCCTGAAGTTTCTGTACAACCTGTCTCCTCAGCCGGCCTCTGGAACTATGGGACTAGAAATCTGGAGAAGAAAAATTAGAAAAGATTAGAAAAAGGGGTCTCTTTCAAGGGAATGCAGTTAAAACAAAGCTAGCAGGAACAGTCTTTTTAATTAAAGGCTACCCCCTCAAATAATATTAGTAAGAGTTATGATGTCAAGATTTCTAATGGAAAATGTCATTTGGAAGAGAAAAAAGTGTGATTCAAGAAGAAAGAAAAAAAAAGAGGTCCTGATAAATTCCAGAATTAAATATAACTTTTTTCTCTGAATTTTCAAATACATAGTAATTATTCCATAATTTCTTTTCAAAGTTTTCGTATCTTAGAATATTTGGAGGAAGAAAAAATATAGATTTTTATTTTCTAGGCCACAGAGAATTTTTTGAAAACTATCACAACAGGAAGAATCCCTAGGATTTCCTATAATGGCTACTTTAATGTTCTTATAAAAATATATGATGTTAAAAGTTGGCTTTTTACCTCTGATGGCTAATTATATCATGAAGAATGGCAAAAACCACAACATTTATTAGACATTTATATTAAATTATATTTAACATAGCATTTATCTTATAGGTACTGTATATTTGAATGTTCCTGAAAAATGATCTGCTCATACAGTATTTTCATGTCAGATTTGATATCAAGCAGCACAATATAACAGGAGATTGAATATATGAATAATGTAAGCTTCTCATCTTTTGTAGGAAACAAAATCTCAATTATTTTAAATATGTGCTTTTTAAATCTGATAAACATTTATATCCTTTTGCTTATATGAAGTGATATTCAATAGTAAAAGCAGACTATTAATTAAAATTATTTTATTTTAAGGTAAATAGAATTAAGCAATCTAAAAATTTTAGGTTTAAATTTTAAGAATCATGATTCTTTTGAGTTGCCAATTTTCTGTACATTTGTGACATGAGTTTGAAAGGGAAAATATTTAAAATTAAATATGATCATTAGCTATAGACATTATGTACTATATTTTGCATTTTTCCTGATAGATATGTTTACCTTGGTAACATATAGCCATACTATATGAATTTAAATATGAAAAATTAAATTAAAACTGGAATTATCTCTGAAGGTTTAGTTGAGGATGGAAATATTATTTCTGCTATATTTCTATAAGAAATAAGTTATGTCCTTTAGTTGGTTTTTATGAAATAAAGAATTTTGAAAAATATTAAAATATGCTAAATACTCAATTTTAATTTATGTGATTTACAATGCATTTCACTTTTAAAAACTAAGTAATTGTATTTCTTTAGGTTTTATACATTATAAAATTTGAGAAATAATTTTGTTAAGGTTAACAGATGTTATTTAGTGATTCTATATACTTTTACTGATTTTTAAAATAAATCACTATTTTTACATAACAGTAATTGAGGTTTTCACAATTAAAATTGAAATGTTTCTATATATACTAGAAGAAGTGATACTTAAATATTACTTCTGAAAAATGTAAAATGATACCCAGCATACTTTGTTTTCTAATCTCTATCTCTTCCTACATTTAGATTAATGATTTCTTTCATATTGGTAGTTTTCTTCAATTCCAGTACCATATAATATATAATATATAACACTCAGAAAACTAGCGTGAAATATAGATTATGACAGATTTAATTAAAATTCAGAACATATGTGATCTTTCATAATTCCAGTTGCTTTCTATATACGTTTTATGAAATTCTAATTATTTGGGGGGGGGTTAATATTAGGAAGACATTGATTACCTTCCAAATTTAAAAAATTTCTAACTAAACTTCCTTTTGTTACCCTGTTTTAAACTCAGAGTATTCAACCAAGTTTTCTTATAATGATGTATATGGAAGAATAATTACATTCAGTTTCTACATTTTCATTTGCATTCACCTTGAAAGTTATTTTTATTGATCACTCTATGCATTTTAATTTTTTTTGAAGTTGACAATCGACTCCTTTGCATATCTAACTATAAGATGTACAGGCACATTAATCAAGGTTGTTTTATTATAGTATCTATTTATACCATGAAACTCATAAGCACTAAATTCTTATCCATAACTTAAAGAAAACAAACCATATATTTCTCCCATTTCATAAAAAGCAATACTGTACTTCCAAGTGGATTGAATTTAGAGCAACTTTATAAATCTCGAAGAACAAAAATTCAGTTGAAACTAAAAATGGGAATTAAAGATAAAACCTTAGTCTTCTGTTTTAAGATTTCCAACTTGAAGAGTTTAATATCACTTCTGTAATTTTGGCACTATGAAAGATTATTCTTATGTGTTTTTATTTTTCATGCTTCAGTTTTATTCTTAAAGTGGTTCTTTTATTTTGAGCCTGGGTTTATGATACGAATCATTGAAAACCTCTATGTTTTAGCTGTGTTGTTATACCCCCATCATAATATTTAATTGCACTGTCTAATTTTATATGATCCACATTCAGCAAAGAAATACAAGCTATCTTTCATATCAACATTTCTGTTCATAGAAATAAAAAATTTTGCATATTTGTGTAGCAAAGTGCAAATTTAAGGCCGAATACATGATCTCTTATAACAAAACATTTTAAAGAGTTTTATATTAATACTTTGATTCAGTTCAGATTTGTAAACGATTCTGTGCAGTGATACGGAGTATTTCTATACAAGGCAATGGCCATATGGAAATGAATAAAACAGGAATGAAAATGATGAAATGACGACTGTCTGCTTTTCTCTCAGTGGACCTAAGGAATTAGAAGGATGGAGGGACAGAATAGGCCAAAGGAAAACCAGAAGGTGTTTAGCAGGTTAAAAGACAGAGAAATAAGAAGCTTAACTATATGGGAAATCATTCTATATTTGATAATAAAAATATGCAATTCATAAACCACATACACTTAAGATAATGGTAAAAAGAACCCAGATGCATGTTTTTAGTTTAACTGCAATTTTTCAAAAACTCTGGAACTAAAGCAATGTTCTAGGGCAAATGGAGTACTCTGGCAAGTCCTCTGTACCCCAAGGTTTATTTTTAAAGCTCTATATATTGATAAAAGTAATAATAACAAAATGCTGCTCTTCTGAGACAGTTTCAAGTCATCACAGATGCAAAATACAGGTGTGGTCAATGCCTTGAGCATGTGCCGGCTACCGAATGTCTGCAGTTCTGAATAATCATTGCCTTCTTGCCTTAACAAATCTGTAACCTGAAACTCTTTGTAGTCCATTGTTTCCTAAATTGTATTAATTTTTAGAGCATGATTTCGGCTAAGTTAGGATAATAGTATGTGGGGAGGGAATAAGCCTATTTTCAACAGCCTTCAGTAGCCGAGAAAAAGAAAAAAGTATTGCGCCCACTGCATCTTAGAGTACCTTGAAGCCCAAGGGAATTTCAGTAGAATCAAAACACCAACCAGACTCCACAGAAATATCAGCTCTGAGCTGAAGAGTCCAGGATAAGGCAATTCCTCATACCGTCAGCTAATAGTTGTTTCCACCAACAAGGGGAACTGTGATCAAAGTCAAGTTTTCCTCTGTACTACATAAGAGTGTGCACATGCCATGATGAAGCCTCTTGAACATTTAGGGAGCCTACCGAAGATTCTTTCCCCCTGCTTGGAATATTCATTATGTAGGGCGCTTGCCTTGTAGCCTCATAGTTGCAGAAACCACCTTGGTCTACCGCATGTTTCTGACAAGTAATACTTGAGAGCATAAATAACTAATGAATAGAAAACCAGAGCCATGACTGAAAAAAGGCAAAACCATTTTGGAACCTGTTATGATAAAATACAGTAAAATATATTACTGCGGGTGAAGGTGAGTTGCGTGGGTACTAGGAAATCTGTGACGGTTTTTCCCTCCTATCTAGAGCATCTGGAGTGATGTCCCACAGCGCTCCGGCAAGTATCGTACTAAAGATGATTACATGTGCTGGTTACACTGACGGTAACAGTTCTACGGAGACCTATTTAAAGCCAATTTAAATAAATTTGACCCATAAACAAATATTATAACACCTCTACTTATTGGAGAGAATTTGAAGAATATTTAACTCATCTAGTAAAATTAAGTAAATAAAAGGAGCACACTTATTGATATAACTTTTCCTGGATGATTCTACTTATTTTTTCCATCACAGCTATCATCTGTGGACCAGAAGGAAGTGTCAGGAGCTTATGAGATACTTGAATTTCCCCAAGTTTTATTTAAAGTCATATCTTTTATTCTATAATGTGCAATTAATTTGATTTGACCAGAGGAAAACACTGAATCTGTTTGGATTTTTAAGACCCGATTTTCCAAATTATGTGACAAATCATCATCCGATAGACACCCACCAAGGCAGATGGCCCAGGCCCAGGTAAAATCTCTTGGAATTGTCCTTACAGGTTCAAAGATTGGCACATAATTATACAATGCTGCAAAAATCTCCAGCGTTGCATGTGCGGTAACAAAGCTGAATGAGTATCTTGTAAAAAGATATAAAGGGCACATAGAAACTTGTAAATGTTATACACTGTAAGTCTGAGTTTGTTGAATTAGCTGCTGGTGTTTCTCTTTCTGTAATAAGACTGAAGATTTGCCAATCTATGTGTAGTTCTGGAATATAGACATCATTTTTTGCAAATGGTTAGCCAGTATTAAATTATGATCTTCTGGAATTTGTGACCAAATATAACAGTCAAGACTAAGACAAAAAAAAGTAGGTTAGGTCCCTTGCACTGTACTACCAAGTCTAGTGATCAAAAATTGTTAAACCCCAACCTCATGTTAACGGTTCCCACATCAGTCTCTCTCTAAACAGCATCATTGCCTACTGAGTTGCTCAAATCAGAGTAGGAACCCACCCTCAACAAGCCCCTTCGTTCTTATCTTTCTCCTAGACAATTAGTTATCATAGACTAGTCCCAATTACACATCTTTAATATTCATTAACTCCGTCCTTCTGACCCTCACCAAGGCCATTACTTTACACGGAGGCTTCACCCTTCTTTCTTGGATTACAGAGAACTCGCTATGGTATTCCACTTGCTGAGAGGGTTGCGGTATCTCCAGAGGCAAGAGCGAGAACTTGTTAGAATCTTAGCTCTGTCATTTTCTAATTCTATGAATGCGTTCATTTGTTAACTCAAAATATTCTTATAATAAATAAATAAATCCAGCAATATCCTGAGTGTGTCTAACATAATGCCTAACATATGTTTAATAAAATTAAAATTAATTTGTCACATCTAGAGCTGCAATGTCAAATACTACAGCCTCATGTGGTTACCGAGCATTTGAAATGTGGCTGGCCCAAATTGAGATATGCTTGAAGATCAAAATGCTCATCAGATTTCAAGGACTTCATGTGGAATTAATAGGCTTTCATGTCAAAATGATAGTTGTTGAGTACATTGGGTTCAACAGAAAATATGAAAATTTTCTTCTTCATTTTTTCTTTTTTACTTTTTAACATGGCTACTAGAACATTTAAAATTCTGTATGTGGCTTGCATTCTGTTTGTGTTACATAGCACTGGTCTACAAGATGTCATTTAACTTTTTCTCTTTTATCTTCCCCTTCTCAAATAGGTACCAAATTACATAGGTAGCTGTCAAAATGATGCAGAATCTGACATATCCCTGTAAGTTAATCCTCTTAATGTTATGGTTAGGAGCTTCTATATGTGATATCACACCTGGAAGCCTCCAGAACAAGACCTCGAGGAAACACAGGAAATTCCTGGAGTGGCGAAACATCCTATCTGAAGACATTCAGTTACTCCTCCTTGTATCGGAGCAATGTCATTAATTAATTGTTGATATGCTTGAAAGAGTCCATTTAGCAACAGCCTTTGCAAGGAAAGAAGAGCCATGTGCATTACTCATGAGGGAGTATCACACAATGCTGTCACAATGAATTAATAACCTCTATATATTATTGCCTTTGCAAAAGTTTAGTTCTTATTCCTGCATGTTCTGACACAAGGTGGTTGGCTCTCCAGGCAGCAACTGATCTTGTAGATCAGTCATCTCAATATGTTTCTCCAAAAGATCACAGCAGGGGCAAGAAGAGGTGGAGGCTCACAAAGCTGATCTTTATACTGTGATGCAGAGGTGATCCATAGCATTTCTCCTCAGAGCCTGTATGCCAGAACAAAGCCATATACCCACAAGGGGACAAGAACATATTCTGGAGCACAAGGCTACTTAGGGAGCAGTAAATGTTTCTGCCATGCCAAACTTCAAATTCGCTTCCAATGCACCTAATTCACACCGCCACACAGTATGTTCTCTGGCGTTTTAGGCTGCTGTTTTCTGGCACAGAGTAAGCACTCAATAAGTATAGTCAACAGAGCACTTAGATCTGCAAGTTTCGCTTGATCGTTAGACTCTTGTTCCCATGTAGCCACTATTAATGCATGTCAGGAAAGTATAACTGGTATAACTGCAACTTAACTGCAAAGAAATTTTAACTGATAAAATGTTCAGCCTAGTTTCAGTTTTTCATTTGTTTGTTGTATTTTTTTGTTTAGAGCAGAGATTAATTCCTACTTTTTACTGGAAATAAAACAACAGTCATGTCCACGTGTCGTGACTGTGGTTCATATTCTTTGGGAAATTTGCAATCAAGTGTCTGTCATGTTTGGACACCAATCTTTATATATAAACTAGGTTCACTTTCTGTCTGATACTGTATTATATTTTCAGTCAGTTCATCCATCCTGAAATGTTTCATAGCTTATACTCTGGAGATGACACCTTGGGTTGTGTCTTGGTTTTCATATCTTCATGCTATTACTTCATGTTATTACTACATGTTACTACCACATGTACTTACTAGCATTTGGATCTCAACAAGGTTAACTTTCTCATGTCAAGGTTTTCTTATCTCTAAATAAAGGTGTTTATTCATACAGCTTCATGTTGACAAATGATATAAGGTAGCAAGTCACCTAAGTCTAGTAAGTGTCTATAAATAATCCATATTATAAGCATTATGATAATTTTTGTTATCATTAATCTTTTATTATCTTGTATTATTTAAAAAAGGAGACACTGTAACATAATTTGGGAGTATTTACTTATATCTAGCCATTCATTTCACTTTTACCCAAATCAACACTCTAATATCTTGAGACATCTTGTCCTGGGACAAAATTCATACATGTTTGTTGAATGAGCAAGAACTGTACTGATAAATGGAACTTCATTCTCTCCGCACCCTGTATATGATAAGTATACATTTGGGTTGAACATATTTCCCTTGATGTTTTTCTTTGCTTCAAAATATGACTTAAAAAAGAACCTCACAGCATATAAAACTTAGAAATTGGAGTTAGTAACAAAACTTCTTCATTATGACCAAAAAGATTACTAAGTTCTAAGGAAGAAGCTATATAACATTGCTTAACTACAGTACTTTGGAATAAATTTGTAGTAGCATTTGGCATATCTTATTTTAGGTTTTATTAGATCTGGCCTTTGGTTCAAAGGTAATGATACTTTCTTTAATAACAGATTTAGTGAGATTATAACAACTAGATTAATCCTCTCAGTTCTGTTGGAATATGTAACCCCCTCAACTCCAATTAGACATACTAACAATCAAAATACACCTGAAACAAATAACACTATAGAATTTAAGATTTAATCTCTATATACATAACATATACTTAATACATATATTGAGTATATATAAAGTATGCTAAACATAAGGCAATTGTTGCATAGGCAATGTCTAGACACCCCTATATCGACTAAACACAAATAATTGGAGATCGTTATGTTAGCTAAATATGAACCCTATGTACTACACTGATTAAACTATATATTGTCTTTGAATTAAATATCCTCCTAGTTCCAGAAAGGTTTTGTAGTGATTTACAGTAAAATAGGATATAACAAGAAAACATGAAGATATGAAAGACTTCCAGAGCATTAGTTTCTAACCTTATTTATTAGAAGAACCTTTTTTTTTCCAAAGAAAACTCATTATAGAACACAATCTGTGAAGTGGACAGTGGGAAACGGAGCCGTTATGATGAACGCAGGTGAAGAGAAACAGGTACCACTGGGTTAGTGTTTCCCTTCTCGTCTGTCACAGGTGTGCATGTGGCACCAACAAACAAACAAACAAAATCTGGGGACATAATTTGAAAACCATTAATCTCTTTAATACATATGATCTGCCCAGAAACAACACCTGTGAAATGGATACCTTTGTTTTCTTAACCCATAAATTTACTTGGTAGGCAACTCCTGAAGCAAATATTTGAGCTACATTGCTGTCTTTATGTCTGTCTTCAGGGGACTAGTCATCAGTTCCTTCAGATTTTCTATTTAAAAAACACATTGTCAAAAACTATTAGTGTTGAAATATTTTTAGGGAATACAATTTTAATATAACCCTGTATTTTTCAAGAGCCAAAATTAGGAAAAAATAGGTATGCAAGGAACATCCATCCTGTAAGATCTGAACAGTACAATGTTACTTAATAAAATAATTATTTAATCTGTAAGGGATTCAGTGCCAGAAGAACAGATTGCCCAGTGAAAGAAAGCGATAAAAGACCCTACTTGCTAAATTATCAAAGAAGATATATATATGATTAAAAAACATGAAACTACTGAAACATGAAAGTACTTGTGACAAAAAAAAAAAAAAGCCAGTTAATGGAGATAACATTTTTTACTCACCAATTGAAAGAAGAAAAACCCAAAACCTAATATAAATAGGTTATGGACGCAAGGATTTAGGGAAATAATAAATCTCACACACTACTTTTAAGAGTGTAGTTAAAACAGATTGACAAAATCAACAGTGAGTAAAATATTTACTTTTGATTTAGTAATCCAAGATGAATCAATATATTCAAAAGAAATTATCAGATATATCAAAAAGTTTGTGTATAATAAAATCTTTGAAGTAACATTTATTGTACTGAAAAAATATATAAAATTGATTAAATGCTTATGATAAATCATTATGATACAATGCAACTATTAAAACTCATGTTCTAAAATAAGAATATAGGAAACTAGTTATGATACAATGCTAAGAAAAAAAGCTGCTTACAATCATGTAAATGATGATTTACATACAACCACATCATTTGCTTTTGTTAGATATATTATGTAGTCTACGGCCATACCACCCTGAACGCTCCCGATCTCGTCTGATCTCGGAAGCTAAGCAGGGTCGGGCCTGGTTAGTACTTGGATGGGAGATATATTATGTCACATATATATGTATATGATATCAGAAGATATACTCAAAATGACAATGGTTTAATATTGTCTCTGGTGGTTAGTTTAGTAGGTATTTGTATTATTTCTTCAAATGTTGCAAAGTTTTTATTTATTTATTTTTTATTCATTTTAGAGAGGAGAGGGAGAGACAAAGAGAGAGAGAGAGAGGAGAGACAGAGAGAGAGAAGGGGGGAGGAGCTGGAAGCATCAACTCCCATATGTGCCTTGGCCAGGCAAGCCCAGGGTTTCGAACCAGCGACCTCAGCATTTCCAGGTCGATGCTTAATCCACTGCGCCACCACAGGTCAGGCTGCAAAGTTGTTTTATAATTTTGTGTAATAAATGAATATCACTTTTATAATAAAATAACATTATTATTTCTATACATTTAAAAGATGCACTATGAAACAGAAGAGCCTTTGATGTTTGAATACACTTTCTACATGTTAAATCATTCCATCATGATAATCATAATCATCACATAATTCTTGATTGGCTAGTATCTTGTGCAAATGCACTGACTTTCTTTGCTATACCTTTGATTTAGAAACTACTCATTGTCTTTTTTAAAATAACACCCACTATGCAAAAACTGTATTAATGTGCTATCTTCCATTTGAAACCAATTTGAACTAACTAAAATGTGAAAGATTCAATTGTCTGCCTATGCAGTATGGTGAAGCATATGGAGTGCATTACACCTAGGACTGAGAGTTTACACTGCCAGTGTCTGGAATATAAACCAAAGTGTTGTCTTGGACAAATATAGCCCTTAATGGTTTGAGTTATAGTAAATTTGAAACCAATTCTTCTCCCATGTGTGAAAGTAGAGATTGGATGAAGAACTTTTTTCTTTCAATGGCAAGGTATGATCTTTAGTGGAGATTAGAACAGTAGAAGGTGTTCTCTTATTAAGGTATGACAAGTAAAAGTTCAGAGTATCACATGACAACTTCTATTGTCTAAGAAGCATGAGTTGCTACAGAATTAAAGCAGAATTTTACAGTTTCAGTATCTGCAGATTTTCACACACACTACAGAGTTCAAACTGTTACCTTTTCTCCCAATGGATAGCATTGGGGAAGTATGTTATATTTAACCAACAGTGCAAAAGCAGTACATTCAAATGTCTAACACATAATCAAAGAAGTTTTCTTTACTTACTTGATACTGAATATATTGCACAGAAAAAGACAGTTTATCATCCATTTCAATAAACATTGTGTCACTTTCTCTCTATCCCTATCCCTCTTCTTCTCTGTCTCTTTTTTCTACCCTCTTTTCTTTATCTCAGACTTAGATACTGTTATTGGAATCTTTATCATCAAAATGCCCATGATATCATCAAAGTTTAATCCATGGTGGAAATTCATTGATAAACAAAATTAAAAACAAACCATAGAGCTCAGAGTTTAAAGCTCACCTAAATTAATTTCCTTCATATAAAAAAGGATCCAGACATCTTATTAATGGCCCATAAAGTTAGAAGTTATAACTTATGAATGGCCCATCAGGTTAGAAGTTAAATTAGTAGAAATTTGTTAGAGGGATATGACAAAATTTCAAACTCAAAACAGCCAACAAACATGATACTATATTTAAAGCAGCATTGACATTTGCTATTATTTCATTATTATCCATTTTAAACTCTTATTAAGGATCTGATTTTTAGTAAAACATTTTAGGGCTAGAGAGAGAGAAACTATAAATATAAATGATATTCATAAACATAGGAATTCACAAAATCTAGATGAATGTCCCTTGAAAGTCATAGCACAATTTCATATTTTTCAAAATTCTTTATTGAAATATAACATATAGAAGGAAAAGTAGACACAGTTCTATTTGATGAGAAAGTTGTGCTAAAAATTTAAGAACAACAATAGACCTAATGCAGTTCTTTAGCTTCAAATCTGCAGATGTAAAAAAAAATACAAGAAGTTTGTCAGTTGAATTGGCAAGCACAATATTTGTCATGACTTTCAATCAAATCCCATGAGAGCTCCACCAAGCCAGGCCATAGCGGGCTATCAAAATAAGGTAAATAAAATAATTATCCTATATCCTAGGAAGACTTTGATTCATAATCTCAAGTGAATATATATTTTTACTGTAAAATGATGAAACTGAAAGGTCTGTGGCAGAAATTGCACTTACAAGGAAGAGAAAGGGTCCAAGATTCCACAGGTAATGAAGATGCATGTTGCATGGAGAAAAACATACCAATTTATATTTTTTAATCTAAAATGTCAGTAGATTATCTCTCCTTTTATCTTGATTTATATTGTTCCCATTCAGAAATTTTATTATATTTGACTCACTGCAGTTGTGGTAATAGGAAGTTTTAAAAAAACATATACCTGACATTGTGATGGGAACATTTGGCTCTAAAGCAGGCCACATAGTTTACTTTTAATAGGTCAGCCATGGCTTAGATCCAAACGTGAGTGCAATAAATATACACTGTAAAATTTGCCATCAGCTCAGCATTTTCAAAAAAGGCATGAAGAATATGAATATGTACCCCTTGTTTATTTTTTAAATTAAACTTACTGTTATGCCATTTGATAATGTCTTCATGGAAAACTTGAACAAGTGTGACATTTAAGTACATGGTCTGCATGGGCTGCATGAATCTGACAAGTTGAGGATTGAATTTCTGCTCCACTATTTACTACCAAATGACCTTGGAAAGTTAGCTTAATTTGTGAGCCTCGGTTTCCTTTCCATAAAAAGAACAAATATTGTTAGGATTAAATGAGATTGAGCATATGAAGGATTTGTAGAGTATTTGGCCTTATCAGTCAATTATTAAACTTTAGTTCTCCTGTATTTCTTTCTATATTATCTTTTAATTTACCTTTAGTTATCTAAGCAATAACAATTAAAATGATAATTCTTGACAGAGGGGAGGGGTGTTGGGGATCTGGATGAAAAAGGGAAAGAGATTAAGAAGTACAGATTGGTAGTTACAGGACAGTCACAGTGATGTAAATTGTAACATAGGGAATGTAGTCTGTAATACTGTAATAACTATGTATAGGGCCAGGTGGGTACTTGAAATATTCGAGGACCAGTCTATAAAGTATATGATTGTCTAGCCACTATTCTATACATATGAAACTAATTCACAATAATATTAGATGTAAACTGTAATTGAAAAAAAAAATGATGATTCTTACCTGCTGTGTTACATATATACTCACAAACATTAACTTGATATTTTTATCAGTTTATCTAATTTAATTACCTAATTTAAAACCTCATATGAAGACTCTTACTCTTAAAAGTGTGTGCATGAATAAGAACCAAGTGAAACAAATTGATGCTTCTCTCTTTCTCTCACTCTCCCTTTTCCTTGCCTCTTTCTCTCTCAAATCAATAAAAAAAATTAAAAAGTATGTATGTACATATGTGTATGAGCACACACAATGTATTTCAAAGATTTATATTGATTTTAATTATTGTGTTTACATAGATTCAGATGTCCCACTGACTATATCTCCCTCAAAGTTTCTTAAGAATATTTATCTCATGTCTGAATATTTATAAAATGAGTTACAAAATTGAGATTAGACTGAAATAATATTAGTTTTTAAGAACATGTTTATTAAAATTATCCATAATTAATGTTTTAACATTTTTTGAAAATTATATAAACTGCAAACAATATTAACTGTGGCATAAAAGCAAATTATAATTTTGATGAAAATATGTCAATATTGGGCAGGAATTATTAACTGAAATAAAATGTAAAATCATTTTCTGTAATTCCTGAAGACAATAATTACTAGTTTATCTGACAGGTAATGTACAGTTTTGTATGAGCTTTCTACTACTGTGTTTAGTGCAAATAAAAACCATTAAGTTAATTTTAACAATTTGATTCTGTAGTAAAAAATTCGGATGAAAATATCAACATTATACCTTTAAATAAAATAAATCTCTATACATTTTAAAACAGGAATCAATGCTTACTTCAATAGGCACTAAAAGATTGTTATTTTTGGCAGAATTTGGTTGCATTGATTCTTATTTGAGATAAGATTTAAAAATATATTGCTACAGGTATTTTCTTCCACTTCACCTTTTTGCATGGGATCTCAGCATTTTATTATAAATATATATGTAAATAAATGCTTATTGTGTTCTAAAATAGTTCAGGTTTTAGTATATAAAGGTAGTATTTTAAAAGTATAGACAGATTCCTGTCTGAGGAAACATGCTGGATTTTTAATAAGACAAGATTTATACACATGAAGCAGCTGGATACAAGGATATAGAAAAACAGATATTCACCTGTAATTTATGAAAGTAAAAAAATGGTGGCTTTACATATCAGAATGACCTGCCAAGTTTCTGTAAGGAAGATAGAGCAGCATAAATTTGAAGGGAGTTTGAAATTTCATTCAGAGGAACTGTTTGTGTGTTGTTTGGGACAGCAAGTTAGATAGAAAGGAATGGTCAACTGATTATATTTTAGGATCAAAGAAGTAGTTACTGATAGTCATGGTGTCTATCCTTTTATGACTAGTCTTTTGGACCTATCCTTTTGGTTGATAATGTTGAGGTTGACAGAATCGAAAATATCATAAAGGTATCCCATCTAGAGAAAAAGGTGCTGAGTTGTAATATTATAAACATGAGATTTGAACTAATATATAGTTCTAATAGTTGCTTCTTAAACAGATTCCCTTAGTAGTTGAACTGGAGCTTGCAGTAGAAGGATAAAAGTATGGTGTGATTGCCAAATAATCATGGAAGCTGTGATTATCAATGATTTTTCTGAAATAGTATAAAGGGGAACAATATAAATATAATATAATAAAGTATAGTCCAAATGTTAATTTAGTAAATTTGGAGACTCGTTAATTAAAAGCTCTTGAAGAGATGGACAGGCACATTATTTAAAATATGAAACAAATAATTTGGCTCTTAAGCACATTTTTTTCATCTGCACCTACTTTATGTCTGCTACTCAAATTGTACTGACTTGAAAATTGTAGTATTGTGATAGATACAAGATCCTACTGGATTTCAAAAACACCATTAAGTAATATCAATAATTTTTATGTAGTAAAATATTGATAAAAAGTAGTAATGTCGCCCTGGCCGGTTGGCTCAGCGGTAGAGCGTCGGCCTGGCGTGCGGGGGGACCCGGGTTCGATTCCCGGCCAGGGCACATAGGAGAAGCGCCCATTTGCTTCTCCACCTCCCCACCCCCCTCCTTCCTCTCTGTCTCTCTCTTCCCCTCCCGCGGCCAAGGCTCCATTGGAGCAAAGATGACCCGGGCGCTGGGGATGGCTCCTTGGCCTCTGCCCCAGGCGCTAGAGTGGCTCTGGTCGCGGCAGAGCGACGCCCTGGAGGGGCAGAGCATCGCCCCTGGTGGGTGTGCCGGGTGGATCCTGGTCGGGCGCATGCGGGAGTCTGTCTGACTGTCTCTCCCCGTTTCCAACTTCAGAAAAGTACAAAAAAAAAAAAAAAAGTAGTAATGTCACTATGTCGTTAATGCTAAATGAGTTAATATTTAATCATATGTGATATGTGGAATATAAGTGTACTGGAAACAAAGCTATGAAGACTAATATATGAGAAGAAATATACCAACAATGTACAAGTAGTATACATTGTTAACTGAAAGTAATACAATTCCTATTTAAATGTTGGGTGATAGGTATACAAAATAATCAAATGTCAAAATAACCTGGAGATGTTTTCTCTGAACCTATGTACCCTGATTGATCAATGTTACTCCATTAAAATTAATTAATAAAAAAAAGTGGAGAATGAGATTACTAAAAAACATCACAACATTTTTATACTCCTAAAAATAGAAAGTTAACTATAGAACTTGACATAGAAAGTCTATCAGAGTTCTCACCATTAAAGTAAAATGGGTACAGGTCATTTCATTTTATTAACCGTATCTGCTCAGGAAGTACTTTTTTTAGAATTCAATGAGATTTTGATAAAATGCATTTTCTCTGTTGCACGATATCTTCTGATATATAATTTATAATTACTCATGCTTACCTTAACCACAGAATAACTAGAAGACTTGAGTAACTTTATTCCTGTAGCATTTTCTCTGTCCAAGTTTAAGTTCATAACAAAAACGAGGGCCAATGAGCCAGTGTTTTATACTCAGCTCAATTCTTTCTCACTTAGACATAGCCAAATATTTCTAAGATAGAGGTTCTTCTAGAAGGTTACATTTCTTTTAGCCATAAAACTCTACCAGTTGTCAAACCTTATCAATTCTATCACCTAAATATGATTTGGCTCTATGCCTTTCTCTTTATAAACTTTTCTATTGCATATTTTATAAAACATTTTCTACCCTTTTTGCTTTTAGTTTAGGCCTTGTCAAATCTACAACAGATAGTGCTGCCAGAAGAGTCAACCCCGCACCCATTTATACATTTTTTTATTCTTCTATGGAGCACAACAGAATGCCTGACTTATACAAAGACCTCATTTTAAGGTTCAATAATGTTATTTCCCTGTCTAAAATCTCCCTTTCTGAATTGTCACAATAGCTCCTTTTTATCTTCAAGATGAAAATTTTTTGCCTTCATGAATTGATTGAATGAACTTGCTTCAAGGGACCAGACTTGGTGGAGAAAATTTGTTTTTGTTTCCCACAGAGGTAGAGGAAGTTTCTCATTGTTTTCACCCTGTTTAGATCCATTTACCCCTAAGTCAATTATTATTGTTATTTTTTTTTTTGTATTTTTCTTAAATTGGAAATGAGGAGGCAGTCAGACAGACTCCCGCATACGCCTGACCGGAATCCACCTGGCATGCCCACCAGGGGATGATGCTCTGCCCATCTGGGGTGTTGCTCCGTTGCAAGCAGAGCCATTCTAGCACCTGAGACAGAGGCCATAGAGCCATCCTCAGCACCCCAGCCAACTTTGCTCCAATGGAGCCCTGGCTGTGGGAGGGGAAGAGAGAGACAGAGAGGAAGGAGAGGGGGAGGGGTGGAGAAGCAGATGGGTGCTTCTCCTGTGTGCCCTGGCCGGGAATTGAACCCGGGACTCCTGCACACCAGGTTGACACTCTACCACTGAGCCAACTGGCCAGGGCCCCTAAGTCAATTATTAAAGAAGAAATAAAATTACTACAATAGGCTTTTCAATATCTGGAGAAGAATTACCTGGAGTACGATGAATATTGAAGAGTCAAACACATAGGCCCTTCATGTAAAATATCTAATTTTTTCATGCTATAGGCTCAGATTTACATATACACACATTACAACAAACTGCCCCTGGTTTCCTAAATGCGTCATACTCTTCTTTCCCATCAACCACCTTTTTCTTTTTTTTAAGAATGCGTTTCACCATGTTTTCATTTTGACTGATCTTAACCATTTTTTAAAGGTTAGCTCAATTACCAACATTTCCAGATCTATTATCTACTAATTTTAATTAAGATCACCGTTATGTTCACCTCAAGTACATTGGGATTACTTGGTAGGCAATTTCAAAATACATGGGTCCTGCCTGACCAGGCGGTGGCGCAGTGGATAAAACGTCGGACTGGGATGCCGAGGACCCAGGTTCGGGACCCCAAGGTCGCCAGCTTGAATGCGTGCTCATCTGGTTTGAGCAAAGCTCACCAGCTTGGACCTAAGGTCGCTGGCTTGTACAAGGGGTTACTCAGTCTGCTGAAGGCCCAAGGTCAAGGCACATATGAGAAAGCAGTCAATGAACAACTAAGGTGTCGCAATGAAAAACTGATGATTGATGCTTCTCATCTCTCTCCGTTCCTGCCTGTCTGTTCCTATCTATCCCTCTCTCGACTCTGTAAAAAATAAAAATTAAAAAATTAAAAAAAATTAAAAAAAAATACAAGAGTCCTTGGGTTATGACAGTCTCGACATACAATGTTTCGAGTTTACAACATTCACTTCCATAAAAACTTTAAAAAAATTGAGATGTGAGTGTTTCGGCTTATGCTGTTAGCATCGTACTTACAAATTATATGGGTAAACTAGTTTGGTTAGAAGAAGTTATCAACCTTTCAGACTAGCCTGGAACAATTCTTTAAGAAGGTAGAGAAGCCTACAACAGATCCTGTACCCTCTACATCAGCTGCTTCTCAAGATGAAACACCTGTAGTACAGGTAGAATCATCTCCAGTGTCTTCTGCATGTTCCTTAGACAATCCTGATTCACCTGACCCAGTATCTCCAGCACCTTCTGCAGGTTCTCCTGCCTCTCCAGCCTCCTCCTCCCAGTAGGTCACTCTCTCCCACCTTGCAATGCCCCTTCCAGTGTGCAAGCCAACCACAGGAATAAAGGTAAGGAATTTTTTACACTCATTCTTTGTAATTTTTTCTGTTACTACAAGTACAGTGTACAGTACAGTACAGTACAGTATATTTATGTCCTTTTCCTTTTTCTGTGGCTTAGTTGTGTTTTTATGTCCTAGGATGTCATTTTACAATTGTGTTAGGATAGTTAAGTGACTTAGGCTAGAGTGTTTCAACTTACACCAAAATTTGGCTTACATCAACCTGAGGACTCCCTGTACCGATGGCCTGAAATCACCTCAAATATGCTAATTCAATTGGTCCGGAATGAAGCCTGGACATGGGAAATTTTATTTTGTTAAATCTCAAGTGATTCTAGCATGAAGTCAGGGTTGAGAATCTTGTTCTAGCATACCTCAAGCTACATCGGATTATTATTACACATTTATCTTTCTCCTCGACTAGGCCATGAAATTTTGAGAAGGGACCTGACAGCATTTTTCACCCAGATAGCCTAAGCACCTGAAGGAGTGTCTGATACAAAGCCAGAGCTCAACATTAGTCAATGAAAGAAGAGCTGGGTTAAACAGATGATGATTTCTGCCGGGTGGATCCCAGTCGGACGCATGCGGGAGTCTGTCTGACTGCCTTCCCGTTTCCAACTTCAGAAAAATACAAAAATAAATAAATAAATAAATAAAAAGATGATGGTTTCAATTTAATTTAACAGCTACTAATTGCCCACTGTGTGCGGGACTCTATAGGAGGTGTTGGTGTACAGAGGTAAATAAGACCGTGCCAGCGTTTAGCAGAGTCATCATTCAATGGGTTGCTCAGAAGTAACCACCTTGATAGTAGCATCCTGTTACCACACCTTAAATTACTTTTCCAGAGCTCCTGAATGGTTTAAGTCAGTCTTCCTTTAAATAATCTCAATTATCATAAGTAATTGAATGCATAATTAAAAATAATAGGGTATTGAAGTACATATTTATTAATATTTAAAGTCTAATTATAAATAGATCCCCCTTTTTTCTATAATCAAACATTTAATACAGAAGAGGTTTTTTTTTTAAATCTGAACTCCAAAATAAAAGTATTTTTAAAAACTCAGTAAGTTTTGCTTTCGTTCAATACCCAAGGCAAGTATTCACTAAATGGAATGAGAAAATTAAAAGCAGTCTAACTTCAGAAAGTCCCTCTGAGCCACAGTTTAAATTTTTTTTTAATGGTTTAAAAATATTCTCAAGCTGTCAATGGAAAAAAGTGGCTTGACATTGAACACATACCAAGTCAGTAGCATAACTATTTAATAATGTCTGATTGGCCATTGAAAAAAAAATAGTTTAAAATTCAATCCATGTGATGGAAATGCCACTTAGAAAAAGCCCATTCATAATGCAGTGCCGCAGGAAAGCTGTGGTTACAACAGCTCCCGTTCCATTCAGCAGCAGCATTCTTAAAGAATTACAAATGGAATGGGTTCTAGAATACTGCATGTTGAGTAGTATTAATATAAATTTACCATCAAAAAGTGTCACTATTAGTAAAAAGAAAAATATTATTTTTTTCATCCTATGGGATGAAAACTTTGTAAGTTTCAAAAAAATTTATGCATTTAATTTGTGGGAATCCTTTGGAAATGTCCATTCATATGGCCACTAGGACTTTCACACATTAATTTAACTGCGATATATTGAATACTTGCTGCTATTGTTTCTCATAGTGAAAGGGGTGTCCCTAGTCATCTACCCAAATTCCACTTGGATTAGTCATAGATTTTAAATTCTATCTGGGAAGTCTTTGAGTGAATATAGTTTGCAAAATAAGAGATTACCTAAACAGAATTGATTGCTTCAAAGGGTTTATATGTTAAATAACCCTGTTATTGCTTTGCACAAAATAAAATGAAGGAAAAAATAAAATAAATCAAATAGTGAATCATTCAGATTCAATTCCTGTGATGGAAGATTGTTATGAAAAGCTAAATGGACTTCAACCACATTTAGAATATTTCAGTACTAGTCAGTTCTGAGGCTTGCAAACTTTCAACTTTTAAATTTTTTCTAATTTCAGCTAAATGTCAATTGCCAAGTTTTGAAAAATTCAAACTCATTTATTTATTTTATGCCTATTTTCATATGAACTTTTGGGCATTTAATTGTTGATTATCAGATTCCAAAATAAAAAAGGGCAGGGAGAAGGAAAGAAAGCATTATAAATAAACAGAACTTGCCCTATATTGGTTATCAGCTCTCGTAAATGATATACTAAAAGATGATTTTAGTAAAAGCTTGAAATTAGTAGCTAAAATGAAAGTTTCCAATAATATTTGAATTTCCAAGATCTTTTATCATTTTTTGCATTACTGTCCTAAATCAAGACTTAGTTAGTCCTACCATGTAATTATTTGTTTGAAATTCATGCCATTCTCATCTGTAGAATTAAATGAAGCATTATAATCTGCTTCTTTAATTGCATAATGATAATAGAAACTGAAGTACTGAAAAAGTTCGAGGGCACAATGTTATGAGGTGATA
This sequence comes from Saccopteryx bilineata, assembly GCF_036850765.1. Lineage (NCBI taxonomy): Eukaryota > Metazoa > Chordata > Mammalia > Chiroptera > Emballonuridae > Saccopteryx > Saccopteryx bilineata. The sequence continues at coordinate 35,511,533 of NC_089496.1, forward strand.
GGTCAGAGTACTTTCAGACTTGGGAAGGAAGGAATTATATAGCAACATTTATTTATTGTTTATGTATAATTCAATTTACTCAGTTATTTAAAAAACATAGTACTAAGGTTTTATTTTCTTTATAAAATAGACTTTGGTTTTTAGATTCATAGCAAAAAATGAACAGAAAGTACAAAATTTTCTTCTAACCCTTGACTACACACACACACACACACACACACACACACACACACACACACACACAGCCTTGCCCACTATCAACTTCTTCTACTAGCATAGTACATTTCTTATTACTTAGGAACCTAAATGGACAGATCTTCATCACCCAAAGCCTATAGTTTACTAGTTTGCCTAGGATTCATTCTTGGTGTTATATATGATATCATATTTCATGGGTTTTGATAAATGTATAATGACATGCATATACCATTACAGGATCATACAGACCAGTTTCACTGCCCTAAAAATCCTCTGTGCTCTCCTATTGATCCTTCCTTCCCCCAAATCTCCAGCAAGCGCTGATATTTTTAGGGTCTCCATAGTTTTACTTTTTCTAGAATGTCATATAGTTGGAATTATATGGGGGGGGGGTGGAACATTTTTAGATTGGTTTATTTCTCTCACTTAGTAATATGCATTTAAACTCCCTCCACATCTTTTAGGGCTTGACAGCTCATTTCATTTTTACCACTGAATATGAATCCACTGCCTGGATGTGTCACGATGTATCCATTCACCTACTGAAAACACCTTGGTTGCTTGGCAATTTTTGTCAATGATAAATAAAACTGCTATAGATACCTGTGTGCGGGTTTGTTTATTTTTTCATTGATTTGAGGGGGGGGGTGAAGAGAGAAAAAGATTGGAGAGATGTGGGAGAAAGAGAAAGAGAGAGAGAAGCATCAACTCATTGTTTCACTTAGTTGTCCCACATGCATTGTTTGCTTCTTGCTTGCGTCCTGACCGGAATCAAACCTGTGACCTTTCCATGTCAGATCAGAGCTCTATTCACTGAGCCACCCGTCCATGGCCTGTGTGCAGTTTTTTGTGTGGATATAAGTTTTCAAATTATTTCAGTAAATGCCAAGCAGTGTGATTGCTGGACCACAGGCAACACTATGTGTAGGAAGGCACTGCTATACTGTCTTCTAAAGAAATGATCCCCAACCTTTTTTGGGCCACGGACCGGTTTAATGACAGAAAATATTTTCACGCATGGGACGGATAAATGTATCACATGACTGAGACAAGCATCAAGAGTGAGTCTTAGACGGATGTAACAGAGGGAATCTGGTCATTTTTTAATAATAAAACATCGTTCAGACTTAAATATAAATAAAACGGAAATAATGTAAGTTATTTATTCCTTCTCTGCGGATCGGTACCAAATGGCCCACAGACCAGTACTGGTCCGCAGCCCGGGGGTTGGGGACCACTGTTCTAAAGTGTCTGTACCATTTGCAGTGAATGAGATTTCCTGTTATTTCACATTCTTGTCAGCATTTGGTGTTGGCAGTGTTTTGGATATTTTGCCATTTCAGGAGTTATGCAGTGGTAACTCATTGTTTTAATTCTCAATTCTCTAATAAGAGATGATGTTGAGCATCTTTTCATATGTTATTTGCTATGTATATATCTTCTTTGTGAGGTGTCTTGTCTGTTTGGATATCTGACTCATTTTTAAATTGGTTTGCTTACAAGATGGGACAAAAGTAGGCTTATTTATAGTTCTTCTTATGGAAAATAATACAATAATTAGTAAATCACACAAGAATAAACTCTGTTTCACATACAATTGTTAAACTACTTTTGCTCAACTTTGTATGTTCTTATTGTTGAGTTTTAAGGGTTTACTGTAGATTTGGACAGTAGTCCTCTGTCAGATCTGTCTTTGGCAAATATTTTCTCCCTGCTTGGGGCTTGTATCCTAGTTCTCTTGACATTGTTGTTCACAGAGCAAAAAATTTTTTTAACTTTTAATTAAGTTCAACTTATGAAGTTTGTCTTTCAATGATTGTGCTTCTGGTGTGTCTAAAAATCATCACCATACTCAAGGCATATAGACATTTTCTTATGTTATCTTCTAGGAGTTTTATAATTTTTCATCTTATACTTAGGTCTGTGATCCACTTTGAATTAATTTTGTGAAGGGTGTAAGGTCTCTGTCCAGATTTATTCCTTTTTTTTTTGCATGTGAATGCTCAGTTGTATAAAGATTTTAACACTTGTTTTGTGACCTCTTTTTTGTGATAAAAAACTTTGAAAATTTTATTACATTTATCTTAATAATACATTGCACAGATAACATTTGGAGTAGCTCATGAGACTAAGTAATCAAAAATTATAACTACAGTTTTTATGAAAAGAATGCCCTCATAAAGGCATCAGATGACTGTACAATGCAGGTCAGCATTCTCATATTACATTTTAAAGTACATCTTACTAAATAATATCTTACTGGAAAAATAGAGAATAGATAGAGAATAGTGATTTCACTATTAGCTTTAATAGTATTAGTAGTTATTTACACCTAAACCTGTCTGAAATAGGACGACACAGTTTCTTATAATAAAACCCATGGTATTGCTTTACAGAAATGATGAGAGAAAAGAAAAGTAAGGAAAAAAAATCTGGCATGTTTATTTAGCCTCTAATTTTAATAATTTGTATATTAATCACTGTAGACCCTCTTCAATCACTAGTGGTAAAAATATCATAAGTCTAGGGGTTTACTTTAGAACATAATTATCTATCCTTTAAATTTGAAAAATGCACATGTGCCCTAAAACGATGTGTGGTGTGAAAGGTGTTCAATAGTCATTATCTGATATTGTAATAAATTAAATATCTTTTCTTCAAAAGGTAAATAATATCCCTTTCACTGTGTATTCATAGGATAAACAGTCAAAAGTTGATATGAGTGTGTGTACGTAAGCATGGGCCGGTAGGCATACATGCTCTTTTCATATATATCTGAGAGACTAAGTAATCTTTCCCAGAACTTTGAGAACTGCATATTTCCATCTCTTTCTAAATCAAGCACAATGAGATGGTGTTAAAAATAATGAAATACACCCAGAAATGAGGGAAAATCATTCACCAAAAGAAATCGTATGTATATAGACAAGAGAGTTAAGTATGTGCGTAGAGAAGTTAAATCGATTTAAGTTTTCCTGGATACAGCTCCATGCACACATTATTTCACTAGCTTATCCTCTGGGGAGCTTAAAAGAACATAGTTTGCTTTTTTTCTATCCTAGGTATATTATTTATATTATTAACATAAGCAGATTTCCCCTTTTCTCTTTCCTCTCAACCCCTGATCCATTTCCCAATCCCCAACTGATTCCATGTCAGCATGCTCTGTTTTTGACTAGACAAATAGTATACAGATTTATTCCTACAGAAACAATCTCTGGTAAAATCGTAGCATGTCTGCTTGAATAATACCCAAAAGTTAACTGCATGCTTTCCACTGGCCAGAAATAACTCATAGCAAATGAATCCACAAACCAGTCAATGGAATATTATAACCCTCTTAGGGGGAGCCATTGTACTATGAGAGAAATTTGAGGCAATGAACCAACCTTTTACATACACACACACATACACACACACACACGGTATAAACTGTGGTAAGAATAAGACTTTTCAGACTATTGAACTGTGAACAATTTCCATGTGAAATCACGTAACATTATCTTAATATTCATTTTATTTATACTATATCACAAAAATAATTTACTAAAAATTATTTCGCCTGACCAGGTGGTGGCGCAGTGGATAGAGCATCGGACTGGGATGAGGAAGATCCAGGTTCGAGACCCCGAGGTCGCCAGCTTGAGTGCGGGCTCATCTGGTTTGAGCAAAAGCTCACCAGCTTGAGCCCAAGGTCGCTGGCTCAAGCAAGGGGTTACTTGGTCTACTGAAGGCCCGCGGTCAAGGCACATATGAGAAAGCAATCAATGAACAACTCAGGTGTTGCGACGCGCAACGAAAAACTAATGATTGATGCTTCTCATCTCTTCGTTCCTGTCTGTCTGTCCCTGTCTATTCCTCTCTCTGACTCTCTCTCTCTCTGTCTCTGTAAAAAAAAAAAAAAATATTTCATTTATGTTGTAACACTGACAATTAACTGCATTATAATAATTCTAAAAGAAGAATGAAATGATGTTGCTTCTTAGATATAAGCAGACATGAATTACAAAATTGGTATTATGGGATTTGTGTTTTTTTTTAAAACCACATACCAGAACTTATTTCACGGGGAAAAAATCTCACACTTTCAGTGCATACAGAGATTCCATATTTCTGAGGTCATCTATAAGCATTAATTTGACAAATTTTTTTTTACTAAAGTTACTTTGGAATTTGGTGGCAAGGATAGGGCTGAATATATGGAAAAGTGAAGATGAAAATAAATGGTGTTAGAAGTAAAACTCAAATTTGTCACATGGGAAGAATCATTAATTTTTCAAGTAAGATATTTGACTATTGTATTGTCATGATTCTGACCATATGCAGATTCATCACTTTATCCTCTTTGTATTATTTTTGGAAGCTTTCACACTTTCAAAACTTTCTGTGAATATACTGGGAAAGGCTCTAATATGATTGAAAAAAATAAGAAAGATAAATTTTTAAAGGAAATTAGTGTACAAGAGTGAAAATATTCTTAATATGCATGAATACAGTTTAAATGTGTCCTTTAAATCTAAATGTCACTAAGAATTTAGTCTTCCTTCCAGTTTGGGGATCTGGAAAATCTTTCCCTCTTCCATGATGATAATCTAGGGTATTTCCAGACCTTTCTTTTACCTATTACATGATTGTTTTCTACCTCATTATCTAAAATATGATGTTTTCTAGAATATTTACACATTTAAACATACACACACACTTACAGCAATATCAGCATTGTGTTCCCTTTAACCTTAGTCATGCCTCTGAGTTCATCCAAATTATGGGCTGGTCACATTTCTCACTTCATCTAATTTCTGGGACGGTCCTTCATCTTATTTTCAGTCAAGGGCAAGATTTTCATGTCAGAATGAGTGAGACAAAAGACAAGATGAAAGTGAGGAGAGAACACACTTGTCCCCTCACCCCCACCCCCAGGGCCATGCCACATCCCCTGAGAATGTGGATCTCACGCCATCATTCTTCCTTCCAAGGAGATGCTCCAGGAGAGATGAGGAAGTGGTCAGATTTGCTGCTGGTCAGAGTGACACGAGTACACAGGATCCTCCACAGAGACCTCACTGTCAGTTTCTCTAGCTTTTATAATTATTATCCCTGTGTGCTTATATGTCTGTATTCTTAATGCAGAAGACAAAAAAAAGAATGAAAGAGAGAGAGAGAGAGAGAGAAAGAAAGAAAGAAAGAAAGAAAGAAAGAAAGAAAGAAAGAAAGAAAGAAAGAAAGGAAAGAAAGAAAGAGGAAAGGAAAAAAAAGAATTAGAAGCAGATTAAATGGAACCCTGTTTACATAAGGTACTTTTTATTTGTATTAAGATTTTTTAAAACATCAGTGGGCCTCTTTGTTCTCCCTCAGAGACAGGAGAGCAAAAAAACCAAACAAACTGTTGAGTTCATTCTGTTCATAAGAACATAAAATAAAGCAGTCTGGTGAGAACAGGTGGAGCCAGCATAGGGTAATTATGCAGCCAAATGTATGGTCTCTGAAGAACACAAAATAAGAAAGACTTCCAACCACATTTCCACTTCTGCTGGTTCTCCCAGACCCCTTGTCTCAGATGTGCCAATGGTCTGTACAGCCCATGAAATGTCAACTAATGCAACTGGGCCGTGACTGTGGCAACTCAGCATAGGCTTTTGAGTAAGTTTTCCTTACGTTTTGTAAATTTTCTTTTGTTTTGTTTTTTTTTTTTTTGCAATCTAGTATAGTCTTTCCTTATGCAAATACATAGGCTAAATAGAATATTTTGGATCAGACAGTGGATACAGCTACCACTGACAACATTGATTTTATTAATTTGCTTAACAAATACTCATTAAGCACTATTAAGATTTATTCCAACTTTCAAGCAAAGGAGAATAAAAGAATCATAGATTACTTAAATTGGCAATTATCTGAATATGAATGGGACTAAAATGTGTATGTTGAAGTCATTACTGTTCCAACTGAAAGGCTTAATTTGCTCCTCCAGAAGATGGCAAAGAAGGAATTTGAACTAGTTTAATTATCAATATTAATTTAATATGACTTCTCCAAATGGATGAGCTGTGGTAAAGTCTTCTTACCTTCAAAACTATATTCTAATTATTAAGACATCTGACACATGCTATCTTTTTGTATCTCCAGATAGATAATAAACAGATATCTGATATAAGATATGACATATATTAGGTGTTAGACTACATATAAATAGCTGTATTCTTCATAGATATATACAAATCTTTCTATATATCTATATATGTATTTATATAGATATATGAAGTCTTTCTCTATACATTTATATGGTTATATATTATATACTATATATACACACATACACAAACAGAAAACCTTTCATTGGTCCTAATAATTTGGATACATATCCTTAATAATAATTATGTGTATGTGTGTGCACACACCTGCTGCATTAAAATGGAATATAATTTAGAAGAATACTATATATTTTTGCCATAAAATAATAGAATATATAATTTTAAAAAGTATTTTATTTCTATGCAAATATCATAAGGTTTATTTTAAATTCATAAGACTCCTTCCTAATTTGGAAAAAGCAAGCCTGTACAGTATTTACAAAAGACAGTACTTTTAAAAGATTTGTTTCTGAGTCCAGGTTAGGCACAGGGAAATGTTAAAAAACACTTTATTGCTAAAAATGTACATTAAACTTTTACATCTATAACCACATGACATTTAAGTCTCTATACTATTACAAATAATATTATATTTAATATTTGTTATTTAATATTAGTATTTCATTTTTGTCGATGCATAAAAAGACATAAAAGTAAGTTCATTTTAAGAAGAAATAATGAATAGAATAAAAATGTTGGTATAGTTGAAAATTACAATTGAGCAATTATTAGCACTAAGCTAAATTTTTCTTTCTTGTCAAATTCTAATTGTTTTTATTTTAAATTTAGAATACTTAAAATACACTATTTAATTCTGAATTTTGTTCAAAGGTATTTTTCATACCACCTTAAAAATGTAACACATATCTGTAAAACTGTGCTTAATACATTGAACAACAACAACAACTTTCTTGAACTAATTAGGTTAATGTAAAAGGCTTTCAGTTTTGACAACCTCTATCTACAAAATCATCATCAAAAGTTGGAGGTATTTGACAATATGATAGCAGTCTATTGACTAGCAAAGTAATGATCTGGTTATAATGCAATCTCAGTTATGTTCATATAGTCCTGGGTTCTTTTCTTAAAAATGATAGTCACTTTGAGAACCAATTCTTTAATGATTGCACTTTCCCATATGACTTATTTATTTGGAGATGTTTTTCTCCTTTTCTTTTCCATTAGTAGATATCTATTGTTTAAAATAGTGTTTCTTTTAAAATACATTACATTAGACACACCCAACCATGGAGTCCATAAAATGCTTATTATTGGATGAGAAAAACTCATTCAGGTTTCATATTTGTTGGCTAATATAGCTAGAACATTCTCAGTGCTCATGCTTTATGATTGCCATTACCATGATGATATAGTTTCAAACAGCTTTGAAATAATTTAGACCTCTGATATTCTAAATACTTATGTAAATACATGTATATAATATATATTCAATTAATTCATAAATGTGTATAGAGACAATTTTTCCCAAGTAAACACAACTGTAATAAATAAGTAAAAAAAAAGTATATAAAAATCTAAAGGGTGACAGAAAGCCATTGACTTGATTAAAAAATAATCAAAAAGATCTATAAACACAGAAACATAGGCTACATGACCACTGTCTCTTTCCCACACTTGTGCCATGATGTCACAAGGATAGCTATTTGGATTCCCAAATTCTTGCCTCCCTAAAGGAATTTTAACTTTTGTATGATTCTCAGCAGTGAACACGAAACACCATTTCACACTGTAAAACATTTCTTTCAACATTGCAGATGCTAAAGATGACATATTTAACTGAGTCACACTTCCTCATTATATAATGCATTTTAAGTGTTTGGGTAATAGTTGGACATAAAGTAATATACAGAGGCAAAGAAAACATTCCAAATTCTATATATTTAATTCAGAGGATAAACATATTTTCTTTCTTTAAGTTTATTAAGGTGAACTAGTTAACATAATTATATAGGCTTTGGGTGCCCAATTCTACAACACATCTCTCTGTATCGTATGTTCATCCCTCACACTCCAAGCAGTCTTTGTGGTTACCATTTGCCACCATATACTCCTCCACCTTCCTCCTAGCGAACACTCAGCACCCCAATGTCTCTGTCCATATGTAATTTTTTACTTTTTTAGCTCTCTTTACATTGCACCTTTTTTTTTTTTTTACATTTTTGGCAAGGAATAAACACTTAGAGATACCTCTGAATTGAAATTTAAAATTAAAACTATCAAGATGTTCAACTTCTTAAATAATTAAGTAGAAAAGTTATATAGAGTTTAATATCTCAAATTTAGAATGCTTCTTGGCCCTGGCCGGTTGGCTCAGCAGTAGAGCGTCGGCCTGGCGTGAGGGGGACCGGGGTTCGATTCCCGGCCAGGGCACAAAGGAGAAGCACCCATTTGCTTCTCCACCCCCCTCCTCCTTCCTCTCTGTCTCTCTCTTCCCCTCCTGCAGCCAAGGCTCCATTGGAGCAAAGATGGCTCGGGCGCTGGGGATGGCTCCTTGGCCTCTACCCCAGGCACTGGAGTGGCTCTGGTCTCAGCAGAGCTACGCCCTGGAGGGGCAGAGCATCGCCCCCTGGTGGGCAGAGCCTCGCCCCTGGTGGGCGTGCCGGGTGGATCCCAGTCGGGCGCATGCGGGAGTCTGTCTGACTGTATCTCCCCGTTTCCAGCTTCAAAAAAAAAAAAGATAAAAAAAAAAAAAAATTAGAATGCTTCTTACTCATAGATCTTTATGGAAAAAAAAAAAGAAATACAAATATTATCCTAAGGAATATGCTTTATCAGCTTTTTTGTATAAAACAATAACCTAAAACTATCATGTTTTAGCTGGTCTTGAAATTTCTCAGCTGTAACTACTAGAAAATGACCATTCTTAGGTGACAGATGAGCCCTATTAACTAACCTTGTAATCCTTTAAAGCAAAGATGTTTTCACAATTACTGTATATATATATATTATTTTAAAATTTAAAACTTAAGTGTAGAATATAAACCAACAGGGTGTAACTCCTTCATAGAGTTATATTTTAATTTCTAATAACAGATGTATAAAAACAAACTTCTAAGAAATATTCTATTATTGTTGTTGTTATGTAATGACCCATAATATGTAGATGTGGAAAATCCCTATTTTTCCAGTGGTCAGATGTTTTGAACTTGTGTTGACTGAATCACAAAAATGGCTGACACTACCGCTAAGGAAATTAAACCTGAAAGATATATTTCCTTGTTTTGTTCTTCTTCTTTTATTATCTCTGAATTACTTGCTTTTCCTATAAACTTTATAATCCCTTCTCATAATTATTCATTAATCTCATGAGTGTATAAACAAGAGAGTCTTAACTAGTTGTGTGACTGAAAGATTATAGAAAAGAACAATGTACCACATAATTAATTAATTAATTAATATTATTACTTTAGCCCTGCATGATTTTAAACATTTAGAAGTTTTGGGATGGAAAGTTGCACTGGAATTAGATACGGTTAGAGCTGCGGATAATAAAGGCAATTTTCCCTAAAGAGCCTCTATATCCCACACCTGTATGTCCATCACCACGACCTGAATTTGGGTAGAAAATACAAGAACTAAAGACCAACTTTTAAAAAATTGAAAAATATGCCTAAGTGTTGGAGAAGTGAAAGTTTGTCAGATACAGTGGATTTAGATATCTTAATTATCTGGAACAACATCTCATCAATAGAATGTCACAAAATACAATGACATTTGTGAGAATTACCTGGAAAATCAATTCTCACTATGTTTAATACCAAAGAATATCCCCTCTTCGATTCTGCAAATATGGCTTTAAAATTCGGACAAAAGAGCGGAGAATCACACCTTGTCAGCGCCATCTACCCATTAGAGTTTAAACTGCAATAAAAAAAGATTCTGGAACAAAGCCTCTGACTATAAATAAGCAAAATAATTTCTTAAACAATGCAATAAACAACTGCAACTAATATAGAACATCTTATTTTGAACTCAAAATTTTATACTTTTTCTATGACTTCATAATAATTGATATAGTTTTCAGTTAGCCAAAAATATGTAGTCACATAGTCCATGAATCTCTAAATATTGATTTGTCACACAAAACTATAGCTGCCTGCCTGACCAGGCAGTGGTGCAGTGGATAGAGCGTCGGACTGGGATGCAGAGGACCTAGGTTTGAGACCCCGAGGTCACCAGCCTGAGCGTGGGCTCATCTGGTTTGAGAAAAAAAAAAAGCTCACCAGCTTGGACCCAAGCTCACTGGCTCCAGCAAGGGGTTACTCAGTCTGCTGAAGGCCCGCAGTCAAGGCACATATAAGAAAGCAATCAATGAACAACTGAGGTCTCGCAACGAAAAACTGATGATTGATGCTTCTCATCTCTCTCCGTTCCTGTCTGTCTGTCCCTGTCTATCCCTCTCTCTGACTCTCTCTCTGTCCCTGAAAAAAAAACCCAAAAAACAAACAAACAGCTTGACCTGTGGTGGCGCAGTGGATAAAGTGTCGATCTGGAAATGCTGAAGTCGCCGGTTCGAAACCCTGGGCTTGCCCGGTCAAGGCACATATGGGAGTTGATGCTTCCAGCTCCTCCCCCCTTCTCTCTCTTTGTCTCTCCTCTCTAAAATGAACAAATAAAAATAAAACAAAACTATAGCTTCCTAATTATTAACATTTTCTCTTGTACAATAGCATGGCCATACTTTGCCCATATCATGATTTTCTGTATTAATAGCCACCTCATGAAATTCAAGGTCAATAAAAATCCTATCTTTTATCTTAGTATTGACCTGAACTTGACTTTTACAAATAGTCTTCTTGTGTGTGTGTGTGTGTGTGTGTGTGTGTGTGTGTGTGTTTTACTGGAAAATAATTGCAATAAAAATTATTACTAAATCATTAAAGCATTATCATAAAATGTTTCATATAGTAACTAGATTGGAGCCTGTGGAATGGGATGCATACTACCCTAAATGTTGCCTGGCAGCCCCACTTCAGTTAAAAGACATGTCTCTCCTGAGCATGTGGTACAAGCTTTTCTTTCCAAAACTGTCAGTTGGTTCCATTCTGATTTCCTTCCCTCACATTCTTAGTCTTCCTCTTTTTCTTCTCTTTGAACAAAAGCAGAGACATTATTTGAGCTTTTTAAATGCAATGTCCCTGAGGATCCAATATGTCTCCCTTCTCCCTACACAAAAAGCAGAAGAGGCTATGTAAACTGGAGAACCAGTACAAACAATGAGGCTGGAAGGTAAGCAAGGTTCTAAGATGAAACACAAATGCTTCCTTGGGTAACTGAATTGATTTTGGCACTTGACTCTACTCTAAAAATCCAGAAAGGGAATTCGCTTGTAAGCATAAACAAGAAACAGTTCTATACACCAGTTATTTACCTTGTGGTCAAATCTTCCATATAAAATCTCCGTAATTTATTACGAATAAAATGAACTAAATGAATATTTGTTGGATCAGAAAGCTCTATTTGGTTTATTTCTTCTCTAAAAACTTTATGCAGAAGTTTAAAGGAGCACAAATAATGTTCCAATTGTTTTTCTTTCAGTAATAAAGAGTATTCAGTTTGCATGTGTCCAGATTTTAATAATATAAAGAGAGGCCTTTTCCTTTTCGGAAAGGAAGCTTTTTATACCCTTTGTTGACTTCACAAAAAACAATCTGGGACGCAAATGTAGGCAATTTAAACTAGTCGTTTGGGTGAAAAGCTCTCTGTCTTCATCTCACTCAAAATATTACCTAAATGTAATCTGAACCATTTAGAGTAGCTCTACTTAAACCGTGTTATGTTTTCAGTAGTAAAGACTGATAACTTGATAGTTCCCAAGGGTTTGATTCTTACAGTTTAAGTACAGAGTTGACATTACATGCTATTTTTCTGAAAATCCCCAGGGCTGTATTAGAGATGAGATAAGTAAAGATGTATAGAGCTGTTTAGAAATCTGAAGGTTATCTTCAAATCCATTACAACTAGTCAACATCCTTATAGGTTTATTCATTCTCACATTATTATTAACAGCTGATAATTAGAAGACGATTAGAACATGGTCTTAAAGTTCTAAATATATGTATATTTGTACTGTGAAAATGTCATTGAAAACACTTGGTAGGTATTACTTTTTGGACATTATGAATTTATTTTATTCTCTCTCTCTCTCTCTCTCTCTCTCTTTCTCATAGCATTATACTTTTATTACCAGGAGAATTCTTAGTTCAGGCCATCATAATTTCTCCTCCGGAGTTTGCTTTACTCTCTGTGTCCCTAACTTCAGGCTCACTATTCTTCAATTTATCTTTCCCACAGCTGTCAGATCAATCTTCCCAATGTGATTATCCCACCATCACTGCATGAAAATACACGCTGGTCCTCACCAACAATCCCTCATGATGAGACTTCATCTCCCCACTTCTCTGTGTCAAATCTGAAACTGAGCCACACTGGATTGATGACAGGTATTTTAAAGGCCTTGTGCTTTCTCTCTCTGTCAGTTCTCCACTCCTACGCCCCAGTCTCATATGTCTAGAAATCCTCATTCATTTTTTACTACCTACTAAAATGGCACTCCCATGAAAAATCCCTCCTGACCTCTTGAACCCCTCTATTCATCTCCCCAGGTTTCCTCCTCACAATGGACTGTAACCATTTACTTGCAATTCACTAGTTTAGAAGGTTTTTAAAGGCAGAAAGTATAGTTGTCACATTTTGTAATCCTAGCATTGGACGATGCATGACTAGAGAGAGTTGATCAATATAAGTTCGCGGAGTGAATGAATAATTGAATAAACAAACAGATCAACTCCTCAACTTTAGAAACAAGAAAATTGAGAGGTAATTTGACCAGGGACTTGTCGAAGACTATGCTTTGAAAATTAGCACTAGAACTTACCAGATGACAATTATTATTCCTTCCTCTTCTTATATCTTGACAGCAGTCCCTGAAAAAAAAAAAATCCCAGTATCAATAGTATTAGTTTATGACTAAATCTTAGCTACAGACAATGTCCCAGGAAGAATACTAGGCTGTGCTGTTTTCTTTCGTATTTAAACAAAGTGTATAATCTAAAAGAGTGCAGTTTGAATGTAGTGGCCTCTGCCTCGTGCTGCAGTTGGAGAACACAGCTTTGGGCACTATGATTGAGTGACAGGCCAATCTGTGGAGCCGCCAGGTTACCCACTTTGCCCTCTTTCCATAGTCTCTTGGATCCTTGGGTTTTCCTGACTTCCTCCCGTTATTTTTATTTTATTTTTTGTTTAAGTTTGGAGAAGTACAGCCAGCTGGCTAGAATCTGCTTCCCATGTGTTCTTAATAACTTTTATTTCCCTAAGGGCTAGCCTATGCTTTTCAAACCTGGCTACACATGAGAATCACCAGGGTAACTTAAAAAAAAAAAACCAATGTGTGAACCCCTAACCAAACATTCTGATTAAATTGGTCAGGGGTGGATCTTGGGCAACAGTAAGTTGTAAAACCTCCCATCTGATTCTAATGTATGAACAGGCTAACTGCACTCTTGACATGTTCAGGTGAAATACCAGAATGGCCTTTTCATTCGCTATGTGTATCATTTCTACAAACAACTTCCGGGGCAGGGAATGCAGCATGCTCGATATGTACCGATTACTCAAATGTGGAAAGAATGATGCATTTGAAAAGACTGTTCTTCCCCTGTGTTCTAGTTTGGGATTGTGGCTGGTCAATAATACCTATACCGACCAATAAAAGAAGAAGAACTCGTTAGATTCCTTACCATCAATTTCTGACCTTGCTTTGCAAAAAATATATGGAAATTCTATTTAGACTTGGCTCTGAATGCTGCTCCTTCCCGTAGAGGGTAAGGCACGTGGTAAATGAGTTAGAATGCAGAACAGGAAACTAGTTGCCCTAATTTCGCTTTAATTCCTCTATACTTTCTTACTAAATTCCCAGTCCCCTAAACTCAACTCATCTTTGCATCAGATGTTTGATGTGAATAGGTTCTACATCAATGTTACATGTTTAACAGATACTGTAACTACAAACACAGTAGATTAATGAAAAAAATGTGCAGTGAGCTGCATTTCTGTGCTTTATGACTGCCTAATCAGTGATGGTTTTCTTAAGATATTAATTTGAGGGTTGGCAAGGGTTTAGGAGAAGGAGATGAAGCAAATTTGTAAGTCAATTTACCTTTCTTTTCTACTGTACTCCTTTTCAGAAGTACAGTAATTATTTTTATCGGTAAGCTATTTCTTATACAGTATATATCATGATATTCACATAACTAAAAATATTTTGTATACTTTTAAAAAAGCTACATGCATACATTGGTAAGAAACATAGAAAATAAAATATATATATATTGTCATTTTAGGAATGATAATGACTGGTAATATTCATATGCCAGTCTGTGTGCCGGAATCATAACAAAAAACTCTCTCTGGAAGGTAACATGACATTCTAACAACAGATTTAAGAATTTTATGAAATAAAGTTTTCATTGCCTATTCTTATGCCTATTTTATGGATAAGTTAACCTATGCTTAGGAAAGCCTAAATCATATATGTTTAAAGTCATATAGCAGCAAGGTGCTAGATACAAATTTACAAAACCAATTGAGTCTTGTTTTAGAGCAGGGGTCCCCAAACTACGGCCCACGGGCCACATGCAGCCCCCTGAGGCCATTTATCCAGCACTGCCGTACTTCTGGAAGGGGCACCTCTTTCATTGGTGGTCAGTGAGAGGAGCATAGTTCCCATTGAAATACTGGTCAGTTTGTTGATTTAAACTTACTTATTCTTTATTTTAAATATTGTATTTGTTCCTGTTTTGTTTTTTTACTTTAAAATAAGATATGTGCAGTGTGCATAGGGATTTGTCCATAGATTTTTTTTATGGTCCAGCCCTCCAATGGTCTGAGGGACAGTGAACTGGCCCCCTGTGTAAAAAGTTTGGAGACCCCTGTTTTAGAGTCATGATCTTAAACACTCTGCTTTATTATCCTTAGAGGAAAATTTTCCTCAATTTCTGGAGTGGAGGAGGTGGAAATTCATCCTGGCTAGTGCAATGCGAACCATCTGAGAAGGGAGGATCAGGGAGTGTGGCTGTGTGAGAGACAACATTTCATCACAGCTGGTATTCTTGGGAAGTGGAGACTTCGCAAAAAAAAAAAAAAGATTTAATTTGAAAAAGATTATCTTGACACATCTTTGTTGATCAGAAAGAGCAAGAAGACTATTTTAGTAATTAGAACGAAATAAAGACATGTGGGCTTGGGTTATGGTTGTCACGTTTTGTGGAAGTGGTTATGGAGAAAGAATTACAGACAATTCTAAATGTTGAGTCTAGAGGATTAAAAATTATGGTGTCATTGGGAGCAACAGGAAAATTGGAAAGTGTCCACTGTTTGATGAGGGAAAGAAAAATAATTTATATTTTACTGGTGGTGTAATCAAGTTGTGAGCAAAGATGTGAGATAGATTTTTTTTTTATTCAAGTGAATGTTCTTCCTGTTCTGTTTTAGACAGATCTTCCGAGTGTGTAGCTCAACATCCCAACCTCAAATTCACATTGTAGCCAGTCTAACTGCGGTCTTTGCCTTATTTTGAGAGCAGTGTATTTTTATCACTTATCAATGTTTCAATCACTGGATAATACAGTATTATTATGCACTGATAGCCTGCAAAAATATTGCCTTGCATTTTTGGGCATGAAAGTGTATATGCATGCATGCATGTGTGTGTGTTTGCGTGTATGTGTGTATGTTATCATGGTTAGATTAGTATAACTAAAGAATAGATTATTAAAGGTTGAATTAATTATTGGGGAAAACAGTATACAAATTTTAAAATTATACAAATATTCCCAGTTTATCCATCTGTACTCACACAAATGTTAAATACACTATATGTAAATGCTACTCTATTAATATGCTACTGGTATTTTTGGTATAATTTATTAAAATTAAATGTATTCTGTTAAAATAAATAAATTAAATGTATTCTGTTAAAGCTTTTATTTTAAACACTGGTACTTGGAATGATTAAAAGTACATTTAAAAATCCCAATTAATTTTAAGTTTTGGATTGTACATTAAGCAAGGACTACATGGAGAAATAAGCTTCACTTATCTAGATGCACATGTGATGACAACAAACCTGTGACCCACAGATGCTAGACTTTCAAAGGATGTAAAAGGTGTCAGCTTTGTACTGTCTTTTCTTAATCATTGTATGTTACAGGCAGTTTTAAAAGTACTTAGCAACTATAATTGAATTAATTACAAAGAATAAAAGTATTGAGAATATGCTTGCCAGAGTACTACATTTTGGATAGCTCTTCATATAAGCTATATTTTTAAGGCAAAAACAATTTTTAGCATCGTTAGAAGAGGTATGTATAAACAAGTGTACTGTGTTACATCCCTACAAAATATTGTTTCACAATTTCATATTCTCAATATCATAGTGATTATAATGAGAGTTTAGCACTAGATTTGAAGGCAATAATCAGATTTTAGTGAATGTGTTTTAAAAGATAAGGAGTAAAGAAAGAGAAATAGAAAATAAGAAGTTATAGCTGCAGAGAGATACTCAAGGGGAACCTCAAATTACTAAGGGATTCAAAATAAATGTATTTATACAAGGGAAATTTTTCTTCACTCCTCACCATTCTTTCAGTCCAATCTCTCTTAATTCCTCTAGGAAAATGGTATCAGCAGATAGAGTCGAATATGACTATGCTCATATATTAATAGAAATCTATTGTATACCATTATTTTTGTGTGTGTTTGTGTGTGGTGACAGAGACAGAGTCAGAGGGAGGGACAGATAGGGACAGACAGACAGGAAGGGAGAGAGATGAGAAACATCAATTCTTCATTGCAGCTCCTTAGTTGTTCATTGATTGATTTGTCCTGTGTGCCTTGACCATGGGGATACAGCAGACTGAGTGACCCCTTGCTCGAGCACCAGCGACTTTGGGCTCAAGCTGGTGAGCCTTGCCCAAACCAGATGAGCCCGTGCTCAAGCTGGCGACCTCGGGGTCTTGAATCTGTGTCCTCCACATCTCAGTCTGACGCTCTATCCACTGCAGCACCACCTGGTCAGGCTGTATACCATTCTTTTATTATTGTTTTCTATGAATACATTAGATCAGCTAGAAATTTTTTTTCATCACATCAGAGCATCTCAGAGTATGACAAAGACATCTTTAAGAACGTTTCAAAGGAAATAAGTTATTGCTGTCAGAATTACAGCCAACACAAATGTCCTTTGTCTTCCAAGCTCACAGTTGGTTTGCATTCAGGGTAAACATTGTTGTGCACATTAAAAATCAATCAACATGTGTGGATTTGAATGAATATTCAATATTTATTGTGCAGTTATGATATGCTGAAGAATACAATAATGAATTAAACCAGAAAGTTTCTTTCATGAAACTCAAATATATTTTAAAGATAATATATTTTAATTACTTTTATAAAAATATATGAAGAATATAGTGGTATAGTATAAATTAGGGGGTTTCCGATAACTAGATTCTTATCCCAGCATTGCCACTTACTAGCTATATGACCTTGGGCAATTTATTTGACCTCTTTAAGTGGACTTAATTATGTTGTCACAGATTATTTCCTCCTGTCATTCCAGAAGGTGTAATGGGAAGAATATTGAACTAGAAGATTCATGCTTGTTGGTTTCCACTCCTAGCTCCTTTCACCTACTCACTCTGGACCCAGTTTCCTTATATATGAAGGAAGGGGATTGAATCAGGTAATTTATTTAGTTTCCTCTGTATTTTAAGACACGATGAATTTTTGTCTTCACATTCAATTTCACATCTATGAGGTAAAATTAACCTTCTTAATATTCCCCATTTCTTTATTTCTCAAGTTCTTTTGCAAGGCTCGTTGTGAATCAAGGAGCAAAGTATGTTGAAAGTTTTAAAGTTTCCAAGTTATTTATTTACCAGAGAAGACCTTTGCCATTGGATTTCAAACAAAGGTAGGAGTGGTTTTAAGAAACACAGTCTACACTACAACTTATTTCCCAAGGGCTCTGAAAGAAAGACCTCTCCTAAAACTTAAATTTTTGGGAAAGGTGGAGCTGTACTCTCATCTGTAGAAAACATCTGTCAGAATATATGACTCATTGCCAGAAGCCCTCTTTTGGAAACTTTTCTTAATAACAATAATGTATAACAAAAAGATGCTTTGTATTTCAGTAATGCCTTTATTTAGACCACCTTTTGGATTCATTTATAAACATGTCTAAAAAACACAGGCTATGTCTAGACTACCAAACAAAAAAGGCGCCCAAGTCGAACAGGAAGAGTGTTATAGCATTGTTGAACTGTAGTAGTCTGAATATTTCCTTTAGTTTATTCCATTGATAACTTTCATGAAGACTATAGAAAAATACAATTTTATGGCAGCAAATTTCATTTAAATACTTTATAGGTTTGGACATATTTAAAACATCTTTATTAGCTGTGCTTGGTGCCAGTAGCTTAAAAAATATATAGGCTACACAGACCTTACCCATATAAAAAGATAAAAATCAAAACAAGAGTGACCGCTAAAATCCTTTACCCATTTTTACATTGTGTTATCTTCTAGTTTTTCAACCAGAAGAATTCTTTATATATTTGAGATACAAGTTTGTTACATGTCTTGTAAATACATTTCCTAGACTTTTGTTTGCCTTTTCGTTTTCTTAACCAATTCTTTTGAAAACCAGCTGCTTTGTATTTCCATGTTAAGTTTTATAAACAAATTGTGAATTTAAAAAGTAAAGTCTACTGGGAATTTTATTGGGATTACATTGAATCTAAAGATGAATTTGCAGAGAACTGATGCCTTAAAAAATACTGAGTGATCCAAGTTATAAATACGAGATATTTCTCCATTTATTCAGGTTTTTATCCCTAGTGTGTTTTATAATTTCCGGTGTATAGGTCTTACAACTGTTATGTCAAATTTATATATAAACATTTCATATATTTTATATTGTTATAAGTAGAGTTATTTTCATAATTTTAATTTCCAATTGTTCACTGCTACCATGATGGAAATACAGTTCATTTTGTAAATTGATCTTGTAGCCTTGTAATCTGGTTAATTCATTTACTAGTTCTGATCAATTTAATTTTGTAGGATTTTCTACATAGACAATTGCCTTTTACTTCTTTTTGACTGAATGCACAGGTGAGAATCTTCAGCATAATGTTAAATAGAAATAATGAGAATGTATCACCTTATTTTGTTTCTAATCTTACAGGAAAAGCATTCAATCTTTTACCATTAAGTATAAGCTGTTAGTATTTCAGAGTTGCCCTTTATTAGGTTACAAATATTTTTTTGTATTATGGCTACTTGAAAGGATTCACCAAGCTACACAGAGCACACACGTGTGAGACTATTATTTAGAAGCAAAAAATAAGGTACAGAAAGAAAAAGACAATGCAGGCAAGCAACAGGTGTCTGAAAAACAGTCCATAAGGAAGTCCCCTGGGCTATTATTTATACACATGTATCACACATTTACCATGCTGTCTCCAGCCTGAATCTGCTGGTCTGTGCTAGGAATTTTGGCGATAAGAGAAGGACCTAAGAAGCTTTTTTATTTTATTTTTTGGCCATTTAATCAATCAGTCTTGTCAAAATGATCTGGCCAGTTGCAAACATCAGTAATGAAACTGATTGCGTAAGTCATCAGGAGATTTTCAAACCTTAAGCAGTACTTAATATTTGCCACTCTTATCTGGTCTAAAAGTCACATATGAGGCATTCAGGTGTTTGCAGAGATAATGAGCTTTTTCAGCAAAAGCATAAACCAACTCATTGTTTCCTTATAGTTTGAAGTTCAATTCTATTTTTAGCTTGTTGAGATTTTTTTTTTAATCAGGAATTGATGGGACAATATATCAAACAATTTTTCTGCAGTTATTCAGATGATCACATGGTTTTACCATTTCAATTGTTAATAAGGAGAAGAATTTTCAAATCTTAAATGAAGCAGGCATTCCTGTGATAAACTTTATATGGTCATAATGTATTTTTTTTACATATTATTGGATTTGATTTGCTAAAATTTTGTTAGAAATTTTTGTATCTACATTCACGAAGGATATTCATCTATGGTTTTCTTTTCTACTTTTGGTATTTTTACTGGGTTAGGCATTAGGATCATGGCCTCGTAGAGTTAGGGGATGCTTTTTCTTCTGTTATTTTCTCAAAGAGTTTTTTCTAAAATTGGTATTATTCACTCCTTAAATGGTAGAATTTTAGAGTGAAGCTGTCTCATCCTGGATTTTTCTTTATAGGAAGGTTATAATTAATAATTTAATTTTTAAAATAGATTCAAGGCTAATCAAATAATGTACATTTTTTACATTTCTTTTAAAATTATAATTGACATACAACGTTATATTAGTTTAAGGTGAACAACATAGTGATTTAACATTTATATACCTTACAAAGTAATCACCTCAAAAGTCTAGTAAACATCTGTCACACTTCAGTTATTATGGTATTATTGACTATATTCCTTATGCTGTACATTGATTGCATCCTCATGACCTATTTAATAACTAAAAGTTTGTATGCCCTTCCCCTTTTTCTCCTACTTTCCACTTCTCTTTCCTCTGGTAACCCTCTGTATCTAGTTTATTTCTGTTTCATTTTGTGTGTTTATTTGTTTTATTATTTTTAGATTTCACATATATGTGAAAACATACAGTATTTGTCTTTCTCTGTCCAACTTATTTCACTTAACATAATGGCTCTGGGTTCATTCATGTTGTAGCAACCTAGAGAGGATGGCCCTATTCTTTGAAAGTGAGCTTTGTTTGTATCTTTCAAGGAGGTTTTCCATTTCATTTACATTGTCAAATTTATTGGCATAAAACTTATTTTATTCCCTTAGAATGCATATAAGATTAGTAGTGATAATCAACAGCCTCATTCCCCATTTGATAATTTGTGTCTTTTCTCTTATTTCTTTATTCATCTGGCTAGAGGTT
The DNA here is from genome assembly GCF_036850765.1 of Saccopteryx bilineata. Taxonomy (NCBI): domain Eukaryota; kingdom Metazoa; phylum Chordata; class Mammalia; order Chiroptera; family Emballonuridae; genus Saccopteryx; species Saccopteryx bilineata. The sequence continues at coordinate 35,532,876 of NC_089496.1, forward strand.
TATCAATTTTATTGGTCTTCTCAAAGAACCAGCTTCTACACTGTCAGGGTTACCTCTGAAAAGATATTAGAAGCTTGAATTAGCAAGTCTTCTTTTATGTAATTTTTTAAATGATGGCATTGTTATTATTTTAATTTTTGGTGCTATATAAATAAAAATATATCGTCGACTTCCAGTTCAACACGTAAAGAGTTTAGAAGCCATCAATCCTATTCTCACAATAACAACAACAAAAAAAACAAACTCACAAAAAACAAAACCCTGAACAAACTAAAACTAACAACTCTAGAATTATCAGAGAACTGAAGTCACAGGGCAAAACACTTCCATGAAAACAGAAAAGACAGGTGAAGAAAGAATCATAATTGACCGAGAAGAGAAGCCTCCAAAGAAGACAGCAACTGGTAGTAACATCTAAGTGTACAATATCTTGCCTCCAGTCAACAAAAATATATAACACTTTACACTAGAACTCTGTTGAGGTTAGACCTCATATTTAGTATTCTTTCCACAATAAAGTAAAAATTTTAAAAAGTATAATTAACTAATTGCTAAAGACTGACCTTGGACTGACTGCTAGACCCAGCCTTCAACATGCTGTCCTATGTTCTGAGTTTTACCTCTGGGAGGTCATCAGTTTCTCAAGGTGAAAATCAGAGCAGAATCCAGTCATGACTGTGGCAGGGGCATGGTGGTAGGGAGAGTAACCAGTTGGAAATATGCTCTTAGTATTCTGCGTTCCTTGGCAAAGGCCCATCTTCAAAGGTAACCTTTGCCAGGGCCTAAACAACTTGGGTTTTACCAGAGCCTGCAGAACCCTAAGGAAAGGAACTATCCAACCACAGCCTGCTCTAGCTTTCCTGTCTCACCTGAAAAGGGACAAAGCCTGAGATGCCTTTTTAAAGTCACAGGTCAGCAGAACAGGCTCAGTGAAATATTAGTCATAGGATTATGAATACTTACTGTCTTCCTACAAATTGAAAAAGTCTGTTGTATTATAATGTGATTAAGCTGAAAGAAGTGCAAAGCTCAGAATGTATTTTAAAAAGGGTCTAAAAGGAAATCCAAAGTCAAAAAGGGACACAAAAATGAGAATGCTGGGAAATTTTTAATCTCTGATGCCTATAGCCACTACAACAAATATAGTAGTAAGCACAGCCCAACCTCTAGTCAAATAAATATAAAACCTCATACTAATGACTATTTACCTCATTTCCTTTTACCCAATTCATCATGCCTGGCTTTCAACAAAAAAACTGAAAGGTGTGCTAAAAAGGCAAAAAACGCAGTCTGAAAATATGGCATAGCATCAAAATCAGACTCTGAGATGGTAGAGATTTGGGGATTTTCAGTAGGAATATAAAATAACTATGATTAATATGTTAAGTGCTTTAATAGAATAAGTTACCTGGCCTGTCATGTTGCAGTGGATAAAGCATCCAGCTGGAATGCTGAGGTCCCCCATTCAAAATCCTGGGCTTGCCTCTTCAAGGCATGTAAGACAAACAACTACTATAAGTTGATGATTTCTGTTCCTCCATCCCCCTTCTCTCTCACTCTCTCCTCTTTCAATAAATAAAATATTTTTTAAAAAGTTGACAGCATGTGAGAACAGTTGGGTAATACACATAGAGAGATATAAAGGTTTTTTTTAAAGATTTTATTTATTCATTTTAGAGAGGTGGGGAGGGGCAGGAAGCATCAACTCCCATATGTGCCTTAATCGTTAACCAGGGAAGCCCAAGGTTTTGAAATGATGACCTCAGCATTCCAGGCGGATGCTTTATGCACTGTGCCACCACAGGTCAAGTGATAGAAACTATTAAGAAATAATCAACCCGGGCTATGTAGCTCAGTTTGTTAGAGCAGTAGTTATCAACCTTTTCATACTTGAGGACCAGTGAAAATAGGAGAATTATTTCAGGGACTACTAAGGCAGAAATCACCTTGTATAAACAAATTTGACTAAGATCGTTGGGTATATAATCTTTATACAACATCAGGGTGGATAATTCTTTCTCAGACCCACACAAAATTTCTATCAGACTAGCCCATAGGCTGGTAGTTGAAAAACACTGCATTAGAGCATCATTGTCATATGCCAAGGATGTGGGTTCTATCCCCAGTAAGGGAACATACAAAAATCAACCAATGAATACATAAACAAGTGTAACAACAAATCAAAGTTTCTCCCTTTAAAATCAATTAATAGCCCTGGCCGGTTGGCTCAGCGGTAGAGCGTCAGCCTGGCGTGCGGGGAACCCGGGTTCGATTCCCGGCCAGGGCACATAGGAGAAGCACCCATTTGCTTCTCCACCCCACCCCCCTCCTTCCTCTCTGTCTGTCTCTTCCCCTCCCGCAGCCAAGGCTCCATTGGAGCAAAAGATGGCCCGGGCGCTGGGGATGGCTCCTTGGCCTCTGCCCCAGGTGCTAGAGTGGCTCTGGTTGCAGCAGAGCGATGCTCCGGAGGGGCAGAGCATCGCCCCCTGGTGGGCAGAGCGTTGCCCCTGGTGGGGGTGCCGGGTGGATCCTGGTCGGGCGCATGCGGGAGTCTGTCTGACTGTCTCTCCCCGTTTCCAGCTTCAGAAAAATACAAATAAATAAATAAATAAATAAATAAATAAATAAAATCAATTAATAAAACAACTAACAAGAAAAACTCAAAAGGAAATGTTATAAATCAAAAACTCTAACAAGAATGAAGAATGCCTTTGACTTGATCAGAAGACTAGACCCAGCTAAGGCAATAATCTGAAAGCCTGAAGATATATCGATAGAAAATTCTCAAACTGGGAATCAAGGAGTAAATGATATCCTTTCCAGATAAAATAACTTCAAATCAAGGAAAATTATCATAAATAAAAAGGGCATTGCATAACCATAAAATAATGTCTCCATGAAGGCATAAAAGTTTTTAACGTTTGTGCTCCTAACAACAGAATGTCAAAATAATTGGTACAAACACTTGTAGAACTTTAAGGAGAAGTAGACATATCTACTATTATAGTTGGAGACTTCAACATGCCATGTCAGTAATTGACAGATCCAGCAGGCAGAAAATCAATAAGTATGTAGTTGAACTGAACAGCATCATCAAGCAACTGGATCTAATTGACATTTATAAAACTTCAACAACACCAGAATCACATTCTTTTCAAACTCACATGGAACATTTCTCAACATAGGCCATATTCTGGGCCATGTAACATACCTTAAAAAACTTAAAAAAAATATATAAATCATAAGGTATGCTCTCAGTCCACAATGGAATTAAACTAAAAATAAATAACAGAATGATAGCTGGATATTACCCAAATACTTGGAGATTAGACAGTATACTTTTAGATAACACATGACTCAAGACATTTCATGAAATTAAAATATATTTTGAACTAAATGAAAATGAAAATGAAAATATAGCATATCAAAATGTGTAGTATGCAGCGAAGTCAGTACTTTGAATGATATTTAAAACATTGAATGAATATACAGGTAGTGCTCGACTTATGACCACGATTGGTTCCGACAGACCGGTCGTAACACGGTTTGGTCTTAAGTTGAGTAGGCTATATGTACAGTACTGTGAAATGATGTTATAAAAATTTTTAAGGTATTTTTATCATAATTTTCTTTCATTATTGTTATATATCATAATTTTCTTTGTTCATTTTATGCCATTTGTATCATCTCTACACCATTTTGTTTCTTATTTTTACATTTGTCAGGTTTAAGTAAAACACTGCATTACCAGTACAACTGGTTTAATATTTGCAAAGACAATTTCCTCTTGGTAGACATCTTGGGAGGGGTTTGATGAAAAATATCCAAGACACAAATTGCTATACCAAGTCTGGGATAACAGTTGAAATGGTGCACGCGGAGATAGTAGTGCTATCGGAAGCTGGTCCGCACTGTCGTACACCCAGCTGGGCAATGCTTGTGCTGACAGATGCGGGGCAGTCATGACTAGTGATTGTGGCCGTAAAGTCGAATGGTAATAAGTTGCATAGGTCGTAAGTCGATCAATATTTGTATTAGAAAATAAAGCTCTAAACTAAAAAATCCAAAATTCCACATTAGGATACTAGACAAATTAAATCTAAAGTAAGCATAAAATAAAAATAATAAAAAATTAGAACATATCAATGAAATTTAAAATAGATGATCAATTGATTAAATCAATGAAATCAAAACTGGTTCTTCTATAATATGAATAAAATGTGTAAATCTCTAGTCAAGCCAAACATAAAAGAAAGAAAATACACTGGTTACTGGTATCAGAAATGAAAGAGGGGCAGTTACTACTGATTCCATTGATATGAAAAGGGTAATGAAATAATAACTCACTGCCCACAAATTTGATAAATTAGATGAAATGAAACAATTCCTTGAGAGGTGCTGCTGTTCTAAGAACCACACATTGTCAAACATTGTTTTAAATGAACTCAGACTGCCATGATTTAAATTATTTCTGTTGTTTTATATAACATTATCTTTGCCCTTAATATTGAATTGCCATTTGCCATTTCTCTTCCATCTTAAAACTACAATGAGAGCAAACTTCTTTCATTGTATGTCCATTTTTCAATCTTAATTTTTATTGTATACTCATAACTTACTGAGCACTGTGAAAAATGCAGAGGGTTGGGTTAGCTAGGTCCATTTGATAAAAAATTCTAGGTAGCTAGAGCAGATGGAAGAATTTACTGACAAGAGTCAATCTAGTGGCTTCAAGTACACTGTCAAGACACATATGTTTTCCAAGGGAACTTGGATATAGTAGATGTCCATTGGTAAATCTGCACTGGGTACAGTATTGTGGAAAGAGGGGCCATAGTATTAAACCTAAATGTATGTGTAGGGTCCTTCCATCCTTTCATAGTGTAATGTGGATGATGAGCCAAAGGAAACTATTTCTTTACCTTTGTTACTGTTCACAAGTTCTCCAATAGTGTTTAAAACCAGCTTCTGAAGGCCAATAAAATGTTAATATATCTAGGAAAATAAAATCACTTAAGTCTACTATAACAAAGTTTGCTTATATCCACATAATTCTAGCTGATTAATGATATTAATCATGTCCAATTTAGTTAGTCATATATATTATGGTAAATATAATAAAAATTTTATTACATTGTCTTCACTAAATATACAACTGTTGAAAAAGTAATACATAATGTTCTTTAATTAAATACATATTATAGTTGGCATAAGCAGAGATATTCCTATGATACTCTGAAATACATGTGATTTTCATAAATACTTTAAAGCATTATATTGAATTTAAAATCAGTGACATATGGTTAACATTACCTGTTGAGAAAATTTCAAGTTTACATTCAATAGTTAAAGTAAACAAATGCTTATAAACATAGAAAATTCTTATAAACTGTCACTACCTACTGTCACGTGTCAATGTCAACATTTTAAAACTAACAGGAATACATTCACTGCTGGCATGATCATAGTGAAAACCATGCCTCAATAAATTTCAGGGAAATGAACCAAAAAGTTTCATGCAGATGAAAGAAGGTAAAAGATGGTCTACCAAATTGGATAGATCTCAGCTGGCCCTCTTCTGGCTTTGTACAATAAACTGGGTAGGATGGCCAGGGATCTTCTTGGGCTCTGAGAAGGGAGTGGATGGGATGTGTAGTCTTTCTTGGGTGGTATGCTAGGGTCATTTAGGAAGGTCTATGTATCTTATCTGATCCATGTGACAAATTCAATATGTATGATACTAGCAAGCTCAAAGTTGTCAGGATGTAGAGCCATCAATTCATCATTCGGTCAGCCTTGGCTTCCGATTTATTCAGAAGGGCACAGATGCTCAAGCAGATTTTATGAGCCTGGCACACAATAGACACGGTATGAGTGGTATTATTACTGTTACTATTATCATCATGATGGCACTTTTACAATAATGGAAAGTTGGAATAATAAAACGTTGGTGAAAAATATTTCATATGATTATTGGGTGTTTCGGCATCCAATGAGCCAGTGTGATCATGCAAAAATTACAACCAAATAAAACTTTAGAAAATATAAGTTGATAATGATGTAGATAAATAATGTAAATGTTCATTAATAGTATTTGAGTCACATTTCAGTGGGTTACTTCTTTACCAACTTTTCTGTGTTTTTTTTGAATTTATAAATAAAAGTATAATTTTTAATAAAAATATGATCTTGAAAATGCTTATACATGACAAAGATTACAGATAATTAAAGACATATTTAACACATGATAGTTAGTTAACTAGCTTACATCAAAATAAATTTCTAAAGGAGAAAAATGTAAATGTAGAGAATTCAAATAATTAAAAGAAAAATGTAGGAGGACGTTTAATAAATTTCATAATAGAAATTAAATTTATAAGGTCAAAATAAGCAAAAAAGCCCTCTCCACAGTATTTTTGACTTGAGTCAGGACTGCTGGAATGGTGGCATGAGATCTTGGCAAATCCTCTTCTCCACAAAAGCAACAAAATATCAGCAAACTTAACTTTACACTTCTAGAAATTAATTAAAGGATTACAACAATCTCAATAGTGATTATTCAAGAAAAGCTACTGAACTTCAGTAGTCTTTGATGTTTAACATGACCTACTACCATTCCCTTGTCCACAGAAATGCAATTTGAGACCACAATAAGATGCCATTCTATACCTATGAGAATGATTATAATAAGTAAGATAGAAAAAAAACAAACGTTGATGGGCATATGGAGAAACATGGCTGGTTGGAATGTGGATTGATGCAACCACTTTGGACAGCAGTTTGACAATTACTCAAAAAGTTAAAAATAAATTACCTTATAATCCAGCAATTCCATTTCTAAATATCTATGGAAGAGAACTGAAAACATGTATCTTCTATACAAAGACGTGTTCACGGTTACATTATTCATGATACCCAAAAACTGTCCATCAACCTGATAGACAAAATAAATGGAGATAAAAAGTGTGGCATATCTATAGAATAAGGTACTATTATGCAATAAAAATTATTGACATATGCTATGTCATGGATGAACATCAGGACATTGTGTTAAATGTAACAAGCCAGACATAAGAGATCACATATTCTATTTATATGAAATATCCAGAAAAGGCAAATTTTTAGTGTTGGAAAATAGATTAATGGTTGGCTGAAACTATGGGAATGGGAATAATTAACTATAAATGGGCAAGAGTGACCTCACTGGAGGAATAAAAATGTTCTAAAACTGATTTTGGTGGTGGGTACACCACTTGTTAATGTTAATAACCACTAAATTGTACACTTGAAATGGGTGAACTTTATGATATGTAAAGTAAGTATAACTTGATAAAAATGTGTTACAAGAAGTCCCCTGGCCAATAATAAAGGAACACTTGGCTAAGTACATTCTAGGACCGATGGCCTGGAAGCCTAATTGAACAAAGATGTGTAGCTCCTATTCCTAATAATTTGCTGTGCTCTGTAATAGATCAAGGATAGAGGAGTGTACTTATGAAGCAGTGTCTTGGGGAGTCTTTGAGTTAAAAACCCATTGTGAAAGTGGCCTTTCTTTAAAAGGGGTGTTTTGGGTGCGAAGTCAAATTGCTGAAGGACAAAGAGTCAAATATGTGTAAGAGGATTTGGGGCCAAATTTAGGAAACAGAACCTGGACACTGAGTGGCCTTGGACAGTTCCATATAAAGGGGAGCTGTGTGAGCTGCCACACATATGTCCTCTCCTTCTAGACTTTGACTAAGGAAGGAAGCATTCATGGATCACTAACCAAGGAAAAAACAAAGGAGAACTTCATTATTGTTGACAAACCTCTTTTATCACTAAGCTGAACATGGGGGAAATCCAAATTATAAACAGCTTTTGTTAATTTTATTTAAAACTGTGTATTTCATTCTTTTCTCCTAATAGAGGATAGGATATTCATTCTATAGTTCATAACTATTTAATAAACAGTTACTGAACAAGTATTATGTTTCAAGTACTCTTCTAAACACTTGGGATATAGTAGTAAACCAAAAGATGATAAAGTCATATTTATAGTGGTAAAGTTCTATTTACTTGAAGTTTTTTAATGTTTAATTACACCCTAATACAAAATAATGTAATCTAAATCACAAACATATTTAAAAAATTTTCAGAAATAATTATAGCCATCATTTATTGAACAATTTCTGTGCCAGGTGTTCTGTGAAACACTTTAAATACTATATCTTAATCCTTATAACCCTGCCAGAAATATTTCAGCATTAATTATCTTCATTAAGAAATGAAGAATCTGAGAGTTAGGAACTCGAAAGAACCTATCTAAGATTAGACAGGTAATAAGCAGCAAGCACATCTAAGATCAAGTCCTAGTCTGGGGGTTAGGTGCAAAATTCTAAGAGTTTTTTTGCAAACAATTCTGCCTAATGGCAAGGGAAGAAATATTCCTGATATCAAGCTGAGAAGCAGAGATAATATTCATATGTCAGTGATATAAGCAGTACTCCTAAATCGGCCTCAGACCCCAGCATAGTTCTTCACTTTACATCTTGCATGGGACAGTTAACCACCTGGGGATCAGTCACTTTTTGAATGAGAAGTTAGAGAATCAGAAGCTAAAAACCTAAATAATGACATGAGAGGTGATAATTCTCTGGTAAAACAAACAAACAAACAAACAAACAAACAAACAAAACAGCCTGACTTGTGGTAGCGCAGTGGATAAAGCGTCAATCTGGAAATGCTGAGGTTGCCGGTTCAAAACCCTGGGCTTGCCTGGTCAAGGCACATATGGGAGTTGATGCTTCCTGCTCCTCCCCCCTGTCTCTCTCTTCTCTCTCTCTCCCTCTCTCCCTCTCTCTCTCCTTTCTAAAAATGAATAAATAAAATTAAAAAAAACAAAATTCAGTTACATAAAATTTCACAGGAAAATGTATAATCTTAGAAGTGTGATGTGGGATAGGGTTAATTCTTTGAAGATATGTATATAGAAAAATCAGTCCAGCATTGTAGGAGCGGAATGCAATGTTTAACAAAAGCGAATTGCTGAAAAGTTGTCATTGCAAAGAGATTCTGAAGTGTGCAATTGCTTCAGCTGAAGCAGATGGAGTTAATCACGGCATATTACAGATTTTTTTTCCACCTCCCCTTGAAATAATTAGCCACGAGACTATAAGTACATTTTTCATGTCAAATGGACAGTGGCTTCAAAGAAATTGGAGGGCGGAACTATAGGAGAGTGAGAAAAGAAGACGGACTTGATGCACGAAAGACAAAATATCAACATTTCTTGTATAACCACTGAACATGTGTCAGCAAGCATGAGGTCATTTTCTAACTGAAACAATAGAACCGAAATTGGTAGTTCATTATGTAAGAAAAGCATTGAACTGGAGCTCATCTTGCCTATCAACTCACAAACTTTCAGAATATTGGGGACAGCCTGGTGTTAGCTTGAAATTCAAACAATATCAGTGAAAGGACAGCAAAACTGCTAGAAAAACGAATGCCAAATATGATGTCTGGAAAATGAGAGCTAGGAGCTAATTGCTACCCTGATCTGATCAAACGTGATATCTTTTGGAGTGTACTCCACACTTTGCCCAATGGTGGCCAAGTAGCAGGCATCAGCAGAACACGTATGCTATGGAAGGCATACCAGGAGCCCTCTTATTCAGGACTATAAAATTGATCATGGGTTAGTTAATTCTATTTTAGGTACAGTATTAGCTTAGTTAGTTGTAGTTTCATTCAAAGTATCAGTTTTATGACTCCTGTCTGTGGTTATCTGTACTTGATTTTTTAATAAACAGTAGTAAATGGGTTTTATGAATCTCAGTGTAGTTTCTAGTTATTGAAGCAGAAAGGGATGGGCATACCTCTCTTCTAGTCATGCCAGGACTGCCTATTGCTAAAATCTATATAGTCCCTCACTATCATCATCATCATCATCATCATCATCATCATCATCATCATCACCACCACAATGTTCTGGTCCAAGCACTTTATGTATATTAACTCCTGTAACTGTCATAATATCCTTTGAAATAGGTCCTCTTGTTATATATTCATTTTACTAATAAGCAAGCAGAATTGCAAAGAGTTCACTACATCAGACAGTAAGTAGCAGAGCTGAGAGTGGAACCCTGTTATTCTATACTCAGAGTCTATGTTCTAACCAAAATATACTTAAACTATGACAGGTATACTTGAAACTACTTTGCTATAACATATGCCATACTGTCTTTCTTGGATCTATCCAGAAGTTTTCATTTTCTATTGCTGATTATTCTGTGGAGTATCTCATTTTGCCTCTCTAGGACAGACCAAATCAACATTTATGAGAATGCTGTAACTTACATGTAACCTCAGTAGGTGAAATCAAATTGTTTTTATTCAAATTACAGAGAAGATCCTGGGAGGATTAAGCATAAAATGAATGGAAATTTACCCATTTAAAAAACACAGCATCTTGTACATCATAAAATAGGAATGCTCAGAGGGGCTATATCTGAACTCTGCTTATATAAACTGGGACTAATGATGAAAAATGTTTTATAAAAACTAAAAAATAACGCTCTAAGCAGTTTTGGAATGAGTAATTGTTGTTTGCGGTATCCAGGGACAAATTAGTCATTCAGAAATTTAAGAAAGGAAGAAAAACCCCATGGGTGTTTGTCCAAATCTTACTTATCTTTTTTTTGTTGTTGTTGTCCTTATTTATTGTAATGATCTGTCTAATTTTGGGATACTTCTATCCCTTCTCCATATAACTAGGAACACTTAAAATACATCTGCATATTTTGAAATTTTCTGTATAGAGAACCAATTTTTTTTTTGGTTAGATGAGAGGAGGGGAGATAATGAGGCAGATTCCTATATGTACCTCAACCTGGGCTGATGCTCAAGTACCAAGCTAGTTTTAGCGCCTGAGGCTGATGGACTCCAACAAAGCTATTCTCAGTACCCAGGGCTGACACTCGAACCAACTGAGCCATGAGCTGTGAGAGGGAAAAAGGGGGAGTAGAAGAGGAAGAGAAGCAAATGGTTACTACTTTTGTGTGCCCTGACCAGAAATTGAACCTGGGGCATTTATATACCAGACCGACACTCTGTCCATTGGGCCAACAGGCCAGGGCCAAGAAACTGTGTTTCTAAACTCACTTTTGACTCATTCTCCATTTTACTTCTGGCCAGAATGGCCTGATGCAGGCTACTGTTTCACCACTTTGTCTTCTATCACTCTTTTTCTTTCTTTCTTTCTTTTTTTTTTTTTTTTTGTAAATCCAGGACCTTTTTCTTTGGGAGGTCTTCTGATACATAACCTGGATACATCCCTCACCTCCTCCTCTGTCCCAAGGATAAAAGCCCATCCTAGGACAGCTATCTCTTCTGATGGTCCTTATCTTATGTTCCTTTCCAGTGCTATTAGAAATTCCAACTCTATTTTTGGCCAGTCATGGTACATTAGTGGATGCCTAATTCAAAGACCACTAAGCATAAAGTTTCAAAGAGGCAGAGATGCTCATTTCCTTTATGGGGTCTTATCATGGCTTAATCCCTGGTGTATAGCACATTACATGGCATAGAGTAGACACTCAAAAATATGCGTTGAAGCCCCACGCGGTTAGATTAGTCAGTTTAGAGCATTCAGTGAGGGCACACATGGGAAGCAACCAAAACAATAAAAAAACAAAAAAACGCATGACTGAGTGGAACAACAGGAACAGCAAATACTACTCTTCCCTTCCCCTCTCTATCCCTTCTTTTCTCTGTCTCTACAATAAATAAATAAGTAAGTAAATAAATAAATAACTGACAATTAAGCCCTGGCTGAATAACTTGGTTGGTTGGAGTGTCATCCCAGAGCATGGAGGTTGCCGGGTTCAATTTCCTGATCAGGGCACATACAGGAGCAGCTCGATGTTTCTGTCTCTCTCTCTCCCTGCCCGTCTCAAAAAGAAAAGAAGTTGCATTCCAACTTCAAATTAACCTCTTTATGGTTGTGCTAATACAGATAAATTCATTAAACTCTATAACTCAACTTTCCACATGCAGTTAAGGAAGGATTAGCAATTTTTGTCTCTGGCATCAGGGTGAAATATTTTGTGTAAGTATTGAAGCAAAAGAGAATGATACTATATGAGAAAATTTAGTGACTTAGAAAAATGTTAATATTTTAAGTTAATAAAAGGTTATATAGCATTTGTATTAATATTATTTTTGTATAATCCACCAAAGGGAAAGCATAAAAGTATATTTTTCTAAAAGAGCTAAAATAATTACCTTTGTGTTGTGACTTTATCATATTTCATTGAGTATTTATGATTACGAGTATATATTATACTTGCAAATCCAAAAGATATATATGGCCTGACCTGTGGTGGTGCGGTGGAATGAAGCATCGATCTGGAATTCTGAGGTCGTTGGTTCGAAACCCTGGGCATGCCTGGTCCAGGCACATATGGGAGTTGATGCTTCCTGCTCCTCCCCCTTCTCTCTCTCTCCCTTATTCCCTATCTCTTTCCTCTCTGAAAATTGAATAAAGTCTTTAAAAAAATCAAAAATTAAAAAAATGATATATATGTATGTGTATAAATAAATATATGCACATACACATATATATCTAAAGTAAACTGAATAAAATATATATCATATAAGTTTATATAATTATATGTAACATATATAATTATATGTATGTGATATATATATATATATAGTAACTAGAATTCCAGCTAATGTAAAGGGGAATTTAATCTTAGAGATAAGCACATTTGTTTTTCTAAGTACCAGATAACTGATAGATAATAACCTGTTTCAGCAAAGTATTAGTGTTAATGTTATTTGTAATTCATTAGTAGTATTTTAAATGAAGTGACAGAAATGTCAACTTTCACTATTTGTATTTTCTCAATTTTAGAATTAAATTAATAAATTGGTATCTGTCATATATAAATTTCATATATGGGAAATTATACTACATTTAATTAGAGAAGAAAGAGTATAAGAAAGTTGGGGAAGATAATTGATTACTTTGAACAGCTAATCATTGACTACAATAATGGTACTTGAGGAGAAATATAATGCAATACAGTTTACACTGTCTTGATTCAAGGTCTCCCAAAAATATTGTGTAATTTGGCTCACTAGTTGTACTGGTCTATTTCACTTGTCCATATGGCAAACAAGGTAATGAAATAGGAAATTATTTGAGCCAAGTAATTCATTGGAAGTAATTCATTTCAACTGTAATTCTTGAATCTCCCCAGGACAAGTCAAAATACACCTTAACTTACAAATATCCAAAGTTCTGACCTTTTGATTTTTCATAATTTTTTTTTACTGACATGAGTTATTCTTCCCACCCTTTTCCAGTTAGTAATTTGGATTTTTTCCTGAAGAGGATTTTTCCATGCACACCACATAAAGCTATCCATCAAGTTCTTCCCATGCTTAGGTTTTTATTCATCTTACCAACACCAATTTTTGTTGGAAAAGAATCAGAAAGTTAGGGAAACAACAAATGGAAAAGATATGACATGTCAACCAGTATAACTTCCTACAAACAGGATTACTTCTTATAATTTATTTAGTTTATTTTATTATACCTGACATCATCACAATAGCATCATTACCCTTTAATCATAGAGTGAGAATGTTATCCTTGCTTAATGCTTAATATAATACTCAGTTTTATGTTTTCTTCCTTCCCAGAGTTGGAGGGAAAAATGAAGAGAAATATTTTGGCTTCATAATTGTCCTCCCACCCCTGCCATGCCAAGTCTTTTCCTTTGAGCTCTGAACCATTAACTCTTAGTGCTCTCAGAGGCATTACTGAGCTAAAGGGATTTTCCTTACCAGGGAAGAAAAAAGGAACAAAGCCATTTATCATTAGCTCAAGAAGGAAGAAACGGAAATTATGTAAATACAGTTCTGTCTGATTAAAAACAGCTAGCACCATGGTCCTTTGAATTACTATCTTCCTCCTCCAAACTTTCTAGTCTATGACTATCAACTCTCTCACCCAATTATTCAACTAATAGTCCAGTAGTTCACTATGTGACTGACATTTTTCTATGCATAGGGATTAAAATTTTGAAATTCTTTAATCCCAGCCTTCAAAGTGGTGGAGAAAGAGATGACAAGTCATAATTATATATATATTATGTAAACTTGTTTTAATAGAAGAATGTACATGGTGTGAGGGGGGATATAAAAAATTATTACTTCTGGCATTACAGAAAGGTTTCAGAGAAGTGATTGAGTTTTGACTTGAGATTTAACTTGAAGAATGACTAGAAGAAATTCCTCAGGCAAGAAGGCCAAACAAATGGAACAACATATATAAAAGCCACAAGCTGTGAGCACAGCATGCTTGGCAAACATTTCTGAGTTATAGGATGCCAGGTGGGAAATAGTGAATTTGCAACTAGATGTCGTGAGATTTTTTTATTTTTATTCAGAAAGATCCAATCTGTGAGTTTGAGAACATTGTCCCTATTAACCAAAGTTGCCTGTTTGATCCCCAATCAGGGCTCATACAGTAATCAACTAATGAATACGAGGATAAGTGGAGCAACAAATTAGTATTTCTCTCTCTCTCTCTCTCTCTCAAATCAATATTTTTTTTAAAAAATAAAAAAAACATTTAAGTCCCACAAATGGGTGACCATATCCAGTAGTAAAATGAAAGGGAAGAGAAGTACTAAGGAATGTAAGGTAAGGACTCCTAAAAATCCTTGCTTTCATGAAAGTAATGAGAAAAATAGTCAAAACCAACTTTTTTTAGAACTCTGGAAATTCACCAAAGCCTTACGACAATATTAACACTTTGAGTAGTGAGTTTTTTTCATGTTCACTGATCCCCGGGAGTGAGTTGTTGTTTTTTCTTTCAAAAAACGAAATTAGTTCCAGTTACAGTTTTATTAACTTCAAATCATGTTTGTTTGATAACCAATTTATTGGAAACAAAAACATATATTTGCCTTTTTTTAATGTTGCCTTACACATTATTAAAATAAAAATTTTTGTTATGAGCCCTGCCTGGTTGGCTCAGTGGTAGAGCATTGGCCCTATGTGTGGAAGTCCTGGGTTCGATTCCCAGCCAGGGCACACAGGAGAAGCTCCCATCTGCTTCTCCACCCTTCCCCCTTCTCCTTTTTCTCTATCTCTCTCTTCCCCTCCTGCAGCCAGGGCTCCATTGGAGCAAAGTTGGCCTGAGTGCTGAGGATGGCCCCATGGCCACCACCTCAGGTGCTAGAATGGCTCCAGTTGCAACAGAGCAATGTCCTAGATGGGCAGAGCATTGCCCCCTGTTGGGCTTGCTGGGTGGATCCTTGTCAGGCACATGTGGGAGTCTGTCTCTCTGCCTCCTCACTTCTCACTTCAAAAAAATACAGAAGCCTGACCAGGCATGGCACAGTGGATAGAGCATTGGACTGGGATGCAGATGACCCACATTCGAGACCTCGAGGTCTCCAGCTTGAGTGCGGGCTCATCTGGTTTGAGCAAAGCTCACCAGTTTGGACCCAAGGTCACTGGCTTGAGCAAGGAGTTACTCAGTCTACTGTAGCCCCACAGTCAAGGCACATATGAGAAAGCAATCAATGAACAAATAAGGTGTCACAACAAAAAACTGATGATTGATGCTTCTCATCTCTCTCCATTCCTGTCTGTCTGTCCCTATCTATCCCTCTCTCTGATGCTCTCTGTCTCGGAAAAAAAAAAAACCCTCTAAAATAAAATATAGAAAAAAAATGTGTTATGACTGTACTACTCAAAGGGTTAAGAGAATTCATTTAAGAAAAATGGATAATGTGGGAGTGAGATCAGCAATATGGCTGAATAAGACATTTCTCATTATATCCTCTCTTCAACAACAGCAATTTGGCATCCATCTGCTGGCAAAAGTTCCTCTGAGAGAGCTGTTGATTCCAACACCATTTGCCAGAGGACCTGAGAGGAGTCTTACCCACCCATGCATTGGGTAAGAGGTGTACAGACCTAGGTCATGGTATTGGACCCTGTAGCAGCCTGTATGCTGGATCTAGCTATTCTCAGTACACACTCTCTCTCTGTTTTCTCCTGAAGAACATTGTTTTAGACAATTACTCATGGACAAATGTGCCTTTTAGAAAGTCTAAGAGTACAGCAGAGAGCTTCCAGCACATAGCTGAAATAAGAAAATTAAAAATTTGGATGCATTGAAGAGAGTAAAAGGAACAATTTGACTTTATGCACATCACCCCACTCAAGGTAGCACAACTCAGGCCAGAGAAATACTGCCATGGCCTGAAATTTCTCCCAAGGAGGAATGTAAGAGTGATTAAGTGAACACCCAGATTTCCCAGTGGGTAGATTCTGCCACAATGGCCCCATTTTTCTGTTTCCCTGTTTCCCCATCCAGATACTGAGCTGTGGACTGCACAAGCTGGGGATGCCAAGAGCCTTGGAGAGTGGTAGGTAGAAATCCTGAAGGGCATTAAAGGGACACAGGTCCTCCTAACCTCATTTGGACTACATCAAGGAGCTCTACCCACAATCCACTGGGCGGTGGGTACGCCCAGGGCTCTGTACGTCTCAGGCACATGCCTAGGGCTGCCTACCTGGGCATGCGCCTGATGGTGGTAAGACTGTGTTTTGAAGGAGGACTAGTGAGTATGTATATAAAACTGGACTGAATCTGCAGGCCAAAGAGACACAAACTTGACCATATTGGGAAAATTCAGTAAGACCCAGGGCTGATTTTTCATCAGAAACTGTGGACTGTAAGTAACAACAAGATGACATTTTCAAAGTGCTGAAAAATACTTAACCAAACAATTCTGTATCTTATAAAATCATCCCTCAGAATTAAAGGTGAAATTTATTTTCAGATGCTAAAATGAAAAGATTTAGTCACTAGCAGATCTCTCCAAGAAATATTAAAGGAAGTGCTTCAGGCTAAAATGAAAGGACTCTAGGCAATAACTTGCTTCAACATGAATAATGAAAAGCTCTGATAAAGGTAACTTCATAAATTAATGAAAAGAGTATACATATCATTGGTATAAATTTTTTCTTATATTTGACATAAAAGACATACTTAAAGAAGTAATTATAAAATTGTCAATGAGATTACAATGTTTGAAGATATAATTTATAGGAATATATAGTAGCACAAAAGAGTAGGGATGGAATGAAGCTATATTGGAACAAAGTTTTTGTATAATGTTTTATCTGAAGTATATTTTTTCAGTCAAGGTGTTAGTTATAAACCCTGGCACAATCACCCAGAGAATAGTGAAAAGCAATTGAGGAGATTATAAAGAAGAAAAGGGAGTTACGTCCCAAGCCATTCTCAAACCCAGCAAGGCAGATTTTTTTTTTTTTTTAATAATTTTTTTCTGAAGCTGGAAACGGGGAGAGACAGTCAGACAGACTCCCACATGCGCCCGACCGGGATCCACCCGGCACGCCCACCAGGGGCGATGCTCTGCCCACCAGGGGGCGATGCTCTGCCCCTCTGGGGCGTCGCTCTGCCGCGACCAGAGCCACTTTAGCGCCTGGGGCAGAGGCCAAGGAGCCATCCCCAGCGCCCGGCAGGCCGACGCTCTACCACTGAGCCAACCGGCCAGGGCCACAAGGCAGATTTTATTAGCGGCTACAGCTTCAGAAGAAACCTCTCTGACCAGGTGCTTTGCCTTCTGGGCCGACCACGGTGGTGGCCCCACCTGCCAGGCCCACTGGAATGGGCTTCAGGATCAAGGCTCACAAAAGGCAGCAGCCTCACCTCCTTGGTTCTGGCTGGTGGCCTCGCCCCTGAGGGGCTGAGCAGGAACAGCCTAGACTGCTGAAACCAGGGAGGTGGCGTCACCTTCTATAATCTGGGAGGGGACGGCCTCACCCCACCCTGGGCCTTTGATGACAGTGAAGTAATTACAATCCAGTCGGTAACAGGCCCATGGCTAGAAGAGGAATGACTGCGTCATAGGGAAGCTCTCTGTTTAACCATGAAAGGACTACTAGATTCTTTTCCAAACCGGCTGAACTCTTTATATCCTCAGCAATGAATAAGGGTTCCAATCTTTATCTTTAACGATAACTTGTTACTGTTTGAGTCATGTCATTTCAAAAGAACTCTTGAGCATACTCACTGACATCACAGTTTTAACCTCAACCTCTCTCACTTCTTCCTCTGTTTTTTCTGTTCTCCTTTCTCTATCACTCCGTTTCTCCAAACAAGGGCCAGCTTACTCCCGGAAAGGAAAACATCAAAATGACTTTATGAAGCTATTTAGGGCTTTTATTTATTTATTTTTTTTAAGTTTGCTTTTAGAATTATGACATTTGCCATCACTTAGTTAATTTGGTTTTGCAAGGCAAGGTCTCTGAAGCTGGTTAATTTTGCTAAAACACTTTTTCTACTGTTTTTTTTTCCCCCAGATAATTTCTGAATGCCTAGAGTATACCTAAGAAGGGCTCAGGCAAGAACTGTCTAATGTCAGAGCTTATACCCATGAGGATAAAAGTACATATTTTAAAAATCAATATACCTAATTAATATAATAGCATAAATTATGTAATTGCTTAGTAATTTGTGCTGTTTACATAGCAAATTAACTCACAGTTTAAAAAACAAATTTATGCCCTTCTAATAACCTCTTCACAGGCACCAATCTGGGACACATCTAAATATCCAGGGAAAAATAAATGAGGTAGAATAAATATTTTTTATTCAGTTAACTGTGAATTTTCTTAATAGCCCAAGTAAAACTGGTGCTTCTGGTTTCCAGCTGTGTAGTTCCTGTCTGTAATTTTTTGTTAAATGCTTCTATTTTGGTTCACAGCAGTCCCATAAACCTGGGATATCCTCTTTAACTTTCAGTTGAAGATTATCTGTATCAGACTGGAATTACATCATAAAGGATTATTGACTGATTCATTAGCGCCGGTGCTGTAATGTTTCTTTAACTCATAAAATACATTTACTGTGAAGCCAGAGCTTCAGAGATTTTCTGATACACACATTTTTCCATGGAAACAAAGCTGATCTTGTCATTTGGTAATTTACTAGACTGAAGTAATTCCCAGGCAAAGCCCAGATTTGAGAAAGTCAGCAGATGCTTACAAGAGGCAGGACAAACTCCAGGTCAAATGTAAGGACTTAACAAATGCCTAAAATTGTAGTCTTTATCTCTAAGGCAGGTGTTTCAAAACTGGATCAGACCCAAGATTTTTTTTTTTTTTTTTCCTTTTTGGTTATTGTTTTTCTAGAAGAAGTTGAAAAGGATGTTAAAGATAAGGCAGGTGTTAAGATAAGATTCCTCACCAAGAATGACTCATCCACAGCCAATCAGGGTTTTGTATTTGCGAACAGGACCAGGGGTGGTGTCTTGGCCCCGGTTATGAAAACTCCTTTCAGTTTAGAGAAAACAATGCTTTTAAACAAATATTTGAAATAATTCCTACTTTAATGGGAAAAAGATATCTGTAGCCACTTGTATCAATTAGATAACAAAGGATCGACTACTATGTCACTATAAACTTAACAGCTTCGATTTCTCCTTTGCTGATTAACGAATATCCTCAATATTTCAAATTTTATAGAATGATGAATTAATCTCTTAGTCCATCTAAATTAAATATGTCAAATGAATCGTTCAAACAAAATATAGTAACGAATGAGCAAATCAGCAGTAAGAGGAAACAGACACCGAGTTTAAGATGTTCAACACGAGTGTCTTTCAGAGCTATGCCAAGTTATTTTTCCTAGGAAGAAAATGGATTTTACTAAATAATACAAAGACAGCAGTTTATTGGCCCTTTTGTCATTTGCCTCCTCTGGGAATTTTGGCAAGAAGCAAGTTGCCCTTGTTAACCTGTGAACATTTTTCACTCCCTTAGGTCATTGACTGTGGCTCAGGAGTCCAATTTTCCTTTCATTCATTAACCACATTGGGAAGCAGAGTTCCTAACCCTTTCCAGTCTAAATGTGGAACAATCACATCCCCTCACAATCAGCTGCCCGCGTGCTGGGACCTTTACGTTTCAGTATGCTCTCGCAGTGACGCAAGTTTTTAACAATTGAAGGATATTAACTCAAAAACTTGTTTTCTAATTGGAGGAGCTCAAGGGATTTTTAAATAAATGAACTTGTATAAACTGGAAGCTCGTACATGTGCCTTTCCAATTATTTTTGTTCAAATTAGGGGAGAGGGCACTGCTAATCTCAGAAAGCAGATTTCAGAAATTACTGTAGCTATGAAGTCAACTCAGGGTGACAAAACGAAGCAGTTGTGAATTGTGAAGAGCTGAAAAGACATAACCTGTTCTTTTATCTTTATATATGAAGATATATATTAAGAAGAATGCCATTTCATTATTCAAATATGTGCATTTTTGTTAATCCATTGGATTATGTCCTTTTATTAGACTCATTGAAAAAAAAAGAAAAATATGTAACGGAGTTCTAGACTTTTGCTTGATTTTTTTTTCAACTGTCCTCTAGTTTGCATAACTCAATTGTAAATTTAAAAAACCACAAACCATTCATTTGTAACAATTATGATCAGAATACTGACTTTGCTATTAAAAGAGACACTGACAAGTCTATATTGTTAACATTATTAGGGATCATCTTCCCATAACATTTGAAATAACTAAGTCACATTCTAGATGTTGAAGAGAATACATAAAATGTCTTTCCAGGAAATTCAGAAATGTACTCTGGCATGGATACTTGAGGAAACTTGGTTTGGAGGAATAATAGGGAAGTCTTCTCTATTCTTTATTATTTCCTATTTCTTTACTCATGTGAAGAGGAAAGAAAATGGGTGGATGGGGTACTCTCCTGGTTAATTAATTAGTCAGATCGTATTAGATAATTTCAAGATTTAGGCACTTAATCTATAAATGATCTTCTCAAGGAAACATTAAGAAAATAACAATCATCTAGGAATAACTTTAATGTAAAATAATATATTAATATATAAATATATCAGAAAATTCAATATTAAGAAGTTTCCAACACACACACAAACACACACACTGTCTCGAAAAGAGTATCTTATACTTAAGCAATATTTTTTTTCACCCAGGCCCTGGAATTAAGGCACTAACTAGATAAATTGGTAAATTATACATATATTTGGGTACAGGACTGAAATAATTAACTATTTGTTTAGCTTTTTAAAAAGTTTTTTTAAATTACAGA
The DNA here is from genome assembly GCF_036850765.1 of Saccopteryx bilineata. Lineage (NCBI taxonomy): Eukaryota > Metazoa > Chordata > Mammalia > Chiroptera > Emballonuridae > Saccopteryx > Saccopteryx bilineata. The sequence continues at coordinate 35,554,048 of NC_089496.1, forward strand.
AGCAATTCATAAAAACATCTTGTAAAAGATTTACACTACATGATTCAACTGGACGATCAGTTCTGTGAGAGATTACTGGTAGTAAACTATTTGGAAAAGGGTTAATCTATATTTTTCATTCCCTTATTTATTCTACAAATGTTTTGTAATAGACTACAAAATACCAATTTGCAATTTAATCAAGAGTATGTGAGAGTGCCTGTTTTCTCATAACTATATCAAGATACAGTATTATTCATTAATTGTTTTCAGTATTATGGATAAAAATACTTTAAATACTTTATTGCCTTTTTATTTGTTTTTCTCTTATTATAAGTGAATTTTAATTTCTTTCAATACATTCATTGATTAAATATTACTTTTAATTTTTTTGTATACTTTACTTATATTCTTTAGGTCATTTTTGTTTTTCTATTTAGTTTTCTCAGAGCTCTTTATATAGTATCAACTTGGGATAATTTCACTAAATGATTTAATGCTCAATGTATATTTGCTACGGTCACTTACTGCAACTTAAGTTAGTCACTTTTTATGGCCTAGGAAAACAGTAGTAAATAAGACATTCCAGTAAGGGAAGACAGACCAAGAACAAATAACAAATGACTATATAAGATAATTGCTTTGAAGAATGTAGATTATAAAGGAAAATTAAAACAGGAATTGTCTTTCATTGCTGGTGTGAATACAAAATGGTATAGCCATTGAGGAAGACAGTATGGAAGCTTTTTCTAAACCTAAACATACCCTTACCATATGACTCAGCAGTTACTCTCCTCGGTATATACAGAAATGAGTTGAAAAGCATGTACACACAAAAATCTGCTCATGCGCGTTTCCAGCAAATCTATTGATAATTGCCAAAACTTGGACACAACCAATATGGCCTTCAGTACTAAAAAGAAATTAGCTACAAGCTATAAAAAAAAAACATGGAAAAAACTTAAATGCACTTTATTAAATGAAAGAAGTCAATCTGAAAATTCTACATACTATATAATACTAACTAACTGATATACTGGAAAAGGCAAAATTATGATGACAGTATAGAGATCAGTGGTTGCCAGGGGTTGTGAGGTGGAAGGGATGAATAGGGAGAAAATAAAGTACTTTTAGGGCAATAAAACTACTCTATCTAATGCTATGGTGGGAAATACATGTAATTATACATTTGTTGAAAACCTGTAGAGTGCACAACACCAAGAAAAAACCACAATGTCTGATCTTCTGGTGATAATGGCATGTCAACACAGGTTCATTCACTGTAATAAATGGATCACCTCAGGTGGGGGATATTGACAGTGGAGAGCTGTGAGGTGAGGGGATGGGGAATAAAGGGAACACTGAACTTTCAGCTTCATTTTGCTGGGAACCAAAGACTGCTCTGAAAATTAAAGTTTAAGCAGTATGGTGGTTACCAGAGGGAAGGGGGGTTGAGGGTATTAAAGAGTAAAGGAGGCCAAATACATGGTGAGGGAAGCTGATTTGACTTTGAGTAGTAAGCACACAAGCAATATACAGAACTTGTATCACAGAAATGGACACTGGAAACCGATATGATCCTATCAACAAGTGTCACCCCAATAAATTTAAATAAAAAATAGGAAAAAATTAAAGTACCTTAAAAGTACATTATAACACAAGTTCTCATATTTCTTGTAATTTATTTATAGTTTTGCATTCCAATATGCACTAAATAGTATGAGGTAAGATCTAACTTAAACTCCTCCAAATTGACAAGGAATGTTTATTTTCATAATGACTTGGGAAAACCTTTCAATTCTCACATTAACATGGGTCAGTATCTGCACTCTATACAATCACATTACTTATATGTCTACAATTAAAATAATACCAAATCGTTTTAATTACTTCAGCTGTATAATATATTTGGTTATCAGGTATCGGTCAAAGATCCGGGCTCTGAAAGGAGACTAACGTTACTAGTGGTGTGAACTTGGACAATATATTTACTCATCTAGTGCCTCAAATGCCTCAGCTGTCAAACTGAGATAGTAAGAGTTCTTGACATATTAAATGATATAATATATATAAAACTTTTAGAAGAATGGCTGACTTACAGCAGTATCTATTGCCACCTTTACTAATTATATGCTTGTTACTATCAAGTGGTTGGGCAATTACTCCCCTTCAGTGTTCTTATCTTTCTTTCTTTTTTTTTTTAATAATTTTATTTTTTTAATGGGGTGACATCAATAAGTCAGGATACATATATTCAAAGATAACAAGTCCAGGTTATCTTGTCGTTCAATTATGTTGCATACCCACCACCCAAAGTCAGATTGTCCTCTGTTACATTCTATCTTGTTTTCTTTGTGCCCCTCCCCACCCCCTATCCCTCTCCCATTCCCCCCTCCCCCCCCGTAACCACCACACTCTTATCAATGTCTCTTAGTTTCACTATTATGTCCCACCTACGTATGGAATAATACAGTTCCTGGTTTTTTCTGATTTACTTATTTCGCTCCGTATCATGTTATCAAGATCCCACCATTTTGCTGTAAATGTTCCGATGTCATCATTTCTTATGGCTGAGTAGTATTCCATAGTGTATATGTGCCACATCTTCTTTACCCAGTCATCTATTGATGGGCTTTTTGGTTGTTTCCATGTCCTGGCCACTGTGAACAATGCTGCAATAAACATGGGGCTGCATGTGTCTTTACTTATCAATGTTTCTGAGTTTTTGGGGTATATACCCAGTAGAGGGATTGCTGGGTCATAAGGTAGTTCTATTTTCAGTTTTTTGAGGAACCACCATACTTTCTTCCATAATGGTTGTACTACTTTACATTCCCACCAACAGTGGATGAGGGTTCCTTTTTCTCCACAGCCTCTCCAACATTTGCTATTACCTGTCTTGCTAATAACAGCTAATCGAACAGGTGTGAGGTGGTATCTCATTGCCGTTTTGATTTGCATTTCTCTAATAGCTAAAGAAGATGAGCATCTTTTCATATATCTGTTGGCCATTTGTATTTCTTCCTGGGAGAAGTGTCTATTCATATCCTCTTCCCATTTTTTTTATTGGATTGTTTGTTTGTTTGTTGTTGAGTTTTATGAGTTCTTTGTATATTTTGGATATTAGGCCCTTATCTGAGCTGTTGTTTGAAAATATCATTTCCCATTTAGTTGGCTTTCTGTTTATTTTGTTATCAGTTTCTCTTGCTGAGCAAAAACTTCTTAGTCTGATGTAGTCCCATTCATTAATTTTTGCCTTCACTTCTCTTGCCTGTGGAGTCAAATTCATAAAATGCTCTTTAAAACCCAGGTCCATGAGTTGAGTACCTATGTCTTCTTCTATGTACTTAATTGTTTCAGGTCTTATGTTTAGATCTTTGATCCATTTTGAGTTAATTTTTGTACAGGAGGAGAGACTGTAGTCCAGTTTCATTCTTTTGCATGTGGCTTTCCAGTTTTCCCAGCACCATTTATTGAAGAGGCTTTCTTTTCTCCATTGTGTGTTGTTGGCCCCTTTATCAAAAATTATTTGACTATATATATGTGATTTTATTTCTGGACTTTCTATTCTGTTCCATTGGTCTGAGTGTCTATTTTTCTGCCAATACCATGCTGTTTTGATTGTCGTGGCCCTATAATAGAGTTTGAAGTCAGGTATTGTAATGCCCCCAGCTTCATTCTTTTTCTTTAGGATTGCTTTGGCTATTCGGGGTTTTTTATAGTTCCATATAAATCTGATGATTTTTTGCTCTATTTCTTTAAAAAACGTCATTGGAAGTTTGATGGGAATTGCATTAAATTTGTATATTGCTTTGGGTAATATAGCCATCTTGATTATATTTATTCTTCCTAGCCAAGAACAAGGTATATTCTTCCATCTCATTATATCTTTTTCGATTTCCCTTAACAATGGTTTATAGTTTTCATTATATAAGTCCTTTACATTCTTTGTTATGTTTATTCCTAAGTATTTTTTTGTTGTTGTTGCAATCGTGAAGGGGATTATTCTTTTGAGTTCCTTCTCAGTTGTTTCATTGTTGGCATATAGAAAGGCTATTGACTTCTGTATGTTAATTTTGTATCCTGCGATGTTACTGTATTGGCTTATTGTTTCTAGTAGTCTTTTTGTGGATTCTTTGGGGTTTTTGATGTATAGGATCATATCATCTGCAAAGAGTGATACCTTTACTTCATCTTTTCCGATATGGATGCCTTTTATTTCTTTGTCTTGTCTGATTGCTCTGGCTAGAACCTCTAGTACCACATTAAATATGAGTGGAGAGAGTGGAAAACCCTGTCTTGTTCCTGATTTAAGGGGGAAAGCTTTCAGTTTAGTGCCATTTAATATGATTTTAGCTGATGGTTTATCATATATGGCCTTTATCATGTTGAGATATTTTCCTTCTATACCCATTTTGTTGAGAGTCTTAAACATAAAATTGTGTTGTATTTTATCGAAAGCCTTTTCTGCATCTATTGATAAGATCATGTGGTTTTTGTTCTTTGTTTTGTTGATATGGTGTATTACATTAACTGTTTTACGTATGTTGAACCATCCTTGAGATTCTGGGATGAATCCCACTTGATCATGATGTATTATTTTTTTAATATGTTGTTGTATTCGATTTGCTAGTATTTTGTTTAGTATTTTAGCATCTGTATTCATTAGAGATATTGGTCTGTAGTTTTCTTTTTTTGTGCCATCCTTGCCTGGTTTTGGTATGAGGGTTATGTTGGCCTCATAAAATGTGTTTGGAAGTATTGCTTCTTCTTCAATTTTTTGGAAGACTTTGAGTAGAATAGGAACCAAGTCTTCTTTGAATGTTTGATAAAATTCGCTGGTATAGCCGTCAGGGCCTGGACTTTTATTTTTGGGGAGGTTTTTAATGGTTTTTTCTATTTCTTCTCTACTGATAGGTCTGTTTAGGCTTTCTGCTTCTTCTTGACTCAGTCTAGGAAGGTTGTATTGTTCTAGGAATTTATCCATTTCTTCTAGGTTGTTGAATTTAGTGGCATAAAGTTTTTCATAGTATTCTACAATAATTCTTTGTATATCTACGGTGTCCGTGGTGATTTCTCCTCTTTCATTTTGGATTTTGTTTATATGAGTTCTTTCTCTTTTTTCCTTGGTAAGTCTTGCCAAGGGTTTGTCAATTTTGTTGATCTTTTCAAAGAACCAGCTCCTTGTTCTATTAATTTTTTCTATAGTTTTTCTGTTCTCTAATTCATTTATTTCTGCTCTGATTTTTATTATCTCCTTTCTGTGGCTGGTTTTGGGTTGTCTTTGTTCTTCTTTTTCTAGTTCCTTAAGGTGGGAAGTTAAGTGGTTCACTTGGGCTCTCTCTTGTTTGTTCATATATGCCTGAAGTGATATGAACTTCCCTCTTATCACTGCTTTTGCTGCATCCCATAGATTCTGATATGTCGTATTGTCATTTTCATTAGTCTGTATATATCTTTTGATCTCTGCACTTATTTCTTCTTTGACCCATTCATTTTCTAAAAGTATGTTGTTTAGTTTCCACATTTTTGTGGGATTTTTTTCCTCTTTTTTGCAGTTGAATTCTAGTTCAAGGCTTTATGATCAGAAAATATGCTTGGTACAACTTCAATTTTTCTGAATTTGCTGATGTTGTTTTTGTGGCCCAACATATGGTCAATTCTTGAGAATGATCCATGTACACTGGAGAAAAATGTATACTCAGTCACTTTGGGATGAAATGTCCTGTAGATGTCTATCATATCCAGGTGCTCTAGTGTTTTGTTTAAGGCTACTATATCTTTATTGATTCTCTGTTTGGATGACCGATCTACAGCCATCAGCGGTGGAATGAGGTCTCCAAGTATGATTGTGTTTTTGTCAGTTTTTGTTTTAAGATCAATAAGTAGCTGTCTTATATATTTTGGTGCTCCTTGGTTTGGTGCATATATATTAAGAATTGTTATGTCTTCTTGATTCAGTGTCCCCTTAGCCATTATGAAATGGCCATTTTTGTCTCTGAGTACTTTTCCTGTCTTGTAGTCAGCATTATCCGATATGAGTATTGCTACACCTGCTTTTTTTTGGATGTTATTTGCTTGAAGTATTGTTTTCTAGCCTTTCACTTTGAATTTGTTTTTATCCTTGTTACTTAGATGAGTTTCCTGTAGGCAGCATACAGTTGGATTTTCTTTTTTAATCCAGTCTGCTACTCTGTGCCTTTTTATTGGTGAGTTTATTCCGTTTACATTTAGTGTAATTATTGATACTTGTGAGTTCCCTATTGCCATTTTATATCTTGCTTTCTGTTAGTTTTGTGTCTTGTTTGATCCTTCTCTTTCGTTTTTCTATCTTTTGTTTTTATTTGGTTGTATTCCATACATCTTTCCTCTGTTGCTATCTTCTTTATCTCATGTGCTTCTGTGGTGGTTTTTTCAATGGTGGTTACCTTTGAGTAATGAAAAGGGTCCCTACCCTGTTCATTGTAGCAAACTATTTTGTGAGTACTTTTGTACTCCATCGTCCTTTGCTACTGTTAATCTCCATCTTCTCCCCCTCTTTCTTTTTGTTGTTGTCACAGTTTAAATTTGGTTTTATTGTGTTTTTCTTGGAGCTTTTACTTGTGGCTCTGTTTTTTTTTGTTCTTTGTATCTGATTGGAGAACCCCCTTTAGTAATTCCTGGAGTGGCGGTTTTCTGATGATAAATTCCCTCATCTTTTCTGTATCTGTGTATGTTTTTATTTCTCCTTCATATTTGAAGGATAGCTTTGATGGGTATAGTATTCGTGGCTGAAAGTTCCTCTCTTTCAGGACTTTAAATATTGGGGTCCACTCTCTTCTAGCTTGTAGAGTTTCTGCTGAGAAATCTGATGATAATCTAATGGGCCTTCCTTTATATGTTGTATTCTTCTTTTCCCTGGCTGCCTTGAGAATTTTTTCTTTGCTGTTGGTTTGTGTCAATTTCATTATGATATGCCTTGGAGTAGGTTTGTTGGGGTTAAGAAAACTCGGAGTTCTGTTTGCTTCTTGAACTTGAGGCTTTAGTTCTTTCCACAGGCTTGGGAAGTTCTCATCTATTATTTGTTTGAGTATGTTCTCCATTCCATTTTCTCTCTCTTCTCCCTCTGATATACCTATTATTCTTATGTTATTCTTTTTGATGGAGTCAGATAATTCTTGTAGGGCTATCTCATTTTTTTTAATTTTTGAGTCTCTTTCTTCTTCTCTCTGTTGTGCCTCAAGTTGCTTGTCTTCTATTTCACTAATCCTCTCTTCTATCTGACCTGTTCTATTAGCTAAGCTTGTTACTTCGTTTTTCAGCTCGTTAATTGAGTTTTTCATCTCTGTTTGATTTGTTTTTATAGTTTCAATTTCCTTGGACATATATTCTTTGTGTTCATTGAGTTGTTTTCTGAGCTCTCTAAATTGCCTTTCTGTGTTTTCCTTTATATCTCGGAGGATTTTTAGGATTTCTATCTTGAATTCTCTGTCATTTAGCTCCAAGGTTTCCAATATATTAAATTTTTTCTCCATAGATTTTTCCTCATCTAGCTGTGTTACCTCTCTTTCTTTTGTATCCATGATATTCAATTTTCTCTTCCTTAATGGCATCTGAGGGTGGTTTTGTTGATAGTATTAATAAGATTTAATAAAGAATAAAAAGTTAAAAAAAATAAAAAAATAAAAAAAATAAAAAATTGAAGTTTTTTTAAAAAAAAATTAATAATGAAATAAATAAAAATAAAATAAAATAAAAATTTTAAAAAAAGGAAATTATTCCCCCCCTCCTTTTTTCCTCTCCTCTCCTCTCCCCTCTTTCTTGAGAAAATCTTGTGGTGAACTGTGAATTATAACAAACAATGCCTGTGATGGAGGGCCTGAATTGGGGAAAAGTAATAAAGGGGCAAAAAAAAAAAAAAGAAAAAAAAAGAAAAAAGAAAAAAAAAGAGCATATGGACCCACAAAAAGCAAATAAGGAAAAAATTTGGGTCAAGAATAAAATGATTTGCTTTTAGGTGTTGGTTGTCTAAGAGTTATGATGAGAGGAATAAGAGGAGAACGGAAAAATGGGGGGACAAATTAAAAAATTACTATTGTATTTAGTGGAACAAGAACTAGATAATATGGAGACCCAGGGATGGGAGCACTGCTAGTGAGTTAAAAAGGTGAAGTAAAAACCCCCCAAAATGCCACAAACATAAGTTTGAGTCCCAGATAAGATAATTTGTTTGTTATTGAGGTTTGAATGAGAGGAGATGTAAAGGAGAAAGGAAGAAACTAATATAGAGGGAGAAAAGAAAGAGAGAGAGAGAGAAAAAAAGAGGGAACCACTAAAAGAAGAAAAAAGAAAGGAGAGAGAGAAAGAGAGAGAGTTAAGGGTTTTGGAGTGCAACCCTCATAGAGAGAAAGGAAGAGAAGAGAAAAGATAATGGGAGATGTAACACTTATGGGTAGTGTAGTTCAAGGAGAGGAGAGAGTAAGACCGGCAGAGAGTTAATCGGCCAAATTGGAGGAGGAAAAAAAGTATCAAGAATGAAGATAAGAGAAACAAACGAACAAATATAATAAAATGGGTTAGGTTATAAAGTCTGCAGATTATTCTTGATTTTGAGAGGTTATCTTCTTGCTTTTTCTTTTCTCTCCCTCTTCCTGGTCGGTGACTCTGTACCCCGGGTTCTGCCCCTTTGGCACGCTCAGGTAGAGGTTTGCAGTTGATAAGTCTCTATGGCAATGTCATGTATTGTGCTTTAGTCTCATTGGCAGTCAAGGCTCATTAGCATTTATAGGCTCCGACAGTGAGAGAGTCCGTGTTCCTGGAGCCTTTCTCCTAGTCTTTCCTTCCTCAATTAGTAGCCTGATAATCCAGCTATGGGGTTGCTGCTGCCTCTGCCTGGATAGTAAGAGGCTCAAAGAGCTGGCAACTCCCCACTCTATTTCCACTCAGCACAGGGCTCTGGGTAAGGCTCAGTCAGTCAGAGCTGCTAGCATAATCAGGCGGGGTTTCCGCCCACTCAAAGACCTCTGGTTCTGCCACTCTGTTCGGTAACACAGGCGGGCGCCCACTTCCGGGGTGCTTGGAGGAAACTCTCACTCACTGTCTGCGACCGGGATATCCGAGCCAGCAGTCTCACGCTCTGAGTGAAACCCCCAACCGCAGGGAAAAGTTGCAGTGTTGGAATTGAGTCTTGCTCCGTCTCCGTGCGCGGCTTTTGCAAGGCGCTGGGGCGGTCCGAGATTCTGCTTTGGCCCACACAAAGGCCCCTGACTCTGCCCCTCTGTGCGATAACACGGGCGCGCACTGCCGAGGCACTCGGAGGTATCTCTCATTCACTATCTGCGCACGCAAACCAGGATATGAGGCCGGCCGCGTTTCCCTCTGAGTGAAACCCCCTCCAGCACGGAAAATCTCCACTGTTGGAATTAGTTCTTACTCCCTCCCGTGCGTGGCTTTCCCAGGTCACTGGGGCTGCCCAGAGACTCTGCCCTCGGCCCACAGAAAGGCCTCTGACCCTGCCTCTTCGTGGGGCAACACGGGCACCCACTTCCGGGGCTCAAGAAGAAATCTCTCGCCCACTAACTGCGCGCACGCCGACCAGGAGATGGGTAAAATGGCTGCCCTGCTTGTCTTTCTTTGTTTGGGTTTGGCACGAGTGTTAGCTTGTATTGCCTGGGTTGCCACATGATCAGTTCTTCCTTGGCTTGGATCTCCGTGCCAAAGCCTGGTTCGGCCGTTTGTGCCATGGCCTGGATCTATTCACCCCCTTTGCCCGCCTCAGTTTCTATATTCACCGTTACCAGAGAAAACCACCCTGTTTAGGTTAGTGAGGAAGGTGGAGCATTTCTTACTCCCTATTTCCTTCGGGGTTTGGTTATATATTTAGCCAATTTTTCACTCAACCATACCTTTGGGTGTATTGCGAAGCATCTGGAGGCTCCAAGTATAGGTTTTTCTGTTTCTGGTTGAAGATCTTGTTGAGTTTTGGGGGAGATTTATCGGTATCGCTTCCTACCCCGCCATTACTCTGACGTCATCTCTCCAGTGTTCTTATCTTTCAATCTTGATCTTTTGTTTTATTTTGCAGTTTTGTTTTCCATATGATCTTGATAATAAACTTATTGTATTTCATAACAAATAAATTTTCTTTCTTGCTTTCTGTTTCAACTGAAATTATGTATTAACTTGTATTGAATGAGTGTTTTAAATTATTATTAAGTGGGTGTGTTGTTACTATTATATCTTTCCATCCAGGAACATTAGATGTCTTCCTTGTTATTTAGACGTTTATGCCCATTTGTGAATTTTTCTCCATATAATGCTGACTTTTATGATGCTTAAGATTTTTATTGCTATATTTTTGTTCTTGTTTATGGGAAACACTCTCCCCTCTCTTTCTCTCATTACAAATTGAAGATTTTTACCTTTGGTCTAAGGGAAAAGAAATTATTGCTGCTTGTATTACATGTAGTCACCTTTTTCAACTTGCTTACTAGTTTTAGTGGTTTTGCAGTTGATTGAGTATATATACCTATTTTTTGTGGGTAGAATTACATCCCTTCAGAAGGTATTTGGAGGTCTTAACTCCTAGTATCTTATAATGTAATCTTATTTGGAAATAGGGTCTGTGCAGATGTAATCAAGTTAAGATGAGGGCATTAGTGTGGACCTTAATCCAACATGACTGATGTCCTTAAAAATACGAAACATCATGGTAAGACAGAAACAGGGAGAATGCCATGTGACTACAGAGGAAAATAGTTGAGTGATGCAAAGGGGGAAAACAAGGATCAAAAGTCTCATCAGAAACAAGGAAGAGGCAAGAAAGGAATCTTCCCTACAATGCTCAGAAGGAGCATGTCCCACCAACACCGAATTTTTCACTTCTAGTCGACAGAACTGAGGGAATGAATTCTTGTTTTTATACCATACAGTTACTGGTACTTTTTATGATGCTTAAGGCAGTTTGTGAATCTTGATCTTTATAACAGATTATTTTTTAATCTGCTCATGTTATTTTGAGTAGTGGTATACACAAACATCTTCCTCCTGTCATATTTTATATTTTCCACTTACCAAGCTGTTGATATTTATCCCTCTCTGCCTTTAAAAAAATATTTCACGCTAACATTATTTTGAAATTATTTAACCACTTCTATTCTAATAAAAATTATTCTATCAAAGTCTACAATTAAACAACATCCTGTCCCTCAAGCCAATTTTCTCTCTCACAAACTTGCAAATTTTTCCTTTTTTTAAAACTTATTTTGTTTTTTTTAGTTTAATATATATTTTTAATTTATTCATTTTGGAGAGGGGGCAGAGCAGGAAGCATCAACTCCCATATGTGCCTTGACCAGGCAAGCCCAGGGTTTTGAACTGGCAACCTCAGCATTTCCAAGTCAATGCTTTATCTGCTGCGCCACCACAGGTCAGGCTCTTTCTCCATTTCTAAATCTGCCTTTATTCCTACGTTAAATGCATCTGGATTCTAGGTTCATATTTTTATTTTTCATTTGAAATAAATTCTTGTGTAGGTTTAACATTTAGTATATTATTTTACCATGTCTGTCACTCCTTTTAGTTCTATGTATGTTTTTTAAAAAAAAATTTGCTGGAAATATTGTTCCAATAGTTCTCTTTTAAAAGGTATGTGATTAAGAAAATTATGAGTGCCTGACCAGGTGGTGGGGCAGTGGATAGAGCGTCGGACTGGGATGTGGAAAACCCAGGTTCGAGACCCCGAGGTCCATCAGCTTGAGCACAGGCTCATCTGGTTTGAGCAAGGCTCACCAGCTTGGCCCCAAGGTTGCTGACTCGAGCAAGGGGTTACTTGGTCTGCTGAAGGCCCGCGGTCAAGGCACATGTGAGAAAGCAATCTATGAACTAAGGTGTTGCAACGTGCAACGAAAAACTAATGATTGATGCTTCTCATCTCTCCATTCCTGTCTGTCCCTGTCTATCCCTCTCTCTGGCTGTCTCTCTGTCTCTATAAAAAAAAAAAAAAGAAAGAAAATTATGAGTATTCTTGTTTTATAATTCTTTTATTTTGATCTTCCATTGATTTATGGCTTAGCCAGATATATTAGGTAAGTTGTTTTTGTCTTTTGAGAAGCTCTTAACTTTTCATTCTCAGAGTTCTACATTTTGCCACACAATTCAGTATTTCTTAATTTATTTGTATCTGGATTTTGTTGTAATACATTTAGGTTGAAGATGGTAACTTTTCTGGAAGAAAGTTTCTTATGTGTTGTTATGCTTACTGGGTTTTCTTCATGTTTCTGTTGGTCCATTATTTTCTGCTCATTGTTTTCTTTGATAACACTGACTTTTAATTTTTAATTTTATTAGACCTGTTTCCGATTATATGAATTTGCATGATTGTGGTAAATAGATAGAACATGTTTGTAAGAGGTGCAATTGTAATTTGTTTTCTGGATATGTGGCTTTGTTTCCTTTAAGGAGTTGCTAGCTACCCAGATTACTCTAAATACCTTTGCTTTGGCCCTGGCTGGTTGGCTCAGCAGTAGAGCATTCGCCTGGTGTGTGGAAGTCCAGGATTTGATTCCCAGTCAGAGCACACAGAAGAGTTGCCCATCTGCTTCTCCACCCTTCCCCCCTCTCCTTTCTCTCTATCTTTCTCTTCCCCTCCTGCAGCCAAGGCTCCGTTGGAGCAAAGTTGGCCCGGGAGCTGAGGATGGCTCCATGGTCTCCACCTCAGGTGCTAGAATGACTCCAGTTGCAACAAGGCAATGCCCCAGAGGGGCCAAGCATCGCCCCCTGGTGGGCATGCCGGGTGGATCCTGGTCAGGTGCATGTAGGAGTCTGTCTTTGCCTCCCCTGCCTGTTTCTCACTTCAGAAAAATAAAAAACAAACAGAAAAACATACAAAACTTTGCTTCTTCTTGATTAGTCAAAGCAGAAGACAGGAGGGTCCAGTTCCCATGAGTTTATAATCATGTAAGTTTTAGTCACCCAGACGGATCCCCTGAGTATCACTCTACTTCTTACATTTAGTTACTTTGATCTATCTTCCATGATTGCTTGACTATAAGTATTTTGTTCCATGTTACACTGCAAATTTCCTATCGACCTGATTCTATCTCCTTTCTATAATATATTACAGAAATCCTATTAATTTCAGAGCCACCCATGCAGAGTTGCTACCTCTGATTGGTACCTTTCGAATATCGCCCTGAATAGTCTGTTTCTGTGGGTGTTGGATCAGGCAGATATTGTTTTCATTTTCTAATGTTGTTGAGTTTCATTCCCAATGTAAAAGTAGTTTGTCTTTGCTTTTAAGGGACTTACTCAGGAATCAAACCAGAAGTGTTTGTCTAATATTTTCTTACAGAAAATATATATATATTTTCTGAAGTAAGAAGCGGGGAGGCAGAAAGAAGAAAGACTCTCGCATGCACACAACCAGGATCCAACCAGCATGCCCACTAGAGGGCGATGCTCTGCCCATCTGGGGCGTTGCTCAGTTGCAACTAGAGCCATTCTAGTGCCTGAGGTGGAGGCCTTGGAGCAGTCCTCAGTGCCTGGGCCAACTTTGCTCCAATCGATCCTTTACTGCGGGATGGAAAGAAAGAGATAGAGAGAAAGGAGAGAGGAAGGGGTGGAGAAGAAGGTGGGCACTTCTTCTGTGTGTCCTGGCCGGGAATTGAAGCCGGGACTTTCCACACACTGGGCCAATATTCTACCACTGAGCCAATCTGCCAGGGCCATGATATGGAAATATCTTATCCTGTCAGGAACATATGACTTTTACTACAAAAAAAAAAAATCAGAGAATGTAATTTTTTCTCTTCTTTTTTTATTTATGTAATATGGCAGTGCACATTTCTGAGGAAATTTAGAATATGTTGACTCCAAGAAAATTACTGTTTTTAACTTTATCTGAAAATCCAGGATTACAGAAAATTTTGATAATTATTTAAGAGAAGCAATAAAAGAAGCTAACATACTTTTTAGACATTTCAGAGGAACTGTGGCTTGTCAAACTTTGATGTCTGAAATGATTTGTTTGACATCAAGGCTTGTTATCTGGTTTATGTAATGGAGATAGTTTGATCCTGACTACAGTGTGTTACAAAATATAAACATGGCTTTCTACGTAATTACAAAAGAGCTTCAAGAAATTACATGTGTCTCTTTCTGTCCTCTATACTTCCTTTGCCACAGGGGGGAAAAAGCATTTGGAAATGTTTCATTTTCCTTATTCTAATTACACACAATTAGCTACTGAACTGAACTTCCTCACAACACAGTCTGCAGTATTTCACCCACTAACCAAACCATCTGTAACTTTATCTAATCATTTGCCAAAATCTTCCTCTTTTTTAAAGATGTTCTGATCCACCTTTGAGATTTTATTTTCTCATACTCTTCCCAAGTGATGAGCTCTAACCCCTTCCTTTCAGATGTTTACCCGCCTACATGCCTGAGATAAAATACCTGCAATAATCTTGCTTCACTGCCCCACCATTCACCAGGGTAAAAATGCATTTTCATAGTTCCATTCAAAGTGTCAAAAGAACCCATTTTCAACTGGCAAAAAATTATATTACCTTTTTAAATTTATCACTGTTCTAGCAAATATATCAATTCAAATGCAATAAATTATTTTAATTTAAACTCAATTCTTGCAGTTCCTTCAGTGCACATACACACACACTTACATGTGTAAACCCATGCCATATTCATGATAAATATGTGTTCAAATGGCCATTTTCTATATGTTAACTTATTAAAAAATTATACTATACTGAATTTATTTGGAGACAGGATTCCTAAGTATTTCTCATTCATACCTTATAATTTAAGTCTCCTTTTTATAATTTATAATATTGGTTCCTTATAAATGACTCATAGAATTACAGTCTTAACAATAGAAGAGAACATAGAAATTATGTAATGTAGGTTGCAACTTTCAGCATGGATACTTAAGTATAATTAATTTTAGGTGCTTACTATTTTATAATGATGTTTGTATACTATTCATTCACTGAAACAAGAAATATTTTTGGAGTATTTCCCTGTGTCCCAGGCTTACCCAAACAGCCGGGTATTAATCATGTCATGTCTCTACTTACAAGGAAATTAAATTTTAGTTGGAAAAGACAAAGAATAAGTAATAAATGTAATAATTAAGTTAATAATATACCATCATGGTGTAACCTGGGATTTTACCTACTTGGAAGTTAATAAGGTACATACCCTGTTAACTGTTTTGTGGTTGTTGGAAGAAGATGTAAGACTCTTGGGTCAGAGACAAGGTTCTCTTCTGTGCACAGCACAGCGGGCAGGGTGAACATTAGCATATATTGCACAGTGATTATACCAATGGAACCAGATACTGTGCACATAGTAGAGCTGTAGCAGAACTGAGGAACACTGAGGAAGGGGAAATCACCTCTTTATAACAAGCAATAAGCAAGTCTTTTCTTTGGCTCAAAGAAACAATGTTTTCTCTTGAGATTGCTTGCTACAAATGCAGCTTTGACAAATGTCCCAGTTAAAAAGTCATCAGCACTTTGCGTTCCTGGCATACTCAGAGAGATGTGTAGAAGCACAAGTGGCCCATGAAGGTGCTTTCCCCAAAGATGGAAGGTGATATCTGCTACGGAATAAAGAATAAAGTAGATCAGGGTCAATAGGACAGGGGAGGCAGGGAGTCAGGAGAAGGGATGGTAATTTGTAATCTAAAAAAGATAGGCTAGGCTAGGCTGTAGTAACAGTTCCAAATTTTAATGGTCTGTAGTGACAGACTGTTGTTTCACTCACTACACATGTCCACCATCACTTAGCAGAAACTGCACATGGTGGTCACTGTTTTGTAAACAGGCTCATGGATCAAGAACACTATTTTCTTATCGATAATATTGGGTGAAAAAGGAATATAGCAAAGCACAACCCATCAAAGCTGCTTTCTCACGATGTTTCATTGGCCAATGCAAGTCAGTTGGCCAGGCCCAATCTTACATTAAGAAGAGGAAGGAGATGCTGATAATAAAATTTACTGCAGTAGTCTTCATTGAAAAGGTGGAATTTGAGCAAATGCTTGAAAGAAAGGAGAAACCTAATGAAATGGATGTACGAGGAAGGAAATTCTATGCAGAAAGAAAAGCCAGAAAAAAAAAGACTTGAAGTTGACAGTGTACCTAGAATATTGAAAGTCAATCAATGAATAAACTGAGGTTGGAGCAGTGCAGAAGAGGAAGGATCATTCCTCTGGGCAAGTGGCGAAGGCTTTGTAAGCCACTGTAGGGGCTCTATGTTATACTTTGAATTAAATAGGTAATCACTACTCTGCTGGGACTAAACTGCAGGAGAGAAAGAGCGAGGTAAGGAGATTGGGTAAAAGCTACATCACTCATACAATAGTGGAAACGGTGGTAGTGGTACCATCTTGAGGAAGTGGGGACTGGATGTATAAATACTTTGAAGGTAACAGCAATAGGATTCTAATAAATTGGATATGGGGACGGAGTCAGGGTAAGAAATAAAGAGAGAAAGAGAGAGGCTGGTATAACACTTGAAAAGTTTGTATTATGAAAGTTTATATATGCTGTAAAATTCACATTGAATTCATAGTGATGTGCATTAATGACCTTCTTTCTTTATAAAGTATTTTGCCTGCTTTTAGCTACCAGTTTCTGAATCCCAGGTCCTCAAAATCTTCCAATAAGACTGTGAAGAAGAATTTAGAGATATCGTATCTTCCTGTTGGAATGATTACTTCATTGTTATGAAATATTTCTGTCTAGTAATGCTTCCTGTTTCAAGGTCTCTTTTTGTCAGAAATCATGGCTCTATCAAATTCCTTTCATTGCGGGGGTCCCCAAACTTTTTACACAGGGGGCCAATTCACTGTTTCTCAGACCATTGGAGAGCCGCCACATACAGTGCTCCTCTCACTGACCACCAATGAAAGAGGTGCCCCTTCCGGAAGTGCAGTGGGGGCCGGATAAATGGCCTCAGGGGGCCACATGTGGCCCGCAGGCCATAGTTTGGGGAGTCCTGGTAGAGTGTACTTGCATATGACTAGCATTTTTACTTTTAAATATTCAATGACTAGTATCATATACAATTTATAGTTGAGTTTTACTTATTCTTGTACCCATTCCAAAGATTATTTATGTTTTCCCTTCATTTATGACACTTAATTTTGCTAATTATAGAGTTTTAAATTGCTAGTATACTGCTCACAAAAATTAGAGGATATTTTATCGCTTCATATTCATTTCGAAATATCCCCTAATTTTTGTGAGCAGTATATTTTCAGAACTCGAAAGATGTCCTTCCACTGTCTTTTGATTGTTGAAAACTTGATCTCAGTCTACTGTCGCGCATATAAAAGTAATGTGGCTGGGTTTGTTTTTTTTTCTGGCTGCTTTTAAAATAATCTCTCTCAGATTTTGGTTTTCAACAGTTTTTCTAGCCCATAATAAAGGGTGGTTTTTATTGCATACATCTTACATAGCCTTCATAATATTTAATACCTAATTATAATTATTGCATATTCTAGTTATAGAATTTCCATTTAATTTGATTTTATAGATTCTACTTTTACAGTGAAGTTCTCCATTTAGTGTTTTTTTAAAAAAACATATAAACCATAATTACTTTAAAATTCATATCAGGTAAGCCCAATATCTGGGTCACCTGGTGTCTGTTTTTATTATCTGGGGGCTTTTTCTCCTAATGTTCAATCATTTGGTCCTATCTTCTAGATTTCCTGGTAATTTTTTTATTGTATGTTAAACCTTGCATATAAAAATTTATGGAGTCTTGCCCTTGTACTGGAGATTTATTCTTTATCGCAATAAATTAGACTATGGTGGGTTGTTTCTATTAAAAATGAAAATAATTATTACTCAAACACTTTTGAAGGCTGGCTTATTTCTGGTACACTTTTAAACCTAGGAAGGATCTTTTAAAAGGGTCTGAGTACATGAGAACTCTTCCCACTTGTTGGACACAAAAATTTTTTTCTCTTTGTAACATGAGACTGATAAAATAGATTTTGTTTCTTATCAGCTATTTTCAACATTTTTTTTTTAATTTGGCCCACACAAGAGTGGCTTAGGAATTAGAAAATCCCTTAAGGGGGAAGGAGATAGAGAATGTTGAACTCATTTATCTGTGATTTTCCTTATTAGCTGTGGAATCCTGGAACGTTACATTTTGGCTGTCTTGTTGGTCGTGAAGTCCAATTTTTCATTTCCTGAACTGAGTTTGGTTGCTTAAATCTATAGCCTGATATTTTCGGCTAGCCATTATGCTCAGGGCTTTTGATTACCAAAATGTCCCCTGGAGAAAATTACAGTGGCAAATGGGTGACATATTTTGATACATTTCTCTTCCTTTCTAGGTCTTTTCTGTGGTTTGCCCAACCCTCCAATTGTATTTTGTGTGTGTGTGTGCTTTGCATTTAATTCCGTTATTGACTTTGAGTCGTCAGCCTAAGCAGCAGTCTCATACAACCTACTTTGTACAAGAATATATCAGTAAGTGTTTCCAAGTTTACTAAACTGTATTTTTTAAGTATTCTTTTTGAAATCTCTCTTATTTCTATCAACTGTCCACAGGTACCTCAACTACTGTAAAATTTGTCTCATACTACCTATAGTAATACTACACTAGATATGCTTCTTTGGATCCTATTTAGTCTACAGTTTTATATTGTTATCTATTTCACTTGTACCTACATATTCTAACAAAATTTTACCTCCCTAATGGAAAACATGACTTTTGTTGTTATTGCTCATACTATTCCCATGAGCAGAGTGCTGAGTACATTGTTGCATTTAATAATTATTTGTTGGACTTAATTGGAACAGAAGTTAAAAAGAAAACATTTGGAAAAAAAGAATCTCATTCCAGTTTAAAAAAATTGAGAAGATATATATGGATTCATGATTCTTAAAATTGTGCTTCTAAGAAAATATTTTATTTTTGTTTGCTTTGATCACTGGAAGATGTACATACAATGTTAAGTCTAGTAAAATAGATAATTTATTTTATATATCCCAAAAGAGAGAAAATACTTCCAAATCACATATTTATTAATATCTGAGTCCAATTATGACTTATAATGTGAAACATTACCCTGTGCTAACATATGACCCATTGCACTATAAAAAGGCATTAATATCTTTTTTTACTTGAAAACAATTGATTTTATAGTTTTGTTTTATGGTTTAAAATATCAGACTCTTTAGTAAGAGAGATAATTCAGGGAAGGCATAAACTGTGAACGCCTTTATTTAAGGGCCTCTTGACAGCTCTGGTCAATTAGACCATTCTTCAGACAAGTCCTGGTTTGTCAAACCAGGAACTTACCTATAAAAAAACCTTGTCAAGTATTGTCTTAGTTATTTGTCTTATTCTCATTTTGATGAACTCCATATAAGTATTGGAACATCTTTCCTTTTCTTATACTTTGTACATGACTTTATTGAGATTTTCTTTGCTTTCAGATTCTCCCCATTAAGTGTTCAAGTTTTCTGCTTAGGATACCTCTACAATTCTAGTAATTGATAATATGAATGTATCACTAAGATGGTATAACAATTATTTAGAAATCTCTTTCTCTCCACCTCATAAGGGATACCTTGGCCACAGCACAGTCTAAAAACCAAACTTCCATTTAAAGAACTGAATCGAGCCTATCCAAGGACAGTATATAGAATACTGTAAATAGTGATTTAAACACACTCTATACAGACTGGCCTGCTAAGAGAAGTTTAGATTTGGAATGACAATGAATTAGGATATCAAATAGACTTCAGCCAGCACCAAGTTGGCTCAGTTTTAAAAGAGGAACGCAGCGACATTATCTGTCGGTATGATTAACATAAAACTATTTCAGTACCAATAATATTTGTAATATGTTTAAATAAGGCATTCTTAAATTTTATTAGTCAACATATTGAAATCAATAAAATATAATTCACTAACCAACATAATATTTGTTACTGTTATTGAAAATTATTAAAAATATTTGTCAATGTTGACTCTCTCTTCCATTGTAATCCTTCCAAGAAAGTATCTTTGTGCTTGGGTCTGAAGATGTTGTTAGGGACCACTGAGTAATGTACTTATTATTTGATAGAATTCTTCTGGAAGTCTCCCCAGTATCAGGTTGCATAGAGGGAGCCTGTAGAAAAGTCAATTAGCTTTCCAGTCTCCAAAGCATTTTAAAGCTGGTATTTTGATTATACAAATTTCACTAGGTGATAATTCTCCAGCCATCAGAATTAATGAAAAGTCCGGAAATGTCAAACTTCAGGGAATATAAAACTTCACATAAGAACATTTTTAGAAGAAATACCCATTAACCTTCCCAAGTAACAAACCAGGCCTTCCTTTATACACCTTAAGGGCAAAGAGAAGGTAGAAAGTGAGCATAGAAATGGTAGGCAAAGCTGGGTCTAACGCTTCCAGAAGAGTTTTTTGTTTCTCCACTGCCCCTGGACGTGAATTAGTCTCATCTAATTAAATAATCCTTCTCACACATTCTCTTAGAATAAAATGCATGCTAGGTCTCTTTAGAACATAGTAGTTGAGAAGGTAGGTGGAGGTGCAGAAGAGGAAGTTAGAGTGATGCTTGTCAACTTCATAGTCTAAGATGACGCGGACATCCCATCATGACCCTTCATCAGCCCTCATTCTGAAAGACACTGTCCACCCTCAGGGGCCACAGATTTCACTGCATTGTTCTTTAGAACATCTGGGAAGGTGACTGAAGGTATAAAAGGGGAAAGGAAATATCCCTCAGGATTATATGGGTTGCATTTTTTTCTTTCCCCAGAGAAATGTGTATCTCACTTACCTAAAGAAAGAAACATTTTTCTTTGCAGCCATCAGCTCTAATGCTTTTTTGAAGTCTGTTAGAAATAGCATATATATCTTCCAAGTCCCCCTCTGTGTACCAGGGGTAACCCTTTGCATAGGCACATTTCCCTGTGCCTTCAATCAGAAAACAACCAATCCTGGATGTAGATGAGTGAGGGCGTTGTTAGCAATGGTGCTGTGTATAGACCACCCTTTGGAAGGTAGTGTAGGCATTCATGTGACTGTGTGCATCCTTCAGACCCATGACGCACGGGTCTCAATAATAAATTGGCCTGCTAGTGCATTTCATCCACTTTTCACACTGCACCAAGGAACACAGCCTAAAATAAAATGACTGTGAATAAGAGCCATGGGAGGCTCTTCTATTACTAGGGCTGTCCCCTGGAAGCACTTTCTCCCTCTCTAAAGGCCTATGCTTTTACCAACCAAACTTAAAATGGGTCTTTCCATGTCCATTTCCTGTAGATTTTGGTCTCGGTCCAAAGTGTTTTTTTTCTCTGCCTTTTATATTAGTGTGTGTGTGTGTATATATATATATATATTTATATGAACCCTCATTGTGCCCTAATGCATATATTAAAATATAAAATAAAAGGAGATTAAATACATACATGGAAAAGTCAGGAAGCAACTAAAGAATCTAACACACACAAGTAGGTTAAAAGGTTACAAAGGAAAAGTATATATATATGGGTTTCTGGAAGGGGTTTAAATATAAACAGCCCCCTGATCTTGGGTTCAAATACAGGGTGAATAGAAAGGTTGGACATACTTATTAAGGCAGATGACTTAAAAATATATATTCCTCAGTTAAACTAAAAACCATCCTAGGAAGGCAGTATTTGAATGTCTACCCTCAAGTCCAAGAAGAGGAATCCTTAGGGATTTTCTGGAGAGAAGAAACTCTATTACAACATTTTCCTGGCCTGAAAGTGTACTTAGGAGGAAGTGAACAGGACCCATCCCCAATGCCAAATTTCAGGCTCAAGTAGATGGACTGCCAGGACATCCTACACACCGGACAAAGGTAGTGAAGCCAAGACTACCCACATTCACATGCTTTTAAACACTGGGGAACCCCAAGGGGGTGCTTGATTTATGTGGAATAACTGGCCTGCCCAAATACATTTCAGAAAGAAAACCTTTTCCAACACCCTCACCTGGGATTGAGGACTCAGGAAAATGGGGGTGGAAGAGGAAATAGATTAAATTACTCCTTGGCTAATGCATCAAAACTCTTGGAAAACAGCATTAAGTTGGGAAAATAATGATAGCCAGCAGTTATTGAGCATTTTCTGCATGCTATGTCTTGTAGTTTTATACACCTATCCTCTCGAAATGACTTATGGGGCATATAAATTATTATATCACTTTTTATAGATGAAGGACGTTCTGCGTGCTATGTCTTGTAGTTTTATACACCTATCCTCTCGAAATAACTTATGGGGCATATAAATTATTATATCACTTTTTATAGATGAAGGACGTTGGGCCTAGATTGGTTAACTAGCCAATGAACATGCTATGAACATGAAATGAACAACTAGTAAACGGGAGAGCCAGAATTCCACCCCAGGTCTGCCTGACTTAGAGCCCACATTCTTGACAACCTGCAGAGTTGGATGGATGAGCTACTGCATTGAAGATAATCATGAATTAGGAAGCAAACTTAGGACACTCGTGATTTGTAGATTCTTCACTTAAATTAATGAATCTCATGAATGAAATATATCAAAGAAGTCTGTTTAGAATGTATCTATAGAACAGTAAGAGCTTAGAGGACCTAATCTTATATGTAATTGTAATCTTAATTGTAATATATGTATTTTTTGTCAGGCTTTAAAACTTGGAATTTCTATAAATTGGCTCTATTCCATTGCCAACTATTATCAATCTCCTTTATTGATATTAAAATAATGAAAAGTATAATTTAAAATTAAGTGACTATAATATGCTACCATTTTTTACATGCATTCACAGACATTCTCTTAATACAATGCCCAGTTCAGTGGCTAGCATACGCATTCAATTAGTACTTTTTAAAATAATGAGATAAGTAGTACTTGCCTCATTTTACAGATGTGATGACTGACGCTCAGAGAAAACTTACCAAAGACCAGAAGACCTCACTTAGGATTCAAATTTACTTTTGCTAACTTGAAAACCCACACATTTGGTACAATATCAAAAGCCACAAAATTGCAGAATTATGTTGTTATAGAAATGAATAAAGTGAATGGAAGGAGATTACTCTTGTGCAGAGTCTTAAATAATGACCAAACCTTTCATGGAAAAACAACAACTGATTGTATGTGAGGAGGTGGAAGAGTGTAGAGGAAAATATCCCTGGCCACTGCTTCCAAATTCATTCATATTATAGCACATATAATATTTTCATAGCACACTGTGGGAATGAGGAAACAATTCTCAGCTGGAGGCAACTTCCTAAGGGTTCTGGCTACCCCTGGCTCTGACCAGCTACCCCATGAGCTAAGGGGATTCCTCTCTCTTATCACATCTTTAATCCATGGGCTAGATAAAAATATTCCAGCTTTACCAATTGGGAAGCTTAGTTCTGGCCACATAAAATAGCATGCAAAAAGGTATATATGAGGAAATGAATGAAGTCTTTTAGAAACCTTGAGAATGAGAAGTCAACTTGGTTTAGGAAATATGGTGGGAGATGATATTGGAAAAGTCACTTAGAGTCAGATTATGGAGTTTCTTATATGCCATATATCGATATCATAAAATTGCAATAAATATGCAAAAAACTAAAATAGTGCCATAATGGAAAAAAGATCGTACATTTTCAAAATTCTTCAATATCATTTTATATATTTGAAACTGTAACTCAGGGTTTCTTACTGTGATGAAGCAGATGGTATTAAACAATACCTTCCTCTGAGATCAACGATTAAAGCTGAATAAAACAAAACAAAATAAAACCAAAATAGACAGCTGTTTAAAATTATTCTCCAATAACGAAGGCAACAAGAGATTGAGGAACCAAATTTCTGAAGAGAAAGGAAGTGCATTAAAATAGACGCTACATTTGTCTCCCCTTTTCTGCTTTGGCTGCCAGGTTCTAGCCATGGCCTAGAGACTGACTGTAAAGCAGCAGCCAATGAATTGCAAGACAAAACATGAACTTCCAGATTTCCAGGAGAGCCATCATTTGAGGAGGTTAAAATCAGAGGACTTCTCTGCACAAGAAAAGTGAGTCTGACAGTCCACATATGATTTCTACTCTAAGAAGTCACAGACATGGAGAAGCTCTGAGCCTCTTCTTAGAAGCTAAATAGTTTAGAAGAGGTAGTGAAAACCTCAGGATGCTATAGGGACAAAAAGTAGTGTGTGAAGCCCCCAAATAAGAATGATCTCATTTAAACACTTAACCTTTGTTTACTTTGAAATTTCTGCAAACATTTCATAAATGGAGTAAATGAAAAATATGCCAGTTTTGCCTGGATGAAATTGTATAGTTAAAGATGCTTGGAAAATAAACACACTAAATGTTCTTTGGAGGAAGATACTGAGAGTCATTACACTTGTTTTCTTCATACTGTTCAGCATTCAATTAGAATTTACAAAAAATGTAAAAAAAACAAAACAACAAAGAGAAAACTGGAAGGTACTAAAGATGATATAGATTATCCAAATTTTGTAGATAAATGTAGAGTTTAAAATAACTCAGATTAAAAAATTTAATATATGAACAATAATTTCAAAAATGTCACCATAGCAACATTGATTTTGAATAAAATTAAATATAAATCTTGGGTAATTGAAATTAAAAGTTTAAAAAATGGGTTTAGTGGCACCTTGTCAACTACAGAATAGAGTTAGTGATTTAATTTTAGATTAGTAGACAGCAATTCAGAATGAAGCAAAAACAAAAATATATACAAACTTAAAACTATATAAACTATTATAACTAAAATTTAACAATATTGCTAATTATAAACTTTATCTGGATTAATTACATTTTTATACTAGCTATAAATACTTAAAAATTAAAGTTGAAAAATAAATCAATATATCATAGTTTGAAAGTAAAAAATATCTAGGAATAAATCTAATGATAATTGTAATACTTCTGCACAAAAATCTTAAAAAAACCTAAAACCTACAGAGGTAGAAGAGAAAAACACTATCGTCAGATTGGAGGATTAAGTATTCTTATAATACTTAATATTCCAGTTCTCTCTAAATTTATCTTGAGTTTCAATACAATCTCAGGTAAATTCTCATTTAAAAACAAACAAAAACTGGCCTGACCTGTGGTGGCGCAGTGGATAAAGCGTCGACCTGGAAATGCTGAGGTCGCTGGTTCGAAACCCTGGGCTTGCCTGGTCAAGGCACATATGGGAGTTGATGCTTCCAGCTCCTCCCTCTCTCCTCTCTCTCTCCCTCTCTGTCTTTCTCTCTCCCTTTCTCTCTCCTCTCTAAAATGAATAAAATAAAATAAAAAAAAACTGGTAGCTTGACCGGTGGTTGAGCAAAAAAAACAAAAACAAAACAAAACAAAACAAAAACAAACAAACTAATAGCCTAAATCTAAATATAGATGAGAATGCAAAAAGCCAAGAATAACGATGACAATCTTGATGAAGAATAAATTTAGAGGATTTATATTACCAGGTAAAATGTGATAATGGTACATGAATAGACAATTTGACCAATGGAGTAGAATATAAAGTCTGGAAGCAGACCTATTCATTTATACTCACATGATTTACAAGAAAATTGCCACTAAAATTTTGTAAGGAAAGGATGATTTTTTTCCGTAAACAGGACTAGGTCAAATAAAACTTTTATATTATAAGTGGTAATTTATTCTTACTTCACACCTCATATACAAAACTCTGTCTCAACAGATTGTAGGCTTAAACATAAAAAGCTCCTACAAGATCAAAAAACGTCATTATCTGTTTGGCAGAAAATATTTCATAAAATCTTTTTAAAATTATTTTTAATTATAAGCCACTATCCAGAAATAACATTTATTAAAATTTTAAAAAATCATTGGTCAAAATCACACTATTAAAAAAGTGAAAAGAAAAGCCATTGGGTTTAATATAAAATTGGCAATATGTATATTTGGCAAAAGATGTGTGTGCAGAATATATAAAAAATACCTGAAAAACAATTTGTGGCCACATTTGTTCCTGGAATTTACTACATAATATATTACATAATTTATATTATGAACATAAATTTAACATACTGAGAGGAGCATCACACTCTGTACTCTACAATAGATTGTCTATTATGGGTAACCAATTATGGGTAACCAGAAAAGCAATAAATATAGCACTAGGTATTGAAATGTAGACATAGCCCCCATTGATTTATTCATAAAATGTTGTTAGCAGTTGGTTCATGTTCAAGAGTGGCTGACTTATGACAGACATGAATTCAAGACCAAATTAGAACCTTAAAGGAAGTCTCGTATACCACGAAAGAGAAAGTGGATTTGTAGAGGCAAAGTTGTAGCATGTATTAATTTGATGGCTCCTGACAAATCACATAGCAGCAGTTCAAAAAAATTAAATCAAGACTTAGAAATAATATTGATGGAATGCAATTATTTTCCCTCTTATTTGCCTCTTCCCATAGATTTACCACTTTACTTTTATTTATATTTTAATCATGGATCTTCAAACTTCTCTCCTCTTCCCCCCAGCACCCAGCAAAGTTCTAGCCTCAAAGTTGTTAAAGTAAAAACAATTGTTGTTAAAATGGAAAATAGAGCAATTTTTATCATTGGCCCACCACAGTTTGGCTCAGTCCTTCCCGTCTCTGTTCTAGTGAGGATGAAGCCAGACCACACACTGAGGCCGAATTGCAACACTTCGAAAAAAAGAAAAATAATAATGGAAAAAGTCAAATGGGTTTCCAAAGAGGAGGTGGTAGACAGTGCGGAAACCTTCTAACACAGCTCTTACAAGGGCTAAACTTTGAATCCGAGGTCCCAACCTGCAATCACGAGCTTGCATTGCCGTTTTTCTGTGGCTGTTGGACAGGAAATGTCCACTCAATTGCATATTGCAGTTGTATTTATCAGCTTGAATGGAAATGCATTTTTAGAGCCTTTTACCTTAACATCTCTCTCTTTTGCAAATAGATCCTTTCAAAAAAGGGCTGCATGGGATATTTTTCCCATAAAATTATTTTAGTAAGTGAATGAATATATTAGGGAGTGAATAATTAAAAGGAAGACATCAAGTTGGTAGTGACATCTTGGTCACAATGGCAGCTTCCTAAGTCCTAGAATCCAAATACTTGTTAAGTCAAATTGTGGGAAGGCAGAGATCAAGTTCTGTTTCAGAGAAATCTCAGAGAGAGGACTTGGTTCCTTCTGGAATCTTCCCCATCTTTTCTCTCTGGCCTAGACTTAGGCGACAGTAGTAAGCAGAAGAAAATACTGTATTTCCTTCAGAGAGACAAATCTAAAGTTAAAAACAGCCACACCATTACAAAACTGCTGTGAGGATTAAATGAGGGTGAGTAAAGTGTATGAATAGACTGGAGGAGTGTAGGAAGGCTTTTATGAAGAAATATTTTGAGTTGACCTGTATTGTGCATATAGAGCAATCTCAGAATCATGAGGAAGTTTATATCCTGGGCACAGATTGGCCCAGAAGGGCTTCCCAATACCATCACTTGGTTAGACCTGGGAAAGTTCGGGTCATTTGGCCAGACATATACGTTTCCATGGCTCTTTTGCAAATATTATGCAAACTTTTGAAAATCTGGACCTAACTTGGCATTGACAAAATCCTGTGGGGAAGAATATAAATAGGACCTTGGGGGATACTTTAAATTAATCAAAAGAAATAAAGCAGTAAAAACAGAGAAAAGAAGCAATTGGGAAGAAAGTGGACACTTTTAAGTGGCAAGTAGAACCGAGGTGCTCTTTATGTTATATCATTGAATCTCCCCCAAATACTATAGGCGCTGGGTCTAATTGTCCCTATTTTACAAATGCGGAAACTGAGGTGCCTGAGTGTTAAGTAATCTACTGACTAGAAAAAATCCAGGCAAGAGATATGCTGCCATTTGAGCACAGGACTCTGACTTAAGATGTATGTTCTCTCCCCCCCCCCCCATACACTGTGCTTCTTCTCCAGAGAAAGCTCACTGGGCCTTAGGAGTGGAAGAGGTGTATCATTCTAAACTCTGCCTCCAATACAGTTTAAATGAAGGGAAATGTTCCCGAGAACTCAACCCAATTGGCATTATTCCAAGAGAGAACTTCCAGAGATTTGCCTTAACTCTTGTGAATCTTTAATAACTTGTTTCATCAACCTAGTCTTATGCTGACCATTTTCTTATGAAACTAAATTGTGCATTCACCTAACTACAGAGAGAGGCCCACAACCCAGGCTGGGATAATAACACTATCTATCCTCCAGGCATAGTATTGGTCAGTGTGGCAGTGTAGTTTGGCTCACCCATTACTCAAATACAATCTCATTCTCCTCTTCTTGACTCTATAATCAAGATTGGAAAAGATAAAATAATTAATTTCCTAGATTCCTGTCTGACAAAGAGTGGTTGTGTGACCCATTTCTGGAGAATGAGTTGTATGTTTGCTGAACAGTGCCTCTAGGAATGATTTTACTTCTCTGGTAAGAAAAAACACTCAGGTAACTTGTCCTTCTGCCTGATTGTTCTCTTTCCAGCCTGAAATTCAGATGTCATACCGAAAAATGCAGCACTCATTCTGTAACCATAAAACAGGAAACGTGATGACATAAGCCAACATCAAGGGTGTTGGAATAGAAAAATGGAAAGAGCTGGGTTTTTTTAGCCACTTCACTGGCCATTGACTGTGTTCTCTTGACTTTGTTTATTGGGGAACAAATAATTTCACAATTGTTTTAGCCATTATTATGGAGTTCTGTTCTCCTATCCAAAGCACTCCTGACAGATACGGCCAGAACTAAATATAGTACATATAAAACGAGCCAAGCAAATTAGAATCCTTCCTCAAGATTTTGTTTTTTTTCTTGAGGTAGAAGGGTGATACTCTTTTCAATGTTTTGTGTGGAGGAAAGGGTCAGAGTCCTTGTGGTTGTGGACAGACAGCCCAAGGAAACAGGATGGACCCCCAAACACAGTTTAGTTTGGATGCCTAAAGTGATGATGCTCCATTCACATGAAAACTTTAGGGTTAAATTAGAAAAATAGATGTGCTAGGCTTGTACAAAAACTACAAAATATTGCTGAAATAAATTAAAGATTATATTAAATAGAGAGACACACATTAAACTGGGGTTGGAGAACTCATTATTTTAATGTCAATTATCCCCAAATAATATTTTTTAAGAAAATTATAATCAAAATCTCAGCAAAATATTTCTGGAAAGAGTGATAAACTAATTTCAAATTTTATATAGAAATGATCTAGAATAGTCAATACAATTTTTTTAAACAATGAAGTAATTAAGACACTAACACTTGATGTCAAGACTTATTATAAACTAAGTAATTAATTAATTACATGCCAGTAATTATTATGGCATGGTACTGGCATCAAAATAGGCAAATAGAATAATTAAATACAAGAAAGAATCCAGAAATGGAAATATATAGATAATTGATTTTGGCAAACATACAAAAGCAATTCAATAGAAAAAGGAAAGACAAGTAGTTCTAAAACAATTGGCTATCCCTGTGCAAAATGTAAACTTCAATGCATACTCACATTATACATACAAATTAACTCAATATGGATTATAAATCCAAATGTAAACCTAAAAATAAAAAGCTTTGAGAACAAAGCATAGGAGAAAAGCTTTATGATATTGTATTAGGCAACATTTTCTTAGATATAATACTATTGCAGTGAGTAGGTAATATTTCACTGTGATTCTAAATTTTCTTGTGCTTATATGTCATTTTCTTTAGTGAAATCTATATTCAAATCTTCAGTCCAATTTTAAATTTATTTTGCCTTATTGAATTTTATGTTCTTTATATATTCTAGATACAAAACATTTATCATTGTTTTGCACATATTTTTCCCAGTTTGTGACTTGCCTTTTTATGTTTTAAAAATAGTTTCTAAAGGTATTGGATTTGATTATTTTTTGGTTTTATGGATTAGCTTTATAAATTCTAAGAAATCTTTGCTTACTCCAAAGTTATGATGATTTTCTACCATGTTTTCTTCTGGAAGTTATAGTTTTAGCAACATTTACATTGCTAATCATTTTGAAATATGGATTAAGGTTTCAGGCGCATTTTTTTTTCTTTATAGATATTCAGTTGTTTTATTATCTGTTGTTGAAAAGTCTGTCCTTCACTCATTGACTTATCTTGACAACTTTGATAAAAGTCATTTGTTCATATATGCATTTCTAGATTCCCTATTCTGTTCCATGGATCTCTTTGTATATCCTTAATAGTAATAATAAAATATATTTATTATTGCACCTTTATTGAATTCTTGAATTCTAGTAGTGTGTTAACTTGAGCTTTTAAAAAAAATTAAATCTATTTCAAAGTTGATTAGCACCTTCTATGTCCTTGGAATTTTCATATAAGTTTTAGAATTTCTTGTACATTTCTATAGAAAAGACTTGCTCCGTGTACAGCTTCCTTTTCTTTTTTCTATTTTTATGATTCACAAATTCCAGCAGCCTTGGCTTCCCTCAGCTCTGACGTCTGTCTTTTCAAATCTGAAAATCCGTACTGCCACCCCATTGGGGTGCATCCTTCCTACCCTGAGGACTGGAAACTGCTTCCAGGAAGCACACTGGAGCGTTTATGGGGCTGGCTGTTTGTTTCTCTTTTCTCAGGGATCCCAGACCTCTGCTGTTTGTTGTTCAATGTCTGGAAGCAGTTGTTGCAAATATTTTGTCCAATTCTCTGTTTAGATTGAGAGGCAACGGCTGTAACAGTTACTCCTTTATGGGCAGAAGCAGAATTCCTGTCATTTTTATTTCAGTCCTTCTAGATCACTGTGATTTCAGAGATTTACAATTTTGAGCAACTTGTCATATGCTTATTGGTCTTTCATATATCTTTTATTAATGACAATTTATAAAATATTTTGCTCATTTAAATGGGTTTGTTTGGCCCTGGCTGGTTGGCTCAGCGGTAGAGCGTCGGCCTAGCGTGCGGAGGACCCGGGTTCGATTCCCAGCCAGGGCACACAGGAGAAGCGTCCATTTGCTTCTCCACCCCTCCGCCGCACTTTCCTCTCTGTCTCTCTCTTCCCCTCCCGCAGCCAAGGCTCCATTGGAGCAAAGATGGCCCGGGCGCTGGGGATGGCTCTGTGGCCTCTGCCTCAGGCGCTAGAGTGGCTCTGGTCGCAACATGGCGACGCCCAGGATGGGCAGAGCATTGCCCCCTGGTGGGCAGAGCGTCGCCCCATGGTGGGCGTGCCGGGTGGATCCCGGTCGGGCGCATGTGGGAGTCTGTCTGACTGTCTCTCCCCGTTTCCAGCTTCAGAAAAATGAAAAAAAATAAAAAAATAAAAAAATAAATGGGTTTGTTTGCCTTCTTAAGTTCTAGGAATTCTTATATATTCTAGCAACCAGTCCTTTGTCAGAAATATGTGTTTGAAATATTTCCTGAGGTCCTTGTCTTTCTTAATATGTTTTGAAGGATACTTTTTACTTTCAATAAAGTCCAATTATTAATTTTCTTCTTTTACAATTCATATATTTTGAGTTTCAAAAGACCTTTCCCTATCCCAAGGTTATAAAGATTTTTTCCTA
The DNA here is from genome assembly GCF_036850765.1 of Saccopteryx bilineata. Classification (NCBI taxonomy): domain Eukaryota; kingdom Metazoa; phylum Chordata; class Mammalia; order Chiroptera; family Emballonuridae; genus Saccopteryx; species Saccopteryx bilineata. The sequence goes on from NC_089496.1 coordinate 35,585,604, forward strand.
TCTTGGTTTTTTTTGGAAGCTTTATAGATTCAGTTTCTATAGTTCATCTATGATTCATTTGAAATTAATTCTGCATGTAAAATGTAATATAATAAGAGATGTGGCATATATTTTCAAAGGGATATTTAGTGGTACCAGCACCATTTTTAGAAAGAAATATTTCCCCATTTAACTACCTTGGCATGTTTGTATGTGCTTGTTTATTTTGGGGCACTCTATTTTACCTTCCAGGATTTATATATTTATGTATACTTAAAGTCAGTTGGAATAAGTCCTTCAACTTTGTTCTTTTTAAAAATTATTTTGGTTTCTAAACTGATCAATAGCTCACAGGAGCAAACCTGAAGTCACATTCAATGGCCAGGAAAGAAAAATTAGAAAACAATTAAATTAAGTATTAAATTTTAACTCACAAAATAAAATACAATCCTCTGTTTATATCTTCAGTTTTGTTTTCCATTTATAGTAGTCAATTGCTGTCTGAATATATTAAGTGGAAAATTCAAGAAATACACAATTTATAAGTATTAGATTATACTTTGTTATGAGTATTATGATGAAATCTCTCACACTCCCACTCAGTTCCACCCAGGATTTGAATCATCCTTTTGTCCACTATATTCATAATGTACACACTGCCTCCTCATCAGACAGTAGCTAACTCAGTTATCATATCAACTGTCATGTGGTGGCAGTGCTTGTGTTCAAGTAACCCTATTTCACTTAATAATAGCCCCCAAAGTTCAGTAGTAGTCATGCTGGCAATTTGGATATGCCAAAAACAAGCACTTCCTTTTTATAAACAGGTGAAAGTTCTTGACTTAATAATGGAAAGAAAAAATATTGTATGCTGAGGATGCAAGATTTATGATAAGAATAAATCTTCTGTTTATGAAATTGTGACAGAGGAAGAACAAATTCATTCTGGTTTTGCTGTAGCATCTCAACTGCAAAAGTTACATCCATGGTGCATGAGAAATACTTAGATATTATGGAAAAGGCGTTACATTTGTGTGTGAAGATTTTTTAAAAATTAAATTTCTGCCTGACCTGGTGGCGGCGCAGTGGATAGAGCATCAGATTGGGATGCAGAGGACCCAGGTTTGAGGCCCCGAGGTCGCCAGCTTGAGCGCAGACTCATCTGGTTTGAGCAAAAGCTCACCAGCTTCGACCCAAGGTCACTGGCTCCAGCAAGGGGTTAGTTACTCGGTCTACTGAAGGCCCGCGGTCAAGGCACATGAGAAAGCAATCAATGAACAACTAAGGTGTTGCAACGCGCAATGAAAAACTAATGATTGATGCTTCTCATCTCTCTGTTCCTGTCTGTCTGTCCCTGTCTATCCCTCTCTCTGACTCACTCTCTGCCTCTATAAAAAATAAAAATAATAAATAAATAAATTTCTGAGAGACCACGTTCATATAATTTTTATTACAGTATATTGATATAATTGTTTTATTTCACTATTATTCATTGTTGTTAGTCTCTTACTCTGCATACTTTATAAATTAAGCTTTATCATAGGTATGTATGTATAGGAAAAATATAATATATATTGGGTTTGGTACTGTCCACTGTTTCAGACATCTACTGGGGGTCTTGGAATATATCCCCAGGGGAAAAGGGGAGACTACTATAAATAATGATTCACCCATGCTAATATAAATAAATAATTTTAGAACATAAATATATGGAAAATAAAGCACAGCTCTTCCGTTTAGAAGATTTCAAAATAATAAAAGTAGAAAGAAAATTCTATATGTTTTTGCCATAAATGAGTATTGAGAGGTATCATGTACTGAGGTAATCATGTGGTATTCTTTTTTCATTTTTAGTCTGTGAATGTTCTCTATTAACTTGTTGATTTTAATGTTAAAAATAAAAATAATTATATAATAGTTATATGTTTATAAGATATATTATTCACCAATATTTTGTTATTTCATTCTAATTACAGCCATAATTATATTAATAACATATGTTATATATTCCTGATATAATGAGTTCATATCTCTATCTTAGTGATAGTTGTTGATTAATATCTAATTTCTGATTTTAATATAATTATTCATACTTCCTGTTAGATCTCTTCTATCCTTATACTTTAAATATCTTTTAAATTTTTTTACATGGTTTTCTCTTAGAAAACATACGGTCATATTTTACATTTTATATCCAACCTGACATCTTGAGTTTTAAATTGGATTTTTAGTCCCTTGATGTTTAATGTAAATTTGAATAAAAATTTACCATATTTTAGTAGTAGTCAACATTTATCCATCCACTTTTTGATCCTTTTTATTCCTTTCCTGAATTCTTTTGAATTATATGAGTATTTTCCCATATTCTATATTATTTCCACTCTTACTTCACTAGATATACACCATAGTTGTCCTAAGGTTTCAACTGTCATAGATTATTTTAAATAGTTTTATACCAATTCATACACACACACACACACACACATTTGAACCTTACTATGATACAATTTTCTTCCTTTCTCAATTGTTTTGATATATATTTTCCTACATATGCTATAAACACCATAATTCACTATTATTGATTTTGTTTTAAAAATTCAATAATCTTTTCAAGAAATTAGCAATATAAAAATATTTTATATCTACCCATCTATTTACTATTTCTAGTGTTCTTACTCATATTTGTACATCTTTGTTTCATCATCCTTTTGTCTCTTGTCAAAGTATCTTCTTTAACAAATCTTGCAGTGCAAATCTTTGGCCAACAAATTATCTTTTTTTTTTTTATCTGTTTTTACTATGTCTACACTTTCAAAAACTCTTTTTATTGGGTTTGTTATTTTTTCAGAACTTTACAATATAACCCCATTGTCTGTTGTTTTATAAGTTTTCTTAATAGAAGTCTACTGCCAGATTTATTTGTTCCTTTGTATACAATGTGCACTTTTATCCTCTTTCAAAATTTTTCTTTTTTTGTTTCTTATTGTTAGTTTTCAGCAACTGTTTATGATGCACTTTGGTATTTGTGATAGGCAGAATTATGGCACCCAAAGACAGGCACACCCTAACCCCAAACCTGTGACTCTGTTACCTTTTATGGCAAAGAAAAATTAAGGGTGCGGATAGAATTAAGGTTGTTAGTAACTCTAAAATAGGTAAGTATTTTTGAATAATCTCTGTAGATTCAGGGTATTCAAAAGTATTTTAAAAAGTGTGAAAGAGACTCATAGTCAGAGAATACTGTGATTATAAAAGAAATTCACAGTGAGATATAATGTTGCTATCCTTGAAGATGAAGAAAACATTGTATGAGCCAAGCAGTGTGAGTGGTCTCTAGGTGAAATGTCAAGAAAAGATGCCCCCTTGAGTTTTCAAAAAGGGTTAGCGCCCTGCTTCTGACTTAATTTTAGCCTAGTAAACCTTGTGTTAGATTTCTGACATATAGAATTCCAAGATAATAAATTTGTGTTGTTTTAATCCACTAAGTTTATAGTAATTTGTACAGCAACAATAGAAAACAGAGTATATCTTGTGTATGTATGTTTATCCTTTTTGTGGGTTATTAGTCTCTATGGATAAAACTATAATGGCTTATAGTTTTATTAAAATTTGAAAATGTCTGGTCATTATTTCTTCCAGTACAGGTTTTTTTTTTTTGTTTGTTTGTTTGTTTTAGGTTTGTTTTTTTTTTTTTTTTTTTTGCAACAGAGACAGAGAGAGGGACAGACAGGGATAGACAGAGAGGAAGGAAGAGGAATGAGAAGCATAATTTTCGTTGCGGTACCTTAGTTGTCCATTGATTGCTTTCTCATATGTACCTTGACTGGGGGTTTACAGCAGACCGAGTGACCCCTTGCTCAAGCCAGCAACCTTGGGCTCAAGCTGGTGAGCCTTGCTCAAACCAGATAATCCTGCGCTCAAGCCGGCCACCTCAGGGTTTCAAAACTGTGTCCTTTGCGTCCCAGTCTGATGCTCTATCCACTGCACCACCACTTGGTCAGGATACAGATGCTTCTTGACATAAAATGAAGTTACATCCAGATAAACCCACTGTAAATTAAAAGTATTATAGACAGAAATGCATTATTACACCTAATCTACTGAACATTATAATTTATTCCAGCTGGTTTCTACTGAATGTGTGTTGCTTTTCACACCATCATAATGTGGAAAAATTCTAAGTTAAACCATCATAAATTGGGAACTGTCATATTTCTTACAATTCTCACTTCTAGAACTCAAATGACAGTGTTGGATATTACCTCACAAATCCATGAGTACATGTTCAAATCTTTTCCAGCCTTTTTTGTTTGTTTGTTTGTTTCTTGTCTGGACTTTATTTTGTAGTTTCAACTGCCATAGTTTTAAGTTTACTGATCTTTTCTTTTGTGGTGTCAAATCTGCTACTAATCTCACCCAGGAATTTTTTTAGACATTTTTCTCTTTTAATTGTTAGAAGTTATATTAGATTCTGTTTTTTAGCTTATATTTATCTAAATCATATTAGTTTTTCTTTAAACACTTGAAAATATTTGTAATAATCCACTTCTAATTATTATCTGTTCATTTTACTTTTTCTGTTGTTTTTGGGTTTGTTTATATTACTGGTTATAGGTATCATTTTCCTGTTCTCTTTATATACCTACCTACTCATTTTTATTAGATGTTGGTATTTGGGAGTTAAATTATTTAGTATTACAGTTTTTAAGAGATTCTTTTAAAGGCTTTTGGACTTTGGTCTGGCATATAGTTAACATTACTTAGGTTGAGGCTTGTTTTTAAGTTTGATTCATGAAAGTTTAAGGTAGTTTTACTCTAAGGTTTTTTGTCTGTTGGTTGGACCACTACAAGGTCTTTCTGTCATCTCTACTGAATGTCCTTCATGTTCATTGTCATCTCTCTATCCTGGCTGGCAAAACTTAATAGTCTCCCAACCTCGTGCAAACCGCGGATGTTTTAGCTTACATACTTCCATATCTCAGGTCTTCCTTTTCCTGGATGAGAGGATTTTTTTTTTCTGTGCATGGGAACTCAGAATTCAGCAATAGATTCAAAGGTGCTCTGTGCAGATTTCTGAGACTCTTTCATTGTGTAGCTCTTTTTTTCCTTACACTCCACTCCTCAATTTCCAACTGCTTCCATATCCTTGATATTTGATCTCTGCACCTTCAGAACGACCACAATTCTATATTTGGGACTCTGTTCCGTGCACTATGAGCTGGAAAGTGTCCTTAGAGAGAAAGCCACAAAGATAATATGACTCACCACATTTATTTACCTTCTCTTAATATTGAGATGATAGCCCTGTAATGGTGATTGCCTGATGTCTGCAGGTTTTTTTTTATGTATTTTGTCCAGTTTTCTAGTTGTTATGCCAGAAAGGTAAATCTCATTCTGATTTTTTTCATCTGGGCAGGAAGCATAATTACTTTCTTAATATTTTAGTGATAATTTGTATACTGAGAGAGTACCAATATGGTTTACAAAAAACAAACAAAAAGCCACTTTTGTGTTCTTTCATGTGTACTAGAGTTTCCCATAATTGCAAACATTAGTTTGTGAGAAAGAATGAACTGATGTAGACTGGTACCCCTTAAACATGTTTTCTTTAATATCCTCCAAAACAATTTGTAAAAGTATACGTATCTTTGCACATTTTCAAGTTAATGTTGAAATATTTTATTTAAACACTTCTTTGCAATTGATATATTATCTAGTATATTACAAAAACTTGACATTAAAACAATCTCTCCTATATTGGGAATTTTTGTTTTAATAAATACTATAACAATTTGATGATGACATGTATAGTTGTTGTTTTTTTTTTTAATGTGTGTACTAGCTCCTTTTAAAACTAATTTCCATCCAGGACTGCTGAGTCATAATATAGTATATTTTTAGCCTTTAATTATTTTTCTAATTACTGTGTTATACTTCTCTGCCACAGCAATAGACACTGAAATGGCAAGCTTCATCTTTATTTCCTGCTAATAATATTTTAAATTTTATTTTATTTTATTTATTTATTTTTTTTTTTCCATTTTTCTGAAGCTGGAAACAGGGAGAGACAGTCAAACAGACTCCCGCATGCGCCCGACCGGGATCCACCCGGCACGCCCACCAGGGGCGACGCTCTGCCCACCAGGGGGCGATGCTCTGCCCATCCTGGGCGTCGCCATGTTGCGACCAGAGCCACTCTAGCGCCTGGGGCAGAGGCCACAGAGCCATCCCCAGCGCCCGGGCCATCTTTGCTCCAATGGAGCCTTGGCTGCGGGAGGGGACGAGAGAGACAGAGAGGAAAGCGCGGCGGAGGGGTGGAGAAGCAAATGGGTGCTTCTCCTGTGTGCCCTGGCCGGGAATCGAACCCGGGTCCTCCGCACGCTAGGCCGACGCTCTACCGCTGAGCCAACCGGCCAGGGCCAATATTTTAAATTTTAAAAAAAGTGTTTTTGGCCCTGGCCGGTTGGCTCACCGGTAGAGCATCGGCCTGGCGTGCGGAAGTCCCGGGTTCGATTCCCAGCCAGGGCACACAGGAGAAGCGCCCATCTGCTTCTCCACTCCTCCTCCTCTCCTTCCTCTCTGTCTCTCTCTTCCCCTCCCGCAGCCGAGGTTCCATTGGAGCAAAAGATGGCCCGGGCGCTGGGGATGGCTCCTTGGCCTCTGCCCCAGGCGCTAGAATGGCTCTGGTCGTGACAGAGCGACTCCCCGGAGGGGCAGAGCATCCCCCCATGGTGGGCGTGCCGGGTGGATCCCGGTTGGGCGCATGCTGGAGTCTGTCTGACTGCCTCCCCATTTCCAGCTTCAGAAAAATACAAAAAAAAAAAGTGTTTTCTCTTACATATTATTATTATTGCTATTATCCTAAAAATTGATTTGAGTAATATATTTTACACATTTTTAAGTAATTATTAAAATTCTAAAGTGAAGGATTTTATGAAATGCATTTTGTAATGTAATATATAGGGCTTTTTCTTTCTCTTTCTGTTTTTAAATTTATTTCTTGTATCCTGGGATGAATATTTTTTATTGCTAGGATAAGATGGGTTTCAACATCTATTAGCTACCATTTTTCATTTTTATAGATCTAGGCCCTGAGGAACTATGTACTCATAAATAAGATATAATGGAATGGAGGTAGTTTTTTTTTTTTTAGTCATGTCATTCAATTTTTGGTACACTCACTGAGTTACATGCCAAAAATGGCATGGTAATTTATCATTAAAAATTATTTTTTGGTGATCAATATTAGTGGATAACTAGATTACAGTCTACTTCAATCTTCCTCATTGTAAGAACTGTGAAGTCATCTAACATACACAAAAAAATAGTTTGTTAATCAGTAGTGCTAATTATTTTCACAATATTTAGAGTATTTTAAATTGTTCATTTGTTCATCTCCCTGGAGATTTGAGCACTATAGGTTATGAATGAAAGAAAGATTCAATCCTTTTGTTGTAAAACACAAAACTAGCCATTAATTCCTTGGTTATAGGCACTTTCTTAGGTAGATGAACCTTAGGAAGGATCACAGATTGAATATGAGGATCTGTAAATTTGCCCTAATTTTTAAGCTATGTATGTCCAGGTATTACTTAGAAAGCCTTTACGCATCCATCCCCTGAGGTCACAGATTTCCAGACGGAAGATCATAGGACTAGAGCACTCGGGTTGTACGCATCACTACGAACAGTTCTAGACACTGTGCAATATAGAATATAAAATTATACAGAACTACACTTTATTTGGAAACACAAGACTATACACTCATACTATATATAAATATAATACTGTATATTTCTAGATAAAGCAAATGAAACTCAGAAAGGTGAAGTAATATACCCAAATTCAAAGCTGGGAAGTGGTGGACCTAGAATTCAAACTGCAAACCTGTCATTCCAGAGTCTGTGTGTCTTTTACAAATACTGTGCTCCAAATGGCCAGAAAAATTATAAATTATAAAATTCAACAAACTTTATAAACAGAAGCTGCTAGGTGCATATATAAATATATTCTCTGGAAGTCTCCATAAAGATGGAAAGGAAAGAAAATGTTGGCCTTGAAGAATGAGGAGGATTTCTATAGGTAAACTCAAAGAGCCACAAAGCAGTTGAGAAAGTGTAAGCACATTGTACGAAAGGGAAAACTGAAACAGATAGATGGAAAGTTGTTTTGTTTTGTTTTTTTGAGAGGAGGGTTGTTTTATTTTGTTTTGTTTTTGGAGAGTAGAAAAAGTTGGCACATTGCAGTGAAATCAGGCATGAAAAGTTCTTAAAACAATGATTCTGTCCTTGAAAATTAGAAGTCATTGGTTGGTTTTGAACAGAGGACATGGTGAACATCTTGGTTTAGGAAGAATTATCTGGTAGCACCCTGCAGAATAGTTTGAGAGCTGCTTTGACAAGATTGGCTAAGTAGACTGTTGCAATAATCCTGATACGAGGTTACATTGGAATAGACCAGAGTGTTAGCCGTGAAAGTGTAAAGAAGATAAACACCAGAGACAGTGTTTAAACTGTTAAATAAACTGATCCACAGGCCGGGGAGATCATTAATGTAGGGGAAGAGTGAAATATTAGGCAAGAGTGACTACCATGCGGTGCACAGAGCCTTTAATGAGGGCTTGCGGCTCTAGGCTATTATGAGTAGTGAGGAGCCAAAAATGTTTTTCAGCATGACAGTAAAAGTGTCTAATGAATATTAATAGTGAAATAAATATTTCATCTCATTCTACAGTAACATTAGGATATAATTATAAAACCTAGAAATCTAAAGTCTCAATTCTATAAATTATAAATTTGATTTCTTGAAGGGTAATGAGAATTTATGTAATTGTCATATTAGATCTCAGCCAGATTAGCTTGTTTCTGCTATTTTATGTTTAAAAGGAAGTGTAAGTAGATGTTCAGTGATATTTTTGGATGGCTCTGAAATTGGCTTCTATCAGCAGACAAAGAGGATGTAAACAGTTTGGGCTCAGACAACCTCTTCAGATACTTAAGCTTGTTTAAGGAAAGGCTGATACTCCCAACCATCACCGCACACCACACCCAAGAGGGCCGGCTGCTGGCGCTAGTCCTTACCACCGAGAGCAGGAGCTGACAGCAGTATTGGAAGAGAAGCCTTGGAAGGCGATCTCCCAGGTCAGGGAAAGTGCAGTGGGAGTCTTTCAGCAGGGTTTGGAAAGAATTTATCAGTAAGACCCATGAGAGAATCAGAATTTGAAGGAAGGGTGGTCCTGGCAAGATCATGCTGGACTAGCTGTTTTCTTTAGTGTCCATTTGACTTAGAAAGCATACAGGTTCTCATTCTCTTTCTTTCTCTCTCTCTCTCTTTTTCTCTTCCTCTTTTCCTCTCTTGTTTTCTCTCTTTTCATTCGCCAGTTTCCTTCCCCATCCCCAGCTACAAAGGCACAGAAAGCAGACTGGAGAAGTACTCTGCAGAAGCAGATCTAACAGGGCAATGAGAGACCAGTACCCTTACTTTTCTCCCAATCTTTGTTAAGTGGCTCTTACGGCACCCCTCCCAAAGTTGGAAGTAGAAGTTATTTCATTCGCTTCCTATACCTTAGGGAGAGGAATAAACTGTTAAAACTTCCAATGAATGATATCTCAAAGAATCATGATTTAACTGATTCTCCATTTCCATTCTGCTTCTAAAGGCATAGAGGTAGGTAGTGATAGAGAATGTTTGGAGGTAGCAGAATTATTTTGGGATCTTCCTAAGAAAATTGTAAGTGGGTCTGACCACTGTATTTTTTAATGTATTTAATGTTTCAGTTATTTTTAATTTAGATATAATTGCCGACTTGTAGAAAATTTAAAAAATATTAGAAAGAAATTTCCAAATGCCAAGATTCACATAATATTTGTAATTTATTTTATCGCCCTATTATCTATCATTTATCTATCTATAATCTATCTATCATCTATCTATCTATCTATCTATCTATCTATCTATCTATCTATCACCTATATATCTACCTATCTATCATCTATCTGTCACCTGAAAGTTGGAGTCCCTTTATCCTTAAATACTGTATTGTTTCCTTTTCAAGACATCTGGTTCTTTTTACAATGGGCCAGGACCAGTAATTTGTCCCTATCTTTCAATGCTAGTGATCAAATCCAGAGCAACTAAAAAAGTCCCACTCAACATCCTATTATAAAAACATTTTATGAAGCACATATTTCCTAGAAAGCAAATTTATAAATAGTAATATCACACAAATTCATTATCATATAATACCAAACTACTTATTAGTATTTCAAGAAATACTTGGCAATGTGTTTGTCATTTTTTATAATAACGTATTGCTCTCATCATGTTTTGTTTTGTTTTTATAAGCATGCTATTCTTTACAATAAACATAATGGAGGCTGTTTTGAGCAAAACAGCTACAAAATATTAGCTCGTGGAGTAAGAAAAACTAGAAAGGATTATTAGGTAATATTTGACTAATTATTAATATATTACCCTTTATATTAGAAAAGATAATTTTATGTGCTGCCAACACAAAACATTACTAAATAATTGAGAATATGTACAAATTCTAGAAGGCTGTACCAATTAGACCTTACAGCACTTACTAAAAATATTCACTTTGGGCAGGGAGTTTGGGTTGCTTTGATTTTATGTTGACTTTACCTTGTTCTACCCTTCTTCACTGGGCAACCCTGTAGATCTTTATTTTGAACCTTATGGTAGACACTTCTTCACTCAACTCCTGATGCCCCAGTGTTCCTTTACACGTCATTTTCTAATCTTTTCCTTTTCCTGGTCAGTTCTGCCGAGACCATCTGGCTGGCAAAGGATGAGAAAGAAGAGCAGAGGGTTAAATATCTAATAATGATTAGATCTTTTAAACAGTCCAGGGTAAATCACTCTTACAGGAACTTCCATGCTAAGATATTCTGGGGTCGTTTCTCATCTTTGAGTGTCAGTAACAGTGAAAGATATGGTTAATTTCACATTTTCCATATATCGTGGATTGCTCTGTTATTGTAGACATAATGCAAGTAAATTTTCAAATTATTGCCTGAGGGAAGAATGTAACCAATAACTAAAAAATGATTATTGTTGAATAGAATAAAAATAGAACTTACACTTTAGACTATAATATAAATTTAAGATAAATGATATACATATAATATAATAAATATGATATAATATATAAGAATATCTCACTACTAAGGCCCATGTTATATAATTCTTATTTTTTTTCTATTACTGCTGTATATCACTTTTTGAAAAAAATTCTTAGACGTCGTTTGAGATACTTCTCATTCTCCATATTCTGAATCTTTTCTTTCTGATACTTGGAACAGATAGAATGGCTTGAACTCCAGCAAACATCTTAAATAATAAAGTAATCCAGAAACAAAGAATATCTTATGCTGAACATGGCAGGACAAGAAAAAAGAATCCCTGGTTATTGATGATATTGTGAAACCTAAATCTACCTTCTCCAGAACATTTACGACTTAAACACAATTCTCTTTTATTAGAAATTCTAACATCATTTCTGGTTTCTCTATTATGAAGATATAAACTCAAGCTTTTAACTATAAGTACTTAAATAGTCTATATATTTTGGTGCTTGTACCTAGTATGATACTAAGACTATTAAGTAGAGTAAACTAGGATTGAAATTATTTTATTTTTCAGATTTTGCTGACTACAATATAGGGGATAATTTAAGAACTACAGCACAATACTGAAAGCAGAAAGTCAGATTAAGAGTCTGTTAATAGTCTTCCAAGGAAAAGATGGTAAAATTCTGATTTGGAAAAGTTGTGAGCAGGGAAAAATAGAAAAGCTTAAACAGGTACATCATATATAAAACTTCCAGAAATGCAACATTGATTGGTAGTGGGATGATGGAGAGGGAAAACACAAGGTCAGAAACGCCCAGGTTTGTAAAACTGGTAGTGCCACCAATACGGTTTTTGAACACTGAGAGAAAAATGTCGGTGGGAAAGTTCAACTTTGCAAGTGTTGAATGTGAGTTATTTATGTGAAAGCCAAATGGATGAATGCAGAACACAGCTGGATGAGAAGACTGTTGCTGTTACTTACCAATGGAATTTTGGCTGGCAAGGTGTGTGTGTGTGTATATAGAATGAAAATTATCAAAGAGAAAATAGAGAATGGAAATATTAGCGAAAAAGTAAAATCCTGAAAAACTTCAAAATTTAGGGATTGGTGGAGAAAAATATGTGTCTAAAAAGGAAACAAGAAATCTGAATGAGAAACAAAAACATACAAGAGTCATTTCAATAAATTTATTTCAGCACCTATTGTGTGCTGTTTTGTTAATGAGCGCCATTCTGACTGGTGTGAGGTGGTATCTCATTGTGGTTTTAATTTGCATTTCTCTAATGATTAGTGATGTTGAGCATTTTTTTATCTGTCTATTGGCCATCTGTATGTCCTCTTTGGAGAAGTGTCTATTCATTTGCCCATTTTTTGATTGAATTGTTTGTCTTCCTGGTGTTGAGTTTTACAAGTTCTTTATAAATTTTGGTTATTAACTCCTTATCAGACATATTGTCGGATATGTTCTCCCATTGTGTTGTTTGTCTTTTTATTCTGTTCATATTGTCTTTAGCTGTACAAAAGCTTTTTAGTTTGATATAGTCCCATTTGTTTATCCTGTCTTTTATTTCACTTGCCCGTGGAGATAAATCAGCCAATATATTGCTGTGAGAGATGTTGGTGAGCTTACTGCCTATGCTTTCTTCACTCATCTGAGGAATCCAAGGAACAGTGAGAGCTGAGGAAAGGAATTGAGACAGAGGAGGGATCAAAGGAAACAGAGGAAAAGAGGACAGAGGGAAAGGGGATGATAGGATGGCATAAACCTGAAGGGAAGGGGGGAGGGCGCTGTAGGGAGGGGGCCAAGGAAGATGTTGAGGGGAATAAGGGGGTGAGAGGATGCATTCGGGGCAACCCTAGACTCTATGTAAACACAATTAATTAAATAAAGAATAAATAAAATAAATTTATTTATTTTAAGAAGAAGTGAATATATAATGTGCTCGATGCAGCAGGTCACCACTGGATTGGGCAATGAAGAAGTCAGTATTGTTCATGAGAACAGTTTTGGTTGAGTTTCTGTAGGGTTTGAGAAATATTAAAAAAAGGTTAGGGACAAATTGTGAGAATAGTTGACCATTCCTTAAAGTAGTAAAAGGAAATATTCAGTAATAGTTAAAACAAAATCTAGATTAGAATGTGATTAAATAACAGCTGATTGAAAATCAGCAGATTGAAGCATCCATATTAAATAACTGACTAAGTATGTTTACAGTAATACCTATATCAAAATAATGCCCACATCCTAGGTCCAGAGAAATTTGGCTTTGGCTTTAATTTTCTAAAGAGAGAGCAGCAACTCAAAACAATTTCAAGCTCTGTGTAGTAATTGTTGAGATAATTTAGACAGGAAATGAAAAATCACGTTTTTGGATTTTGATATCAATGGGAGAAAAGAAAGAAATCAAGAAGACACTGAAACAAATGATTAATATATTTCCAAACTTCTGCTGGTAGTTAAGAAAATAATGTACCAACCACTGTGGACTTTCCCATTCAGCCTACAGAGCTAGGAATAGACTTTAAATTAGTTATCATGAAACCAGCAAGCTCATGTAGATGTTGTAACTCACGTTTTTGATTTTCACCATTTCCCAAAGCAAGTTGACCCAATGATCTATATTTGGTGGTGATTTTTATTCCCAGATGTTGAAAACAGCTTCTTTGCTGGCAGTTGGTCCTTGAGGATGCATTTTCCCTAAGCTTTAAATAGCATACTTTAGGGAATTTGTATTACCCAAGCTATAAAAAGATTAATAAGGATTTAAAATTGAATAACTCCAGTAATTCCTTTAATGGATGTGCATCCAAACTGTTTCCTTGGTTAACAGCGTAATGGCTTATTTATCACTACATTCCTAAGGTATCACTCTCTGGTTTGTGACCATAGGGTTTCCGTTGTAATGCAAGGTTGAGGCCACACGCCTTATGTCTTGGCACAACACAAGCAACCTTGCATAAGTCCATGTGTGAGACTTTGGAGAGCCTATCCCATTCGGTCCCTTGTGTAAAATTTCTTTTAAAGACATCTGAATTTTATCTGTGTCCTTCTGGCTTTCATTGAGAATGTTTATTCAATTCAATGTGAGAGAATTGAACTCTCGACAAGGAGCATGATGAATTTTCTAATTCAAACTGGGTACCAAGAGGTGGCCTGTCATCGTTTTCCTTTTGTTGCACTGAAAAAAAATAGCAAATGAGTCTCCTTGAGAGCAGTTCCCACTTCTGTTTCAAGTTCCCCCACCAAGTCATTAAACATTCTCTGGGTTTTGTCAACAGCCTGGTAAACATCCAGAGAAAGAATCAAAATAAGATCGTTTATTTAACATTCTTCTCCTCCAACTGCTGATTAGGATAAATAGTTTGGATAAAGCTCCTATCTGATCCAACAATCACAAAAAGAAATCATTTAGCTATTGGTGAAGTTTAGATTGAGTTAGAATACTTTAAACAGCAAAGAAATTTTTGCACACTTTGATATTTTTTTTTAATCTTCAAATCATCTTGTTAAGGCGATGTCAGAACTAAGCATTAATATTGAGTAACAACTAAAAAAAGCTCCTTAGAATCTAAGTGAAAATGTAGACACCAGTTTCCAGAACAAGATACAGGCTGGCAAGCCTCAAAGTCGGGGCTTCATTTTAGGTAACTGAAAGAAGTTGAGTCTAGACAGCTATTTCCAAGGACTGCTTTTTCAGTCTTTGGGTAAAATGTGTGCCAATTCTACTTATCAGTAAAAAATTAAATTACTTAGCCAAAAGAGGAAAAAAAATGTTTCTAATTATCAAAAAGACTTTTAGGCTTATAGAAGATCAGATGTAATTGTTACAATGCCTTATTTTACATCTCTGTGCAAACTTTCTCAAGGACACTTGTAATACTAAATAAAGATATGAAATACACTGCTGAGTGTGTATAAAGAAATAAAATCACCTTCTTTTATGACCTATAATCCAAATTTATTAGACTAGCTGTGATTCAACAAGTAAAATAATTAGCAGATCAAAAATTTAACATTCTATAATAGCTAACAAATTCCTTACCATTCAGTCCTTGCCAGCTTTGCACTGATTATCCATTCCATGGTCCTGACAAAATAGTATACTTACAGGGTCCACAGGATGCCTCACACTTTAATGCAATTGTATCTTTTCTCAGCCATTTATTTAGGATGCTCTTTTTGTTTTTAATGCTACTGATAATCCCATTATTTTTCTATAATGACCTTAAATGCTATCATGGAACATTATCTGTACTTAGAATAATAACTGACTGACAAATTGATTCTTCAGACTTGGGTATTGGGCAGACCTATCCTTGAAAACTAATAAAATGAACCACTTTGAGAAAAACAACTGACCATAATAGTGATAAAATTAGAGCTGTCAAAAGAAAATAACTAGGCTGGAGAATTTTTATCTACCATCATGAGTTTTGCAGTATCCTTATACTTTAAACACTTTTTTGATGAAATTAGTGAGGACATTAATGATTGCGGCTTTTTGATAATGTATGATGAAATATGTCAACCTATGGAAGAATTATTTAAATCAGTGATCTGTTTTCCAAATATCAAATGTATAAAGTTACCAAATCACATATGAGCAAAATAATCATATAATTGTAAAAAACCCAAAAAACAAACAACAAAAAACTAATGAATTTTAATTATAGGGTAAGAAAAGTTTGTTGAAATGATTTCCAATTTTAGATTCCACCTAACTGTTAAGAAACTACTCCTTGTCAGATATTGGTGTAGTTTAAAGAAGAATATTTGCAATTATCTGAAAATTCTCCTCCCTTTTCTAATTTCATATTTGTGGGAAAACATTTTTCTTATATGCTCAAAAAAAAATCATACAGCTACAGTTTGGATGCAGCAAAGAAAATGTAAGAATCCAACTGTCTTCAATTAAGATATGAAAGAGATTTCTAAAAATGTAAAATAATTCTGCTCTAGTCACAAAATTTTTGAATATATGATTGTTTTTCAAAATACAGTGGTACCTTGGCCCTGGCCGGTTGGCTCAGCGGTAGAGCGTCGGCCTAGCGTGCGGAGGACCCGGGTTCGATTCCCGGCCAGGGCACATAGGAGAAGCGCCCATTTGCTTCTCCACCCCTCCGCCGCGCCTTCCTCTCTGTCTCTCTCTTCCCCTCCCGCAGCCAAGGCTCCATTGGAGCAAAAGATGGCCCGGGCGCTGGGGATGGCTCTGTGGCCTCTGCCCCAGGCGCTAGAGTGGCTCTGGTCTCAATATGGCGACACCCAGGAGGGTCGCAACATGGCGACGACCAGGATGGGCAGAGCATCGCCCCCTGGTGGGCAGAGCGTCGCCCCCTGGTGGGCGTGCCGGGTGGATCCCGGTCGGGCGCATGCGGGAGTCTGTCTGACTGTCTCTCCCTGTTTCCAGCTTCAGAAAAATGAAAAAAAAAAAAAAATACAGTGGTACCTTGAGATACAAGCAGACCAACATACGAATTTTTTTAAGATACAAGCTGCAACTCTGTCTGTATTTTTGCTAGAGATATGAATGAAATTCTGAGATACGAGTCGTGATTCGGGAAGCTGCCGCTAGTTGGCGCGTTGGCACATGGGTCCAGTATCAGCAGCACAACACAAGCATCTCATTCTTTCTCACGTGTTACCCGCAGAATCAAGTCAAATCTCATGTGCTATACTCATTCTTGCATCATTTCTGCATTTCTTACTAACTTTTTTTGTGTGCTATCATGGGGCCGAAGAAAGTGAGTGTAAAGAACAGTGGTGAGAAGAAGAACAGAATGATGTCGATAGAAGTAAAGCAAGAAATAATAGAAAAACATGAGTGTGGTGTATGAGTGATTGAACTGGCAAGGCTGTACGACCACAATACATTTACAATTTGTACCATCCTTAAACAAAAGCATGCCATCAAAAGTGCAAATCTAGCGAAAGGAATGACAATTAAGGACAAATATCCATGAAGAAATGGAGAAGCTTCTGCTGGTATGGGTGAAAGAGAAAGAGCCGG
Organism: Saccopteryx bilineata; assembly: GCF_036850765.1. Taxonomy (NCBI): domain Eukaryota; kingdom Metazoa; phylum Chordata; class Mammalia; order Chiroptera; family Emballonuridae; genus Saccopteryx; species Saccopteryx bilineata. The sequence goes on from NC_089496.1 coordinate 35,602,685, forward strand.
CAGGAGATACAGTGACGGAGACTGTAATATGCGAAAAGGCATGTATTATTTACAGCAACTTGAAGAAGAAAGAACCGTCAACCTCAAGAGAGGCAGCAGAAGATACATTTAAAGCAAGTTATGGCTGGTTTGAAAATTTCAAGAAGAGATCTGGCATCCACTTGTGGTGAGGCATGGTGAAGCTGCGAGTGCTGACGTTAAGGCAGCTGAAGAGTACATCGTACGTTTTGCTGCGTTTATCGCAAAGGAAGGCTATATCCCCCAACAAGTGCTCAATTGTGATGAAACAGAATTATTTTGGAAAAAAATGCCCCAGAGAACTTTCATCACTGCAGAGGAGAAGAAGCTGCCAGGCCATAAACCCATGAAGGACCGTCTGACACTTGCATTGTGTGCTAATGCTTGCGGTGACTATAAAGTAAAGCCACTGCTAGTGTATCATTCCAAAAATCTTTGAGCCTTTAAGACTCACAAGATTCTTAATTTAATTTTATTTTTTTTTAATTTAATTTTTTTTAGTTTATTCATTTTTAGAGAGAAGAGAGAGAGGAGAGAGAGACAGGGGGGAGGAGCTGGAAGCATCAACTCCCATATGTGCCTTGACCAGGCAAGCCCAGGGTTTTGAACCGGCGACCTCAGCATTTCCAGGTCCACGCTTTATCCACTATGCCACCACAGGTCAGGCCAAGACTCACAAGATTCTTAAAGAAAAACTGCAGGTTATGTGGCACCAATGCTAGGGCATGGGTTACGTGGCATTCTTTTATTGAATGGGTAAATCTTGTCTTTGGTCCTGCAGTGAAGAAATATCTTCAAGAAAATAAACTCCCAATGAAAGCATTACTAATCCTTGATAATGCTCCAGCCCACCCACTTGGTCTTGAAGATGACATTCTCAATGAGTTCAAATTCATAAAAGTCCTCTACCTCCCACCCAACATGACTTCAATCTTGCAACCTATGGATCAGCAGGTCATTTCCAACTTTAAAAAGCTTTACACAAAGCACTTGTTCCGCCGCTGCTTTGAGGTGTCTGAGAATACAAATTTAACCCTTCAAGAGTTTTGGAAAGATCACTACAACATTGTAATATGTTTACGCATTATTAACTTGGCATGGCAAGAGGTTACAAGAAGAACCTTGAACTCAGCATGGAAAAAGTTATGGTCTGATGTTGTTGCAGACAGGGACTTCGAAGGATTCGAACAAGAGACTGTGACCGAGGTAGAAGCATTGGAGGACCTTTACGTTCTTTGTTATGTTTATTCCTAGGTATTTTATTTTTTTTGTTGCAATCGTGAAGGGGATTATTTTTTTGAGTTCGTTTTCTAATATTTCATTGTTGGCATATAGAAAGGCTATGGACTTTTGTATGTTAATTTTGTATCCTGCGACCTTACTGTATTGGTTTATTGTTTCTAATAATCTTTTTGTGGAGTCCTTCGGGTTTTCGATGTATAGGATCATATCATCAGCAAAAAGTGATAGCTTTACTTCTTCTTTTCCGATATGGATGCCTTTTATTTCTTTGTCTTGTCTGATTGCTCTGGCCAGAACTTCTAGCACCACGTTGAATAAGAGTGGAGAGAGTGGACAACCCTGTCTTGTTCCTGATTTAAGGTAGAAAGTCCTCAGTTTTATGCCGTTTAATAGGATGTTGGCTGATGGTTTATCATATATGGCCTTTATCATGTTGAGATATTTTCCTTCTATACCCATTTTGTTGAGAGTCTTAAACATAAAATTGTGTTGTATTTTATCAAAAGCCTTTTCTGCATCTATTGATAAGATCATGTGGTTTTTGTTCTTTGTTTTGTTGATATGGTGTATTACGTTAACCGTTTTGCATATGTTGAACCATCCTTGAGATTCTGGGATGAATCCCACTTGATCATGATGTATTATTTTTTTAATATGTTGTTGTATTCGGTTTGCCAGTATTTTGTTTAGTATTTTAGCATCTGTATTCATTAGAGATATTGGTCTGTAGTTTTCTTTCTTTGTGCCATCCTTGCCAGGTTTTGGTATGAGGGTTATGTTGGCCTCATAAAATGTGTTTGGAAGTATTGCTTCTTCTTCAATTTTTTGGAAGACTTCGTAAAGGACCTATATAATGAAAATTACAAAGCATTGTTAAGGGAAATCGAAAAAGATACAATGAGATGGAAAAATATTCCTTGTTCTTGGATAGGAAGAATAAATATAATCAAAATGGCCATATTACCCAAAGCAATATACAAATTTAATGCAATTCCCATCAAAATCCCTATGACATTTTTTAAAGAAATGGAACAAAAAATCATCAGATTTATATGGAACTATAAAAAACCCTGAATAGCCAAAACAATCCTAAGGAAAAAGAATGAAGCTGGGGGCATTACAATACCTGACTTTAAACTATATTATAGGGCCACGATAATCAAAACAGCATGGTATTGGCAAAAAAATAGACACTCAGACCAATGGAACAGAATAGAAAGCCCAGAAATAAAACCACATATATATGGTCAAATAATCTTTGATAAAGGGGCCAACAACACACAATGGAGAAAAGAAAGCCTCTTCAACAAATGGTGTTGGGAAAACTGGAAAGCCACATGCAAAAGAATGAAACTCGACTACAGCCTGTCCCCGTGTACTAAAATTAATTCAAAATGGATCAAAGACCTAAATATAAGACCTGAAACAATAAAGTACATAGAAGAAGACATAGGCACTAAACTCATGGACCTGGGTTTTAAAGAACATTTTATGAACTTGACTCCAATGGCAAGAGAAGTGAAGGCAAAGATAAATGAATGGGACTACATCAGAATTAAAAGTTTTTGCTCAGCAAGAGAAACTGATATCAAAATAAACAGACAGCCAACTATATGGGAACTGATATTTTCAAACGACAGCTCAGATAAGGGCCTAATATCCAAAATTTACAAAGAACTCATAAAACTCAACAACAAACAAACAAGCAATCCAATAAAAAAATGGGAAGAGGACATGAACAGACACTTCTCCCAGGAAGAGATACAAATGGCCAACAGATATATGAAAAGATGCTCAGCTTCATTAGTTATTAGAGAAATGCAAATCAAAACTACAATGAGATACCACCTCACTCCTGTTAGATTAGCTATTATCAACAAGACGGGTAATAGCAAATGTTGGAGAGGCTGTGGAGAAAAAGGAACCCTCATTCACTGTTGGTGGGACTGTAAAGTAGTACAACCATTATGGAGGAAAGTATGGTGGTTCCTCAAAAAACTGCAAATAGAACTACCTTATGACCCAGCAATCCCTCTACTGGGTATATACCCCAAAACCTCAGAAACATTGATACGTGAAGACACATGTAGCCCCATGTTCATTGCAGCACTGTTCACAGTGGCCAAGACATGGAAACAACCAAAAAGCCCTTCAATAGAAGACTGGATAAAGAAGATGTGGCACATATACACTATGGAATACTACTCAGCCATAAGAAATGATGACATCAGATCATTTACAGCAAAATGGTGGGATCTTGATAACATTATAAGGAGTGAAATAAGCAAATCAGAAAAAAACAAGAACTACATGATTCCATACATTGGTGGAACATAAAAATGAGACTAAAAGACATGGACAAGAGTGTGGTGGTTACCAAGGGTGGGGGGGGAGGGAGGACATGGGAGGGAGGGAGGGAGAGAGTTAGGGGGAGGGGGAGGGGCACAGAGAACTAGATAGAAGGTGACGGAGGACAATCTGACTTTGGGCGAGGGGTTTGCAACATAATTTGATGACAAAATAACCTAGACATGTTTTCTTTGAATATATGTACCCTGATTTATTAATGTCATCCCATTACCATTAATAAAAATTTATTAAAAAAAAAAAAAAGCATTGGAGGAGATTGTGTTCCTCGGAAAGTTGATGGGTCTGGAGGTAGATGAGGGCAACGTAAATGAGCTCGTGGAGGAACATGAGGAGGAACTCTCACCTGACGAGTTGAAGGAGCTACAGATGATGCAACATACAGAGCTTCTGCAAGAGATTAGTAGTGAGGAGGAAGTAGAGTCCGAGGAAGTGATTTCTACAAGTGAAATTAAAGACAGGCTGGCAATGTGGGAGAAGCTTTCAAGTTTCATTGAAAAGAAACACCCAGAAAAAGTTTCAACTGGTCGTGCTTCAGCACTTTTTAATCACACTTGTTTGTCACATTTCTGTAACATTTTAATTTTTTTTTATTTATTCATTTTAGAGAGGAGAGAGAGAGAGAGAGAAGGGAAGAGGAGCTGGAAGCATCAACTCCCATATGTGCCTTGACCAGGCAAGCCCAGGGTTTCGAACCGGCGACCTCAGCATTTCCAGATCAATGCTTTATCCACTGTGCCACCACAGGTCAGGCTCTGTAACATTTTAAAAGGCAGGCAAAAGCAAACCTCTTTGAATAGATTTTTATTCAAAAGTCCTGCAAGTGAAAGTGCTGAAAGTGCAGCAAAAAAGGCAAAAACAGGTGATGATTAAAGGAAATATGTAATAGTAAGCTTAGGTTAAATTTAAAGTTAAAAAAGTGTACTTTTTTACAATTAAGTTTTTGTGGTTTCATTTTAAGTAAAGAAAATGCAGTTTTAGTTTTGTTTAAAGTAAAGAAAATTCAGTTTTAGTTTACATTTAGTGTTAAGAAAGTGCAGTTATAGTTTACCTGTCTACAGTGCCTGCATCCCTTCCTCCCTCCCTCCTCCTCCGCCATTCACCTCCATTAGCCACACGTGTCTGTCTCCAAGGAAAGAATACAGTACTAAATAACAGTTTTTTCTTTTATTTAATATATTTTGTTATGCATTGGTAAAGTTACATGTGAGTTTCTTAATTAGAAACACATCTTTTTGTTCATAATTTAGGATGGTTTGGGGATGTTTCACAGGGCTGGAACTTATTAAATCTATTTCAGTTATTTTAAATGGGAGAAATTTGTTTGATATACGAGTTGACTGGCTTATGAGCTTGGTTATAGAACGAATTAAATTTGTATCTCAAGGTATCACTGTAACTCTCAGTAAGTATGTTTTAATGAAGCAAGTATAAATTTCTTCATGAAAAATGTGCAGTATCTTAGAAATGCACCTTGATAAACTTTTTTTTTCTCTTTTTTATTTATTTAAGTGAAGGAAGGGGAGATAGAGAGACAGACTCTCACATGCACCTCAAATTGGATCCACCTGGCGCTCCTATCCAGAGCCGATGTTTCACCCATAGGGGTGCCACACTAGCTATTTTTAGCACCTGACATATCCTCAGCATCCTGGCTAATGTGCTTGAATCAATGAAGCCTTGGCTATGGGAGAGGAAGAGAAAGAGAGAGAGAGAGAGAAAGAGAGAGTGAGAGAAGGAGAAGCAAGGGGGAAAGAGGAGGGGAGGAGAAGCGTATGGTCACTTCCCCTGTGTGCCCTGACCAGAAAATCAAATCTGGGACATCTACACACTGGGTTGATGCTCTAAGACTGAGCCAATTGGCCAGGGCCTATAAACTTTATTTTCTAAATTCAAGTAAGTTATTTTTCTTATGAAGAAAAAAATTACATACATAATTCCAATAATCTTATTTTAATCAAGAATGTCTTAATGCTTATAGGTATGACACAGATTATTTTAATCCCTTTCTTCACATGTACTTTGGGGAAATGAGGGAAAATAGAGCTGGGATGGTCCAAGTGCTATAACCTGCAGTACAGCAAGGAACAATTAACTTCTCAGTCCTGCCTGATCTCAGATCTAGACCAATTCCTCTACCCTTTATGCAATAACTTGTCATCTCATGTTCTGCATAGCTGGGATTTGAGCTTCCTTTAAGGTACCTGGTAGGTGCTAGGGAACAATTAATAGGATGTGAGAAAAGGAATGAAAAGCATATCCACTAGAATTTGAAATACTGTCATTACCCTATAAATATTTATGGATATAGATATTTAACATCTTCTTGTTTTACCATTACATCCGTTTTGTAAACTTATTATATCAGTGATATTTCTCTTGTTATTAAATATTTCTCTAAGTTACATTTTTAAAAGTTGAATAATATTTAATCACATTTTATCCGAAAGACATATACTTGATTTAAAAAGTCTTTTGTTGAACACTTAGATGTTTCCCATTTATCATGATTATAAACAATGAGCTTAAGTGAACATCTGTTCATCTGTTCACCAAAATCTTTGTATTTGTTTATGATTATTTCCTTAAGGCAAATTCCCAAAAAGGAATTTTTGAGTAAAAGACTATACATACTATTAAAGTTTTGTGAATTTCCCCCCATTATTTTCTTGAATAGTTGTACAAGTTTACATCCCACAGAGAACTGTAGAACAAACATTACTTCAGATACAAAATGGTCATTTTGATATCTTTTGTGAATATTCTATATGCATTTATTGTCTATTTTTATTATAGGTATGCTATCCCCTTGTTATTACATATTTCAATTACTTGTATTATAATTCTCAGTGATATATTTCCTACCTTTTTCTTTTTGTTGAATTTACTTTTTTATTTTTAAACTTTTATACCATATTTTATATCATTTTAAAATAAAAAATGCCAGATTTCTATTTTTTTCATAAAATTTCAATTGAGAAATTTAACCTACTCATTTATTTTTCCAACTAGTGTCTATATTTGGTCTTTATTAAGTCATCTTCTTTGCTTTCTGTTTAAAAAATATTTAAGGTTTTCCTCCTCTTGTCTTTTGCTATTTAGACTATGTTACCTTTGCATTTTCTTTAGAAATATAAATACTTCACTTTTTCAGATTATTCAGGTTTAATTGAAGAGAAAATTGTGACATTTACAGTGTACAATATGACTTATGTGTACATTGTGACAAGGTTTCTCCCATTCAGTTAATTAATATATTCATCACTTCACATATTAACTGTGTGTGTGTGTGTGAACATTTATGTTCTAGTTTCTGAACAGATTTCAATTATGCAATACAGTGGTATCATCTATAGTCACCATACTGAACATTAGATCCTCAGACTTTATTCATCTTATAAATGAAAGTTTGTACCCATTTAGAAACCGCTTCATTTTTCCCCACCCCTCAGCCCCTTACAATCACTTTTCTACTCTCTGTTTCTCAAAGTCTGACATTTTTTTTCAGACTCCATATATGTGGCACCATGCAGTATTTGTCTATCTCTGTCTGACTTATTTCATTCAGCATTATGCTAAGTTCATCCATGGTTGTCTCAAATAGAGTTGTCTTCTTTTTTTAAGGTTGAATAATATTTAATCATATATACACACATGATGAAATATATTTACATATATATGAAATGCGGTTAGTGTATGTAAGTATGTGTACACATATACACACACACATATACTGTGTTTTCTTGATCCATCCATCCAGTGACAGACACTTAAGGAGTTTTCATAACTTGGCTATTGTTAACAATGTTGCAGTGAACGTGGAGCACAGATATCTTTTTCAGAAAATGATTTTGTTTTCTTTGGATGTTACCCAGAAGTGGGGTTGCTGGATCATATGGAAGTTCTATTTTGAATTTCTTTAGGACCTTCCACACTTTCCATATTGTTTTCCACAGAGGCTTTCATACCATTATTTTCCACACTCTTGAAAATTTTCATCATTTTCCAATCGACTATAGCATGCATTTGAGACTGCTATAGCAGAGAAGACTGTGGGTGGTATACTCCCTAAGCCCTTGTATGTCTGATAATGTCCACCTGCTCATCTTGCACATAAATGAGTTTGGCTTGCCATCGAGTTTTGCCACACATTGAAAATACGACTGTTGCTTTCTGGCAGTTAAAACTTTTTTGTGTGTGTCTGGATGTTTGTACTAGATTTAGAATGTATCCTAAAATTCAGAACTTCCATGAAGTAATGGGTACCTAAGAAATTTTTTTTTTGCCTTATTTTCCCTGAAACTTGACAACCACTTGTATGTTGAAGTATATTTTTCTATAATTCAAAAAAAATTCCTTCAATCATCTAACTTTTGCTTATTTGTCAATTCTATTACCTTTTCTTACTTTCTATTACATACATTGAAATTCTGTAGTCTGTCATACCTATCTTAAATTTCCACATTTTAATTCCTTTATTCTGCATTGTGAGAGATTTTCTGAAGATTGAATCAATTTTATCTATTCTATTTTCTGCCATGCCAGATATATTTTGTATTATCTCTTTTTGTGTGTTAATATAAACAACTATGTTTTCCATCTCCACATACCTTTCTATAACATTAGATTCTAACCTGTATGACAGCCTGCTCTAGTTACATAATTATACCTTTCTCAAACTTTCTTGGGACAGTCTCATTCTTCTAAAAGAGAATTTTAGTAAGATACTGCGGGGTGTCCCAGAGTTTTCTTTCATATGCAGAATATTACTGTGGGGTAGCTGGAAGGGAAATAAAATGGTGGAGTCTTTAATGTTTTAAAACAAACAGCCTTATTTTTAATATTTTAGCAGGAATTCTTGTTTCTCATATTAGGGCCTTATCACCCTCCAGTTCCCAACACATATTAAGGTGTTTCTGTGTGTTTATAATGCGTGCTCTCAATGTCCAATATATGAAACAATCTCATCCAGAGAGAAAGTAGGGTTTTGGTAACATTTGTATGACTGTTTATGATATCTTCCTCCAACATTTTTGCTATTCCTTCAGGATATTTCTATTCATTCTCACACATGGTTTTAGCCTTCCATTCCTTATCACAGAAATGTTTTAGTGATTTTCATTATCTCTTCATCTCAACAAATATTACAGAAATCTCAGACTGGAAATCCACACTCTACCTCCACTGAAACTGGTGGTATTTATGATACACAATCCTATCCCCATAATCACTTCTCCTCCAAGATTAGGTGGGAGGAAAAGGATTAAAATAATTTAGTATTAAACCTAAAGTCATTCAGAAATCTCTCTAAAATACTGATTTAATTAAAAAAATTTTCTGACTCACAAACTGTCAGTGGACCCAAAATGCTCATAGAATAAAAAGGAAATATTGCAATTAATTTATCATTGAAGCTGGTTATAGTATGTTTTTGAAATAATTTTTTTTTCAATCTCAGCTTTGATATCTTCTCAACTCAGTTTTAAATCTGATGAGATAATTTCCTCATTTTTTCCCAAAGAAGCCATACTGGAGTCTACCTGCCCACTTTTCCTCACACTTTATCATTGGTCTGGAATGCCTGGTATGGTGTAGGTAAATTATTTTCATGATTTCATTCCTAGCTTATAACATTTTATAGAAGTATTGTAACTTTTATAAGCATTTTTTCCTGTGTTACTCATGTTAGCACTTAATTAGATAATGTTGAATATTTTATCATACATTGATTGAGGAGTTGTCTTATTTCTTCTACTCAGATAATCCTTCAAAAAGTGGCACTTGGCATTAATCCTGTTTTTGATCTTCATTTTATCTACAACATTATTTACATCAGGGGTCCCCAAACTTTTTACACAGGGGGCCAGTTCACTGTCCCTCAGACCATTGGAGGGCCGGACTAAAAAAAAAAACCTATGAACAAATCACTATGCACACTGCACATATCTTATTTTAAAGTAAAAAACAAAATGGGAACAAATACAATATTTAAAATAAAGAACAAGTAAATTTAAATCAACAAACTGACCAGTATTTCAATGGGAACTATGCTCCTCTCACTGACCACCAATGAAAGAGGTGCCCTTTCCGGAAGTGTGGCGGGGGGCCGGATAAATGGCCTCAGGGGGCCACATGTGGCCCGCGGGCCATAGTTTGGGGACCCCTGATTTACATAGTACTCCATACCTGCTTGTTGTATAAATGTGTGAATAGGTCCTGATGGCTCAGTGGATAGAGTACCTGGTGTATGGACATCCTGGGTTCAGTTCTTTGTCAGGGCACACAGGAGAAGCAACCATCTGCTTCTTTCCCCCTACTCTCTTCCCTTCCACAGCTAGTGGTTCAATTGGTTCAAGCATTGCCCCGGGCACTGAGAATAGTTCAGTTGGTCTAAAGATCAGCTTCAGGCACTAGAAATAGCTCAGGACTCACATCAGCCCCAGATGGAAATGCCAGGTGGATCCCAGTCAGAAAGCATGCGGAGTCTGCCTCACTATCTCTCCTCCTCTTACCTAAAAAAATAAATAACAATAAATGTCTGAATAAACAGAGAAAACAAAACAAAAAGCTCTAATGAGATACTTTATATATTTTTTGGTACTTCATACCTTTGAGTTACTTTATACATTTTTAAAAAATCTAAAATTCTCATTGTAGCATTTAATTAAATCAAATAAATTTAATTAATAGTTTTCATAATAAAGTTAAAAAATTAGAAAAAAATTAGATCACAACACAGGGTATGCAGAATGAGCTTCAATGCTATTATTTCTAGGGAAGAATGATAATTGCCTCATTGTGGAGGCAGATGGTGAAATGGTCTTTGGAGTGAGATCACCCTGAGTTCAACTCTCCACTCTGCCACTGTCTAATGCAGTACTTGTGGGCAGATTTCTAACTTCACTTTACCCTACTTCTTTGTCCATAAAATGGGAATAATAATGGCCCACAGATGATACATCATGTGATTAAATGGAGACTAAATATTTAAAATATCTCTAGAAAAGCTATGTCTATTTCATTGGAGATAATACACATCCCATTCATTATGTTTCTATCACCTTAACATTTCTTAAATTTATCTTGATAAATAGTATTATTACATTAATTAAAGATGAGGAAACAGAGAAACAGACAAGATAAATAATTTTCTAACATCATAGGTAGTTAACAACAACAACAAAAAAGGTGGCAGCACTAGACAATGGATGTTGTATATGTCCAAAGCCTACATTCTCAACCACTAGGTTACCCTGTCCCCCAGATGCGTAGGAACCCTTGTTCTTCATTATTATCTATCTTGATACACACTGACAGTCAGAACTCATATGAGTTACTTACCCACTTTTGCAGATTCAGTGTAAGTTGTTGGGATATTAATGGCAAAAAATAATCCTCTAGTTCCCTCGAGATAAGAACATGAGACAGGAGGGGTTTAAGAAAATATATTACTACAGAAAGTCACAAAATCTCTTCTCTGGAAATTTTCAACAGTATGATTTGGAATGGTGAAGTATTTCTAAATGAAAATTTTACATTTCACAGTTGGCTTTGAGCCCTATATTTGTATAATTTGATTTTCTAAATCCATTGATGTATGATACAGGTAAGTTTCCCTTCTTGTGGAAATGAAATAGCTAATGTTTCAAATGAGAAATAACTCATGTTTATAAATTAGGCTTCTATTTATATATTTTCAAAAAATTTAAATATTCATTACATATGAGTACAAATGGACTATACCTCTTTATATATAACATGGGGACTCTAACAAAATTTAAAGCATCTAATGTTTAAAGCTCTTTTGGTGGCTTTAACACATTTGCACATTTTAGTTAAAGTCATTAAACGGTCACCTTGGAACATTCATAGCGTAAACATGATGAGAGATATCGAATTAGGAACAGGGAAGAAAAGGAAAGTGACAGGATAGCAATAGAAGAGCAGTTCACTGGGCTTGAGACACTGCTGAATATGTATGTATCTCAACTCCAGTATCCATATCAGAACATGATGACAATTATGAAGGCAGCTCCCAGCATCAGACTTTTGCATGTGGGTGGCATGAACATGTGGGAGTGTGTGAATGTTTTTCCTGGCTGGATCAACATTTTCCCTCTTTTGCCAAAGCCATGTTGTGTGTATGAAAGATGAACTCCCTTTTCCCAATGCTGTTGCAAGCCCCAGGAAGCAATAGGAACACACTGGAAGCCAACTCTCTTTGGAAAACCAGACCAACTCTTGGAAAGAAGCCTCAAAATATTGAGCTAATCTTTGTGGAGAAAACCATCCTTCTGGGGTTTGGATATCAGTTATTTAAATATCCTGAAACCAAAGGTAGGAAGATAACACAATATAAAATTAGAACCAAAGTGGTCTTAAATACTCATTTGGATTGAGTCTTATGATATTGTCATAAAGCCAATGATAAGAAAATTATGTAGGATGGCGGCCAATCAACTTCTTCAGGGTAAAGAGAAATATCACAATTTTCACTTGTGAGGCTATTCCTACATTTTATCACTTTTCAGTAATGAAATGTCTCTTCACAAATAGTAAACATGGACACATATGGTTATGGGAAATGAAAGAGAGAAAGGAAGTGAAAAATATATTAACTAGTTTTGCATTAGGCATATCGAAGATGTTTGAGGCTCTGGCTGGTTGGCTCAGTGGTAGAGCATCGACCTAGTATATGACTGTCCCGGATTCGATTCCTGGTCAGGGCACACAGGAGAAGTGCCATCTGCTCCTCCTCCTCTCCCCCTCCCACTTCCCTTTCTTCCCTTCCCTCAACCAAGGCTCAGTTGGTTCGAGCGTATCAGCCCTGGGCACTGAGGATGGCTCTATGGAGCCTTTGCCTCAGGTGCTAAAAATAGCTCAATTATGAGCATGGTCCCAGATGGGGGTTGCCGGGTAGATCCAGGTCCAGGTGCATGCGGGAGTTTGTCTTTCTATCTTCCCTCTGCTCACTTGGAAAAGAAGAAAAAGAAGAAAAAAAGGTGATGTTTGGCCCTGGCCGGTTGGCTCAGTGGTAGAGCATCGGCCTGGCGTGCAGAAGTCCGGGGTTCGATTCCCGGCCAGGGTACACAGGAGAAGCGCCCATCTGCTTCTCCACCCCTCCCCCTCTTTTTCCTCTCTGTCTCTCTCTTCCCCTCCCGTAGCCGAGGCTCCACTGGAGCAAAGATGGCCCGGGCTCTGGGGATGGCTCCTCGGCCTCTGCCCCAGGCTCTAGAGTGGCTCTGGTCGCGACAGAGCGACGCCCCAGAGGGGCAGAGCATCGCCCCCTGGTGGGCATGCCGGGTGGATCCTGGTCGGGCACATGCTGAAGTCTGACTGTCTCTCCCTGTTTCCGGCTTCAGAAAAATACAGGAAAAAAAAAAAAAAAGGTGATGTTTGATGAATAATAGACCCTTTCCCTTTACAAAATTTTTTTCTATAGCCCTTAAATATTGATATTATGCCCATTTCCCAGAAAGGTAACTGCAGCCTACTAATAAATAATGCAGAAGAACTTGGTCTGTTTGATTACAAATGCCACATGTAAGCTTGCTCATCAGGATTCTTCTCATACTTCACTAGCTTGCCCAGAACTACAGCAAAGACTTTTTGTTCCTTTCTACTTGATGTAGTTTCTTATGGAGATGTCTGATTTAATGGGCATACCTTTTTCTTATAAGCATTATAAAACAGTACTTGAATATGGTCCTCTAGAGCTAGTGGAGATTTAAAGACAAGATCTGCCAACTGCTATCATGAAATCTGGAAGTTACTTTAAAAATCTCATGTTCAGAACAATAGAAGGGCATTAGTAAGAACTAAGGGATAATATGTGAGCATCAGTTAAGAATAATGTATTGATAATGATTCCTTAATTACAACTATACTAATGTAAGATGTTAACTATATGTTAATACTACCTCTGGGTGTGAGGTATATGGAAACTGTATTATCTCTGCCATTTTTGTATAAATTTAAAACTGGTATATAAAATAAACTTTATTAAATAAATTATGCTTCTGTGTCATCATTTTCTTATGAAAATTTGATGAATATAGAGTACTTAACTCTCAGTAAATACTAATATGCAAATAAGGATTAGCTATATTAGCTGTTTGTTTAGGAAAGGGAAAGGTTTGGGTGGAGAAACTCTTTTTTATTGGAAGTTCACTCAAGGTGTGCAACAAACCTGTACTGGGACTAAAGAATTTCCCCCTTCTTCTGCACCAAAAAGTTTGTGTAACAAAGGTCTTTTCAGGGATGTGCTTTTTAAGATCAGCAAGTATCCCTAGATCCTCGAAGAAGAGTTTACGTTCCTGATTCTTTTCATCCTGTCCCCGGTTACAAACAAGGGTTTGTTGAGATTAAAGAGAAACATAAGAGGAATTACACTAAGCACTGAAGAGAAGCGAATGAATCCTACACAGCCATTGAGGATATTTTGCTGGAAATTCAGTGTCATTCTGAACTATGTAGTTCAGTCGTTTGAACTACGACTCCCAATGTGAACACTCAATGTTCTGCTGGCAACATTTCTCCGTCACCAGTTGCCAATCAGCAAACTCCCTCATTCCTTGATATTTGGCTGTATTGCCTTCTGTTGCAATTTTCTTATATACAGTGAAAATTCTGTGTAGTGCCACAGAAAGGAAGCATATGTGAAAAGAGAGCATGTTCATTATGAAATAAAGCTCGATGTTAGATGAAAAGAATTAATGAACTAAAAATGAATATGTATGAATCATCATAAGAAAGTCCTCCACCATCTTCCTGCACATTATAAATTTGTGCGGCAATCTTCACATGTCCCTGTCTTAATACAGTGCTCATTTCATTTTCTAGTGTAAAATTGGATAAAAAAAAATGAACTCCTAACTTCAAAAGATTTTTCTATAGCTGAAATTATATATCATTTTCCCCCAATCTTAACTGTGCAGGCCAACCTCTCAAGGACATCTTGTTAAAAGACACATTACAATCCCGAGATTCTCAGATGGAGTCTAAGGTCATTCATTTCTAACAAGTTTTTATGCCCTTGAACCACACGCTGTTGAAGAAGATTATGAAGGATTAACCTCAGCTGTGCTACACAATGCTCGCACTTGAAGTTTGAATTCAACAAGGACCAACAGTCCTATCTATTGTATTTCTAGGTAAACAAATGCCTATGTTTTGAAACTTTAGAGAGGCATATATGTCTTTATTTTCATGCTTTTTAATAAAAACGACTGCTTAGCTCAATAATTCTCAGCTCTGGCAGTAGCAGGGTCTGGGAGTTAGTATTTTTTAAAGCTTGCCTGATGATTTTATCATGCAACCAAGATGAAAAAGTACTGTAGAACTGAAATAAGATTGTCATTCTACTTTAGATTACTCATTGGTTTGCTTCCTCACATCACCCACATGGTGCTCATTTCTGAGGCAAAACAAAATAAGTAACCACTAGCCTCCCATAATTCTGAATCAAATATGTTTGAAAAGTTCTATCTATTTCTTACCTATTTCCTAGAGGTTAATTTTGCATAGATTAAAGCTATATAGATATCCAAGTTTTGGTTGAAGATGAGTGAAATGCTAGAACTATGTTAACAAATTAATGGAAAAATAGACTGTGGGCAAAAAAAATTATGTAGGTTTTACACATCTATATGGTGTGTTTAAAATCTGGCTTGTCAAAAACCAACCAGTCTCTAGAAATGACACTGAGAATAATGAGGGTGACAAAGTCTTCTCGGCTTAATTACAGACATGGGTATCAAGTTAGCATCAATGTATCTAACACAATAATAAAGGGTATTTAAACAACACTATCCCGGCTCTCAGTCCTCCTGGCTGGCTATCAGAGAAGAGGATAAATTTAAAAGGTGTTACAAACAGCAGGGACAGACCTCGCCTTTCTTTGGATCGGTGCAAGGAAAGAAACGTGTCTTCTATACACAGCACAGGACTCTGAATACAATCAAGGCTGGCTGCTGACAGATTTCTCTTCCACTCCACCCTTGGAACCAAGCCAGAAGCTGGGCTTCAAAGTATATCTAAGTGAAAGTTCATTTCAGCTTTATCAACAAACATGAGTGCGGCCAAGTAATTCTGAATTACCCTTATATAAACAATGTTTATCTGTTATTTCCTTTTGAAAATAACTATTGTGTTTTTTGAATAAGCCAATAAAATATTGTTTTTCTTTGTGATTCCTGACTTTTTTTTTTTTTGTAATATAAATTCCACAAGAGCAACTAACTTTTGAGGTTCTCAAGATTACAAAAAAACAAATAAAATTAAAAAAAACCCTTCCGTTTTGACCATGAATGAGAAGGCAAACACAAAAAAGATATTCTAAATTATTGAACATTGACGAGCATCATGATGCTAATACTCACAAAGCTTTTTCTTCTTCCTCAAAATGTAGTTTTCATTATCAGTAAAATATGGCGAATTACACCTACTTTAGAAAGTGAGGATTACGTTAAAAAGAACATACTGTATTTAATACATTTTAAAACCTTCTACTGTCAATGATTAGCTACATGGTGCACACCTTTGAATTAAATCTGTCCTGTCCTATAGTCAGTTTGTGTATGACCCAGTGGTGGGGAATGTAGTACAGTGAAAAAAGTAATGTGTCATGTATGTGGGTTTGACCCAGGGGATGTCTTAAGTGTACTTCCAACTCAAAGGCAGAGATACCCTTTCAGCTTCATCGACTCCCAAATTGCATTCCACATTGACCTCCTATGTTCTTTTTCAGACCTGTGCTTCCACGAAAAAGTGTGTTTTCCCCAACTGTCTCATTGAAATGCTTCATTAATAAAAATGCCTTTGCCAGTTTGTTTGCTATACATGATGTCAAATCTCATCTAATGGTTGCATCTACTCAAACCATTATTCTGGACATGGAACAGTTCAAAGTGCCCAGAAATCAAATCAAGAACAGAAACAGCCACATGGATTATGTTTTCAGGGGGCTGTGAAGGTTCCTATAAATTACTGCTAAGTTTTTAAAGATATTTGCTGATCTCTGCATAGCAGCTTTTGATATTTACTGGCAGGATAATTCCAAATATAAAGAGAGAAGAACCAGATAAACAAATTGAATTATAGTAACACATCATTAAATGCAAGGATATGAAAGTTTAGTCAATAACTATGACTACAACAGATTGATCTATTAAACATATGTCTTATTAAAAGATACAAGTGCAAACACAAAAACCTACCTTAGAAAATAATGAGAACCTGACCAAGCAGTAGTACAGTGAATAGAGCATTTGCTTGGGACACTGAGGACCCAGGTTGAAAACCCTGAGGTCAGCCCTGGCCGGTTGGCTCAGTGGTAGCGTCGGCCTGGCGTGCGGGGGACCCGGGTTTGATTCCCGGCCAGGGCACATAGGAGAAGTGCCCATTTACTTCTCTACCCCCCCTTCCTCTCTGTCTCTCTCTTCCTCTCCCGCAGCCGAGGCTCCATTGGAGCAAAGATGGTCGGGGCGCTGGGGATGGCTCCTTGGCCTCTGCCCCAGGCGCTAGAGTGGCTCTGGTCGCGGCAGAGCGATGCCCCGGAGGGTCAGAGCATCGCCCCCTGGTGGGCGTGCCGGGTGGATCCCGGTTGGGCGGATGTGGGAGTCTGTCTGTCTCTCCCCGTTTCCAGCTTCAGAAAAACAACAACAACAACAACAAAAACAACAACAAAAACCCTGAGGTCACCAGCTTGAGTGCAGACTCATCCAGCTTGAGCGTGGGCTCACCAGCTTCAGTGTGGGATTGCTGGTTTGATCCAAGGTTGCTAACTTGAGTCCAAGGTCGCTGGCCTGAGCAAGGGGTTACTAGGTCTGCTGTAGCCCCCCAGTCAAGGCACATATGAGAAAGCAATCAATAAACAACTAAGATGATGCAACAAAGAATGGATACTTCTCATCTATCTCCCTTCCTGTCTGTCTACCCTTATCTGTCTCTTTCTCTGTCTCTGTCACAAAAAAGAGAAAATAATGAGAAATAAGATAAAAATATTTACTCTATTTAATAAGTTAATAATCTCAAATATTAGCACTTAAACATAAAATTCAAAAATTGCTAAAAGTATAAAAGTTTTTTCAAAAAAATTCAATTATTCATTGAATTTTATTTAGACTATTGTGTACATTTGGACTAACTTTAGATTAGTAATTACAGGTGAAAAAGACTGATTTTAATTTAAGTTACTCTAAACAGGTCTGGGGGGGGTAGGGTTTATTTCTCTTTCCTTGAAAGCAATAAATAGAGAATATTTTTCTTTTCCCTTTGTTTTTTTTCTTTCCTTTTTATTTAAATCAGTTTATTACTCTAGAAAGCATTACAGAAGAGAATAAGTGAATTATAACAATTATTTCATAGTCAACTATATATCACATGAGGTTACCATAAATAAACATCTGTCAGTGTCCTAAGGTTATCAAATGAATGACAAACATTTTGAAATCCCAATAGATTCTCCTTTGCTAAAGTTGGTTTTAAAATATAAATTGGTAGTATCTGCCTTGAAATTGATGTGTGCAAATCCATCAAAGCTATCAAAAAGGATTTTCATTGTAGCATCTTTTTAGTGGTGGGGATTTGGAGGAAAGCTGGGACATGGAGAGATAAAGTGTGGAGGATGCACAACATGAATTGTTGAGCAGAGTCTATGGGCTGAATTACTCACTGCAGTGTGACCTGACCTAAACTGTACAGAACTACAAAAGAGAATGTGACATATAACAGTATTATGTATGTAACCTAAACATATGCACATCCTAAAAAAATACATATTTTGCAAGAGTACTTATAAACCAAAAAAAGTGCATTGACTGAAGAGTAAGATTATTTCAATCTCATACAATCACAGATCATTAAAAAAAAGGCATATGATATAAATTCTCTATTATATCTTGTTTAAAAAATACAAAGAAAAGAAACAACTTACTGCTTTGTCTCCCTTCCCTTTTCACACTCATTAGTTTAAAAAAAGTACTGACCATTTACAGGACTCATGATGAAAAGGTCAGAATTGGAAGTGATCTTGAAATTAATTCAATCATCACGCTGGTATTAACATTCTCTATTTAACATTCCTTCCAGGTGTTTGCTAAGCCAACACGGAACACTTGCATTGGCAAGGGCTCTTCTTTTGAAAGAGCACACTTTCTCTGGAGTATAAGTACAAAGTTATTCCCTTAATAGTAAAGCCATAGGGGGATGAATAAGAATAACATCCTTTGTGCAAAATTTAATTCTTCATAGGTTATAAAACAGTGTTTTCCCAAAGTTGAGGAAAGGACCACTAACATTAGTATCAAAGGGTAGAGAGAAAGTTGTTGTAAATGCTGGTTCCTAAACCCCACCCTAGATCTGTTGAGTTAGAATCTCCAAATCTAAAATTTTCAATTTTTAACATGTCTCCTACCCCCACATCCACTGAGTGTTGTTTTGCTTATGAAAGTTTAAGTACTACTTGTGTAAAGAAGCAACATTAAAGTATTATATAACCCACTCTATTCATGTTTTATTCATAAAAACATTTAAGATGTTCTGGTGGTAAGCTATTTTATATTTTTCCTGTCTATGAAGTTCACACTTAATCTTTTTTTTCTCATTTATTGCTTAAGACATTGAATCCACAAAAAATTTAAAGTAGAGAAAACAGAAATTTATTAGCATATTTTAAATTTATGAGTTTTGTTGTTGCTGTTGTTGAAGAGTAGAAACAATCTGGAATAAACTTAAGATATGATCACAATTACAACTAGTCCTCGTTTAACACTGTAAATAGGGTTTTGGAAACTGTGACTTTAAGCAAAATGGCATTAAATAAACCAAATTTAACAATAGGTTAGTGGATATCAACAAGTTTTAAGCTTCTACTGCATATTTTGGGTCACAAAACATTACCAAACTTCTAAAGAAAGACCTAAACACTTCTAATCTTAAACAAGAAAACAAAGATGAGCTATATATAATATATATTTAAGAATGATGAATAAAAACAAGTAAGATCATCCTTTTCCAACCTCCTTAGTTTAATCCCTAGTCTCATGTGGCTGGAGCCCATCCTCACAGCTTAAGGTATAAGGAGCATCACACACACACCCACACTCACTCAGACTGGGACATGTGGACATGCCAACTGACCCCAGAAGCACATCTTTGTGACGTAGGAAGACACTCGAATCCCAGAGAAAACCCACGCAGACGTGGGAAGAACGTGCAAACTCTACAAATATGGTGGCCTGGGCAGAAAGTGGATGTTTTTTCTCATCATTATAACAAAATCACATTGAATTAAGTGTTGTTATTTGAATACCTGCTGTATGTTTTCCTATCACATAGCAACAAAGAATTATTCCTCTGGTAGTACATTATCCACTTTTAAAAATCCTTTTGCTCTCAGCAGTGTTGAAGGAAAACAAACAGTCATTGGAGTTGAAAGAAATCATTAGGTATAAAATGTTCTGGTATGGCACTGAAGTTATCACATATGTATGTCTATTTTACTAAGAGATGACACTACTTGAGGATTTTGACCAAGAGTACCACGGCTTTGAATTGTAAGTGGCAAAGCCAATATTCGCTGTTCTCACCTTGTTGTTTACTTATCTTTAAAATCTGAAAATTTATATTGATGCTAAGGAAAAAAACCTAAAAACCTAAGGAAAATATACTCTTTGTAACCACATTCAGTTGAAATGGACAGCATATTATCAGGCATGTAGAGATCGAGTAATTGTGGTTTGTAAGGCTGTTAATCTTTCTCACTGATTCAATTTTGCAAATTCTGGGTTTCTGGCAAAGATACCAGGAATGGGACTTGTATAATTTTTCTTTATTGTCTTTCTCCAAAAGCTTAAAGAAAACTATTCATACTGCTGACATACTCACACATGCATATGCATGCATGTGCAAGCATTTGCATGCCTGCACACACACACTCACACAAGCACATGCATACAGACAGCCTATCCCTCTGAGAATAGAAATCTGGTCCTTTTGTGCACTTTACAAAAAATACTAAGGGCCAAACCTTTTACGCCTGGAAAATAGCTAATGCTCTTGCCAGTGAGTTAATGCTGGAGTATCCCCTTTGTCATAGCCAAATTTATGACATGGATCAAAAACTATAAAAAGCTATGTTGCATCCTGCCATTAAGGAGAATTAATATTTTCAGTGGTATGTTAACCAACGTTTTTCCAGTGTCTCTCGTTAAAAAGCAGATTGTTGACTTTTCATCATGGTGTGCCAAACATTTTCATTGAAACCCTAACAAGACTTTCATCTTAGAACCATTATTTCTTAATGGACTTGGATAGAGGCAACGTAAAGGAATGGCTTTGCTTTGCAGCCTTGTGGCGTGCGGCAATGGGCCATCATTAGCGCGTTGGGCCTTGCTGAATCATTACATATGTAGACATTTAAGGCATTTCCAGTGTGACTTGGTTTTTTTTTTCCTTGAAACACACTTCATGTTTTATCTACTATGCCAAAGCAACAAAGGTTCTTTTTCAACTTTTATGTATCTTTATTATGATTCTTTCTATTCAACTGTTCAGTAAAAACTATAATAAATGATATAATACACACACACATACATACACACATACCTTTATTTGCATCTTATTTTTATAGAGGATATCTATCTGTGTAATTCTCTTTTGTGCTTAGGAAATCAATGCATCTTTTAAAAACTCCGAAGCCCCAATAATCTAGCAATAAACGACATTATATCACTTGTTCAGATTCCTATATATATATCTTTGTCTTCCTGTGAAATGGAACTAATTGTACTATAGCAAAGAAAGGTTGTAGGCTAAAAGACAAAAAGTGCCATGTAAATAGAACGTCATCTTTTTCCAGACCCTTCCATCTGGCTGAGTTTTAACATATAAAATGTGAAAATGCCCTGGCCGGTTGGCTCAGTGGTAGAGCATCGGTCTGGCGTGCAGGGGACCCGGGTTCAATTCCCGGCCAGAGCACATAAGAGAAGCACCCATTTGCTTCTCCACCCCCCCTCCTTCCTCTCTGTCTCTCTCTTCCCCTCCCGCAGCCAAGGCTCCATTGGAGCAAAGATGGCCCGGGCGCTGGGGATGGCTCCTTGGCCTCTGCCCCAGGCGCTAGAGTGGCTCTGGTCGCGGCAGAACGACGCCCCGGAGGGGCAGAGCATCGCCCCCTGGTGGGCAGAGCGTTGCCCCTGGTGGGCATGCCGGGTGGATCCCGGTGGGGCGCATGCGGGAGTCTGTCTGACTGTCTCTCCCCGTTTCCAGCTTCAGAAAAAGAAAAAAAAATGTGAAAATGATTATGCTATAGCCAGTAGCTGAAGTCCACAGGCTCTAATTTGCCCACTAGGCCTTCTTTTTTTCCCTCAATGTCACACTTAAAATTGATGACAATTACACACAGGGATGGAAATTTGGGTTTTTGGCTTGGGTTCTCGCTTGAACGTATTGGCCTATATCTCTATTGAGCGTTTTATGTTGTGGTTGATCAAATTGTAAGGTATGACTCTAGGCCACACACCACTGACTCTGAGACCAGAAAGTTGAGTCACCTGAAATCAGCTATCAAAGTCAGATAAACTTTTGAAATCCAAGAATGCTTGGAAGAGGGCTGTTTATCCAAGAAATAATACTTAATTCTAGACTCTAGATTTTGTAGAGTTTAATATGCCTCCCAAGAAGTTTTATGATTTGAAAACCTGCATGAATTAAACACATAATATATAACTTTTAGTTGGAATATAGGTATAGCCATTCAATTTTTATTCCTATGAAACAAAAATTATCCCACTTCCTCTAAATATATTATTTCAGTTCATATGCTTTTGACTGAAAGTAACAAATTCTCAAAATAAAAGTAAATTAAATGGGGAGCATGATTAATATAATGTGTACGAAATTCAGAGGTTGCCTATCCCAGGTGGGTAATTAAGTAGCTCAAATTTGCAAGGACCCTGGTCAACACCTCTGATATTAGCTTTCCTTTATAATTGCAAGACTGATGTACCTCTAAGTATCACTTCCTAACATAATAATACCAAAGCCACCCCCAAAATAGTTGAGGTTTTCTACTTACATTTCTCTTTCTTTATCTCAAAAATTAATTAATGTAGTTTTGTCTTAGTTTTCTCTTATATTTACTTTTAACTAGGAATGGAACATATATAAGGTATATTTTAAGGAACATATATATAAGGTAAATTTTTAAAATGTTTGAAGTGTAAACCAAAATTAATTTTGGAGTATAATAAAGAATAAAAAGCATGTATTTGAGCAAAAAGGACCTACAACCTAGGAGACAGACTCAGATAGCATCTTAAATTGTGTTCCACCGAGACAATATGGAGGCCACCATTTATAGCAAAAGTTCCCACTCAGTTTCTCAATTAGGTCTATTTTACGTAAATGAGGTATTTGAATTGTGTAGTTCTGATTGGATGGGGTAGGTCTCAGTTCCTGGGTAGAAAGAAGAGACCAACTTTTCCTTTAGGCTGTTGACCCAGACAGCTTAAACAAGCAGGGCATAGTGTAGAAGCCAAGAGCTCAGTATGAAGTTCCTCTAAGTACACGGAGAATGTAAGGAGCCCCTGTTAAGCCATTAGATTCCTATTACTCATAAAATTTTAGCCCTCAATTGGCCATGGAGAGTACACCTCAGGAGATAAATTTCTTCTTGGGGTTGACATCAAATGAATCTTTTTTCTCAGGGTCCAAAGAAGAAATCCTAAATGATTCAAGTTTTTCATTGTGTATAACACATACACCATTAAAAATATTTAACGACTGGTGCAGATTTGGGACTACTCAGAACAGAGTCAGTGACTAATCAGAATGGATGCCAGGTGTATTGACTGGGAGGTTGGCTGAGAACTGGTTGAACTGATTTGTGTCCTTTAGCCATTCTAAGTGCTTAGATAAAAGGGCCTTAGACAGAAGGTGATGGGAACCCAGACTGTCACATTCTCCACTCACATTTTCCTGTGGGCAAATAGTGTGTTTTACTCATGACTAAATAAGGTGCTTGAAACACGGAAGGCATTCGATATTTGGTGAATAATTAATAAATAAAAGTAGTCAATCACAGAATACCTGCATTTCTTAATATGAAATTTAAAGTTCTTTTCATTTAAACTTTGATCTGTTACATTCTTAAATTGCATTTTCAATAGTTTCTCTTCTTTGGAGTAAACTATTGTTGATTAGGATAGTTTATTCTTAATATGATGAAATACTTAACCATTTTATCATTGGTAATACAGAGTTTGAGTGAACTGTAACTTTTGAGGAGGAGCACAATTTATCACCCTAAAATGTCTTTTGGCATAAGGATTATTTTAGGCTATTTTTAAGAAATAACAGATCTAGAGAAAGCTCTGGAAGCTGAGAAGACTTGACACTTTTGTAAGAGACAGTTACCGTATTTCCCCATGTATAAGACACACCCTTTTAAAAAAAAATTGGGGGTCTAAAAACTGGGTGTGGCTTATTAAGTGGTTGTGGCATTTCAAACGCCATAGATGGAACTGAGGACAAGACCACATATGAAGACAGTGATTTCTCACCAGACACAGATGAGGACAAGCTAATGAATGGGACTTTTGACAGTGATGAGGAGTTGTATGAACTTTATGATGAATAAAACTTGAGTCCAATAACTTTATGTAATACATTTTTTTTTCAAATTTTGGGCTCCAAAATTAAGGTGTGTCTTACATACGGGATTGTCTTATACAGGGGGAAATATGGTACATTTGTGAGGCTCTCTCCCCCTTGTACCAGAAAGAGAATGACTTTAAATTTCTACAAACTGGTAACAATGGAGAAGCCACTGAGATTCATCTGCATAGCAACCATACTCTTGTGTATTGCATTTTTCCTGATAACCTGTAACTCAGTGGTCCTGAACCTTTTTTGGGCCACGGACCAGTTTAATGTAAGAAAATATGTTCACGGACTGGCCTTTAGAGTGGGACGGATAAATGCACAAAATAAAATTATGCAACCGGCATAAAAACAGTGGTATTTTTAAATATATTTGTCGAATTTACGAGACAAGCGTCAAGAGTGGGTCTTAGACGGATGTAACAGAGGGAATTTGGTCATTTAAAAAAAATAAAACATTGTTCAGACTTAAATATAAATAAAACAGAAATAATGTAAGTTATTTATTCTTTCTCTGCGGACCGGTACCAAATGGCCCACAGACCACTACCGGTCCGCAGCCCGGGGGTTGGGGACCACTGCTGTAACTGGCTTCCCCACTCCCCCAATGTCTTTTTTTTGTCTTTAGCTGTAGATCTGCATTTAAGGTTGTGGCTTGGGCCACTCAGGAGGTACTTGGTTTTCCTGAGTCTCCCATGTATACAGGAAATATATATGTTATTAAACTGTTTGGTTTTTTTATGTTAATCTGTCTTTCATCATGAGAGCGAAGGGTGTCTCAGTCAAGAACAGAGAAGGGTAGAGGTAAAATTATTTTTCCTCCCGGCACTGTATTTTTGAATCAGGTGTAATATTCTGGTGACTGTTGGGCAGATAAAATATATTATGCTCACTTTGTTAAAGATGGTGCTGCCCACGTGGAAGGCCGTCGCCCAGGTGATTGCTTGAAATGGGCATGATTATGTTTATATGTGTTGGGGGAGGGCTTTCACGCCAAAAGGTTTTAGAAAGAAGAGAGATCACGTTGTTCTGCGAGAAGAGTGATTATGTTCTTGGAGGAACCCATGCTGTAGGAGAGCAGAGTAAGGCCACATGAGGGAGAGGAGAGGCCACCAAGATGGTGGAGTTCTGAAAGAGAAGCCAGTTAGTGCATAGTTTGTTCAGAGAGAAGGAGATGGGGAACAGAGGTGAATAAGACTGGTGAGGTGGAAACCTTTGATTCTAGGAAACTCAGGTAAGTCAGTAGCTTTATGAGCAGAGAATGAGTGGGTTTGGGAGCCTGGTTTGTGTTTTTACTTGCCCACCGGGTGCAAGCTAGGATTAAAGCTAATGGCCCACCAGTTTTTGGCTCCATTGTTTCATTACCGTCTGTCTGAATCTAATGTGAACCTGCATGGGCCAGGTGGCTTTGAGGACAGCCACGGCTACTGGCTTTACAGTGACCAAATTTATTACAATGAAAAGAAGGGCAAAAATAAATTAAAGAAAACAATATCATGAATAAAATAACCATTTTATTCATCGCAACAATATCACTGGGGGACTTTTTTTTTTTATTTTCTGTTGCATAAGTTTTTAGAACCGTCTCTCTATACATATTTCTGCATTGCTGATTCCACATCTGAAATCCATTTTTCGGTGCATGCTCTAGTTTTTATGCAATTTTAATTTCTTTTGTTACAGTTAACGGCATACATTGGTTTTTAAATTTGAGTTAAAGGGCAATGACTCTTGGATTGAACATAACCACAAGGCATTTAATATTTTACAAACATCACTTTTACATAATTGTAGTTGTTTTTAAATGTAAAAAAATTATTATCTGATAAAAACACCCTCTTATTTTGTTTTAAGATTGAATCATGGCTTCTTCAAGTAGGCATAAATGTAAGAATAGTCCTGACACCTTCTGTTATATATGTGGCTGTTATACACTTCAATGTCAAAGGCACAATATTTCATCATTTGTGACACGTGTATATATTGCGTATTTTCAAGTTCCCCTTGGAGATCAAGACAAGAATTGCGTTCCTTCATAAAAACGAGACTAAGAGACATGGACAAGAGTGTGGTGGTTACCAGGGGTGGCGGGAGGGAGGACATGGGAGGGAGGGAGGGAGAGAGTTAGGGGGAGGGGGAGGAGCACAGAAAACTAGATAGAGGGTGACGGAGGACAATCTGACTTTGGGCGAGGGGTATGCAACATAATTTAATGACAAAATAACCTAGGCATGTTTTCTTTGAATATATGTACCCTGATTTATTAAGGTCATCCCATTACCATTAATAAAAATTTATTAAAAAAAAAAAGAATTGCGTTCCTCATATTGTATGTCATAATTGTGAGGAAATGATTCATGACTGGACAAAAGGAAAACGCAAAGGAATGCCTTTTGGTATACCCATGGTTTGGCGTGAACCTAAAGACCACAGCAGTAACTGTTCTTTCTGTCTGATCCATACAAAGGGCATTGGCAAGAAAAAATGGCATATAATCACATATCCTAATATTCCTTTAGCAATACGACCTATCCCACACTCTGAGACACTCCTGGTTCCAGTTTTCAATGGTTTTATTTCTTTTAAGGATGAAGAAAGTGAATGAACATGGTGATCAAGTGTATTTTGATAAGGTGTATGAGGAAATGGTTGTAGAATCTGAAGGGTCTTCTTCTGATGCCAGTCATTAACCCCTCAGTAGTTTAGCCAACCTGAATTGACTGACTTAGTAAGAATGATATAAAAATTGTCCTCAACTTTCTGAAGTATGAGGAGCATAACTGGATCATTTGTGTGGATCTTAAAATGGTAAATTTCCTGGAGGGCAGCAGAGAGGTTTCATGAAATATCCTTGCTTTCTATGTTTGTGGGACAGCCGAGCTTGGGAGAAACACTGGACACAGAAGGAGTGGCCAAAACATGAAGCTCTGGAAGTAGGGATGCAAAATATTGTGAATGAACCTGTAGTTAATCGAGACAGGATCATTTTTCCCCCATTTCACATCAAACTTGGCTTAATGAAGCAGTTTGTTCAGGCTTTGAATAGAGAAAGTGAATGCTTTCAACATATTATTTCTGCTTTTCCTGCCTTGTCTTTCGAGAAGATAAAAGCAGGTATATTTGATGGACCTCAAATTCGAACCCTCATATGTGACGAAGAATTTGCCAGGAAGATGAATAAGGAGGAGAAAGCAGCATGGCAGTATTTTGTGGAAGTTACAAAGAACTTCCTTGGCAACAGAAAAGCAGAAAACTATGAACTTCTGGTTCAAAGGATGCTGTTGGCTTTCCGTGACATTGGATGTAACATGAGTGTTAAGATTCACTTTCTGAATAGTCACCTTGATCAGTTTCCCGAAAATCTTGGAGCTGTTAGTGATGAGCAGACTACTGCTGGAGCATCAAATGAGATTGTCCTCAACAAATACACATGCAAGAGCTACAAATGCAAATTTTTGCCTAAATAGAATTTAAATAAGTTTTTCACAAATTTTATGATTAAAATAAATGTTTTAATATGTTCTATTTCAAAATTGTAGACAAATTCTGATGCAATCATATCTTGTAGTGTATTAGTGTATTTACTGCATTATATAAATTATTATATTTTCACAAAGATGATGCCCAAGAAGACATTCTACTTCATTATGTTAAACTAAATGTTGAAAATTTTACAATAAGATGAAAACCTAAATCCTTGAATTGCAAAAAAATTGTAGCTTACAGAGAAAAACTAATGTCAGATTTGAGATCAGCACACTCGAATTAGGTAAGAACAAGTGTTTTTGTGGATGCAACAAAAATTTTGTTCCCCAGTGTAATACACTATTGATACATAATAAAAACATTTGTAATAATTTATAATTATGCTTACATGCCTATTAATTTTTAATAATAACTGTAAGAAAAAAGTACTCATTTAGATACAAATATGTCACATTACACCCAATGGATCCACTCTGCATTGATCGAATATGGACATTTACAGATTAGTCTTCCAGTATCAGAAAAGGAGGACATTTAGGAGGACACTTTTCGAGGAAGGAGGAACTTAAAAAGAAGGACTGTCCTCCCTAAAGGAGGACGATTGTCACCTTAGTAAATGTTTCAATGTAAGTGTATAAATATATTCTTCCTGTGCATATTTTGTTTTTCCTGTGAGGGCAGTTATGAGGTTAGAAATAACACTGCATTTTATATAAATATTTTAGCATAAAGTATTATTTGGTTCATACTTCTTGGGCAGAATAACAGCTGAATCTCTTAACTTCGTAAGTCCAAACAAAAGTTATGGTCAAGAAACACCTCACTTTAGTATACAAACATAGTATGTCTTAAAAATATGTAAGAATAGAACTATGATAATGAAATTACCTTCAAATTATAAATGAAAAACTGTGATAATGAAAAGTACTCCTAATTAAATAGGTCCAAAGCAAAGGCATGGTATTTTTTAAGTTTTATACTTAAAAAAGAAATAAATAAAGAAATTGCACCAAAGGAAAAACTATGGGAAACACAACACTTTCAAAATGTGATTTATAAAAAATAACAGAACGAGAGAACATTATTAATACAATATTTGATGTGCTAAAATACTTTTAATTATTTCAGAATTCAAACCTGCTTTTGCTTACTTGAAACTGTTGCATAACTCAAAGTGCCATTATAATTCAACCCAAATGGCAGGGCACTTCAATGAGCTGGTGGAATTGATTCAGGACTTTAAAGAGATGCCGGCAAAGTTATAAATCGCTATTCTAATCGGGAGTGAAGAGGTTAATTCAAGATTCCATAAAAAACAGACTGGCAGAAATGTTTCCAGGGACGTGCACTTTTTTTTTCCTTCTCTCCCTCTTTTTTTTTTTTTTTTCTACTCAGTAGGGGTTTGAAGAAGAGGTTGGAAGGGAAGGAGAGGGCTGGTTCCAGGCCCCCTGCATTCCCCAGAGCACCGTTAACGGAAGGGGGAGGGCTTCCTGCCCAGGCAGCCATCTGTAACATTCTGCGAACAGCAGGAACCCGTGCTGCTCCAGTCAGTAAGCCCGGGGTGAGGATTCTGTCTGCACTCAAAGAAAAAAGTGGAGGACTTTCCCCTCTTATTTCTCTGCCTCTGTCTTTCATCTGCTGTTGCTGAGCAATGGAGTTGGCATTCTCAGGAGTTGTTGCATAAATAAAATAGCATCAACCGATGTCAGAACAATACTATTGAGGAGACTGGCTTGCCCAGTACCAAAATACCCAGCCTGCCTTCTGGAATGTGCTGGCAGCAAGCTGGGAATGTCATCATCCCAGCTAATGTCACACTGTGGAACACTTTCTGGGATCAGTGGACGTGTGTCTGATGTTCCCTAAAGTTACTGCTTTCTAGGCTTGAGTCAATTAGAGCTGGCTTTTTGGAAAGTGGTGTCATTTAAAACCTATTTTATGAAAGTTATTTTTGTGCCTGTAATTTGGGGCTCACACATCTGTTATTTCCTCCAGTCCTTGGCATGCACAATATGCCGCCTATGGAAAGTAGTAAAGAGTGACAATGGAAAAAATAACAAGGGCTTTTTACTTTCAACATCTGGAGAAAACACATTTAAGGAAATGTTAACAAATAGGTACAGGGATTGATAAAAGTTTTTTATAAAAAATTATATATATTTATAAGTATATATGTATGATTCCTTATAGAAGCAAAAACAATCAAGACAGATGGAGTTTTTAAGATCAGTTTTATACCAAAAATACAATAAAATTTAATAGTGAAAATGACTTATTTAAGAAGATTCAGTTCACAACCTTTCCTAAGGGCAACAAAATGACTAATGTCAAATCCCCAAAGCACATAGGTACAAAAACATTTTCTCAAAAAAGAAAAAATGGCGTAGAATTTTCAAATTTTCTCATTTTCCACTTTTCAGTAAAGCTTTATCCTTATATTTAACTTCCTGGCAGCAGAGTAAAGAAGCAAGTTAATTCTACTATAGAATATGGCAATTAAAAATCTAAAAGAAAACTTCAAGAAGTGTTCTAATGCAGAGATAAACAATGGAGCCATAGTTTTATTGAAAAAAAAATGTACAAATGTGAAAGTACTCTATTTCTATACAGCAAAATAACTTAAAGACAAAATATGCTTCAAGAGAAAATAAATCATATCTACTAGTATATTACCAAAAAGAAGTGATATATCCATTTCAGCACTGGCTTTCTACTTCAAATTTTTAAAATTTTTATATCTTAAAGTTAGCATTACTCAATATTTACATCTGGTCTAAGTTTTTATTTTTGATCCTGAGTCACTGTTGGGCAGATAAGATATATTGTGCTCACTTTGTTAAAGATGGCGCTGCCCATGTGGATGGCCTTCGCCTAGGTGATAATATGAATGCTCTTCTTGCTTGGGAAGGGGCGTGGTTGTGCTAATGTATGTTGGGGGAGGGCTTTCACACCAAAAGGTTTTAAAAGGTGGAGCTAGGAGACCCTTGGGGGAGAAGGATCATGTTCTTGTGGAGAGGAACAGCCCATGCTATAGCAGGGCAGAGAAAGGCCACGTAGAGGGGAGGAGGCAGCCAACATGGCAGAATGGGGGAAGTAGAAGCCAGTTCGTGGAGGAGAAGGAGATGAGGAACAGATGTGAATAAGATTTGTAAGGTGGAAGCCTTTGATTCTAGGAAAACTGATGAGTCAGTAGCTTGTGGGTGCTGAATGAGTGGGTTTTGGAGCCCAGTGTGTGTATTTATTTACTCACTTGCCGAGTGCAAGTCTAGAATAAAGGAAAATGGAACACCAATTTTTGGCTCTGTTGATTTCTTACCGTCTGTCCAAATTAAATGCAAACCTGTGTTGGCCAGGCGGCTTTGAAGGTGGCGGCGAATATTGGCTTTACAGTCACTAATTATAATGAATATGCAAATAAACACTACAATGGAATATGTCACTTGCATTAGTATGGCTTCTATATACATATATAAAACCCTGGAAATTACAAGTCTTAGTGAAGATGTGGAAAACTTGAAACCTTTGCACATTGTTGGTGGGAATGTAAAATGGTATAGCTATTGTGGAAAATAGAATGATGGTTCCCCTAAAATTAAAAATCAAATTGCCATATAATGTAACAATTCCACTTCCGGTATATACTTAGAAATGAACGCAGGGTTGGAACAGATAAGCAAAATGTGGTATATATATACATGGAATATTATTCAGCCTTGAGGAAGGAAATTCTGATGTGTGCTACAACATAGATGACCTTTAAGAACATTATGCTAAATGAAATAAACTAGTCAGCAAAAGACAATTACTTCAAGTTTCCCCTTATAGGAAGCACTGAGAATAGTGAAAATCATAGAGACACAAAGTAGAATGGTGGTTGCCACAAGCTGGATGAAGGAGTGAATGAGAAATTACCATTTAATGGATAAAGAGTATGTTTTTTTTTTTTTTGCATTTTTCTGAAGCTGGAAACAGGGAGAGACAGTGAGACAGACTCCCGCATGCGCCCGACCGGGATCCACCCGGCACGCCCACCAGGGGTGACGCTCTGTCCACCAGGGGGCGATGCTCTGCCCATCCTGGGCGTCGCCATGTTGCGACCAGAGCCACTCTAGCGCCTGGGGCAGAGGCCACAGAGCCATCCCCAGCGCCCGGGCCATCTTTGCTCCAATGGAGCCTTGGCTGCGGGAGGGGAAGAGAGAGACAGAGAGGAAGGCGCGGCGGAGGGGTGGAGAAGCAAATGGGTGCTTCTCCTATGTGCCCTGGCCGGGAATCGAACCGGGGTCCTCCGCACGAAGAGTATGTTTTGCAAGATAAAAAGAATTCTGAAAATGATGGTGACGATGAGTGTACAAGAATGTACTTAATACCACTGAACTGTACGCTTAAAAATTGTTATGAGTAAATATTATGTTATGTGCATTTCACCATAGTCAAAATATTGGGAAAAATTATAATCAGAGAAAGAGACATTGATCCATACATACAGGTCTCTTTTTGGACTCTACTGAGCATATGCTTCCCTCATTATTTTATTTATTACTTTAATATAACTAAGTTTTAATTACCTAATTATACTTTTTCATTATGAGGGGTGAAGTAAAGATCTGTGGACCCTGATTAATTATTCAAGTGAATCTGGCTTCTTTCAAGTTAAAATAACCTTTTTGTTCCCAGGGACTTTTAAAGAATCAATGCCTAGATACTTACAGGAACATATTGCCAGGAAGATTTAAAATTAGGAGTTATAAGACAATACAAGTGTTTTAAAAAACAATACCATAACAGTATGAATTATTTATTAGCAATAAACATTAAATTATTGATTAAGGTTTAGGCATAAAGAGACAACAGCAGCTAATGAGCTTGGCATCCTGCCCCACATTTTATGGCTTCTATGAACTGATTTGGGGAAATGTAACCCCAGAGCATGAAGTTTCCATGGCCCAGGTGATATGATAGCTTATTTAGTTGGCAGCAAGTTAAAATATATATTAAAAATTTACTTACAAAATATAACTGATCACATACTCTATACTAACCCTATCCTACTTACTCAGGGCTAGTATAGAGTAAACAAGAGGGATACAACAAATATAACAAACATGACATTTGACATATGCATTTTATAAAGTAACAGTTCTTAAATCTAAATAGTTACTGTACATTGAATATGGTTGTCCTTGAAAAATTTATCTAGTCCAAATTTTCAGAAATGAAATTGGGAAAATTTTAAATTCCACGCCATTCTATTAGAGCTTACAAGAGGCAGTGCTCAAATTCACACATTTATAGAAAAAAGCTCTTTTATGATTTTTATTTTAAATTGTTTAATAAGTTCAAGTACGGCCTAGCGTGTGGAGGACCCGGGTTCGATTCCCGGCCAGGGCACCCAGGAGAAGCGCCCATTTGCTTCTCCACCCCTCCGCCGCGCCTTCCTCTCTGTCTCTCTCTTCCCCTCCCGCAGCCAAGGCTCCATTGGAGCAAAGATGGCCCGGGCACTGGGGATGGCTCTGTGGCCTCTGCCCCAGGCACTAGAGTGGCTCTGGTCGCAACATGGCGACGCCCGGGATGGGCAGAGCATCGCCCCCTGGTGGGCAGAGCGTCGCCCCTGGTGGGCGTGCTGGGTGGATCCCGGTCGGGCGCATGCGGGAGTCTGTCTGACTGTCTCTCCCTGTTTCCAGCTTCAGAAAAATGAAAATAAATAAATAAATAAATAAGTTCAAGTAAAATTCTCTTTGAATTTTATCTTTTGTGACTAGTTATTTAAACTCACATATTTAAGAATACAATTAGAGGGAATGTTAAGGAGGCTTAACTTAATGTAGAAAGGACTCTCAATATTGATTGAGATCTTCAAATATGCAAGTCATGGAACACGTTGTTACATGTTATTAAAAAAGTTAGTCAAAAGTAGGCTGTGGGATTCAAGGCCTCCACTTTTGAGGAGAGCCCTGGGGTTAATGCCCACAGAGCCTTCCTTAACTGGCTCGAGCACACTTGACTTTCTTTTTTTTTTTAAAGAGCTTTTCTTTTTTTAAAAAATTTTATTTATTCATTTTTATTATTAGAGAGAGAGGAGAGAGAGAGAGAGAGAGAGGAAAGAGATAGAACAGAGGAGGAGCAGGAAGCATCAACTCCCATATATGCCTTGACCAGGTAAGCCCGGGGTTTCAAACCGGTGACCTCAGGGTTCCAGGTCAACGCTTTACCCACTGTGCCACCACAGGTCAGGCACACTTGACTTTCAAGTGAATACTGAGATGAAAGAACCTGAGCAGTTATAATTTTGCACACACATCAAGTAGCCTCTAGAAACTCCAAGATATAACCAGGTAAACGTTTTTTTTAAAGGATGACGTAAATTCCTGTAGTCATGCTTATGGAAGCAAAACTTTCCAATTGGACCTTAGTATTTCCTTCCTCCTTCCCTCCCTCCCTCCCTCCCTTCCTCTCTCTCTCTCTCTTTCTTTCTTTCTTTCTTTTGAGAGAGAGAGGAAGAGAGACAGAGGGAGGAGAGAGATGAGAAGCATCAACTTGTAGTTGCTTCACTTTAGTTGTTCATCCATTGCCTCTTGTACAAGCCTTGATCAGGAGGCTCAAGCTGAGCCAGTGACTCCTTGCTCAAGCCAGCAACCTTGGGCTCAAGACAGAGACATTGGGCTTCAAGCCAGTGACCTTGGGAACATATTGATGATTCCAGGCTTAAGCTGGTGACCCAGCACTCAAGCTGGCAACCTTGAGGTTTGGAATTCTGAATGTTAGCTTTCTGGGTCAATACTCTACACACTGCACCACCCCTGATCAGGTGGGCTTAAGTTTTTTTTTTTGTTTTTTTTTTAATTTTTTTTTTTATTCATTTTTAGAGAGGAGAGAGACAGAGAGGGAGAGAGAGGAGAGAGAGACAGAGAGTGAGAAGGGGGGAGGAGGTGGAAGCATCAACTCCCATATGTGCCTTGACCAGGCAAGCCCAGGGTTACGAACCGGCGACCTCAGCATTTCCAGGTCGACGCTTTATCCACTGCGCCACCACAGGTCAGGCCAAGGTGGGCTTAAGTTTTAAAGTTAACACATTTATCCCCTCCACCCACCCTCAAACTAAGTAGTCTAAGACATTCATAGAGATACACTTTACATACATACCTTCATCTGGAATTTATCTTCTACCAATTTGTATTTGTATTTACATTCCTGTGTGCTTAGATTTAATTTTTCCAGTAGAACTCTATATGCCTTCAGGGTATTTGGAAAATTTTTTCTTTATGAATTTCTGTAGGTGTGTCAGCAGGAAACTATTTTGATACCAAGGAAACATAAGAGAAGGAGGCTGAGAACCTCACTAACAGGATAGACCAACTGCAAGATTCACAGCCCTGGTTTCTGATGCCATATGTTTAGTAAAGTGTAGCTGCAGATAGTTTGCGGAGAAAAAAGCAGATCTTCTTTGGGAGGTGTGGATAAGTAATTTCTCAGCTCTTTGTGATTGTTCAGTAATGATAGCAGTCATGAAAAGCTTTCAAGAGGTAGAGTACCAAATTTGAACTTTTAAATTGCCAGTTTGGAGAAGAGTTTTGCAGGAAAACAAACCCTATATTGGTGGGGGACATAAGAATGGAAGAGAGATATTCGGAATCTGGTGATTTCTCTTCTCTTTGGCCCAAATCAATCTTAACATCTCAATGTGGCTTTATTCTGGCTTAGTAGTACCATCAGGAAGGAGTAGTGTAGCAGTGGGTGGGGAGCAAATGCCACTCCCCTCAACAATGCACACATTTTAAAATTTGTCCTAAGTCAGAAGTAGGGGTGTTGAAATTGGAAGAATGTAATCTGATATTGTAGTGACAGATTTTGCTAAAAAATAGCACTCGTATTTTATCTTTGTTTTGACTTATACTAATATTTGCAATGTTTAGACTATTGCAAAAAATGTATATATATTTTATAATTTGTGTAGCTAATTTTATGTACAGATTGTGTTTTACATATTATAATAATATTTGAACATGTGTTTCTTCCCCACGTGGGGGGTATTCTGTTATAATGTTACATGAAGGGAGGGAAGGGTCACATGCCCTGGTTGTTGCTGGTAGTAAATTTATAGGTATAATTATGTTATAATGTGGGTAAAGCAACATTATAAGCTGCTGTAACAAAGTAATTTTCATATTTGCCTACTGACAGCCAAGGGAATTGTGAGATTTGTGAAAAGTAAAAACAATAATACAGAGAAACATTTTTGGTGTAGACCTAACATTGACCTATCTGTGCCTTTCCCCACTCAAAACCATTCTATACTAACCCCATCTTACGGATGAAGAAACTGAGAGGTTTCACCCAGCAGTACCAGAAGGAAATAAAGATGAAGCCGGGCTCTAAATCCAGGAGTCTCTGCACTGTTCACCAAGCAGTCTCTCGATGAGCACATTGGTCTACAGAGACTGGGGGTTACTTCTTGAATGTCCTTGTTTTTCTGAAAAACCTTTCAGCAAGAACTGCACTAAGAAATAAATTGGGGCATAGTAATTCAATGCTTTTGTGTCTCTGTCTACTCATTGTCTCTCTTTTAAACAGGAACATATTGCACATCCACCCTCGGCAGCATCACAGAATAGCACTATCTAATTTAGGTTTCATTCAGGAAATAAATAGCAGGTTCTAATAGAGGCTTGGAAGGCGCAAATACATGTGTATACAGCATGAATGTACATAAGTCCCATTGCTCTGCTCAGTCACAACAATTACTACGAAAGCTTTAGTAACTTCATTCTGGCACACAGAGAGATAGGTCTGTGGACCAAATGTTAGCCTTTAGTGTGTTTTTCTCTTAGATCATTAGGGTTCTTTTTTTCTACACTAAACAGATGTGTGGAAATTAAATGGGCCTGGAGTCACTAATATTTCATGAATATGAAAAGCACTGTCCTTCCTGTGAATAAAACCAAAAATTATCCCATTAACTGATCTATATAAAATATTTTCCAGTATTAAAAAAATATATATTTTTTGTGATGCTCTTTATTCTTATCCTCTGGAAGCATAAACAGAAAAGCCTATCACGCTGCAAATGGGACAAAATTCTTATTTTTGCATTCTCCACATGCCTGTTAAACTCCACTTATGTCCTCTGTGAGGAGGGGTGAACAGCAGGTCCACTGCTCCCAACGTTGTAAATTACATTAGAACGTGAGCAATTGTCATCACACGCTAATCAGAGTATGGAAAAACAGGAAGGGACTTTGGAGATTACCTGGCTTAATTTCTTCACTTTATTGAGGAGGAAACCAGGGTCTAGAGAGGGAAGTCCCCTACACAAGGTCACACGTGTAATTAAGGGCAGACCATGTTTATTTATATTAATACAATTCAACCTTCATGGTTGTACAAACAGCTGGTGGCTCTGTGACAGGGATAAAAAAAGAATGACATTGTTGCTACATGAATAAACTTCATACAATTTCTTGAGTTAACATTTAACAAACACGTATTGAGCCTTCCAGCGTGCTAATGTTGGGGGATCTAGAGCTGAGTACATCAGATGAGGACTCGGAAGGCAAGAGCAGCTCTCTTCTTC
Organism: Saccopteryx bilineata; assembly: GCF_036850765.1. Classification (NCBI taxonomy): domain Eukaryota; kingdom Metazoa; phylum Chordata; class Mammalia; order Chiroptera; family Emballonuridae; genus Saccopteryx; species Saccopteryx bilineata. The sequence goes on from NC_089496.1 coordinate 35,640,027, forward strand.
CATAGACAACAATCAGAATGAGTTGGCTCTTAAGCAAAGCACATTGAGGACTCTTTGTAACATATGTGTATTATACCACGATGATGGCTCCTGCCACATGGGGTAAGGAAATTCAAGGGATTGTACATTAATATTTTTAAAATCAGCCACAGCTGCCATTTTCTGTTAGTAACACAATCATAAAAAACAACATTTGAGTGGCAAAAATCAAGCCTAATTTAGGTTAGATTGCAGTTTTCCTCAGACTTTCTACTCACGAAGAATATTACTTAAAAAAAGAATTATTCTTTTAAGTTCTGGAATAGAGGTCAAGAGATTGGTGGGTTCTTCTTTTAGTTAAATATTCACAAAGAGTTAAAACAAAACAAAAGTCCCCACTAACTTACATTCCTTGAAGAATACAAGGCTAGATAAGAGCCAATGTCCCTTTTAGCTAAAAATTCTACTTCAGGAAATACCTTATATTTTTGTAGAAAATATATTTTTAACATTGTAACATTTTAAAAAGAAATATAAACATGCTTAATATGAATGATTGTGTTTCTGTGACAGTTACACGAAATGGAAGAATCAGAAATAAATTCTTAGAAGGCAGGGACAGTGCCTAGGAACTCTTGGGCATTTGGGTCACAAAAGAGAACTAAACAACAGTGAGCCATCAGGGACTTTTGACAGATCTCTAATAGGAAGGATTCAAAATCTTAAAGAGATAAAAACTAATAAAAATATGTTTAATTCCCAGAAGAAAATTGTCTTACTCATGAGACCACAAGTTTACTAAGCAAAGAATACGAAGAGGCTCTCCTTTGTAATTTTCAATGGTACAGGAGTTGGTTTGCCCTGGGGAAGGTGGATCTGGTCTGAAATACTGGCTCTGTCATCACAGTTTCCGTAAGATTCAATAACATTGGCAAACATGAAGGGGTTTGTTTTATATCCCTGAATTCCAATGGAGTTGAAACTGCAAATAATTTCATTTAATATTTTAAGTGACACTTTAGAAGTAAGACAGATCACTTCCTATATCTTCATTTGTTCAGTAAAATGTATTATTCACCAAATATTGCAAACCCTTTCCTGGTTACCCCACACTGAGATCGTCTATAGCCAGCTGTTATTTCTGTCTCTTAAGGACATGGATACTTAACAACAAGCAGATTAGAAACTGAAGTTAAAGAAGTGACTGAGAACCAAAAAGGATTGACTTGATTGCTCATTTTAGGTAGAAATAGACCTAGGGTTTTAAAGAGGAAAACGCATCTGTTTCTTAACAGATAATTATTGGAAGGATAGTTTCACTGACCAATCCTTTGCCAGAAGAGTCAGCAAATTGGCAGCCTGGGCCTGTCATTCCAATCCTCTGGTATTTAAACAAGATAAGGTGGTGTGAGATCAATGACCCCCACTTCCTCCCTCCTGGGCTTTCCATCTTTCTCTCGCAATCAAGGACGGCCCCTTTCCTTGTTTCCACGCCAATCACCTTCTCCTCCCCTCCCCACGTCGGAAATCAGTGGAATCTGCCTTGGGTTTGGAAAGTTCCAAAATACTTCCGAGGTAGAATCATGGAAATGAAAGATGCGGAGGACCTCACTGGATCATCTAGTTCATCTATTTCCCATTAAAGAATTTTCCAGATGGAAGATTTTCATAGACTGGAGGCCTCCTCTCGTTTCTGCGGGGCCTAACGTCAGATCATGAGCATCCGAGCCTAATGCGGAGAGGTGAATAAGGCCTGCATTCAATAATTTCATAGACAGAGAAGTGCCTTATCCCAAAGGTGTTATCCTATTACAACAGCTTTTGGATGGAAATAGATGACACCTCATCAGAACAGTTACGTGAGAGGGCTGCACGGTCCTCCAAAGCACCACGGCCTGACATTTCTTCTGCAGAGAGCAGGGTTCGGTTGCTCTGTCCTGAGCACAATAGAATCTATTGGGAACTCAACCTTTTTTTTTTTTCTTTTCTTCTTCTCCCCGCCCCCCTTCTCTCTTTTTCTTTAGTTCTTGTTGCTATAATTTTCTGCATATAGGAACTGCTAACTGCTGCTTTGGGAATTTTTTCCAGAAGTGTCCTGGAAGAAAGGAGTGATGTCTAATGATGCACAGATAAATCAGCAGGACGACATCAGTCAGTACCCGATACCTTGTTCACTAGCAATTTGTTCATGAATCTCCCCTTCATATATTTCCATCAGCATCACACAATGCTGCCAGAAAATGACCTGAATTTCTTCCTTAGCAATGTATTAAAGAGCCACTTTAAGTAGTGCCATGCTTATGGTCACATTATAGTCTAAAGTAACCTTCCAAATTTTTTCGTAATACAGAAACCCAACTTTTTAAAGGGTTGAGGCAGAAGCCTGCTTTTTTTTTCTTTTTTAGTTGTATAAACTTGTATAAGTTATTTAGCCCAAGTCTCAATCTACTCATTTGTGCAATAATTTTTGTATAAGGCAAAATAAATATTATAATATCTGGTCCACGTACAATACAAAATAAAGTTTATTTTCTTCCCTTTACTAATGGTAATTAAGCAAAGAGCCTTGGAAGAATCTTTAAAATGCGGAATAAATGTGAAAATGCTTTTCTTCCTGCCTCGCTTTAAGAGAAAGCTCAAATTAATTCTTTCGTTTTCTGGTAATCATGGTTTGCTTATGAGAACACAGCTCCTTGATGCTTTTTTTTAAAGAAAGGAGAAAAAGAAAAGACAATATTGTATCCTGTGTAGAGTTGACAAAATCCAAAGAACTTTTTAGATACCTAATATAGTAAATGCTTTAGTATCACGTGATTTCTTTGCCCTGACACATTAAAAACACCTTTAAAAACTTTATTGCACTGGAATGATCAGACATGCCATAATCGTGAGTCAAAATGATTGTCTCTTGGTTTTAACTAGCAGGAAAAATACCTGAACCAACAGGCACAATTATGTAATTGCCTATGAAGGGTAATTTATAAGACAGCATTCTCTGAAATACTCTTCCCTCTTCCCTCAAATACTTCATGATTTTCCTTCTCTTCTCCCAAATTTTTATTCAAATGTCACTCTCTCAAGGAGGCTCTTTGTGTTCTCCCTTAAACAATTACAATTTTTTTAATCTATTCCCAATACCCCTTCCTGAACCTACTATATCTTTATTTATTTATATTGTTTAGGTTGCGTCTACTTGCACTAATCACAATGGCAGGGGTTTTAGATTATTCTCTCCATTGCTTTTGCCTGAACAACTAAAACAATACCTGGCATATGGTGAGAACTCAGTAAATATTTATTGAATAAATGAATGAACTGAAGCACATGGAACCTGAAAAAGAAGAAAAAAAATATGGCTTTGGAAAGACCCAGGGTCATGCTCTGTAGAAGCAGGAGTATTTAGATTTTCCCCATGGAACTCTGCCCTTAACTTGGAGGTCTAATTTTATGGGTAGAACGTGTCCTCTAAAGTCTCATTCAATGTTCATTCTCTGTTAGTGCACCCGGAGAATTCTTTTGAAGGAGAGTGTAACTGACTCCCCTGCCATTAGCGTCAAATGGCACCTCAAATGTTTCTGCTCAGCCTCTGGAGCAGTGGCCAACACTCCAGTGCTTCCCAAGTAATATAAAGGTGTAAAGCAGACTGAGTATAACCCACTGGGGAGTAGTGCACATTAGTAGTGTACACAGACAATAGTACATTGAAGCAGAGACAAATCCTCCTCTTGAATCATGAACCCCCCCCGCAACTTAGCCTGGCTGAATTGGGCCAAACCCACTTTTTCTAGAGATTCTGGTTTTCAAAAGAAGCTGCACATATTTCTATAAAATGTCCCAATTTCAAAATTTTGACAGCTATTTAAAATATCACAATAAAAGATACTGCAAAGTATGTCTAGAACAGTATTTTTTCGACGGCTTTAGGTGACCCCTGTGTTTTGGTCGTTCTATCCCCGCCGGGGTTGAGAACCGCTGGTCTAGAAGATTGATGTGGCCAACACATTGTGCATTTGTAACTTCTGGTCTATAGTCTCTTCCAGTTGTAGTTATCTGAGTATTAATAATCTAAGCCATCTTCACTTTATTTGCAGTATTTATTTTATTAACCATTTGCTGCTTTCCAAACTAGATTTCCTTCTAAAGAATTCCCTTAATTCTCTTGATTATTTTAGTGAAGTCCTTTTAGGGTTTTTATCTGGTTCTTTATATCTATATCTCTCTTGAACACTAAGAGGCATAAGTAAAAGGAAAGTGAATTTGCATATAGAAGTCTAGGTTCTATCTGTGGATTTGCATTTCTGTTACTAGTTACGTAAGCTTGAACAAAGTTGTTTAAATTGTTAGGTCTATGCTCTTCTTTTTATTTTTTATAATATATATATATATATATATTTTTTTAATTGAAGTTAGAGGAAGGGAGATAGAGAAACAAATTCGCACATGCACTTCAACCAGGATCCACCTTGCAACCCTGTCTGGGGCTGATGCTCTGCCCTTCTAGGGCCATGCTTGCAAATGAGCTATTTCTAGCACCTGAGGCAGAGGCTCTACAGAGCTATCCTCAGCACCTGGGGCCAGCGTACTTGAATCAATCAAGCCATGGCTGTGGGAGGAGAAGAGAGAGAAGAAGAAAGAAAGGGAAGGGATAGGGGTAGAGAAACAGATGGTTGCTTCTTCTGTTTAGAAATCGAACCCAGGACTTCCACACACCAGATCAATGCTCTACCACTGAGCCAACTGGCTAGGGCCAGGTCTATGCTATTCTACCCTTACAATGAGAATAACTGACCTATTCCTGTACCAAATGTGACAGTCATGAAATATTTTGAAAATTATAGTGCTTAAAATGTAAGAGCTATTCAAATACAGTAACACCACCATTTCAAATGATAGTTGAGTCCCACCGAATGTTTTATTTCTAATAAAATTCTTAATTGACTGAAATTCTTTATTTCCAATAAAATTTAGAATGCATCATTGCAAAGTTCTGTTGTTGCTGCTGATACTGCAACAGTATTCTGAGATATTCTCCAGACTCTACAATATTTTTCTTAGGTCATAATTTATAAATCGCAGTGTTGTAGCTTATAAATTCATTTTCCCTCAAACTTACTCATCTTATCCTTTTTCTCACTTCAAATCAACTTTCTGAATATTTTCTTTTTGTTGACAATTATTTCCTTTCAGTCACAATTGTATTTATAAGGTCATATTTGATCCTCCTTTCTCATTTAATTTTCATTTTAAAACACCACCCTTGTTAAGTTTTACCATTAAAAATCACCTCTAAATATCATTAGCTGCTCATAAGACATTTTTTCATGAAACTCCCAAATCTTCCAACAAAATTTCTCTTATTCTCCTAAACATCTATGTAACTTTATTAATTTAAAGCATAATGCTTTTCACTTTAATTTTTGTATTAAAGTAAGCACATGTATTAAAGTAAGTACAATGACTCAGTCTTGTTCATTTTTGCAGTTCCTAAAATTCTTAAAATAGGACTTTGTCTATAATAGTTACTTAAAATAAATTGGATAAATGGATTTTGCTTTAATTCATTTACCTTTATTTTCTTAAGTCTTGTTATTATTCTTTATTTTTATTACTTGTATTATATGTTATGCCTGTCATCTCAGTATTTCACCACTCAAAAGACCTTGACAAGTAGATAAAGGAAAACTTCAAGGAGCCTCTCTTTTTTCCTAAGCAATATATTTAACATGTTGGTTGAGATTATGTTCCAGCATCGGTCCCTAGGGAACCTTGACACTAACACTTTTCTAAGTAGAGAAATGATCATTTACTCCTACACATTGCTTCCTGTCATTAAGCCACTTCCGTACTTAAGACAAAACATTTTCCATAATAACAAGGAAACCAAAATTTTTTATTGTTGTTTCACCACCTATAGCATAACACGTTCAAAGTCTTTTTGAAAGTAGAAATAAAATTATTGATATCACTTTTGTCGATATCACTTCTGAGAGATCGAAGAGATTTATTTATTCAATTACTCTTTTTTGAGAACCTGCTGAGTACTGTAAGAGACTATAAAGATACATAGAAGGAAACCTTACTTAGCCCTCAAAAAGGTTCACCTTTGTCATCACTAAATGTTCTAATAAGAGTATGGAGGGATAAGCCTCTACCCCTACATTGAGGGGAGGTCTATGAGGAAGGGAACACTTAAGCAGAGCCTTCAAAGACAGGTTACTCAGCTATCAAGAGACAGGAGGTGCATTTTGAAAAAAAGAAAAAGGAATATAGCACATTCTACAAACATGCAGGCATGCACCCAGTGGGTGAACTGTGTGTAGGCTATCCAGCCTTTCTGGTGAGAAGCTGTAGAGCAAGATGAGACCAGAAGATGCCCTACTGCAAAAGGCCTTCTGAACTATGGTAGAAAGTTCCTATTTTATCCTATAGTGCCTATGTAAGCAGGAAAGGGACCAATATGATACATCCGAGAGGCATTACTCTAATGATGGAATAGAAGAGGTACTAGGGAATGTGAGGCTGTTTGCAGATTATTTGAAAAACCATCTCAATGCTTTAAGTTGGGAGAATAGCAACAATAAGGAGAGGAGAGGACAAAACCTATTATTTTGAAGGTTTAATGAATAGAATATGTAAATGTGACTGAATTAATTAGTGGAGCATTATTTTCCCCTTGCAAAAGCCACGTCATATATCTCCCCAAGATTTCTATTTTTCTGGGAATCCATGACACTATCATTCTTTCCAGGTGTTGCCATCCTGACAATTACAGGGATACGAATTGCTACTCTGAAGTTCCCAGGTTTGCTTCCAATTTCCTCCCAATGGACACTGTGTACTGGAAACCATTAGTCTTTGCTACCACATGTCAGCTTAGCATGACAGTTTGCACATTCTAGCCAGAAGTTTCAGCAGGGTCCCTGATGACTTTATATATGGTCTGTCAATTAAATACAGAGCATATTCTTTATTTACTCAGTACAACTTTGTTGGTAGATGTCAACCTGCCATTGTTTGTGCATCCCTGGCTATCCTTTAACGATGGTCTTACAGCTAGTGCTCGACATACGACAATTGGTTCTGACAGACCAGTCGTAACATGATTTGGTCGTAAGTTGAGGAGGCTGTATGTACAGTACTGTGAAATGATGTTATAAAAATCTTTAAGTCATATTTTATCATAGTTTTTCTTCATTATTGTTATATATCATAATTTAATTTGTTCATTTTATGCCATTTGTATCATCTCTATACCATTTTGTTTCTTATTTTTACATTCGTCAGGTTTAAGTAAAACACTGCATTACCAGTACAACTGGTTTAATATTTGCAAAGACAATGATCTCTTGGTAGACATCTTGGGAGGAGTTTGATAAAAAATATCCAAGACACAAAACACAAATTGCTGTACCGAGTCTGGGATAACAGTTGAAATGGTGCACGCGGAGATGGTAGTGCTGCCGGAAGCTGGTCCAGACTCTCCTACACCCAGCTGGGCAACACTTGCACTGCCAGAAATGGAGCAGTCATGGCTAGCAGTTGTGGTTGTAAAGTCAAATGGTCTAAGTTGCATAGGTTGTAAGTCAATCAATATTTGTATTCCTCACTTTGACAATCTCTTCATATACCCCATTTCTCATTCTAGCTTGCCAATGTGGGCTATAGTGCATCCACTTATCTTTTTATGTGACACACATTGTTCCTTAGGTTCCTAATAAGGTCATGGTATATGACTTCAGGTTCCCTGTGTTCTAGTTCCTGTAAATGATTCCTATTTCCTTTACCAGTTTGTATTAATATGTGAGGATAAACAATATGGGACAGAATTGGAATTCTGACACATCATATATCATAAAATAAAAACTACTGAGTGTAGCCTTAATCCCTTAATTTTATTTATTAAGATCACAGATATATAATTAAAGTGCATACCAACTGTTCAAATAATTCCATATATTTATCCTCATATTGTTTTTAAGCACAGAAAATAATGAAAACAGCTAAATGCACTGAGATAGTATATGCATTGACTTAGTTATGGTATATACAGATAGTGTACTAAGTAGCCATTAAAAAATTATTATTTTTATCTGTAGATTTTAACAGAAAAAGACATTTATTATATATAATATGAATAAAAAACCACATACGATTACATGTAGAAAGTTATCTTATTTTATGATAATTTTTAAATGTAATTCTATTTGAGTAATAGAATTTCAGGTGTCTTTAATTTAATTTTTACTATTTTATATTTTCTGGTAAAGAAAGCACATTGAAAATTCAGAATACTTGCTCTCTTTATTTAGGACTACTTGTCCTGGGTATGATATGCTAAAATTTTGAAAATAAAATATTAGTAACACAAATGATTAACACTATATATTTAGAATGTTTTCATGAGATGTTGCAGAACAAAGCAAAGTAGGTAAGCCAAACTTTCCATCATTTCCTCTGAATTAGCAGCCCTTGTCGGGCTAGAGAGAAACATATGAACCTCACTTATACCTAAGTCTAGTCGGGGTTAATTACACAATTGGTAACGTCACCATGACTAAATCAAATTGAAAACTCCAGGTTCACTCTTTCTGGGTTTATATTTAAACTTTATATCAGTGTAAAGCCAGAAGCCATGGCCAGGGCCACTATCACAGCAGCCTGGCCCATGCAGGTTCGCATTGGATTCGGACAGTAGGTAAAGAAACAATGGAGCCAAAAACTGATAGGCCATTTTCTTTAATTCTAGCTTGCACCTGGCGGGCAAGTAAAAACACACACTGGGCTCCAAAACCCACTCACATTCAGTGCTCACAAAGCTACTGACTTATCCGAGTTTCCTAGAATCAAAGGTTTCTAGCTCACCAGCCTTAGTCTCCTCAGTTCCCCATCTCCTTCCTTATCCCAGATACAAACTCTGCACCAACTCTCTTTTCACTCAGCACTCCGCCATCTTGGCTGCTTCTCCTGGCCTACTCCACGTGGCCTCCTTCTGCTCTCTGCTCTGCTCTCTCCTCTAATGATAATCTCAGGAACCCAAGAGCAAGCTCCTGTTCTGCCCCCATTTTATAGTGTAGATTCACAACCCCTAATTCAATATACAAAACAGGGAAGTCTCTAATACAAAGTCACTTCTCTGAGGCATGATTGGATTGTACCACCCCACATCAAAAAAGGGTGGGAAAGGCTTAATCCCAAAACCAAGCCCCAGGCTACAACGATCCTGCCTGCCCCCCAACACACATTAATATCACCTGGGCAACGACCTTCACATGGGCAGCGTTATCTTTTACAAAGTGAGCATAATATATTTTATCTGCCCAACAATCAGTTTTTAAAAATAGCTCCTTGGGTTTTATTTTATTTCTTTCCTTATACTCCCTGTTGAAAGAATCCACCATGCCCCACCCTCCAGTCTAATGTAGAAGGTCATCATTTAGACTTCTTATTCCATATTAATTAAAGGAAAGGACAAACTACTGCAGGAGGTGACAATTAGATCTGTCCTTATGTTCTTGCTGGCATACATCTTGACTTTTCCCACTAAATAACTAATCCTAATATGGTGTGTCCATTTTCCTTGCCTTTTATTTCATTCTCTTTTAATTTGGCAAGTCTCATCGGAAGCAAGGATGAATCCTTCCAACATCCAATGTTTGTTCTGTTTGTTTGTTTGTTGTTGTTTTTGTCTTCACAATCTGGAAAATTTCATTATGAAATCTAAACCTCAGTATTATGCCACCAACACATTTTGTATGTTAATTTGCCAAGAAGATAAATCACATTTTCTCATGTTTCCAGAATCTCCCGGATTATAGGGCATCCCACGCTTGCTCCCTGGACGCTCTACACTGGAGCCCCATCTGGTTTTCTTTTCTCAACATGGTCCCCTGAGATCTTTTTTAATTTGAACTATATTAAATTCATCAAACTTCTTAATGAGCCTTGGGCACTGTTCGACTTGGGTGGTGGTCTCTCCCGGACAGTAGGATAGGGGAATCTGAACGGCCTCAGAATAGTACTTGTGGACGCTCCCGTCAGGTCTAAGCACTGTTTCACATTATGTGAATGTCATAAATAACTTGGTTTGAAAGGGTCAATGTTTTCTTATCTTGAACAGAGTCAAAGGGCAATTCACATTTATCTAGGAAATGCACCTCACAGATGCTAGTCTTAAAAGCTCCTCAGGGGATGGGTGGGGAAATACTATTATCCTTACATAATTCTAAAAACCTGGGGGGTAGAGAACCAACTGCACAAATTCTTCCCTTTCCTTTTCATCAAGGCCACGGCAAAAGACAAAAAAAAAAAAAAAAAAAAGTCACCACTCGTAATTTCATTTTTCTTACAATTCACAGTTTCTTCTCAATAGTATATACTTTCCTATGTCTTAGTTCATTTCCTTCAGGATACGTTTTACTTCTGCACAGAGTAGGCTTTAAAGAGCAGAAGCCAACGGTCGTCTTTTGTTCTATATTGTTTTGCTGTGATGAACTGAGATCTGACTTCAGAAATTTAACTCAACTCAGAATTTTTTTAAAAAAACATATTTTTTTTTTTAAATACATTTTAAAGGCCCCCTACATAGTCTACAGCTGTCTGGAAAAGTTCCTGGATGAAAATCATAGATGAAGTCTGTGATATCTCCCTATTGAATATGAAGTCCACCACCCAGTTTTAGTTCACGCTATCTGCTCCTCGCCAAATTCCATTTCCTTTAGACTATGAGCCATATCCATTTGTTTATGTTTGAAGTCTGGGAAAATCAGTTTCTACATACCAAAGAGGTTGAATTTTACCGATTCACTTCAAATAATTGACAAATGTTAGCAAAATTCTTCTTAAAACGTTCTTAGGTCATTTATATTTTATTGTTGACTTTTATAACTGAGTAAGAGGTGTTCTTTTTCCTTTAAGTTAACTTTGTTAGGGTATATTTTACATAAAATAAGATGCACTTATTTTAAGTGTGTAGTCTGATCGATTTTTTTATAAATAGATATGTCCACATCGCAATCAATCCAGTAAAGATACAGAATAGTTCTATCACCCTAAAAAGTTCCCTCTGCTTCTTCCAGAGTGCATATTTCTAAGATGGGCCTGTGGTTGGCACGTGCAGGGAGCTAAAAGAAAGCCACTGTGTCTGGTTTAGTGAAGAAGGACAAGAAAAGTGGAGAGAAAATCAGAGTGGGCCTGATCTTGCATGAAATAAAAGTAGAATTTCCTTTATTTCCAATGTAAAATAGCCATTGGAATCTTATACACTGAGGAATATGATGCTCTGATTTACATTTCATTTTCTTCTCATATCCATTTGTCCAATACTACACTTTCTACCTAGCCTAGATCCCCTCGTCGGATGCTTCCCTGATCCTATCCACAAGAATCTGTGGGAAACTGTTTACCCCTTGAACTTGCATACATTGTGTCTTCCATTACTGACGTTATTGTATCCATTCTACCTCCTAAGCTGTAAAAGGGATAGAAGTTATATAGGTGAAATATACACTGAAAAGTTTTGTAGAGTAGGATCCTATTTAAAATTGCTTAACTACCCTGTCCTAGATTCACTGAATCATACCTATCTATCCCAGAGCAGGTAATTCAAATAAAGAATAAACACTTTTATTCTTTTGATAGAGTAGTCATATTTAAAAACAAAACAAAATACCTACTTTTATATATTGTATTTTTATCCTAAGCAAATTATAGACATCAGTTACTAATTTTATTTTGACCTTTCCCACCAGACTAACCCCTCATCCCACATAGACATAGTTAGAGTAACTATAGGTGCCATCTTTTGTTTTCAAACTGTTCAGGTTTGAATGATCGATTACACAGGGGCAAAAGTAGGTTTATAGTTGTTTGTATAGAAAAATGATAAAATAAAATAACAATGATTAATAAATAATAACACAGGAATAAACTCTGTGTTATGCATACTTGCAGTTGTAAACCACCTTGCACCCCACCTTGTATATACCCCGAATTATAGTAAAATTGTAACTTGCTTTTTTCATTTTTATTCAGCGAGAGGAGGAAAGGCAGAGACAGACTCCTGCATGTGCCTCCAATGGGGATCTGCCCCAGCAAGTCCAGTAGGGGGCAATTCTCTGACCATCTGGGTCATTGCTCCATTGCTCTGCCACCAAGCTCTTTTTAGCACCTGAGGTGGAGGCAATGGTGCCATCCTCAGCACCCAGGCCTACTCTTTCTAATCAAGCTATGGCTGCAGGCAGAGAAGAGAGAAAGAGAGAGAGAGAGAGAGAGAGAGAGAGAGAGAGAGAGAGGGAGAGGCAATAGGGAAAGGGGTGGAGAAGCAGATGGGCACTTCTCCTGTGTGCGCTGACTGGGAATCAAACCTGTCACATCCACACACTGGACTGATACTCTACTACTGAGCCAACTGGCCAGGGCTGAAATTGCAACTTCTAAAATATATTTTCACACTGACCAGGACATTAAATTTTATAATTGTTCTTTAATACAGGACTGTCCTAATTAGCAATTTATTGCTAAGTAGTTATATGAAAAGTGGGACAAAATAGAAAAACAATCATTTGCTAACTGCACACTATCTAGCATTACTCTAGACCAGTGATTCCCAACCTTTTCTGGGCCACAGACCGGTTTAATGTCAGAAAATATTTTCACGGACCGGCCTTTAGGGTGGGATGGATAAATGTATCACATGACCAAGACGAGCGTCAAGAGTGAGTCTTAGATGGATGTAACAGAGGGAATCTGGTCATTCTTTAAAAATAAAACATCGTTCAGACTTAAATATAAATAAAATGGAAATAATGTAAGTTATTTATTCTTTCTCTGTGGACCAGTACCAAATGGCCATGGACCGGTACCAGTCCATGGCCCGGGGGTTGTGGACCTCTGCTCTAGACACTATAGCAAGTACTTTATAGTATACTATTTAATTTAATAACTACCAGGCTCAGTAAGTGACGCTTGCATTAGCAGAAGAGGAAATAGTCTCAGATAATTAAATTAACTTTCCCAAAGTCACCTAAGCAGTAAGCGTGCCCAGGTCTTTACAGTGCCAGACCGATTCAATACTCCTAATATACAATATCTCCTTAAAATAGAACTCCCTGTCTAGGAGAAATAATGTAAGAACTTTAATAATATGAACAGCAAGAGGAAAGGGAACTGATATTAATTCCTAATACCTACTACTCACTAAGCTAGGTACTTAAAAAATTACCTTTTTGTGTGTGACATAGACAGAGAGAGACAGAGAGAGGGACAGATATGGAGAGACAGACAGGAAGGGAGAGAGATGAGAAACATCAATTCTTTGTTGTGACACCTTAGTTGTTCACTGATTGCTTTCTCATATGTGCCTTGACCGGGGTAGGGGGGTGGCTACAGCAGACCGAGTGACTCCTTGTTCAAGCCAGCGACCTTGGGCTCAAGCTGTTGAGCCTTGCTCAAACCAGATGAGCCCGTACTCAGGCTGTTGACCTCAGGGTTTCGAACGTGGGTCCTCCATGTCCCAGTCCAATGCTCTATCCACTGGGCAACTGCCTGGTCAGGTAAAATATTATCTCTTTTAATTATTCCAACAATCCCCCCAAAAACAAATTATTTTTTTATATTTGATTGAAAACAAGGTTCAGAGAAGTTAAGAAGCTTCCTCAAAGCCACACAGCTCACTGAGGCAGAGTTGGGATTTAATTCAGCTATGTCTGGTTCAGACACCTAAATTCTTTGCACCTCACTATGCCACTTTTAGAAAGGAAAGTTGGCATAATCTCCTAGAACTCGACTTAAAAGGTGCATAATGTGTTCAGCAGAAACTTTCATCTAGAGGTGAAATAGAACAATCTTACAATAGCAGGAAGAGGGGAAGTAATCTCTCTCTCTACTTGTTCTGTGTCTTTAAAAGAGGACATGGTTGTCAAGTATCATAGAATTAATGACCTCTTTTAATGGAAACATAAGAAGCTCTATATGTCAGGACCCCCAGCCACAAAATAGGAAATGGAGCTGTTTACAAGAGAAATGAAGTTGCTTTCTCTGGGGAGAAACGAAAAGGAACAAGAACAGGCAATTGATCAAGAGAAGACTGAGGGGTGATAAAAGAAGTGAAGTCACAGAAGCCCTTGGCATACTAGTTTGAAGAAGAAGGTATTGTCTCCAGCCACGCTTTTTGCAATGAATTTCTTGACATATGTCTCTTAAGTTCTAACTTTAACCACACAGGTGTTTTCATCTAGAGCTAACCCCTCTTTTTCCGAGGATAAAAGGGTCCCTTTGGACTTTTTATCTGACTGGCCAATCAGAATGCACATGTATTTTATTACTGGGTTTAACCAAATTGTTCCCTGCTCTCTATTTTTCCAGGCAGGATGTGCTGCTACATGTGTGACTTTTCACTGATTATACTCAGAATTAATTTTGAAATCTTTAAAAGGTAGGCCCTCACTAAAAACTCCTAATTTCAATTAGATTACACTTAACAATAATCCAAATAATTCTGAGTAAAGTAATAGGCACCATAAATTGATTTAACATGTGAAAGTATATCTTAAAACATTACAGAAAGTTAATAGTTAACTGATGACCCTTATGATACATAACTTATTGTGTATTAATTAGATTAAAATCTCACAAACAAGAACTAGGTGATTATAAAGGTAGTATAACAATCACAAAGGCATTACATGATCCATAATATATCTGCAGTGGTCATATCATTAGATGGCACAGAGAATTTTCAGAATTAAAAAAATAACAGTGGTAACTTTGACACTAAATTATACATTTTTTTTCTTTTTTCTTTTGTATGGGAGAGACAGAGAGAATCAGAGAGAGTGACAGACAGACAGGAAGAGAGAGAGATGAGAAACATCAATTCTTCGTTGCAGTTCCTTAGTTGTTCATTGATTGATTTCTTTTTTTTTTTTTTTCATTTTTCTGAAGCTGGAAACAGGGAGAGGCAGTCAGACAGACTCCCGCATGCGCTCGACCGGGATCCACCCGGCACGCCATGGGGCGATGCTCTGCCCACCAGGGGGCGATGCTCTGCCCATCCTGGGCGTCGCCATGTTGCAACCGGAGCCACTCTAGCGCCTGGGGCAGAGGCCAAGGAGCCATCCCCAGCGCCCAGGCCATCTTTGCTCCAATGGAGCCTTGGCTGCGGGAGGGGAAGAGAGAGACAGAGAGGAAGGTGCGGTGGAGGGGTGGAGAAGCAAATGGGCGCTTCTCCTGTGTGCCCTGGCTGGGAATCGAACCCGGGTCCTCCGCACGCTAGGCCGATGCTCTACCGCTGAGTCAACTGGCCAGGGCATTGATTGATTTCTTATATGTGCCTTGACCAGGAGGCTACAGCAGACGGAGTGACCCCTTGCTTGAGCCAGTGACCTTGGGTTCAAGCTGTTGAGACTTGCTCAAACCAGATGAGCCCGCACTCAGGCTGTTGATCTCAGGGGTCTCGAACCTGGGTCCTCCACATCCCAGTCCAATGCTCTATTCACTGCGCCACCTCCTGGTCAGGCTAAATCATACATCTTAATAAAGAATAAGCATCTCTTTGCCTATGTAGAAACAGCACACATCAGCGTGAGACAATCAAGGTGAAGATTTTTTTTTCTTTGTAGTATTTTAGAATTAGCATTCACCTGGCATCCCCTAGGGAGTTTAGAATTTCAGTGCCTCAAGGCGGCCACTTCTCAAAACTGATGTGAATAAAAAACCCTAAACCATATGTCCCAGATAGTTTCTCTTCTGGAATCTATTGGAGGACCATTTGTTTAAAAGACACCAGAGCCTGACCTGTGGTGGCACAATGGATAAAGCATCGACCTGGAAATGCTGAGGTCGCCGGTTCGAAACCCTGGGCTTGCCTGGTCAAGGCACATATGGGAGTTGATGCTTCCAGCTCCTCTCCCCTGTCTCTCTCTCCTCCCTCTCTTTCTCCTCTCTAAAATGAATAAATAAAAAAAAATTTTTAAATAAATAAATAAAAGACACCAGAGAAATTCAGCAACATAATGGGACCCTTTGTTTTTTGTGATTGGCCATAAAATACCTTGGAATAATGTAGATGTCATCTCTAGTGGTGTTAGAGGAGAGAGCAGGGAGGAAGAGAGGCATGCCAGGCAGGCCGCAGAGTCCTTTGACTTTGTGGATTAAGAGAAAGTGGCCACAACTTGTGTATATGGCTTCTATTAACGATTATTTGGAAGTACTGCCTAGAATATAGGGAAAGAATAATAGAGAACAGTGAGACTATTCTATGGAACACTATGTTTATCTATCTATCTATCTATCTATCTATCTATCTATCTATCTATCTATCTATCCATCCATCCATCCATCCCTCTGTCCATCCGTCCATCCATCCATCCATCCATCCATCCATCCATCCATCCATCCATATATCCAGCTACCCGTCCATCTATCTATCATCTGCATTTACAATATCAGTATCATCTGAAGGTCACCCCAATACACCAAATATTCTTTTAAGTACAAAAGAATGCAGCAGAATGTTAAAGGATGCTTTTCTACAAATATAGATCAGCTCATCAGAGCCCTGATATGTGCTTGCCCAGAATTAAACCATTGCTTCATGGGTCTTTCTTATATATGCTTCTAGAGAACCCAACTAAATAACAGTAGTTTAAAGTAGCTAAGAAATTTTCAAATAGACTAATGTAGTCTAAAGTTAAATGTTTCTATATCCAGCTATTTTTTATTTACCTATTATAAGAAGAATAAGAATAATAAAAAGGTCTCTGTGCCTGCTATAGCCCAGGAGACATATTTTGGTCCTTATTTATTACTGTATTTTGTTGCTGTGTTGCTTT
Organism: Saccopteryx bilineata; assembly: GCF_036850765.1. Taxonomy (NCBI): domain Eukaryota; kingdom Metazoa; phylum Chordata; class Mammalia; order Chiroptera; family Emballonuridae; genus Saccopteryx; species Saccopteryx bilineata. The sequence continues at coordinate 35,656,835 of NC_089496.1, forward strand.
TGCTGTTTGTTACAAACATTTATTCCTGTATTCACTTCATACTCTGCTGTGGCATTTTTCAGACCTCTGGATGTAGATCTGACAGTGGAGATATATCAGGGACTGATTTTCCAAAAGAAAATCATGCATGAAAATGGAAATATATCATATTTAGAAACTACCTTGAAAAACTCATTTGCAATCCTACTTATTTTTCAGTCACTTTTGCACTACTCAGTGACTTGCATATGGAAAAAAAAATATTTTTTAAGTTTTTTTTTTGGGGGGGTTACTATGTCAGCTTCAAAGGTGTAAACGTTAAACTCTTATCTGTAATGAAAGCAACACTGTGCTTCTCAAGATTCACAGATCCCCAAGGAGGTAATGCCAGAAGTTTAAATATTACTCATTGCATTTATACACTTGATGCCTCTTGATATGTTAAAAAGTAAAACAACAATAACAATAGCTTTTTTATAAAGCATTGTTATGACCTCACTGTTCTCCAGAGCATCAGCCAAAATTGATATAAGGTCAGGATAACATGAGATGTGTTCATTGATAAAGCGACCTCTATAAATGAATCTTCCAATTTCTCATTTGTATGTTTCTCCTGTTTGGAAAGAATTAATATGTAGAGAAAACCCAACTTAAAGAGTGTTTACTCAACTGCAATGGAGGCTTTCTTTAGAGGAATTCCTTTCATTAAATGTAGACCAAATCTAAGCTCATATTTTTGAATATGGAAATTCTCCTGGTAATGAAAGTTATACTTAGTAAATGTGGAATGTGTGTTTCATATTTTAAGTGTTCTTGAAAATAATAACGATGCCAGTGAACTTCAAGATGATGAAATTTAATGGGCCCTGGAGTCTGAACAGATCTTACTGCCTGGATCCAAAAACTGAACTTGCAACCAGAAGTGTTGTAGAATCAGCGCAGATCATAAGAGAATCGTAGCTCTGGTAGGGAAAACATGTGTGCCATTCAGAGGAGCCTCTGGCTGGTGGAAGTGATTGAGGAATTGAGAACTTTGGCTCTGCTGAGTGTAACTGGGTGCTAGACAGGATTCCACTAGGAAACTTGCACTGAGATTAGAGTAGTTTTTAACAGATGCCAAGAAAAGCACAGTTGGTGTTGCTAGGGCCGACTGAGGCATGCAGAGTGAAATCATTAGACATCATACAAGATTCAAAAAGATGAGGAATTATCTAACGCTCAGTGTTGTCTGTAGTCTTTGGACCTGCTTTTCTTGTTTGCTTTCTTTTTCCTTGCCTTCTCCCTGTCGTGGTCAGAGGTTGACCTACAGCTAGTTTCAGTATCTGAATTCTCTGGCACTAATGTCATCTGGCCTGGGAATTCCAATTAATTATATTTTTTTTGTGTGTGTGAAATAGCTACTATCTTAAAGCAATTCATTTATACTGGCAGAAGGTCAAAGCCAGTTTCATAGTTTTGAGTGCCTAAAAAAATTGGAAAGTTTTCCCTTCTCATGTCTTGACAATGAAAGCAAGTAAGTAGTACTAAGAGGACTTGTGGGGCTTCTGGCATTGCTGGTCCTTGTTTTGGTAACAAAAAGGAAAAGGAATGGTTTGGAAAGACATCAGAAATTTGGCTCTTACCTGGATGGATCATGTCAGGTTTTGTTGATGTTGTGTTTTATTTGTTTTGTTTTGTTTTTATTTCACTGTACTTAATTTATTTTTTGGACACTGCTCTAATTTCACAAAGTGGTTGTGAAAATACTGCTGACAGCTCAGTTTACACCTGTGGGTTATTGAGGTCATTAGGAGATTGGGTCCACTGTAGGTGAACACCAAGAATCTGGGAAGAGGCAATGGGCACTGAGATGGTATATTAAAAAGAACTGATATTATGTTAAAAATTCATACTTTTATGTAACACAAGATACCACCCATGCTAATATTTTCCAATCAAAATAGTTACAAGATAGTTCAAACTTCAAATGTAGTGGGAGGCTGAGAAAGAAGTCAACCATGTAAATTAACATTTATTTTTAATCTTCAAAAATATTTGTAATTACAAAAAATAAAAAATTAATATATTTTCAATTTAAAATTAAAGTCTGAATTATTGCCAAATAATGAGTGGGTTATTGCATTTTCCATAGAGTCAGGGAGAGAAGGGAATCAAACCAACCAACTGAAAACAGTGATTTATTGAACAGTAGTTTGTTGATGGAAATTTAGGAATTAAACTATACCTATGACCTATGATTTAGAAAAAAAGAAAGTTCACCTATTTATTCTTTTCACATTATATGATATAAAGCCCTAGACTTTTAGAAACTCTCAGGATTTCCTTACAGCTATGTGCCTCACTATAAAGGGGGGGGGGGGAGACAGAGAACAGTGTACATAGATCGTCTACTTTTTTTTAGATTTTTTTTTTATGTATTCATTTTTGGAGAGAGAGGAGAAAGAGAGAGAAGTGGGGGAGGAGCAGGAAGCAACTCCCATATGTGCCTTAACCAGGCAAGCCCCAAGTTTCAAACCAGTGACCTCAGCATTCCAGGTCGACATTTTATCTACTGCACTACCATGGGTCAGACCAAATTGTCTAGTTTAAGTCTGGTCTTTTACACACATTCTGGATTTAATGCCATTAAAGAAAACATTATAGGTATCTTTATAGGGAATAAAAACATGAATATCAAAGGGAAAAAATGGCTCTGGCCGGTTGGCTCAGTGGTAGAGCATTGGCCAAGCGTGATGGGTTCAATTCCTAGCAGTCAGGAGACTGCTAGGGCACACAGGAGAGCACCCATCTGCTTCTCCACCCCTTCCTCTCTTGCTTCTCTCTTTCTCTCTCTCTCTTTACCCTTCCTGCAGCCATGGCTTGATTGGAGAGAGTTGGCCCCAGGAACTGAGAATGGCTTCATGGCCTCCACCTCAGGCACTACGAAAAGCTCAGTTGGAGCAATGGAGCAATACCCCAGATGGCCAGAGAATCAACCCCTAGTGGGCTTGCTGGGTAGATCCTGGTCAGGGCACATATGGAAGTCTGTCTCTGTCTCCCTTATTCTTACTGAATGAAAAAAAAGGGGGGGGATATATCTCTAACAAAGCTATATTATTAATAAATGGCGAACTTCAGATTAAAAAAAAATTATTCCTATGCACAAATCCATATTTGATTTACAGTGGTCCCTTGTCTATTGCGGAAGTTAGGTTCTAGAACACCCCACAATAAGCGAAAATCCGCAAACTTAGTGACCTTATATATATTTTATTATTTATATATATTTTAAGGCTTTATAAACCTTCCCCACACTCTTATAAACCTTTCCCACACCGTTATTAACCTTTCCCACACTCTTATAAACACTTCCTATGCTCTTAAACACTTTCAAAATAATTAAGATAATAAATATATAAAAATACCTATATACCACAAAGTCCCGTGATATAGAGAAAATTCCGTGTTACAAAATTAGATATATACAATTTTAAAATCCGCGATACAGTAAGACTACAAAAAGTGAAATGTGATATGGTGATGGACAACTGTACTTCTACTGACAAGCTAGAAGTGGAAAGAAATTAAACATGATCCTTCTTGATTATTTCTATATAATAGAAGTAAAAACAAAGAAATGGCCAGCTCTTTATTAAATTTCTAGTTATTATCATTTTTTTCAAAGAGGTTATTTTTATCTTCTAATGCATAATCTTAGTTTTCATTATAGAGGCATTAGTCATTTTCTGTGGCCAAAGATTTGAGAAACACCTCAGTGACCCTGAATCAGTTAAATAGAAATATATTGTAGATAATATGTTTATTACTGATTAAGGATAGATGTTAGTCAATTTTTATAGGCAGGAATAAATCAGCAAGTCCATAAATAATTATAATACCAATAATTACTTAATAGTTTTTCATATTCCAGGCATTGTACTGAACTCTTGAATCAACTTGACCATTGACCACAGACTCATTCTTAGGCAGATCAGTTTTAGGAAACAGTAGATTCAAAAATATTGCAATTAATTGCCACATAACTCTCTGTACTGTTAATACCTCCTATGATCAGAACCTCTTGTACACTTTTATTACCGGAGGCGCTCTCTCAAAAAAGAGACAGAAATGTTTTGACGGGTAAACACTGGAGGACAAAAAACCTGATTACACTATGCACCAGTGACAGACAGACAGACAGAGCCATACAGACATACTGAGAGAAAAGAAGAACATTGTAAAGAGAAATAAGGCATATGGAAGAAAATAATCAATCTAATACGTACTGTTTTACTAGTATGTGAAAGAAAATAACCTACTGTATACTATTACTATTTCCTAGATTTACAGTGCTAATAACAGAATGATTGTTCATTTTTACAAAACATTTGGTTTGCGTTTGATTGGTATTTTTACCATAAAGGCTATCATATATACTCTTAACTTATATTTAATTATATAACATATATGTAAATTTTAATAATTTTAATAAACTCTTAAAATTGAAGCCAATATTGCTTAGTTTTTTTAATTTCTTCTATAGGTATCAGTTGAAATGGTGACTTAGATATAATCACATAAACAAAATTATAACCCCATTTCTCAGAATGTGTTCATTTAGTCATTTATTCTTTCAATAAGCACTTAGTACCTCAAATGCTCCAAGAATTACTCTAACTTCTGGACATAATAGTATTGAACAAGACCAAATCATTGCCTTTATGAAGCATTCTGGAGGAGCAGAGAAACAATAAATAAATTAATTAATTAATTTGACTTTTCTGACAGTCTATTGCACTTTTGATCAGAATATCCCCAAAGATTATTCCTGATCATACAAAAGAGCTGTTGGGTTTGACCTATTTCTATCCCTGAGAACAGCAAGAGTGTTCATGTATCATACAGCCTCCTTGACTTTGTTTTGCAATCCCTGAGTAATACATATAGTACTAAACAGCAACAAACACCAGCGATGAACTTCGGCTTGGGTATTTTTATTTTGAAAAATCTCAGATTTTACTTCTTAAGAGCTTCTATTTTTCTATCTGATATCCAGAAAACAAGCCCAAGAATCTCTACCCGCCAGATTTTATTGACAGTACCTATATATCAAAGTAAAATTCCATCTTCTGGAAGTCTCCCAGGATTTTGAAGATTCCTGGTCTGCCACGAATTTTTCTTACTCTCTTTAGGGATAAAGCTGGGGCCCTGTAAGCCAGGTATTGGCTCAGTTTCCTTGGGAGAAATTTGGAGGCATTAGCTCCATAAGCAAAGCCTTTTCCCCCCGTAGAGGCAGCTTGTCATACCTGCTTAAGAGTTTTAGTCTCAAACACAAAGGCAAACCTTGGAGTACATATTCTTATTGTGCTTGTACAAATATTTCCATAAAAATTAAGGAGACATACTAAATGTTTGAATTCTGGACAGGGGACTTAAGGAGTTAAATCGTGCCTCCCCAAAATACAAAAAACATTGAGGTCCTAATAGCTTATTTGGAAACAGGCTCTGTGAAGATGTAAGTAACTAAATTAAGAATTTCAGGTTAAGATCATCCTGGATTAGGGATGGGCCCTAGATCCAATGACTGGTGTACTTACAAGAGGAAGGAGATTTGAGGCACAGACACAATGAAGGGAAGCCCACGTGCATACAGAGGCAGAGATTGAAGTGATGGATATATGTCTACAATCCAAGGAATGCCATGGAATGTCATGGAATGCCCGCTGCCATCAGAAACCAAGAGAGAGGCATGGGACAGAGTCTTTCAGAGCCTGAGAAGAAATTAACTCTGCTGACATTGATTTTCAGACCTCTGGCTTTCAGAACTGTAAGGGAATAAACTTCTGTCATTTTAAGCCACCAAGTTCATGGTAATTTGTTATAGCAACCTGAGTAAAAACTAATATAGATGGTCAGCAAGAACCAAATATTATTTTTAAATGCTATATTTTAGCTTTAAAAAAAGAGGAGATTTTACTAAATTATATGCACTCACAGGGATAGGTTAAAAAGAAAGAGAAAGAACTTTTTCCTCTAGAAAAAAAAAAAAAGAAACTTAAAACAATACCAGCAGTATTCCAAGCAAATAATCACAGTAAAGTTTTCTTCATCAGTTTATTCAGTCCCAGGAAATAAAGTCCCATTCTACTGGATCTTGGGTCAGTGGTCTAATTTCAGGAAGCACTCTACTAGGGTGGTATGAAAGCTGTGTGTGATGTCAGTGCTAGAGCCTGTGCTCATATCTACTCTTTGAAGTGTCAATCATTTAAAGTCTCAGAGAACCTCTGTTGATGACACAACTCTGGCCAGTAGCCCATGGCAGAGACTTGAACGCAAGCATCAGAGTAAAACAAAACTATGCAGAGACATAATGCCTTTTATTAATTTATCACCCAAATCAATAATGTTATCATCATAATCAAAACTATCTCAAGAATAGAAATAAAAACTCTATTGTGGTTGTGGTATATCGAACTATTTTATAGAAAATTTTATCAATTTTTCCACTGGGAATATAAATTTATTATGGATAGAGAAGGCACTGACAAATTTTCAAGGACTTCCCATATTTCTAAAATATTTAAGTTAACATTATTTTACCTAACATTATTTTACCTACATAATCTAGGAAAAGTTGAGCATCTATCTCTCTTGTAGTGACAACTTTTCACATGCAACTCTTGTAATAGTAACAGATCATATGAATAAAAAGTTATCTCACATTTCTTTATTTTAAGGTAATAGAACCAATCTATGTGATTTCTTGGGAGACCTCTAGGATATCTCAAAATATTGTTTTAGGAATGAAGTATATCCTGAAAATATTTTCATCCTTTTCTTAATTCAAGAAAGTTTTCGGGAAGGCAGTCAGAAGAGTTGTGAGAGGCAACTTGAGTACTTTAATGAAATAGAACACTGAGTGTCTAAGAAACAATTCTTAGTTACCTGTTTACTGTAATCATAGTTATAATAAAGGTTTTCAAAACAAATCTAGATGATATCACTGTTAGAACTTCAGCTTTTTGTAACTGAAAAAAAACACTTTTTTTTGTTTGTTTGGTTTTGTATTTTATTAAATAATCCAAGATGTAATAAAGTCATTGTAAAGCACAGAAAATTATTCTGAGGAGGCACAGTCTCTGCTACCTCAGCAAGTTTCAGGTCAAGAAAATCTTTTCATAATGTGGATGAAGGCATGACTCAGTAAACCAAAGAGGTGAGTCTACCAAAAATGAGCAAATGTTACTAAAATTTAAATACAGCATAGACTTAGGTATTATAAACCAAGATTAATAAGTTCCAACTTTTCAAGTTTTATTCTAAATTATGCTCTTTGTCATTTTGGATCAAACTGACTCTTTATTGTAGGACAACATAGGCCTGAGGACCCGTAGAGAATCCTTGGGAAGTCTGTGAAGTCAAAACTACTTTCATAATATCAGAATGTTATTTGTCTTTTTCATTTTTATTCTTCACAAGTGTGTTTTGCAATTTTCCAGGATCTACATGGTGTATGATATTGCAACAAACTGAATACAGAAACAGGTTAAGAATCCACCTACCATCTACTAATTCGTATGTTAAAGACATTTACAAAAATGTAAAGCAATGTCATTCTTCTAACTAAAAACGTGTTTTGTTTTTTAGGTGAAAGGAGGGAGACAGTGAGGCAGACTCTCTCATGCACCCCAACCAAAATCCATCCAGCAACCCCATCTAGGGCCAATGCTTGAATATTGAGCTATTTTTTAGCGCCTGAGGATGATGCACTCCAACGAAACTATCCTTAGCGCCCAGAGCCACACTTGAACCATGTTTCTCTGTCACAGTTGTTCCCTGTATAGTTTCAATCACCATACTAATAAATTTTAACCAGAGTAACTAACTAACTGAAGTCACAGGAAGCCTGTCCTGTGATGGTGCAGTGGAAAAAGTGTTGGCCATGGAACACTGAGGTCTCTGGTTCTAAACCCTGGGCTTGCCTGGTTTAGGAACAAATGGGAGTTGATACTTCCTGCTCCTTCCTCTGTTCTCTCTCTCCTCTCTCCAAAATGAATAAATAAAATCTTAAAAAATGATAAAATTTAAAAATGTAATTTGAATATATATTTGTAGGTCATCTTTTAATAGAATTCACAGAAAATCTGAACTATACTGACAGACAAGATAGTAACACCTAGATAATGACAATATGAAATAGCTCAGGAAGGTTAGAAGGACTAGACACACAGGAATACATGTTTTAGAGGTTAAAACAACTTCATTAAAATCACAAGTTATTATATAGAGGAATTCAATATTCACGAAGAGACAGGCTCTCTATTTTATGAATGTAGCCAGAAAAATCTAACAAGAGCACAAGAAGGAGACCTGTCAGAATCAGAGCCAAAGCAAATAAACTTCAGTTTGGAAGACATTAGACCCATTGGATAGCTACACACTCCTGATCATCTTATGCCTCCCTAAAGGGATGATAAAACCTGTACTCATCTAGTAATTCACTGATGCATTTAATGACAGAGGGGCGCTACAAGTGACGTGCATAGTAAAGATAATTTTAGCTGTGGTCAATTTTGTTTGTTTGTTGTTTTACTCTGACTTAAAAAAATCAACTAGTGTCAGTCCTGTTAATGGATCTATAATCAGAGTCTGGAGAATAGGAAGGAAATATCTATGAATATGAAAGTTCAACTTGATTTGAGGAATTTGTAGGAACCTCCTTGTACAGTCAGAGAAGGTGCCATAAACTACTAACAATAGCTGTTTACTCACCTGTTGGCTGAGAGAGATGCTACCATCTAGGCCAGTGGGAAATATCATATGAATGTAAAACAACACTGAGATGCCAAGTTTTTAATATTTTGTAAAGCATCTGAGAGAATAATATAATCACTATAGCCAATGCACTGGACTAGAGGTACTCACAGTAAGTTCTCAATGTCACTGATAGGTACTTGGAAACTGACTTGAAGTAAAGTGATGCATAAAGAGACCAACTTCACCAAAGATTAATTGATGTAAACAAGAGGTAAGTTCCTACAGCATATTTCTGGCCACAAAAACATCTAAATAAAGACTCAAAATACTTCTAATTTTAAAGAAAGAGATAAATAAATTAAAAATAAGTAAATGTATATGCCTACATTTAAGAAACAAGAATGAAAACAAGTCAGGTCATTCCTGTCCGACCTGTTTTTTCCGGTTCAGGGTTGAGGGTGGCCCGAGACTTCCTGGCAGCTCAGGCTGCATAGTGGGAGCCCAACCTGGACAGGATGCCTGTTCATCTTAGAATGTAGCCACACTCAATCACACTGGGACAAACGAGACACAATAGTTCAGCTCCCGTGTACATCTTTGGGCTGTGAGACCAAGATGGAAGACTTCTATGGCAAAGGAAGGACCTAGAGAAAACCCACGCAGTCATGGGGAGAACACACAAACTCCACACAGACAGTGGCTCTGCCGTGAATTCTCATCAATGTGTAAAAGGCTACTAATAGTTACAATAATGTGATGTCATTTGTCTCTTCATTCACTTAAATATTTAAGTGCTCATAGTATTTTAGGTACTGTGCTATATATAATTATACTATATAGTGGGCATACACAAATGAATAAAACAGAAAATGTCTTGCCTTTGTGGAGCTTACATTCTAGCTGGAGAGAGACACAGTACAATATTAAGTAAATAGACGTAAGTATATTATGTTAGTACTAAGGAGAATAATAAAACAGGGAAATGGGATGATGCAATTTGTAGTACCATGCTGAGAAAGGACCCACTGAGAGGCTGAAATTTACATCAAGACCTAAAGTAGGTGAGAGAATAGACTACACAGATAATTGGAGGAATAGAATCCTACTCAGAGAGAAAAGAATATAACAAGTTCAGTGAAGAAGAGAAAGGGGTCAGCTTGGACAGAAAGGATGAACAAAGGGGAGTCTTAAGAGATGAGGTCATAGAGGAAACTGGTGTCCATGAAGAGTGTTGGCCATTGGAGAAGACGAAACAGAGAAGTAATGTGATCTGTCTTACATTACAATGAGGTTATACTACAGACGTGTTAAGAATAGATTAGAATGGCCCTGGCCGGTTGGCTCAGTGGTAGAGTATTGGCCCAGTGTGTGGAAGTCCCAGCTTTGATTCCCGGCCAGGGCACACAGAAGTGACCATCTGCTTCTCCACCCTTCCCCTCTCTGTTCTCTCTATCTCTCTCTTCCTCTCCCACAACCAAGGCTCTGTTGGAGCAAAGTTGGCCTAGATGCTGAAGATGGCTCCATGGCCTCTGCCTCAGGTTCTAGAATGGCTCTGGTTGCAGAGGAGAAATGCTCAGATGTGACTAGCATCACCCCCTGATGAGCTTGCCAGGTGGATTCCGGTCAGGCACATGAGGGAATCTGTCTGTCTGCCTCCCCGCTTCTCACTTCGAAAAAATACAAAAAGAAAAAGATAAAAATAGAATAGATTAGGATGGTCAAAAGGTAGAAGGAAGAAGACCAACTATAAGGTTTTTGTAATAATCAGATGTGGGATATTAGTAAAATAATTAAAAAATGACTTAAAGATTCAACTTCAGAAAGCATGGAGTTACCACTTACTGAGACAGGAAAGAGGGGTAGATTTGGAGGATATCTATCAGATTCTAACATGAAATTTGAAGTTCTGAAACTCAAATTTGAAGTTTTGAAACTCAAATTTCAGATGTCTATGACATATTCAAATAGAAATCTCAGTCAACTGTATGTATCAGTCAGGAATTCCAAGGAGAAGGCCAGGATGGAGATATATATTTGGGAGATGCCATCCTGTAAATACATTTGAGGGCATCAGACCCTAGGTGAGCACCAAGGGAATGGGCAAATACAGAGAAAAATGGGACTGAACCTAACACTACTCCAATGTTTAGAGACTGGAATTGAGGAGAGACCAGTCAAGGAGACGAAGGAGGAGCAGCTACAAGAGGAAAACTAGAGGAGGCTCTGGAAGCCAAGTGAAGACTGGTTTAAGGAGAGGAGAAGGCTTCACTGTGCCCCGTAAAATGAGGTATAAGAACTGTGTATTGACTTAGAAGATAGTAGTGACCTTATTATAAAACTGCTTCAGTGCAATGGGCACAAAAGTCAAACTGAATCTATATTTATAGATATGTAACATGTTTAGAGCCTGTTTGAGAGAAATATTAGGGTATAAAACAATATATATTTGGAAAGTTTAGTATGCACTCATTAAACATATATATGTTTTTGTATGCATGTTTTTATAGACAGTATTTGTGTGCAGGTTTGGTAATAAAATACATAATAGGAAAAGTATGAAATAAAATCCAGTAAGATAATAATGGGGACTATATTTTAAGTAACATATTAAATTCTTTACTTTTTGTGTTTGCTCTGTAGCTTTTTCTAACAAATATCTATTACTCTTGAAATCACGCGCACGCGCACACACACACACACAGCCTAAGCAATTTACTTAAAAATACGGGAGAAAAACACACCATGAACAATAAGCTAATATGCATTATGGTAAAAAAAATATCTGTAAGATAAAGAATAATCTGAACAACTTTTGATTCCTCTGAAATAAGGAAATGTTTTAGAAAAAGGTTTGGTTGCAAAATACATTTGTATTTAAACACTTGAAATAGAGTTTCACAGTGTTCTTCTTACACTGTGAATTATTTAGTGAAATGTGTTCTTTTACTTAAAAATAAAAATCTGATTTTAATTGTTCTTAATGGTCTGAAATCAAGATGCTGCATTTAAAAACCTCTTACGAATATGCATTAGAAAGTTGGAAATTGATTATTTTTCCTTAGAAATTCACTATTCTTTCTTTTTCTACAGCTCAATAAGTGTTTAATGCAGTAAGACTTATATTTTACACATTTTAATAGTAATACTTCAAGAAGGCCTCAGTTTACCAAAAAGATCCTCAAACATAATCATGACCCAAGAAGCAGCTGTATTCCATTTCCAAAGAAAAAAATGTACACCATGCTGAGTTGTTTAAAAGAAGTAATATAGTGCTGAATTTTTTTCTTGTGATTTAGTTTGAAATACTGTGCCTAAAATGCTGAGCTTGAAGTCCCATAAAGCTTGGTATGCTTTGCAAAAAGCACTCTCAGCTTAATTTAGGCCAGGCCTCCTTTTGCTTTGAAGGAACAAAAATGAAACATTAACTGCTCCTGGCCTTTATTTTAGGAATTGACTTAAGATTTCCTCAGTAGTCATGGCGATGTTCATAGTAAACCTAGCTAATTCTTCAATGAATGAACAAATGAATGAATGAACAAACAAGTGAAATCAAAAGAAAACTGAGTCACATTTTATCTTAATATAATGTAAATGGCTTAAGGTCAAATATATTTTTCTTTCATGTAAGACAGTTTCCTTTTCAAGCTATAGTAGCTTCAGGCATGTACTATTGAATTTAGATCAAGTCTCACTATGCAGTGCTACCTGTCTAAAATCTAATATAAATTTTTTTTTTCGTTTTTTTAAAAGCTGGAAACAGGGAGAGACAGTCAGACAGACTCCCGCATGCGCCCGACCGGGATCCACCTGGCACGCCCACCATGGGCGACGCTCTGCCCACCAGGGGGCGATGCTCTGCCCATCCTGGGCGTCGCCATGTTGCGACCAGAGCCACTCTAGCGCCTGGGGCGGAGGCCACAGAGCCATCCCCAGCGCCCGGGCCATCTTTGCTCCAATGGAGCCTTGGCTGCGGGAGGGGAAGAAAGAGACAGAGAGGAAAGCGCGGCGGAGGGGTGGAGGAGCAAATGGGCGCTTCTCCTGTGTGCCCTGGCTGGGAATCGAACCCGGGTCCTCCGCACGCTAGGCCGACGCTCTACCGCTGAGCCAACTGGCCAGGGCTAAAATCTAATATAAATTTTTAAAAAGTTTATGGTTACTCTTCAGTCCAAATATATTATGGATCTTTAATCTTTCTTGGTATTTGTTATTCTTATATTTATACTCCTTGTTTTCTTTTATAAGAACTACCTTCTTCTCTTTTCATATAGTCACTCTGAAAATATTCTGTCTTCCAACATCTTTATAACCTGATCTGAGCACAAATATTAGGGGTGAAAAGCCAAATATCTCTTCTACCAATCTTATATAGAGAACAAGTTCAAGTTAAAAAAAAACCCAATCATATGGATTATAAATTCTATAAAATAATAGCTAAAAATATAAAGCAGTGAGGTATAGATAAAAGTCATTAAAGAGGATAATAAAAATACTTGAAAATATCCAATAATTCTAAAGAAACACAGAAAAGAACAAAAATAAATTAGACAAATAGAAATAAAATAGAACAATGGTATACTTAATTCAATAGTGTCAACAATAACATTAAATGTAAATGGATTAAACACTTCTATTTGAAGGCAGGGATTTTCAGAATAGGTTTTCAGAATTATCCAAATTTATGCTATTTAAATTGATAAAGTTGAACAAAGTTGGAGGACTTACCTGACTTTAAGAGTTATTATAAATATACAATATATAAGAGAGAATGTTGACATAAGAATAAATAGATGTACAGATCAGAATGGAGTTAAGAAACAGAACTAAATATGTAATACATAGAGTCAACCTATTTTTGAAAAGATGCTAAATTTATTTAATGAGAGAAAAGAAAGTCTTTTTCAAAAATGGCACAACATATGAAAAAAATGGATAAATATATGGGAAAAGAAATAAACCTTGACCCAAACCTCATCCCATTCACATGAGAGGAATTGTTAGCATAATATAATATAATTCTAAAACTATAAAGTAGTAGGGGGAAATAAAAGAGAGAAATATCTTTGCAAACTTAGGCAGGCAAAGATTTTTTATAAATAAAAGAGCACTCAATGTAAAACAAAAAAAATTCAAAAACTGGACTTAGTCAAAATTTTAAGATTTTGTTCAACAAACAGTATCAGAATATGGAAAATTAAGCCATAGAATGGGAGGAAATATTCACAATTAACATCTTACAAATAACTTGTCTTAATAATGCATAAAACTCTTATAAAATAATAATATAAAGGTAAATGAACAATTAGAAATGGGTAAGAGACTTCAAAAAGATGTGTGAATGATCATGTATATATTTTTATGATCTGAGAGATGCAAATTAATACCATATGAGATAATGCTTAATAAGCACTCACCAAAATTGTAAAAATTACACACATATACACAAACACGTGCACAACACACAAATAATTCAAAATGTTAGACAGGATACAGAACAACTGGAACGCTCATGCATTTGGTGCTAATGAGTTTTTAAATTGTAACAACTACCTTAAAAAGTGTTATTTTTGTATAAAGTAAAAGAGAAACCAATTTAATGATCCAGCAACTTTCTTCCTGCATATTTACCCTAGAGGAATTAAAGCATGGAACTACAAAAAGAGTTGTAGAAAAATATTCACAGAAACTTTATTTATTATAGTCTACATCTAGAACCAATTAATGTCTACCAATAAGTGAATGGGTAAACAAATAATATTTCCTACTCAGCAGGGAAAAAAGAAAATTGATACAAGATGAATATCAAAGACTTTATATTGAGCAAGATAAGCCTAACACAAAAGGATGTATACTGTGTTCTATTTTTATATTCGCCAAGTAATTAATGGCATCCTGAGGCATTAACACAAAAATAAAAACAGAATGGGCTGCTTTTGTAAGGCTAGGAGGAAACCTTCTAGGTTGGTGTAAATGTGTTATGCCTTGATCAATCTAAAGGTTATATGGGTCTATGTATAGACATTTGTCAAGAATTACCAAATTGTATACCAAAAATCGGTGCATCTTATTGTATACAAATTATACTTTGTTTTAAAATAAATTTAGTCATATCTTGGAACTCTTATTACTGGGTTTCACCTACTAGTTCTAGGGATATCAAGAAACACACCATCTTTGCTTTGCCCAGAAATCCTTAAAAAAAATTCTCTACTCATACTATGTGGCAGCAATATTGACCCTTTTATAGCAATTCAGCACAAATCATTTTTTAAAAAAAACATAATTATTTTTTTGTCTTAAAATAAAACCTGGAGGTAAGCAGGAAGGCGTCATTGTTTCATGTCATAAGTGAATAAATTGAAGCTTGTTAGCAGAACATAGGGAGAGGAAGAGAGCCTCAGTTTTCTGACCACTAACCAATTCAACTCTTGTTTTACTCATCTATACAAAAGAGTTACTTTCTTAAGGCATTGATTGATGGTGCCCATTCAACAATCACCCACTGATCTTCTGGTTGGACTACTGTGTTATGAAAATAAACAACACAATACTTCTGTCCTCAAGAAGATTGTAGTCTATAATTTATTCTGCTGCAGGACACTGTAGGATATCTGTTTTCAAAGCAGTGTACAGATTAAGATGTAAATTCTTTTCCCAATTATCTGGTCTGCTGAAATACAAGTAGATATCTTGATCAATAATCTATCAAAATGTATTACTTAGGAAAAATAAAAACTTTTGGACTTTAAATTTATCACTCATTCAACTCTTCAGACCTTGAATAGCAGTTTTTTATTGCAACAGAGCTACCCACTAAATGTGTGCCTTTATTTCTCAACTGGAAGTGGAGGCCTCAAAACCCCAGAAAGGAAACATTTGTTTTGGCCTTTTTTAGCTGTCCTCATTGAGAATATACGGACAGCTAGGAGAAAGAGGGAGCCTGTTAAGTTTCCGTAAAACCACCAACCCTCACACCACAGAACATTTTGTTCCTTTTGTTGGTTTTCAAATTCCCTTAAACTTGGAGGTGATGACAGGAACCAGAAGGGTTCATCAGTAAAGAAATGAAAAAGTTACCTTAGAGCAATTTGAAGCTTAGTTCGACTGTGTAATGTGTTTTATCTAATAAAAGAAATAGTTTCAATTGACTGTGAAAATTAAAACAACTTTAATTGTTTTGAATTGGTGACTCTACCAAAAATATCATTCAGCCATAATGTTGATTTTTTTTGTTAAATCCTAAAATATAGAATTATGATGTTTAATTTTGCATTTTAAATTACCAGAATAGGATATACCTATATTAAACTTTGTGTCTTATTTGCAAATATTAAATTTCATAGTTGTCTATAGAAAGAGTAGAAGATATACTTATTTTATATCACCATGCTGAAAGATTACAAATATCCCAAATTACTGTATGGAGAGTACTCTGCAGGAATTAAAACCCTCATTTGTAACTTTAGTGAATGTCAAGAGTGATTCTTATTTAATATTTTAGAGGAACTTAATACTAGATTTGTTACACATTTTTCATACAAATGTGATTTTCCATTGGTCTGCAGAATAAAAAAATCAATTCAGACTATAAATGTCATCATAATAATCACAAAAATGAGAATGATACAAAAGAAAGGTTTAACTAGCATTCTGTAAGAAAAGTCATGGGTGTTTGACTTTAAACAATTAATCAGAAATGATTAATGAGTATGTTGAATAACTTGTTAAGTCTTGAAGCCAACATGAATAAGAAACTCTGTTTAATAGGAGAACCAGTTTCCACTTCTACTTTCACCTCTAGCTGTGTGACCTTGGGTAATAAACAAACTTTAGAATGGGATGAGGATCTAAAGATTCGGTGAAGAGATTATCTTCAATGGCAAAGCTTGGTCACTTACACTAATGAGGACTCATAGCTTCATGAAGCAGATAATGTATTTTCTTAAATTGAGACTACTTTTGTTAAATAAAGTGATATACATGTGCATTTAGTTTTAATCTGTGCCCTAGGAACAATTAGTTAGTTTAAAGAATTCTAATCAAGACTACACATCATGGGGATGGTTAACTATTACTTGGAAAATCCTCATCAGAACCCTAGGCTGCAGAATCATGGTCATAACCAATTCAATTGTCCTGAGCCTTGTTCTCCTGCTCACTGCCAGATGGTATGACAATTAACCTAAGAAAAGTTACCAGTGAGTTTTCTGTGATGAAATGATTATTATGTATATATAAAACATGGACAGATCACTTCTGGTTGAATGAGGTATGAGAATCTTGAATTAGCTCAATTGATTAAAATGATGCCCTATGCTTAAGATTATGTCCCTCATTCTGACTAGCAGACTAACAATTCTGCTACTGGAAGGTTTTTGCATTTGTCTCATGGAATCCTTTTCTCTCAAGTCATTGTAAGGGTGTCCAAACAGACAAATAAACATTGTCAAGTTTTCCGTTGAATTCCTGATTTGTGTGTGTTTGCTAATAATATATGTGTGGCCAAATTTGGCCTATGACTTGTTTTATCATAAAAAACAAACAAACAGTAGTAAGGTTTTGGAGGCTACAGATATCTACCCAAAGGAATCCAATGATTATTTTTTTCCAGATTTATGGAGATCTAACTGACATATAACACTGTGTAAGTTTGCGGTATACGATGCAGTGATTTCATATACGATATATTGTGAAATTATTTCCAAAATAAGAAAAACTCAGTAATTCTGAGGGACTAAAATCAATTTAGGTAAGTTCACAGCAGCAGCCCTTACTGTATTTATTTTTGTGTTAATGTCTCAGAATGCCATTTACTAATTTGCAAAGAGAATATCAAATTTTAAGCTAACCAGAGCTTATATTAGCCGATGAACACATTACCCCTACAGGTTTTATAGTTCCCTGAGGAAATATTTTTTATATGAGGCTGACACCGACTTCTGTAAAAGTTTCATGCATTTGTGACGTTTTTACCTTCCGGGCCACACGCATAAACCTAATGTCTCTATAGCAGGGCTAGATTTTTAAACAGAAACTGAAGGTTGAAGATCCAGAACATGACTTCATTTTTCTATTCTGAGACCTCGCTTACCAGAACAGTATAATTTTCTGTCTCAGTCCTTTGCCAACTCCTGTGAAAACCCCAGGGTCTCACAAAAGATAACCTATTCAGGGAATCCTTTCTGGTCCTCAGTCCAGATCTATCCCTATTGATTTGCTTATTATTTAGGACTGACTGACCCCTTAAAGAAAGCAACTCCTGTGCAAAGTGGGGACCCTGGGATTCTTGTGCTGGTCCACAGCCCCAGCAGTCAAGGTAGGGCCTCTCTAGTTGCACTAGACAATTTACTCTGTCTGCTATATCCCTGGAAAAGAGCATTGTGGGAATTCTTGCTGGTGATGGAAATCCTCTTCCCAGTGTGGGACAAACATTTCTAGTTCCAGGAATTTCTGCTTTCCCACCTCCAAGAAATTTCACCTTACACTACACACAAGAAGCACAAACATACCCATTACCTTCATCCCACAATGTTTCATCATTCTCTGCCTCATCTGTCCCATCACCATTTCCCCAGAAGCAATTACTAAATCATAGATTAGTTTTGCTTCACTAAAATTGGTATAAACAGAATCATACCATATGTACTCTTTTTTGCCTGTAAGGCTTCCTTCACTCAAAGACATATTTTTATTACTCCCCCATGTTGCTGGTATCAGAATTCATTCCTTTTTATGCTAATACAGTGGTGTTCCATTACATAAATATAGCACAGCATCAGCCATTCTACTAGCTGAGAACATTTGGGTTGTCTTCAGTTTTTAACTACTACAAAAAGGGTACTTGTAAATGTATTTTTATGTATATTCTTGGTTATTTATATATAGTAAGTTCTCAATGTCATTGATAGGTTCTTGGAAAACACAACTATAAGCAAAATGGCATATTATTTACTAGTTGCGTGAGTGGCACCAGTGTCTTGCTGGGCTGTCCCTGTCACTGCACCAGCAGATCCTGAGGGGGCCATTATTTCTCAGACACGTTAGGCTTTCTGCAGTATTGTGGGAATGAGTGGGATATTTTTTATAAGGGAACCAAGAAGGAAGAGCAAAATCAACCAACAAACACAGAAAATGCAGAAGCATAGCAATGGATATAGACTTACCTCACAGAACATTTCATAGCTGATACCTAGCCATATATTAATGAATAGCCAAACATAAATACCCAGAGGAAAAGAATATACAACACCCCCCACCCGCACACACACACACGCACACACCCCTGCCAAAGTTTACTAATCATGATTAATTTGAAGGTTCACTGCGTATATATGGGAGTCACTCCTTAAGGGCTTTCCATGAATTACTTTTATCATCCTCACATATTATCATCATCTCCATTGTACAGATGTGGAAGCTGAGGCATAGTGAGGTTAAATAAAAAGATTTCTCAAGTTTCCTCGCTAGAAAGTGGCAAAGACAGCATTCAAATCCAGACAGTCTGGCTGCAAAACCCACAGGCCTGGCCAGGAGGCTGTGCTGGGTAGGTCTCCGAGCTAGGTGTTTTATGGGGTGTTTTATATAGATTAGCTAATTCAAATTGTGACATAGATATAATTATCTCTGCTTGACAGACGAGAAAACAGGCTAACTAATTTGCCAAAATTATAAAACTAGTAAATGGCTGAGCTGGCTTTTACTAACTTGCCAAAGTTATAGAACTAATAAGTGGCTGAGCTCAGTCTCAGACCTGATTAAATTGTGTTTAGGACACAGCATACGAAGGCATTAAATTATATTCAGGACACACAGCATATGAAGGCAACATAAAACTTCTTTAAGGAAGTTTTAAAATAGTTTTTGTGGTTTTTATTTTCAATTTACATATAAAGGAATCAAATTTTAGTATCCGGGCATTTCTTTTACATGGAGCAACTCTTCTTTTAATGACGCCTGATGAATGAGGCATTACAGTACCTCACAACACAGGCAAGGTGTATTTTGATGTCCAGCGCTACATCCTAAGCCAAACTTGGGGTTTTGAAAGTTGCGTTATAATTGGCATTCACTGGATGTGCTTTTTCTCAGGGAGAAAAGAAGTTTTCTTTCTTGGGCAGAGAAAGCAATATATCTATTAAGTATCAAATATATTACTTCATTTCTATATAAATCTATGGATAAACTGCACCTAACGATTTTATATGCCCCTGTCAGTGCAGTGCAATCTGAAGGAAGGATGTCTACCCCAAATCATTCTGCACACATTCCTCGGTACATTCCAAAGCCCGTAGCACATGCAGGAAAGTATGGAAAAATTGACTGCCTGGAGGTCTCCGACTTAGAAACATTTCATTTTCCTTCTGAGCCCTTAGACTGAGCATTTTATTGTACATCTGTCACACGTTTGCAAGTTGCCACTGAATTGAGCGTGTGCTTCTCGAACGTAAGAGGAATTAAACAACTAGGCAAGATTCTTAAAGGAAGCAATGCACTTTCTACCCCTGCACAGAGAAATGCTTCCACATTTAAGCATAAACCAAGCCTTATGCTTGTTCAACATTTCATGACTCCTCACTGTGAGACTTTTATAATAGGTCTTACTTGAAGAAATATTCATTGACGAGTTATGCTGGTTAAATTACGCTACACGAGTTTCACAACAAAATTTATTGTTCACAGACCTTGAAAATATTAGCAGGTATGAAGAGAGAGCCTGTCAGACAAATGGAGCATCACCAGTAGCACCCAAGAGCTGGTTGGTGATCAGAAAAAGAGCAAGCACAATCATAGGAAACTCACTGGCTTCCTTAAAATAAGGATCCCTGTAGAGTATCACTATGAATGAGAATGCCATCTCAATATGGGTCTAATTTTACTAAGCCTGGTAGTGTTGTTGTAGTTCTGTGTGCATATTAGTGGACGTGTTTTACTTCCCCTAAACCCTCTTGCAATCATGCTGTAAAATGTCAATGCATATTGTTGCAAAATTTGTTTGGTTTGGGAGCTTGACTTTCCAAGAATGCTTCAGCAATGAATGAGAGGCCCATGGTGAGAATGGACCCCACACAGCTGCTGGCACTGTGGGGGCCTGAACACAGCCAATACCGGAGCAACTTCAGGAAGTTGCTCCCACATATTTGGCAGTCCTGTTGAGGCAGAGAGCCACCAGCAACCTGGTGGCCCCAAATCCTTTCCTAAATGACAGGGTCTCTCTGGAAGGCTGGGGGCTAACACCTCCAGTGGCAAGGCTCAGGAATGAACGATGGGAGCAAAGGGAAGAGAGAGGGAGAGCAAACAGGTGTGGTGTCCTTGCCAGCACCCTCAGCAGACAAGAAGTCCTTTAACTCGCTGGTTTATAGAAAAGGGCCTTCAAGGTGAAGAATAGTTTTCTTTTGTTCAGTGTTTGAACTCTGCACCACTTTGATTTGTGGTTTACACTACACTGTGGTTTTTTTATTGTTATTTGTGGCTTTTTTTAAAAAGAAACAAAACCAAATTCAATAGGGAATGAAAACAAATGATCACCCTCCAGACTATAATAAAACTTGTGTATTTTTAAATTAAATTTAAAACATTATGTGGAAGTAATACTCTTTCTTGAGAATCTATGTGCCAGAGAACACACTAAGTGTTTAACACGTACTGTCCCATGTGATGCTCATAATTAGACCGATAAAATTCAGGGTGGGCAAAAAGCAGGTTAGAGTTGAGAGTACGTAAAACACAAAATTTATTCTTGTATTACTATTTATTAATTAATTATTATTATTAATTACTATTTATTAATTATTATTGTATTATTTCCCATATGAATAACTGGAAATCTACTTCTGCCCCACACTGTATTTATTTTTAGCTCTGTTTTGCTGATGTAGAAATGAAGGTGTAAACAGGTAAAGTGGCATGACAGCGTCATACAATCACAGATGTGATTTGTGGCTCTATCTACCTTTGTTGAACAGAGAAATGTACTCGTTTTCATCACACTATAAAGCAGATTGTGTGCAGTTCTCCTCATTATTAACTATTAACTACTTTTGTCACATAACGATATCTTATACCAAACATGAATTTAGATGCTTTCCAGAAAATTCCACTATCAATTCTATAATCTGACTTAAATACAATTTCGGTAAAGATATGTGTCCAACCTATGTGGTTACATGATTACAATTAAACACTATTACACAGTTTCCAAAAAGAATGAAATTATTAGATGCTTTAGAGATTGTCAAATGATGCGCTGTCCACAGTAGTCACTACCCACATGGGGCTATCTAAATTTAAATGAATGAAAATTAAATAAAACCAGAAATATTTATTCTTTAGTAAATCTAGCCACATTTCAACAGTGCTGGTGGCTACTGTACTGGCCAGTACAGATTATAGAGTATTTCCATCATTCCAGAAAGTTCTCAGGCATAATGATGGTCTCATCCTGACCACTTTATATATCAGAGAAAGAAACAGAACTCCATGGGTTTATGGTTCATGTAACAAATAACTCTGATAGGGCTTTCTCATCCAGCCCTCTTGGCCCCATACTGCGATGTCATGTTAAAAGATTTTAAGTCAGATAAAACGTATAGTCTGTCCACACTTTGTATCTACAGAGTTTACATCCACAAATTCAACCATACATGAATCTAAAATATTTGAGGGAAAACAATGAAAATAAAATGTTACATTTTTGCTGATGTGTACTGTGCAGTTAGGCCTACAATGGTTGCATCCAAACTGAGCATATAAACACTTTTTTTAGTCATTATTCCCTAAACAGTACAGTGTAACAACTATTTATGAAATATTAAAATTGTATTAGGTCTTATAAGTAACCTAACGATGGCTTGCAGTATTTGGGAGGATATATATAGATTATACACAAATCCTATGCCACTTTATGAAACTTGGGCATCTGCAGACTTTGGTGTCTGCAGAGGGTCTTGGAATACTGAGGAACAACTATTATTAACAGTTAATTATGGGAAGAACTTCAGATAGTGTATGTCTTGTTTATGACATGCCAAAGTGAGGGGAAATGGTACCTTTTGTTTCAGGATCTTACTATAAACTGTAAGACTAGTGACAAAGGTAAAACTCATCTGCCCAAATAACATGTTTCTTACAAACTGTTTCATAAACTTGAGAGCACCCCCCAAAAAATTCTATGAAACTTTAGTCAATCATTATTTTTGTGTGTGTGATAGAGACAGAGAGAGACAGAGAGGGACCGATAGGAACAGACAGCCAGGAAGGAGAAAGATAAGAAGCATCAATTCTTTGTTGTGACTCCTTAGTTGTTCATTGATTGCTTTCTCATATGTGCCTTGACCAAGGGGCTAGAGCAAAGTAAGTGATCCCTTGCTCAAACCAGCGACTTTGGTCTCAAACCAGTGACCTTGGGCTTCAGCCAGTAACTTTTGGGCTCAAGCCAGCAACCATGGGGTCATGTCTACGATCCCACGCTCAAGTCAGCGACACCATACTCAAGCTGGTAAATGTGCTCAACTGGTGAACCCACACTCAAGCCAGCGACATTGGGGTTTCAAACCTGGGTCTTCTGCATCCCAGGCTGATGCTCCATTCACCGCACCACCACCTGGTCAGGCAATAATAATTTTTTTCTTATATGAAAACATTTGTAAGAATTTACCTCTTAATTATAAGCAATGACCATTTAATAAGAAATGTTTTTCAAATGCCCAGTTCATGATAAAGAGATTCATTTAATTATACTTAAATAAGAAAATTGGAAATGGAAAGTCCGATATATTTTGTGAAAAGAAAAATAATTTCCAAAATGTTTTAAACCTTAATTTTCACAGTATTTGGAGGTTATTATTTCTTCACTGATACTTTCAAATAAATAACTATATCTATAGCATACATCTAAATCTATGGTTTTTCACTTGGGCTTCAAAATTCACTTAAACAATTGCAAATACTTTGTAGACAAGTTGATTGAGACCAATTTTTTTTCTATGCATATTTAATGTGAACACATAGAATTACTTGACTGCCTATTTCCCCTACTACAGTTACAGCTAACTTTAAATAACATACTACTCTGTCTCTGTAATTATACTGGCACTACTACATTGTAAGTCACATTAGTTTATTAGGAAGGTTTCAAAATGCTTCAGTTATTAACCTTCTTCCCAGTGTTTTCCTGATACAGGAAAACAGCTAGTTAAATTCTGATTCATTGGAGTAAAAATAAAGCACAACAATGTGGATCTCTGAGAGCCTGTTCAGCAAACCAAACCATGCAGCAACCTGAATGTCAGGTAACCTGGATCTGATGGCTTACCAAGGACCACAAACCATCTAAGTCCCTTCATTTTCACAAGAGTAAAATCAGTGCTATAGTTAAAGGACCACGACGGATGTCACGTTTTATGAATATGCTCAGTCTATATGTGGGTGTATTTATCATTTAAAATATAAACTAGTGCAGGCCCTGGCCAGTTGACTCAGTGGTAGAGCATCAGCTTGGCCTGTGAATTTCCTGGGGTTTGATTACCAGCCAGGGCACACAGGAGAAGCGCCCATCTGCTTCTCCACCCTTCTGCCTCTCCTTTCTCTCTTTCTCTATCTCTCTCTTCATCTCCCACAGCTAAGGCTCTATTGTAGCAAAGTCGGCCCGGGTACTGAGGATGACTCGATGGCTTCTGCCTCAGGTGCTAGAATGGTTCCAAGTTGAAAGGGAGCAACGCCCAAGATGGGGCAGAGCACCGCCCCCTGGTGGGCATGCCAGGTGAATCCCAGTCAGGCGCATGTGGAAGTCTGTCTCTCTGCTTCTCTGCTTCTTACTTCAGAAAAATACAAAAAAAAAAAAAAAGAAAAAGAAAAAAAAGAAAAATATAAACTAGAGTAAATTATCTCTACTAGGTTCTGTGAGACAAATGGGCTGTGGAGTTAAGTCCTGACATGATTATTACATTTGAAGATACAGAATCTTTAACTATTCCAGCCCATTCTTCTCCACCATCCTTCTCCATCATGAGAAAGGTTGAACAAACATGAACTTAAACCATTATTCCTCAGTGCTGAAGATTCGTAGTTTTGAAAGTTTATTTCCCACAATGCTCTGCCTTGTCTAATTCTGTATTTATTTTCTTTGTTTTAGTTGTTTTGCTTTCTTTTCTATTAAGGGTTTTTTTTTAATCTGTGTAGTGATTCTTGGCAGTTGTCTTATGTTAAAGGTATACCATGGAAACTGGATACAATGGAATACTCAGCCATAAGAAATGATGACATCGGATCATTTACAACAACATGGATGGACCTTGATAACATTATACTGAGTGAAATAAGCAAATCAGAAAAAACTAAGAACTATATGAATCCATACATAGGTGGGACATAAAAATGAGACTCAGGGACATAGACAAGAATGTGGTGGTTATGGGGTGGGGGGAAGGAGAGGGAGGGGTGGGAGGGGAGGGGCACAAAGGAAACCAGATAGAAGGTGACAGATGACAATTTGACTTTTGGTGATGGGTATGCAACATAATCAAATGTCAAAATAACCTGGAGATGTTTTCTCTGAACCTATGTACCCTGATTGAGCTATGTCACCCCATTAAAATTAATAATAAAAAAATTAAAAATAAATAAATAAAAAGAACTCAGAGCCTGTATATTGGTGGTCTACATTTGGGGCATTCTGGCTTCTGTTTCATAGAGGACCCTCCAAGTGCAACATCTGGGCCCTTTTCTCTTGGGCTAATTTCTCCAGAGATGTGTCCTCCAAACTTTTCCCAGGACAATTATTTTTTTGGAAAAACTGCCCTTAAAGGGAAAAGGCTCCATTGGAGTTCTCTTGTCTTTCTCTGAGCCCATGCAATGAGCTTTCACATAAGTAAAGAGTTTCTGGAACTTGTCTAAGCCCACACTACCAGGGAAGAGAAGAGCTGGGCTATTGAAGCCAGATCAGATGTTCTTTGGGACATAAGTACTTACTCCTCTACTGCTCCTCACATCTGTCTCACTCCTTTTAATCACCATGTCCCTTCAGTGTTTGAACTCTTATTATGTCTATGACATTTTCCCTTTAATCTGTTTCTTCTCCAGGTGTACTGTCTCTCAATGCAACTTGAAAGACACTATCCCCAGAGAAGTGGTTCTCAGACTTACTTATAGGGTGTGTAAAAAACAGACTGCTGGCTTCTATTTCAAGAGACTTAGATGCAACAGATCTGGGGTAGAGCCTGAAATTTTAAATTTGGAACAAATTCTCCCCAAGTTACACTTATGCTGCCGATCCTGAGACCACACTCTGAGGACCATTGCCATAGAGGTTGTATTCATCCAAAGATCATCAAGCATCGAAGCAAAAAAATGATTTCAAACTGCAGTCACTGGTGGCAAGAAAACCACTAATACCATTCAAGACTAAATGGCTTACCATCTGTTAAAAACTTTATTATGACTTCGGGCAATACTGTAATAATGAGAGTACTATTTATCAAATTTTCTTCTTATATTTATCTCTTTGTTTGACGTGTCTTTAGTGAGTGATAAGGCAAGATATAGGAGGAGGCTGTTCAAGCAAAGGGGATAACACCAGGAAAGGAAGATGTGAAAGAATTGGGTCTTTGGGAAGACGTTAACCTTGAATTACTAAATGGGAGCCCAGGAAGAAAATTTAGATGGTCAGATGTGTGAAAGATTAATAATGCATGATAAAATAACTGGGGGAAAAAACAGTATCTTAATTCCAAAATAACTGGAATGAAACCATCAGGTTTTAAAATATGAATATGTATATTTCCATTAAAGCGATATTCAACAATATAATTGAATAGATAGTATAAAATTAAATTGCATTAATTATGTTTTCATCTCTGCAATGTCAAATAAGTGGCTGCTTTTTCAACATGGGCATGTGTCAGATGTCGTGTTATTAATTGGAATGGTATTAACTTATTAATGTTGAATTAAAAAAGTAAAAATTATGGTCAGATATACAGATGTATGACTAATTAGTGTTGATCACCTATTACATGCTAGATTCTGTGCCATAATTATTTCTTTCTCAGACTATTCCTATTGAGTCAGAGTTGTGTGTGTGTGTGTGTATGTGTGTTTGTGTGTGTTTTCTAATCTATAGATGAAACTAAGTAATTCCTTTGAGAATACATAGCTAGTAAGGATACCATATAATCTGAACTCAAATTCTTTTTTTTTTTTTTTGAGAAACAAAACCCAAGTTTCTTTCTTCATTCCTTGCATTTGAAGTACTCCTCAATGACATCCTTTGCCTGAGATTCTTTGCCATAGTCCTTAACTACCACGCAACTGCAACCAATCTGAACTCAAATTCTATGTGATTCTGAGAGCTCTTAGAGTTAGTTTTACCAGGAAGGATTTCCCCCCTCCCCCAATAGTCATCAAAATGAAACGATTTTGCTGTTTAGAAATGCCTCAAGAGCATTCTGTAGCTAAAGATTTTCTGCTCCCTTGGGGTTCTGCTCAGTCACAGAGGAAGTTGTAGTAAAAGTTCTCTCATGGTAAGACACTTTACTTTCACTCCAGCTACTGTCTCCTCCCACCATCTATAAAAAGTTTATGTAGCACAGACCATAAAGAATACAACTGAAGACAGAGACGTCCAGGACAGGGCTGAGGTAATCCGTGCTCTGCAAACACTCTCCCCATACTTCATTTGTAGGCGAGCACGACAGGCCTTCCAGACATCTGTTTCTGAGGTTATGAAAACTGGGAACATCTATGCCTTTCAATGGTTTTGAAAAGTAGAACACAGTCTGTCTTATCGGAAACTAATACCAGTCAAATTACTTTATCTTAAAGCCACCTATTCTATCGGTTTTTATTCTGATAATTATTCTTTTACCTATTAGTCTAACACTGACTGTATTTACCTGAGAATACTTTTTAGAGTCAAAATAAAATTGTCTGTTGAAGTAGATTGCATGTTTATTCTCTCTGCACATTTTTAAGCTTTGTCAAAAACCAGGACAAAGGCCTTTAGTGAGGGTACCGAATCCTGTACTAGAAAGGTGTATGTCAGGGAGTCGGCTTCCGTATGTCAGAGTGAGATTCCTGGCCGCTCCATGGCTGGGCCACAGACTGACTAATGGGAAGCATAGGCAGGTGATCACTTACAAAAGCCCTAAAACAGGTGGCTATAAAAGGTGACTGGAAGGTGACCCCTAACAAGAAACTAATTTGTTCCTGCTTGATGATCACACAAAGGTCAATCCATTTTTCCTAATAGGTGAAATTCCACCTACTAAATGCTTAAAAACCCATTCTATAGTATAAAAATACAAAAAAAAATTATAAAATTTAAAATATATATATAATTTTTTAAAACACTCAAACCAAATGGAATATAACAGATATTTTGTACATGTCTGCTATGGTGGATTAACCTAACAGAAAAATGGCAAAATTATGTAAAAGGCCAATCCAGCAAAGTTGGGAGTGTATATTCCTTCAGTAATAGTAAACCTTTTTTGGGGGGAAAACAAACATTTTTCTTTCTACCAGGATGAAAATAAAATTCATTTTCAATTTGCTGTTTTTTACACTATAAAAGGCGTTGAATTGGTGAATGCTAGAGACAGGCTTGCTCCTAACATTTTCAAAGGCTAAAGCCCCGCCTACTGCATGAGTGACTGTTTTAAAGTTATAGATCAGGCTATAGCAGGGGTCGGGAAACTTTTTTGGCTGAGAGAGCCATGAATGCCACATATTTTAAAATGGAATTCCATGAGAGCCATACAACGACCCGTGTACATAACACATTATCCAATAAAAATTTGGTGTTGTCCCGGAGGACAGCTGTTATTGGCTCCAGCCACCCGCAACCATGAACATGAGCGGTAGGAAATGAATGGATTGTAATACATGAGAATGTTTTATATTTTTAACGTTATTATTTTTTTTATTAAAGATTTGTCTGCGAGCCAGAGGCAGCCATCAAAAGAGCCACATCTGGCTCCCCAGCCATAGGTTCCCGACCCCTGGGCTATAAGCTTGGTCCTAGCTGGTGTTCAGTAGAGCTCTTGAAGTTTGCTCCTGAGCTCACCCTGCAGCCTGGAACCCTGAGGTTCAATTGCTCTCTGCAAACACAAGCAGCCACATGGATCTGCTGGTGGAGGGCATGGCAGAAGCTGCTCTGCCTCTCAGGATGCTCAGTGGTCACTGGAATGGCCCAGCCCAGAATGGGGCCAAGCTGGCCAAGCTCCGGAGGGAACCAGAGCACTTTCTGTCCCTTTCCAGCTCAGGATTTCCATGCTATTCTAATCACTTCCAAAAATGGAACACCTGTGTGTGTGTGTGTGTGTGTGTGTGTGTGTGGTGGGGGTTGGGGGTGGGGGTTGAGGCAGCCGCTTTAACAGAAGCAGCTCTCCTCCCTGGCTTCCCAGGCAGAGATTGTGATTTTCTCCCCTCCAATGCCTCCCCTGAACCCCGTAAACACACACACTGGTTTTTCTCAGTCTTACTTCGTCCGTGTATGTCTGGGGTGGGGGAAGTTTGGTTCTAAAAGTTCTTCCCAAGTAATTCTGTTCAACTAACTGGTTACCAAACATTTTTCTTCAAAGGTCAAAAAGAAATAAAAAGTCTTTGTATTTCGGCATTTGAGGTAAGTGTTGGTTCCCCTAGTGTTGTATGGGGCCCAGTTCTGGGGCCTTTGAAAGCAGGAGATTCGTCTTGTTTCATGTTGTGGTGTCACCTTCATCGCTGTCCTCCAGCATCTAGCAATTCAACTATATCTGCAGGAGAAACTCCTGGTCACCCACCTGCCGCTTCACTAGAGTTGCATTGTTTCTTATGATACAGTATTTGGTGTCAAGCCTTGCAAATCTTAAACAGTGGTGCATGTCATTATCTTCTTATGATTAGAATGAGTTCCAGTAGGAACAAAATTTGCCACTCAGAACCTCCTTCCCAGTGGAGAGTCATCCCTCTCCATCCATGTGGTCTTTTGAGAATGGTCATTCAAGGCCTTACCTGAGATCTGGCCCCCAAATTGGGAATGTGACCCAGGATAGGACAATCTATCTATTTTGGGCTCCCGTAAATGATTGGTGGATGGCAAATGAGGCAAATCAGAGTCTAGAAATCCCGAAGGAGAAATTGGGAAGAGCATGCTTCTTCCTAATTAAGAGCATGTAGAATTGGGGCTCTCTGTAATCACCTTGCTGCCTCGTAAAATGGAGCCTCCAAAACTGAGCCAAACAGAATCAACAAGATTGGAAAGACGAAAGCCTAAGGACAGCTGTCCCCTTGCAAAGGCCAATAAATCCTTGATTCGCTTTAAACTAGTTTGAATCGGGTTTGTGTTGCTTGCAACACAAAGTGCACTGAATAATAGAATTTAATTCTGTAAGCAATAATTCCACCAGGACCCAGGCAAATCCACCAGGTGCCTCACAGGCATATCCTTTTAAAAGCTAATTTTGTCTCTTTTTTACCCCTTCAAAACAGATACCCCTTATCTGTTTTTCCTGAGGAGAGATTCTAAGATGGTGACAGAGTAGACAGCTAGACTCCACTCACCCCTCCCAGGACCAAACTGGAGTTATAACTAAAGTTAAGAACAATCATCCTTAAACACTAGCTCAGGACTCATTGAAGAGGAATCTATAACCAAGGATCACAGAAGAAGCCACACAGAGACTGATAGGAAGGGCAGAGACTCACACAGGGCTGCTCTGCTCCCAGGAGTGAGCAGAGTGGAGGGTCCAGGGGACTCATGCTTGGGGGTGGGTCACCCTGAGAAGGGAGGTTCTCAGCCCAGGCCCAGAGCCCCAGTCTAGAGCCCCAGAGCCCAGAAGAGGGGCCCATACAGCACGTGGGGTGAAAAGAGCCGAGGTTTCTATCTGTGAGAAAGAGACTGAGCTCTCGGAGACACAGGCTCCATCTTAAAGGGCCAGCACAGAAAATCTCATTCACAGCCACTTACCTGGGGCTCCAGTGGGGGAGGGCTGAGTGGACTGGAGTCGTGTGAGGAGAGTGTGAGTTGGTGGTTCAGGGAAGGGTGTGGTAGGGGACAGCCACGAGAACCCCTGTGCTGAGTCATTCTCCAATACTGTAGTCACCATCTTTCTTGGGCAGAGCAGTCCCCTCCGTGCAGCCTCAGCTTGGTGAAAAGCAACTTCCCTGTCCTCGTGAATCTCTCTCGCCCCCGCCTATGGAGACTGGGCCCTGCTGAAGGGTAAACAGCCTTGACCAGGAAGCAGGGGGCTTAAGGGACTCAGGGGGTAACAGTGACTCAGTTGTCTGGCACTGAGGCTAGAGCTTTCCCCCGACTTTCCTGAGACTATGACTGGTTCTCCCACCCACTGGAAACTCTGTAGAAACTGTCTGGACTTTGGGAAGACCACACCTCTGGGTCTCAGAGGCCACACCCACTGGACTGCTGGTGGCCACACCCTATTGAGGTCTGTAAAAAAAGTCAGGACAAACCAATACTTTGGGTGGAGGGATGGGAGCCACACCCACCATATTTTCTTATCTCTGAATTGTTCCAGACTCTAAACTCCACCAGAGGTCATATAAGGGGCCAAGTCCAACAAGCAGCCAGCAGACAGAAGAAGCAACAGATGCATCTCAGGGAAGCTTGGGCCTTTGCTGACTTGCCCCCAGGGCCAGTGCTGGCAAAAGCCAGCCTAGATGTGCAACTTGGTCTTCCCATGGGCACCTAAGCCCAGCAGAGGCAGCCACAAACTCTGGATTGCTTATAGCTCTGAAAAGTTGCAGAGGGCCATTCACAGGCAGTGTCTTACACTGGTCTGCACCAGGTTCCCTCCTAAGAAGCCCAGAACACACATCCAGTGTCCAACAACAGATTGCATCAGAGCAGAAGCCAACTACACTTACTAGCTGCATATCCAAAGGGAGAGATCATCAGACACCAAACCCAGCTAAGGCAAACTCCACTTTCTATGTTCAACACCTGTACATCAGCTTGCACACATTTGACAAGGTAGAGCTTCAAAGGCAGTCAGCCCAAGTCTTGTATATCCTGCCCCGGTGGGCTAAGAGCCAGAGGAGGAAGGGAGAGGGGCCTAGAGCACAGATATTCAAAGTATGAGTACCTTGGAGCCTATTGTTGGGACCAGATGAGGAGTTCAGCCACCTTCTGGGAAAGGGGTGTGTCACAATCAGCCCCAATGGAGGACTCTTTCAATCTTTCTCCCTGAACCAGGGAATCCCCAGCTGAAAGAACTTCTGCAGAGTGGACTGTTGGTCCCACCCAACCTGAACCTGCTTCTTACCTTGTTGGGAGGAAATAGAATTAGAGGGTCCAGCAGTGGCTGAGGAATTAAGCTCTGGAGTAGGGGCCATTTTTCTCATACTGAGCTCCTGATCAAGAGACTCCCAAAGCAGGGGGTCCCACTAACATTGTCATCTCAACCTCAACTGCCTTAACCCACCAAGTTTGCAACCTGTGGAAGGGCTGGTGGGGTGAGGCCAGTCAGAGCCCACTTTACAATCTTTCAACAGAAGACTGTTGGAAGACCAGGCAGCTGCAAGAGTGGTGGAGCAGCCTGACCAGGCAGTGGTGCAGTGGATAGAGTGTTGGACTGGGATGCAGAGGACCCAGGTTTGAAACCCCGAGGTCACCAGCTTGAATGTGGGGTCATCTGGTTTGAGCAAAAAGCCCACCAGCTTGAACCCAAGGTGGTGGCTCCAGCAAGAGGTTACTCGGTCTGCTGAAGGCCTGTGGTCAAGGCACATATGAGAAAGCAATCAAGAGTGGTGGAGCAACTGAAAAATGGAGGCAAATCTTAAGGAACTTGGGCACTCTTACTGAGCCACTGTCAGTTCTAAGCAGGAGGAAGATGATCCCTATATACAAGTTGGCCCCTCCCACACACACCCAGGCACAGAAGATGCCGACACAAACAGTGAACAGAGCAATAGCTCCAAACAGGTAGCCCACAGTGGGTTACAATGTCTGACATCAACCCATATCTGAATTCCACCCAATAGGACCCAGAATCAGCACAACCAGTAGTGGGTGACAGACCACACCAATGTTAAATTCAACTAGCCACAAAAGTGGCATGCCCAAAGGAGGAGTCCAGCAGATACCAGACCCTGCTGCGAATTACTATGCCCTATAGGACAGACACCACACATCATCTAATACATATGATCAAGGTTTACCCTTAGGGTCAGCCAACCTCCACCCAAGAAAGGGTCAAGGGCATTCAAGACTAATATACAACAGGAAGATAAATATAACCCTCAAGAAAAATTCCTAGAGCAAGGAGTTCAGGTGGCATGGGGGTTAGTACCACTGAACCCACTTTCCTCATAAATACATCACAACAGATTTGGCAGTCAAAGCAGAGCTACCCAATACACAAACACAATGAGCAAAGAAATATAACCCAAATAAATCAACAAAAGAAATCTCCAGAATAAAATATAGAATGAAATGGAAGTAACCAAACTACCAGATGCAGAGTTTAAAATATTAGGTATAAGGAAGCTCAAGGATCTTGAAGTAAGAACAGATGATCACAGCGAGAACTTAAAGAAATAGTAAGCATTATTAAGGACATTGAAACCATAAAAAAGAAGTCAGAAATGGCAAATATCTAAAATGAAGACTGCATTAGAAGGAATCAAGAGCAGGTTGGATGAAGCAAAGGATTGAAGCAGTGATTTAGAGGACAAGATAAATGTAAGCCCAGAAGCAGAGCAGCAAAAAGAAGCTCAAAAAGGCTAAGAAAACTCTATTAGATTTCTTTAACAACATGAAGCAAAATAATATCCACATTATGAGGGTTCCAGAAGGAGAAGAGAATAAACGGGAATAGAGAACTTGTTTGAAGAAATTATAGCTAAAAACTTCCCTAACCTGATGAAGGAAAAAGTCACACAGTTCAAAAAGCACAGAGAGCCCCATTAAAGAGCAACCTGAAGAGGCACATATTAAGACATATCATAATTAAAATGTCAAAGATAAGAGACAGAAAAATAATACTAAAAGCTGTAAGAGAAAAGCAGTTAATTACTACAAAGGAGACTCCATAAGGCTGACATCTGACTCATCAACAGAAACACTTTAGGCAGAAGGGATTGGCAAGAAATATTCAAAGTGATGCAAAACAAGAACCTACCAGGAAGAGTACTCTATTCAGTAAGGCAATCATTTATAATGAAGGAGAGATAAAGAGATTCCCAGACAAAAAAAGGCTCAAGGAGATCATTACCACCAAACCCATATAGCAAAAATGTTAAAGGGAGGACTTGTTATAAAAAGAGGAAAGAAAAAAAAAGAAATCAAGACAAAGAGGGTTATAGGTTTAAAGAATAAAATTGAAATAAATAAGTACAGTGTGTCCATAAAGTCATGGTGCACTTTTGACTGGTCACAGGAAAGCAACAAAAGATGATAGAAATGTGAAATCTGCACCAAATAAAAGGAAAACCCTCCCAGTTTCTGTAGGATGATGTGGCAGCATGTGCGCATGAGCAGATGATGACAAAACACCGTGTATACAGCGGAGCAGCCCACGGCCATGCCAGTCAAGATGTGGATGGTACAGAGGAAAGTTCAGTGTGTTCTGTGGCTCGCTAAATTGGAATCCATGACCAAAGTGCAACATGAATATCAGCACGTTTCTAACAAAGTGTCACCACATAGGAATAACATTACTCAGTGGGATAAGCAGTTGAAGGAAATGGGCAGTTTGGTGGAGTAACCCCATTCTGGTAGGCCATCAGTCAGTGACGAGTCTGTAGAGGCTATACGGGATAGCTACCTAAGGAGCCCTAAAAAATTTGTGTGTGAGCCCACATGGAACTGCACTGAATAGGTATGAAACTGGGAGAGTTTTCCTTTTATTTGGTGCAGATTTCACATTTCTATCGTCTTTTGTTGCTTTCCTGTGACCGGTCACAAGTGCACCATGACTTTATGGACACACTGTATATATTATTAATAACCTTAAATGTAAATGGATTAAATACTCTAATCAAAAGATATAGGGTAGGCTCTGGCCAGTTAGCTGAGTGGTAGAGCGTCAGCCTGGTGTGTGTAAGTCCCAGGTTCAATTTCCAGCCAGGACACACAGGAGAAGTGCCTATCTGCTTCTCCACCCTTCCCCTTCTCCTTTCTCTGTATCTCTCTCTTTCCCTCCCAAAGCAAGTCTCCATTGGAGCAAAGTTGGCCCGGGCACTGAGGATGGTTCCATGGCCTCCACCTCAGGCAGTAGAATGGCTTCGATTGCAGTGGAGCAACACACCAGAGTGGCCGAGCTTCGCCCCCTGGTGGGCATGCTGGATGGATCCCTGTCAGGCGCATGCGGGAGTCTGTCTGTCTGCCTACCACCCCCCTCCCACTTCTCATTTCAGAAAAATACAAAAATACAAAAAGAAAAGACACAGGGTAGCTGTATGGATAAGAAAACAGGACCCATACATATGCTGTCTAAAAGAGACCCATCTCAGAACAAAAGATACACATAGACTGAAAGTGAAGGATAGAAAATAGTATTTCATGCAAATGGAAAGAAAAAAAACTGGAGTAGCAATACTTATATCTGAGAAAATAGACTTTAAAACAAAGACTATAGTAAGGGATAAAGAAGGTCGCTACATAATGATAAAGAGAGCAATCCAACAGTAGGATAAAACCATTGTAAATATTTATGCACCTAATATAGGAGCACCTAAATATATAAAGCAGATTTGATGGGCATAAAGAGTGAGATCAATAGCAATATGATAATAGTAGCAGATTTTAACATCCCATGGACATCAATGAATAGGTCCTTCATACAGAAAATTTAGATCAACTGGATTTAATTGATATCTTCAGAACTTTTCACTCTAAAACAGCAGAATATACATTCTTTTCAAGCACTCATGGTACATTTTCTGGGACAGACTATATGTTAGGACACAAAACAAGTCTAAATAAATTTAAGAAGATAGAAATCATATCAAGCATCTTCTCTGACCATAATGGCATGAAACTAGAACTCAACTACAATAGAAAAACTGAAAAATATTCAAACACTTGGAGGCTAAATAGCATGTTATTAAATAACAAATGGGTTAACAATGAGATCGAGGAAGAAATCAAAAGTTTCCTCAAACAAATGAAAATGAACATACAACAACCTCAAATCTATGGGACACAGTGAAAGTAGTTCTGAGAGGGAAGGAAGTTTATAGCATTATAAGCATACCTTAAGAAGCATAAAAAAACCTCAAATAAACAATCTAACTCTGCACCTAAAAAAACCAGAAAAAGAACAACAAACAAAGCCCAGAGGAAGTAGAAGGAAGGAAATAATAAAGATCAGAGCTGAAATAAATGAGAGAAGCTAAAAAAAAAAAAAAGCACACAAAAGATCAATAAAACCAAGAGCTGGTTCTTTGAAAAGGTAAACAAGAGTGATAAACCTTTAACCAGACTCATCAAGAAAAAATAAGAGAGATGACTCAAGTAAATAAAATTAGAAGTGAAAGTGGAAAAGTAATAACTGACATCACAGAAATGTAAAAGATTGTAAGAAAATAGCATGAAGAACTATATGCCTAAAAAAATGACAACCTAGGCAAAATGGATAAATTCCTAGAAATATACAATCTTCCAAAACTAAACCTGGAGGAATCAGAAAACCTGAGCAGACTGATTATAACAAATAAAATTGAAACAGTTATAAAAACAAACAAACAAACAACAAAACACAAAAACTCTGAGCAAACAAAAGTTCTGGACCAGTTAGTTGGCTTTCTAGGCAAACTTTACCAAACATTCAAAGAACTAACACCTATCCTTTTCAAGCTATTCCAAAAAATTCAAGAGGAGGGAAGACTTCTAAGGTCATATGGAACATGCATTATCCTATTTCCAAAAGTAGGTAAACACACTAGAAAAAAAGAAAACAATAGGCCAATATTTCTGATAAACCTAGATACTAAAATTCTCAGTAAAATATTAGCAAACCAGATCCAGCAATACATTAAAAATACCATGCATCATGTT
Source organism: Saccopteryx bilineata (assembly GCF_036850765.1). NCBI lineage: Eukaryota > Metazoa > Chordata > Mammalia > Chiroptera > Emballonuridae > Saccopteryx > Saccopteryx bilineata. Next base: position 35,693,538 of record NC_089496.1, read on the forward strand.
CAAGTGGGATTTATTCTGGGGAGGCAAGACTGGTACAATATTCACAAATTAATAAACATGATTCATCACATAAAAAATGAAGAATAAAATTCACATGATCATATCACTTCTAGGAATTTATCCTAAGAAACCCAAAGCACTAATTCAAAAGAAGATATGCAACCCCGTGTTTATTGCATCATCATTTGCAATAGCCAAGATCTGGAAAGAGCCCAAATGTCCATCAGTGGTTGAATGGATAAAAAAAAAGCAATGGTAGCCTGACCTGTGGTGGCGCAGTGGATAAAGCATCGACCTGGAAATGCTGAGGTTGCTGGTTCGAAACCCTGGGCTTGCCTGGTCAAGGCACATATGGGAGTTGATGCTTCCTGCTCTTCCCCCCTTCTCTCTCTCTCCTTCTCTGTCTCTCTCTCTCTCCCTCTCTCTGTCCTCTCTAAAATAATGAAGAAAAAAAAAAAACGTGCCTCACAAAAAAGCAATGATACATTTACACAATAAAATACTATGAGGACATGAAAAATAAGGAAATTTTACCTTTTGTGATAGCATGGATGGGCCTGGAGATTATTAGGCTAAGTGAAATAAGCCAGTTAGAGAACAACAAATGCCATATGATCTCATTTATATGTGGAATCTTTTTTTTTTTTTTTTTTTAATTTTTTATTTTTTTTATTTATTCATTTTAGAGAGGAGACAGAGAGGGACAGAGAGAGACAGAGAGAGACAGAGACAGGGGGGAGGAGCTGGAAGCATCAACTCCCATATGTGCCTTGACCAGGCAAGCCCAGGGTTTTGAACCAGCGACCTCAGCATTTCCAGGTCGATGCTTTATCCACTGCGCTACCACAGGTCAGGCTATATGTGGAATCTAATAAACACAATAAACTGAGGAACAAAATAGAAACAGAGGTAGGGTCACAGGGAACAGAGAGACAGCTTTCAGACTGAAGAGGGAAGAGGGGATGGGATCAAAGAAGGTGAAGGGATTAGTCAAATTATATACACATAACACATAGATACAAAAAACAGGGTAGCAGTAGCCAGAGGGAGATGGAAGTAGAGGTAGGGGAGGGGGCAAAGGGGGCAAGATGAAAGCAGAAAGAGACTCTACATGCGGCATGGAGGGACAGTGTGGTGTGTAGAGGGTGTTGTATTAAATGGGACACTTGAAACCATGTCAACACAGTAAATTAAAAATAAAATGTAAATTAAAAATATCTGTTTTTCCCCCTTTATGTCATACCAGCAGTCAAAAAACCACCCTTCCTGGCATGTTTCATTTCCATAAGTACTGTCACACTTTCTCCTGAATATTCTTGAATTTATTTTCTCCTCTGCTCTTCTACTATTGACGCTTACTCAATAATCTCAATTTTTTTTCCTGAACTCAATTTCTTTTTTCTAACTGGTTTTCCCCTACCTCCAGCTTTTCTCACTTCCAAACTGTATTTATTTATGCTGCTGCCAGAGTGAGATTTCTGAAGTGTGTTTTTAAACACGTGACTCTCCCCCCATTCCACATTAGTACCTTCAATTGCTCATCATTACGTAAAAGATAAAGTCCAAATTCCATAGGATGGATTAGGTCCTCCTGTATAATTTGGCCTCAGCCCAAACATTTCTCACCTGGCCTTCTGCCACTACCCCACAAATAAGCTGTGGGCCATCCCTAATAAAGGACACCAGTTCCTTGGGCACCCTAATTTATTGGCATGTGCTGTTTCCCCTTTACCTGGAATAGTCTTTTTAAACATTTGTCCTCAGCAGAAAACTGCAACGTGCTTTTCTAGACTTAGTCAAGCCTTGCTTCCTTCCAGCAACACTGATTTGTTCATTTTGAACCAGAGACGAGTTGAAGCCAAGAATAGTGTGACTCATTCATTTGAAATAATTATTTCAGTCCATCTCAGCAGGCTGGCTGGTTGAGACTTTGTAGGGCGACAGTGCCTGGGTAAAGGCACTTTATCATAAACTCCTGGGTCCCATGATGCCACATGCTGGATTCCTAGAGTCATAGGTGTTCTGCAAAACCCTGAGTGCCCAAGAGAGACTTACTGAGTACATTCGGTGCATGCATTCTGGTAAATACATCAAGGTAATAATTACTTCCACATTTCCCCTTTTAAATACACATTTTTTACTCAGGGCCACAGTTTGCCCTTACATACACCCAATGCATTTCAGATTTCTGTGTAATTTAAAGAAAAAGTGTGGCTGAGGTGAGCCAAATTTATATATGAGTTCTTTGTGCAAGTTATTTCAGAGCTACAAAGGCTGTGTCCCATGCTTATATACAGTTTGTTTCTCCATAATGGCTCTCTGCCATCAGTTGGAATACTTTTCTTACAGTGCCCTAGGTCCCAATATGAAAAAAAAGTTTACTTATTTTTTATTATTTTTTTTAAAGAAAGACTTCTTATGCATGTTTTTAAGACAGGAGGACTGGTTTACATTTTCAAGACCCTCAATGTGGATATAGTAAAAGAGGTGATATGTTAGCGGTGGGGAGGGAGGGGGAACAGTGAATTGTAATGCCAGTGAGAAGAATGGCCTTGTTTTTTTGCTTTGGGAGGAAGGGAGAGCATATAAGATTTTTTCTTAGTCTGTGGAAAAACTGAAGATAAAAATATTACAATATGTCTTTATCAGACACAGCAAATACAATAAAACATTTCTTTATATTAATAAAGAAAATATTTAATATTGTTTATGAATAGAATTAGCTTCTGGTATATTTATTTCATTTTCTTCCTTTAACAATGCATATATGCATTTACTTTCATAATACTTTAAAATCTTTCTTACAGTTATCAATTAGATTACCATTTGTACCACTCTGTGCAGTATTGACGATGTCATTCCAAAGTGACACTGTTCATCTCCGTGGATTTTCGTTTCATTAATATTTGGGAATGGCTTTAATATTTCTCTGTTCACAGGTCATCTATATAGAATTGGTTTTCTTAGTTTCAACTGTTCCTTCTAGTAATAATTTGCTTCAGGGATATTTGGGATTTGATTTTGGGGGTAAGTTCTCTTTGTGTATTGTTTTCACATTATCCTAAAACAGCTGACAGTTTATGGATGCACTGGGAAGTCACTAGATTTTACTGTGTTCCTTACTATCGTCCGTGCTTTCTATTAAAATACTTATTTAAACTAGCACAACATTTTGTCTTGTGTTTTGGGAACATTAAACTTAAGTGCATCCTGTCAATCAAATATGTGTCTGTTCAGAGACAATCAAAAAGAAAAGCAATGGAAAACCCAAGTGCAATGTTGTTATGTTTTATTGAAAAGAGTATTTAAAAAGCCAGATATTGTGGTGCCAGATATGTTGCTTTAATGGTTAACTCCTTGGCATCCTGCCAAAAGGTAGAACTTGTATCTGGAATAGCCTGATGGGATAAAAATGTCAGAGCTTTGATTTTACTGCCTCTGGCTACAGAAAACTGTCCATGCTTTACCTGGCTAACTCTGCAAATGGTCATGCTTTCAGCACTAGCCGTGGAAGTTTTGTGGAGAAAGTTATCCAGGACCACAGAAAATATCATTTTAATGATGTCCTTCAAGTTCTTGAATAAGCTTTAACAATTACTTTTGAATCCTTTAACATGAGTTAAAATCCAACCTAGACTTACTTTTGGTCTATTCTTCAACTGAGCCATCTAGAACTCAGTAGAATCTCATGACAGTATTTTTATCATCTTCATTTGAAGCTTTTGTTTGAGTGAATAAAGTCTCAGGAAGTATATTTTACAGCTCAAGTTCTTTAATCACATTTATTTCTCTCTATTGTAATTAACATATTCATATCTGGCTTTCTTCTAGACAGGAAAAATATCTTTGCATCTTTAGTATCAGAAATGATGCAACTGGGTAAATCTAAAGAACTCAAATGCCTCATCTGCAAAACAGGTCAATCCCACATAGCAGTAGGTACATATGATAATGAAGTGAATACTTGTATCTGGTATTCAGTGGGTGCCGGCTCCTATTCTACTCTTGAGTAGTTAGTGGCTCATTCTCCACAAATTATTCAAACTTATATATTCCTTCATGATTTGCCTAGCGATGCTCCAAACAACAATTAAGAAGAAGATTGTACTTAGAAAATGAGGAGAAAGAGAAGAGGGACTTCACCAAACACTGAGCACTTACTTTACATCTTCAAGACATGCCATGGTGCCTCTTACCCCCAGTTCTAAATCCACAGTTCTTTGGAAGAAAGTACAGTCAAGTGGGTGAAATATTTGGCTCTGGAATCCTACTGGAAGTGTTCAGATGCCAAGTTTTATGCTTGATAGTCATGCAGTCAGAAAAATTACCCTCTCTGAGCTTTAATTTTTCCTAGAAAACTTAAATAAATGTTAATCTATATTATAGGACAGTTGGGAGGATCAAATGAGACTAGTGCAAATAAAATGTCTATCTTAGATCCTGGCACATTGTAAAATTTGTTAAATCATTTCCCAAGCGTCAGAGATGAAGATAAGGAGTGAAGGACAAATGCAGTGATTAATAGCATGCTAAAAGCGTTTGCTAACTTTCTGGCAACAGGTTGATAAGATTTAATATGGATTTATTTTTATCTTCTTATCTGTCTTAGCTAGTCAGTAGCATCAGTTGCCAGTTCTGGTCAACTCAGAAGCAGAGCAGGCATTCTGAGCTGCCCCAGGAGAGAGGTGGGTTAGAGAATGGTGAATATCAGCCCACTGTGACTTCCTAGTGTTGGTACCGAATAGCTTAATGACAAGGCAGAGAGAGGAACACCTGGCCCCAAGTGAGGCCATAGCTGTCAAACCAGTTAGTTGCTCTTGATCACAATTAATGACTGAGAAAATGGAAATGTGAGTAGTTTCTGCAAATTCACAAAATTTTTAAGGCACAAGTCTCGCACCTATGTTTTCTACAAAAGGAAAATACCGTGTCTGTAATTCCTTCCATCTGCTTTTAGAGGAATTGGAAAGGAGTGATAATTAGCTGCACGTATATTTACTGAATATCCTTCAGGAAAGAATGCATATCATTTAGAGGGTAAATGCCAGGCTAATATAAAATTGACTGTCGGTGTAAACAAATTTATCCACATTATTTTCTCTATCAGTTGAGATAACTTATCACACTTGTATGTGGAATGAAGACTCAGAGGGAACCTGGTGTCATACCCCTGGTTGAAAATGACAGGTCTGTGCAGAGCCTGTAATCTTGTTTCAGTGTCAGCCTTTGCTTCCCCAGCCACAGGGTTCTTGCAGGACAGGAGCCATTCCTGATACTTCTACTAAGAAGATGTTCTTCATCTGTAGAAATCCTGCTACTGAGACATTGTCATCAACGCGCATGCATGCGCGCGCGCGCGCGTGCACACACACACACACACACACACACACACTCGAGAGACATGTGGATGGTGGGGCTGAGGCAGCCACACTCCACCACCTGAGCCCTCTTTGAATCAGCAGCAAACATTTGCAAGACAGCTGGCTGGAATGATGGTTAGAGGCAGGAGGGGCAGAACACTAGTTCGTTTTTGTTTTTATATGATACCAAAAGAATAAATCTCACAAGGCTGGCATCATTAACACTGTATTCTACATTGCTGGCTGGAATGTAAAATGATGCAGTCATTTTTGAAATTAGCTTGGCGTTTTTTGGTTCTTTTTTAAAGAAATTTTATTTACTATATAAAACAAATACTTGCCCTGGACAGTTAGTTCAGTGATTAGACTGTTGGCCTGGTATATGGATGTCCTGGATTTGATCTCTGGTCAGACCACACACGATAAGCAATCATTTGCTTCCCTCCCTCTCTTTCTCCCCCATCTATCCCTCTTCCCCTCTCACAGCCAGTGGCTCCATTGGTCAGAGTATGTCAGCCTCAGGTGCTAAAAATAGCTTAGTTGATTTGAGCATTGGCTCCATACAAGGGTTGCTGGGTGGACCCTGGTTGGGGAGCATGTAGGAGTCTGTCTCACTATCTCCCCTCCTTTCTATTAAAAAAAATTTTAATATTTAAAACAAAATCTCTGTCTACAATACAACCACTAAGCTGTATGATGATAAGCATATTTAAACTGATTAATGAGACCTAATTCACTGTGGTATACTAGAATCATTTTAAACTCCCTTACATTGAGAAACCCAAATCAGAATTCCTTTGTGTATTGAGTGCCTAAGAAGTAAGTGGACCTTCTCAGTGGTTTAGGGAAAAGAGACATGGGTACCAGGCCTAAATGAGTCATCCTTCATAGTGTTAATAATTTTTCTTGGTTTTAATTTTCCTATCTGAAAAACAATGACTTGAATTACTTTTTTGTTTCTCAAACTTACTGAATTTTAATAAGCACACAAAGTGCTAGCTAAAATCAGTTTTCTGAACATTGCTGTTCAGCAAGGATAGGGCCTGTGCATTCATGATTTTATCAAATGCCCAAATAACTGATATAAGAAAATTTGGAGAAACTGCATTGAGTGTTGTTTGACTTTCCTGTCTCCAACTCCAAAAAACCAACTACATAGGAGGTGGTAGGTATCACAATGTTTTAACACATTTGTCTGTGAATGACTATGGTGAGAGATTTGCCTATTGTTATAACAGAAAAATCTAAGAGATTAATTCCTTAAGGACACATTATTTTGCTTTTATTGTATTAACTAAATGCCAAATGTACATCCAAGTACATTGAAACCAACTGATAGAACATAGTAGTCCTTAAAAAAAAGGGCTTATGACATCAAGCTGAATGAAGTCTGTTAACCAGAGGAAAGCAGTTGTATTTTCCTACTTTCTAGTCTTATCTGTATTTATGGAATCCTTTTGCAACAACATACTATTGTTAGATCTGGAGCCTGATGAACTGTTACAGAAATCATGGAAATTTTAAGCCTGATATGATCACAGCTGGGAAGATTATGAGTGTGGGTCTATTAAAGAAATGAATGATATAAAACAATAAAATTTTATAATGCACACACACGCATACACACCTTTGCCCAAGCTGAAACATCCACACATGCAAACACACTCCTGCCCTCCAAATATGAACACATGTACACCCCCTCCGGAACACATGCTGTGTCACACTCTCAGTTCTGGGTTGAGTTTTTAGTTGATTAAACACATGAAACTGAAACTATCCAAATAAACTCTTTTGGCAGTTATTGAAAGTCTTTTGAAGTAAGCCAGAATGCCTCTACAGTCAATGTTTCCATACTGAATCAGTCCCTGTCACAGTGATATTGTGTTTATTTTTTATGTTGAAATGTAGATTTCTTCTTTCATTGCACCAGCTCTGCACAGATAAAAATAAAGGTACTAAAGCAACACTCTGGGTTTGAAGACCTCCTCCCCTGGTGAAAGCTTATGTTCTAATTCTTTGCACAATCTATTTTGTAGCAGTAATTTCAGACTTCTATCCCTTCAAAAGGGGAAATTATTTTCTTGCCTCTATGAACCAGTAAAACTTCTTAATACTTGGTGATTCTCTCATTCCTTTGGTTTCCAGGGCCATGTGGTCTATTTGAGCTTGTCATCTGTGACAGGAATTGACTGGGAGGGACCCATGTAGGAAATTATAAAGGTAATTTTGAAGATTTCTCCAAAAGCTTAGGTCCCTTTTTTCAGAGCCCTTTACTGCTCAGAAACAAAACATTCTGATATACCAAATTTAGAACTCAGGTACTGGATACACCAAAATTAAATACATCTAAAAGTTAGTGCATAACTTTCTACACTCTGCATATACACTCTCTCTTCCTTTAAAAGTTTTTGCGCTGGCTGATGATATCAAATTTTCTTGAGGTTGTAAACTGAAGATTCACTCTCACATCCTTCCCTACTCACTCAATCCAGTTATTCATCTCATGGTATCTATTCAACCTTCAAAATAGGTCTAATTGCTCATCTCTCTGTTCTCTCCCCACTGTGACCATACTCTGTTATAGTGCAAATCAAGTTATGGGTGATGTCACGAGCAGAATGGTGGCCCCTCAAAAGGTACAACCACACCCTACCATGCTGAATCACTGAATTAGACCTTGTTTGGAATAAGGCTTTCTGGAGATGTAATTAAGAATCTTAGGATGAGATCATCCTGGACTAACCGGTGGGCTTTACATCCAATACAAGTGCCCTTACAAGACATGGAGGAGAGGAAGAGAGACACACAGGAAGAAAAAGAGACCATGGGGAAAAGGAGTCAGAGATTGGATTGACAGAAGCCAAGAAAGTGCTGCGGCCACCAGAAGCTGGAAGGATTGTCCCCATCTAGGGAGCACAACTGTATCGACACCTTGACTTCACACTTTTGGATTCCGGAACTGTGATAAAATAAATTTTTGTTGTTTATAGCCACCAAGTTTGGGGTAATTTTTTTTGGCATCCCAAGGAAACTATTAAGGAGAGTTATTTATATACCTGCCCCAAACTAGATTTTTAAAATCTGGGAGGGAAAAGATTAGAGATTCTTAAAACTTTAATAGACTTAGGGGTTTTTGTTTGTTTGTTTGTTTTGTTTTGTTTTAGAAGTTTTAGGTTTACAGAAAAACGGACAAGTCCAGGGTATTCTTATATACCCTCTTACCTCCTGTTTCTCCTGTTATTAATATCTGACATTAGCGCTATATATTTGTTAGTATTAATGATGTTATTAACATCTGACATTAGCACTATATATTTGTTAGTATTAATGATGTTATTAACATCTGACATTAGCACTATATATTTGTTAGTATTAATGAGCCAACATTGATACATGATTTTTGACTAAAGTCCACAGTTTACGTTAGGGTTTATTCTTTGTGTTGTGCTTTCTATGAGTTTTGACATATGTTTAATGACATTAACCACCATTGTGCAAAATGATTTCATTCCCCAAAATGCTCTCTGGTGATCAACCTACTCTTCATCCTTTCCTTCTACTAAACTTGGGTAATCAATGATACCTTTGTCTCCATCTACCTTCTTTAGATTGTAACATAGGAGTAATTACATAACATATAGCCTTTTCTGATTGGCTCCTATCACTCAGCAATATGCATTTAAGATTCTTTCACGTCTTTTCATGGCTGAATAGCACATTTCTTATTATTGCTGAATAATATCCCACTGCCTGGATATAAGAAGCAGTAGATTTTTATTTCACCTTTGTAGCCTTTGTAGAGTATGTTCGTGTACTGAATTATCTACAGATGAATGTATCTTCAGAAAAAATAGATATTCCAAAATTCTAATCTTTTCAAAGTAAATATGCTTGACTCATATTTATAAAAATGCTAGAAAATAATTCTAGAATAAATTTCATAAAATGAGTCATCTTATCTATTAATAACAGATAGTGCATAGTCAAATGGAAATATTTTGGGTGTCATTTAAAGTCTAAAAAGCCAAAAAGAGGAAATTTATTTACTACTCAAAATAGTTTCAAGAAAGGACGTTGGAATAGTTTCATAAAGTTGTCAGCATGTAATATGATTTTGGGTGCCATTTATTTGTGGTGACTTCAAGGAAGACATAGGAACCATATTTGTCATGCAATTTCACAGTAAAATAATTATGTTCAACAGAGGTATTGAGACAATACAAATAGGATTTTCCTCCTTCCTCCCACATTTAAGACTATCCTTAAATAAACTACAAATTCATGGTACCATCTGACAATGGATAGAAGCAGATTAATCATTTCCTTTTTGAATAATAAAAAAGTTCCCTTCAAAATGTCCCAAAAATATTGAACAGGAATAAAAACCCTAATCCTTCATTTATAATTTCAAATGGGTTTCCGTGGTGAAACCCTACAATATGAACTTGCTTTAATCAAACTCATATAACTTAGCCTTGTTATTAATAAATGCATTTATATTATTATGAGAAAATTAATGCAAGAAGAGAGCAGAAGGATAACATCCTAGCCCCTCATTTTCAGAAAATACAGATCGCTCAAACACTGCACCTCAGTTCCCATCCAAGCTCTAGCCAGACTCTTCCCAACACCTCTAACCATGGCCTTTTTGTTCTGCAGTCTCCTGTTCTCCCGCTGTTTATGATAAACATTTCTGGCACATTTATCATCTTCGGTAAACTAAATTGTTAAAGTCTGAGTTGCTTCCAGGTTGCCAGTGAATAAAGAAAAGAGCTGAAATCTGTGTGTTAGAAGAACCTTTTATTAGTTGGTTGATATGTCTTTTTCTGCCTTGAGCAATGTTTTGATTGTGCTTGTTTTTAAGTTTTGAGTTTTGCTACACACATCGACATTTGACTAATAAAAAAGTGTTTGCTTCTTTTCTTAGTTGTCTTATGTCAAATGATTCATTTCTCCTTTGCTTTTTTTTTTTGTGTGTGTGTGTGTAACCTTAGGCATTCTTAGTAGTGCCTCGTATTTATCATGCAGCTGTTAAAAAAATCGTCACCAGATCCTGGCATGTGGATTTTGACAGTATTATGAAACACGCCTATTTAAAAAATTTAATTAATACTTAAGTGAATGTACAATATGTGATAGCATCTCTGAATCCATGGCTGTCCCAGGAGTCAGAGCAGGCTATATGAAAGACAATCCTGGTACAATGACTTTCTAATGTCTTGGATCATAAGTAGTCAGTGCCTTTTTGTGTGAGTGCTATCATAAATTTCCTTGTGTCCCATATCACCTTCCACGTCATTTATTCAGTTATCACTTATTTATTTATTTATTCAATAAACATTTGTTTACCACTGCTCACCATATAGTAAGTTAAACACTGGAACCATGAGATACAGAAGACATGGTCAATGCGTTCAAGTACCTCACACCTCCTGAGGCACATCTTTGTTCAAAAGGAAAAGAGGCTGGTGTTAAAGACCAAGAAAAGAAATGGGAGAAATAACACCTTTCTCTGGAGTAAGCGTACAGAAATAAAACAGTAATATAGACAACTTTGGGAAGAAAAGGGACTGTCTGAATCATTTTAGATTGGGAGCAAATGCCTGTGTTTAAACACAAGGCTTTCTAGAACCCGCTCAAGTTGAATGACAAGGGTTTCCATTGTCATTCTTGCGACAGTCTGCAACGAGTGTCATTTACTGATGATAGGGTCTGGGGCAAGGGTTTGGGGTAGAGAGAAACAGAGGGGGGATTAAGGAACATAAAGGGAAGGTGGAACTGCTAGATTTGACTATTTAGAAATTGGGTACACACACTACCCGACCTGACAATTTCTTTCCTGTCCTTTACCTGAGATTCCCAGGTATGTTCCCACCCCACATACACGCTGCTTCTATTTGAGCTCATTACTTCCCTTGGTTTTTAACTATAGTTGATAACCCCTGAATTTCATTTGCTGGCCTGGTATTATCATTGGAGCTCCGCCCATATATTCGGCTGCCTTGATATCAGCATCCCACGTCTCATAGGTCCTGACACCACTGGAGGTTCTTTGAGCTCTTCAGTCTCCACCTCCCCTGCCCCCACATCACAATGTCAAACACCTGAGTTTTAAGCCAGAATGCTGTCTTCCTGTGTCTTTCTTGAAACTTTCCTCTCTTTCAGTGTTCATAACTAATCCACTATCCAGCCCTGGGCATTTTGACTGTCATTAACGTTGTATCTTTTTTCACCAGTCTTTATCTTCACAATAACTAAGAGGCCTCCCTGATTGCATTCTGGCTCTTTCTCAAAACAATCTCAATAATGTCCCACAAAAAGATCTTTTTTAAAAAAAGAAGTTACTTTGACTTCTTAACTTCCTGACCCTTGATTCTTCAAAGGCTTCCCATTGCATTACACTAAAATTCAAAATCCTTAACAGGACCTAAAGGATCCTATATGTTCTAGCTGGTGTCTATTTCTTCAGAGAGCTACTCTTTCCCATGCTCTCTCCACTTCACAGTGGACTTCCGTTAGTCCTTTAGAAGTCTTTCCTAACCCCTGAACCATCACAGTTATCCTTCTTCCTGAAATGCTCTTTTCCCATCACTTACTTTCACATTTCTATATTTATGATGTTAATTTATATATTTCTTCACAAAACAAAAGTCTTACTTTGAATCCTCCTGCAATAAATACTGCCTGCTTCACCCAGATCCCTTTTCAAAGGTGATAGAAACTTCTGGAAGTCCTATCAACTGCTTAAAGTTGCATCTCTCCCTGGAAATGGTCACCTACAGAAGACTGAGGTGAGGATAATAAGGCCTGGCCCCTTGCCCCAATTTGAGACAACTGAGCTCCAGATAATCATGTAGGATTGATTGACGCCTCAGGACACAAGATTGGATTAGTCCTCATTGTTAACTTAATCATTTCTTTAAAAGCCCTATCTCCAAATACAGTCACACTCTGTGATAGTGGGGTTTGTGGCTAAAATATGAATTTGGGAGAGGGACACAATGCAGCCCCTAACAGATAAGGAGAAATGCCACACTCCAGGACACATGGGCTTCAATTGCTGGTTTGTCCTTAGTATCTTGAACACATGAGACTGGAAACTAAAGGCTGGAAGTATCTATCGGTGACCTCACTTATCATCACTCCAATGACCCATAGGGGAATAGGGCTCTCTGTCCAGGCAGAGACACAATAAAAGCCACATTTAATTTTCAGTCTGAAAATTTCTCCCTAGTAATTTCAGACTCCTTGTGCCAGGAAAACATCAGAATCACCATTTCAGCAGACATCTTGGCAAGAAACTCATCCTGAGTATCACGCTGGAAATGGGAAGGAATAGGTTTGCTCTGGGAATTCACTGGGGTGTCCCACCGCTTCCATGACAAATTTTAATAACAATGAACAATCACAGCAGTCACTGTCTGAGAAGAGCATGCTAACAGAGACTCGGGTCCTTCAGGGATGAAGGAAGCTCTTAGTCATTGCACCAGGCAGACAGCCGGGCAAGCAACTAAGCTAGCTAAGAGTGAGTGAGGATAATCTGGAGTGTGTAGTGGAGAAGGGCAATGAGTTATTAGTTACTGCTATGAGATAACTAGTTCATCCTACAAACCCTCTTCTTATAAATTTCCCAGGGAAGGAGGTCAACAGGAATCCTGGAGGAGCTGTTCCCAGATAGGAAAAACTTACTGGAAGATGCTGGTGGATCTGTATCACTTAATGATACAGATAACCAATTATATGACATATAATCAATTATATGGTTCTTCATTCAGATCTCCTCTTTAAGGCTAATATGACACCCTCTACTATTGGCAACACGGGCTGCTCAGAGCTCACTAATAACACCCCTCACTGTAAATCTCTCAGGTGCACCAGGCGTGCCTTGTTCATGGTTATAAACTTTTCCAGAGCCGCAACTTGTAGTCAGTGGCTGTATGATGTGAAGATGGAAAGCTCCATCCCCTTGCTTTAATTTGCGACAGCCTTGAAGGGCCATCCTAACAACTAGACTCCCCATGGGATCTGCTGAGACTTCAGGTGCCGCCACATTGTGGCCAACTTCTCCCTCAGCCCAAGCCTGCTTCCTCCTGACAGCACTCCACCCTAAGCCTTCTTTAAGAAGTCCCCATTGTCAGTCTGTTTCCAAGATAGTCAATCCAAAACACAATCCATACCATTTGTGACTTTTGACCTCTCACCTAATATTTTAATTTCCTTTCATTATAATTGATATCATTGATATTATATAAGTATTTATATATTTCTATCTCAACCACTAACACGAGTAAGGGCAGGACACAACTATTTTGTTCATATCCATATCTCCTTACACTTGGCACATTATTGATGCTTACTAAATAGTCCCTGCTTTACAATTTTGCTGCTGCTCAAACTAGATAACATAATTTATTTTTTAATTTCTGAGTAATACATTTATTCTCCTTTCTAATGAGTTCATTAGTCACCAGTATAGAAAAAAAAAAAAAGCATGAATGAACATAGATGTCTGCCTTTCTCAGGATACTGAATTCTCCTGGAGAAAACTGTACCAACTCCCAGAGTATACCATGAGCTATACTCTCAACTTGTTCCTCAACACAGTTTACTGATCCTTTTACATTTCCCTGATCAACTGCTTCCCCTTTCCACAAGTAGCTAATTCAGCGTGATCTAATTTCCTAGCATCTCTCCCTTCTCTCTAACCCACTGTACATGTACCATTGACTGCAGAGAACTTCAGCTTGACACTATATTCAACTGCAAAATATAGTGCTCACAAAAATTAGGGGGTATTTTATCGCTTCATATTAATTTTGAATAATCCCCTAATTTTTGTGAACAGTATAGATAAACCTGCACCTATACCTATCCTACTATTTTAGAGCCAAAATGGATTGGAACACTTACGGTCTAAGTTTACTGGCACTGTTTTTTTATGTGCCTCTGGCCAGCAGCCACCCATTTTCATTCCTGCCCTTCACAGGTGAGTTGTTGCATTTATTATTTCTGCTTTTTCATCTCCCACTTTTTTCTCCAATCAACTTCAGCTTGCTTTGTGAAATTCATCATTCCACTAAAATTACTCATACCAAGATTGTCAACAGTCTCCCTGGAAATAAATCTTAACAGAATATTTTCAATCATCAGACGACAAAGCCCTTCTTGAGACTGTACGACAGTTGTCCTGCCTCCTGAAGTGCCACCCTTCATGGCTTTCATGATACCTGCTGGCTTTTGTATTTCTCCCATCACTGTTAGAATTTTTGTCAGGTAACTTTTTCAGCTCCCTTTCTTCTGGGACTCCCATAACTGTTGGAGTTTTTTTTTCCTAAGTCCTTGGCTCTATTCTCTCAATATTTTATAATGCTCAAAGGATAATCTCATTGAGCTCCTTGGACTCACTTATTCGATCCAGAACTCATGCAGATCTCTATTTGACTGTCAAAATTCTACTTTCTCCCCAGTTTCCCTCAGTGCAACCCCATGTTTTCAAACCTGAGTTCACTGCCTTCTCACTTCTCCTCTGCTGTCATATCACCATTCCATTCACCCAGCAGCTCAAACCAGAAATGTAGGAATAATACTTGACTATTTCTCACTTTCCCTGCCTCAAATTCACCAGACAACGACCAGATAAAGCTTTCGGAAATTATACCCAATTATGTCAGCTCCTGACTAAAATCTCCTCAATGATCTACAGTATTCCCAAGATAAAGCTCCATTTTGTTTGCAAGAATCACTAGGCCTTCGATAAGCTGAACTCTTCTCAGCAGAAATATTTGATTTCAGTCAGTCTTTTTCTATCTTATCTAGGAAGACAGGACAATTCAGAAGTTTTAAGCTGCCTACATTTGAATTCATTGTGCACTATCTATGTGGGACAAGAGAATAAATTTGTCCTTGTCTCATTTTCTTGTAATATTAAAAGCAAGTAATAATAGTACCCATTTGCTTATGAGAATTAATTGACATCTGACATGTAAATTGTGCCTGACAAGCAGAAACTACTCAACAAATTTTACCTGTATTCAATATTATTATGACTATTATTACTAATAGTAATATCTCATTATTGGTATTAAATTTCATCAGGGAAGATGCCACACAAGGGATTTGGCAGATATTAAGTCAATGATTATTGTATGTACAAAATAATGAAAGAATTTTACATTGTATAATAAGCTCATGATACTATATGTAATGTTTCACTATATTAAACTGAAAAAATGCAAAGATAAGCACATTTCAAAATATTTCAGTAAGTATAAACTCTGAGTATATTGTAGAAAGAAAATATTCCAATCCATATAAAATGAAAAGGCATAGTAAGGTTACCCCAAGAGATTTAAAAACCTTATATGTAAAGGCTTGAGAAACAAAAAATTTTCCAAAATATTCACAAAGACTATGAAAAGTTATGACACATATTTATTGTGTCTATGACACAGAAAAAAAAGAATGTTTTGCAAAATAAAGCTCAACCCAAGGATGAGCTGCAATCTTTCTTATTTAAACCTTCTGGCAGAGACTGAAAACTCAACAACTTGACTGCAATCAATACAGCCAGGCTCACGAAAGATCGGAATGAGGAAGCTGCTCCCAGACTCCGAAGGTTATCCGGGTTTGATAGAATCAGAGCCAGCCACACCATATGATTGCTGAAAAATTCACTCATCACGAAGAGCCACAAAACTGCGGTATACTTCTAGAGGCATAAAATGACTATCTATTAAGGATTAAAACAATAACCACTCATAGAGAATTTGCCAGGAAGGAAAGGAAAGCAAGGTTAGTAATCTTCAAAAATGCCCTCACGGTGTCTGTACTGCGCACAGCAACGCCGCTGACAGGGGTGTGCGACCTAGGGGCTGCAGGGGTGTAGAGATGTGCAGAGACTCCAGACTGTTTAGGAGTTATCTTCAGATATTACTGCATCAGTACGCGTGCCTGTCGAATGGCCTCGTCGCCCAGCGCGTGTCCTGAATCAACTACTGCCATGCGTTTTCTTTTACTCCACAAACTTTAGAAAATGAGGCAAATACTGTATTTTTAATAAAACTATACATTGGGATATCAAAACATAGACATTTCCAAATCAAAAAAAGTCTGACTCTGAGTCACTAGTGAGAAATTTGATCTCTCATATGGCACATCCCTAGGTCCCAAGGAGGGTCGATAATCCAGCACATTTGCAGGGTCCTCCTTGTTTGTTGGATTTAATTTTTCATTTGTCAATACGTGTTGGTCAACTGAGAATGGCCTCCTGAGAGTGACAGGTACCACTGATTCCTTGTCAGGCTTGGAAAAGGGCATTTCACCCACATTTGCAATTCTAGTACTTATAACCTGGTCACCCCAGGAGAACCTTGAAGCTATAGCCCTCTGAGGTCCAGCCACCATCTCCAATGGAGCAAGAATCTTGGATTGTAACTGATCAGAACGCAACTTTACTTCGTTCCTGCAGCCCCCTTTAAATCTCATTCCATGGGAGAATTCTCTCTCATTCTTGGATGAAAACTTAAACGGGCTCCTTGATTTTGCTCCTCATTCTTTATGTAAGGGATCACCTCTCACACACACAGCCTTGTTTCAACTATTAGCATGTCCAGAACAAGATTTTAATTAGAACTCTCAACTTGCTTAAACATAAATCTCTTCTCTAGCTTAGATCAAATTTAGGTTGGAGCCTGCGAAGGCGCCAGGATTCCGGGAGTTTAAAACTTTCACTCTCCAAATAGCCAATGCATATGAAAGCTCTGACAACATTTTCAATGAGTGATAAATCTTTGGTACCATTGAAACATTCCTCAGACATAACACATGCATTCAAAAGGAAATTTAAAAACTTTTATTGAGGATGAATAGAACAAAACTAATACATTTACCAACTTATGGATATTCCAAGAGATGTCCTCACAGGTGAGAGCTGAAATCATTCATCTTGAAAAATTTTTTTCCACCTGCTTTCTCTAATATCCAATACCCAGTGATTGCATTTGATTCTATATGTGTGCAGAAGTATACATAATACACTTAAGAATCACAAAGGAAAAGCATCCTTTCCACTGATATTACAGCAATTTTCATTTCACAAAAGAGAACAGCAGAACCATTCTGAAATGTTTGCCAGGGTCCCCAGACCTGAAGCTTGATACCTACATATTAGCAGAAGTTTGAAACTGAGCCAAGTATTGGCACAGGGGAATATATAAAAAGTGACTATGCTGTCAATTATTTGAACCTCAGATAAAATAAAGTTGAAAACAGGAAAGTATAAACACTTATGTGGGGAAGAAACTCTATTATAGGTGAGGTCTTACTTTGCTGTCTTATCCATAAAGTATTGCAAGATAGAAGAAAAATTCAACTGCCAAGTGAATAAATAACAATGGCACTTATTCTCCTCAAATATGATTAACATTCATCTAATTCAACTCAAAATTATTTTTCTAATGCCTCATTGTTTTAGGTTGGTATAGAATTTCATATGTATGTATATATAATATATGTATATACAGGGTTACAACAATCTCGACATACGATGTTTTGGGTTTACGACACTCACTTCCATAAAAATTTTAAAAAGTTGACACGAGTGTTTTGGCTTATGCCGTTAGCATCGTACTTATGGACTATGTGGGTGAACTAGTTTGGTTGCACGTGGCGGAAGAATATGCAGTAACGTGGCATGTGAGTGAGGGAGTTGGCCACCCCCAGTATGCTTACCTACGCTGGTTTTGACTTTGTTTTTATGTTCAGGATTATGATTTTGCAACTGTTTTAGGATAGGTAAGTGATGTAGGCTAGGGTGTGTTTTGAGTTACACCAAAATTCAGGTTACATCACCGTCGTAGGAACAGAACTGTGATATAACCCAAAGAATTCTTGTATGTACATATGTATTAGAGACAGAGAAAGAGAGTTTATTAATGATAAGGAGGTAATTTTGTTGCTAAATCAAGATTGGCAATATGGAGGAAGAGTGAGTGGTTTGTTGTATATGTTGTAAAACATTTTATTTTCTGATCACAGGTGATGTTGGTAAGGGGTGATAGTGTTCGTATCTTCTACAAAAATTATAATGCTAAATTACACACTTTAAACTGTATTGTCAAAAGCAATAAATTATTCAAGGTGCGAAATAAAGATGAGGAACAAGCTTGACACTAAATGACATTTTTTAAAACGACAGGTCCTCTGTCCATTTCTTAATTGAATTAATTGGGTTTTGGGTTTTTTTTGTTTTATTTTTTGGTGTTGAGTTGTGTATGAGTTCTTAAGACATGGAAATAATAAAAGTGTCCCTCAATAGATGATTGGTTAAAGAAGATGTGGTACATATACACAATGGGATACTACTCAAGACATTTAAAAAAAGATAAAATACTGCCATTTGCAACAACATGGATGGATCTTGAGACTATCCTGCTAATCAAAGTTAGTCAGACATATGATTTCACTCATATGTGGGATATAAAACTGAGTCACAGACACAGAAAAAAATATGGTGCTTACTTCCAGAGGGAAAAAATTGGGGGGGGCTAATAAAGGGTAAGTTGGGTCAATTATATGGTGGCAGGAGATTTGACTTTGGGTGGTAAACACACAATGCAATATACAGATGATATATCATAGAATTGTACACTTGTAAACTCTATAATTTTATTAACCAACATCACCCCAATAAATTTAATTTTAAAACCAGACAGAAAAAGCTATGAATTTCTTTAGAGAATACAGTATTCAATTGGACATGTAAGCTAGGGAACCTGAGTGCTATCCTCACATGTTTGAAACTACCACCTGGACCAGAAGATAAATATGTTTCTGTAGGTGATAGAGAAAAATGAGTAAGAGGTAGAAAGAAATCATGTTTGGATCAAAGATAAAATATTTCAGAAGGCAGTAAGTTCTCTGCCATCTGAGGTGATTCAATAAGAGATGTTAATCATGTCTAGGATAAAATTTCACTTGGCTCATTTTTCTGGGTTCATGAATCCTGGTCTATCACCTATAACCACATTAGACTCATATGGAACATATTCAAATGGGTTAAAAAGGCAAATGTCTCAGGATACCTGTTGGCTCCCAACTCCAAGTAGGGGCCTCAGATTGACCCCTAATGTTGAGATTTCGACTGAGTAGAGAAGCTAATCCAGAACCACAAAATATTATACTTTGTGTCTTACACCTTTGAAAATGGATCGCTTCCTCCACTAGACTCTAAATCAATTCTGCAGAATTCTGTATTTCTTTGTTCAATTAATCTAGACTCTCATTTTTTTGTTTTCAATCATGAAACTATTCTTTATGGATTTCATAACTTAAAAATTTATGTGATACATTGACAGACCCCCAAAAAACACTTTCACTTTTCAACATCTGTACTATTGTGATTTATGGCCTCTTTTTATTTGGCTTTCTGTCTTACATTTTTTAAGCAGTAGGTGGAAGGATAGGAATCATTTCTTTGAACTATATTATATATAAATATCTGAACTGAAGCACAATAATGGGTCTGTTGTGCATCACACAGTAGAATCAGTAAGATAAACAATGTAGCTGCATAAAAATACCTTATTATTCATATTATAAACACCTTTGATTTTACCTAAACACAGCCAAGTACACAGTAGCCATATTACCTTGGGTTTTTGCATATAGACTTGTATGAGTATTTGCTTTTTAATATTTTCTAATTATAAAATGGAGGTTAGAGTTAGTGCATCTTTAAATTCAGAATATTATTCTATACATATGGAGCTACAACATTTTTTCCCATATGGTGTCATATTTATTTCCACAAAAGAAAAGTGATGACAGAAATTTTTTCAAAGAAAGGTTCCAAAAATATGTATTAAAACAACAGTAGATTTCCCATTAAGCAAAGAATTCAGTACCTCATTTTTCAGCCAGTTGAAGGAGTGCCGAGAATGTACTGGCTTTGGAAAAGATACTTCTTTCCAGCCAAAACTCCTCAGAGAAGTTCAATAAGAATAATTTCCATTCAGGAATTCCATCTTTCATATGCCAGGTGTCAGGACTGTCAAATCTTTGGACTGTTTAGTCTTATCAAACCTAATAAAACAATCGTACATAACCACTAGGAAACATTTTGTTGCTCTTTTCTTCACAGCATCACTTTTAAGTTCAACTCAGTTTACTAAAAACCAGTTTTGCATTCTTGAACATCTTGTTTAAATTTCCAAAGAAGATTTTTTTTTCTTGAAAGGACGTCAATATAAAGCGTTATTCAAATATACACATAAAACAAGAGTGATATTCAAATGCTTGTCTATTGAACGTAAACCATGAGACATGAAGTTTAAATGTTTTTTTTTTTTTCTGGAGACAGAAAATCAGTGGTAAAAACCTTTTAGTCTTATCTAACTGACAGTTCATAGGGAGTCAGATGGTGGTGGTTGGGTGTTGTTTTGTTCCTAACATTTGAAATTCTGTGTGGAAAGGGGTGTACAGATTGCCTCCTTACACTGTGATTCGGTTTTGTGATATGATAGCTTCCCTTGTAGAGCTTTTAGTTGAAGATATCCTTGTTTCCCATAGCTTGTAGTTCTACAAAAAGTATGGGATGGAGAAAATTTTGCAAAACAAATATTTTTAGTGTCGATGTTATTTAAACCAATTCCTTAGCCTAATAATAATTAATTAAAGTTTCTTTAAATTTCTTCATCAATATATTGGTGAATAAGAAAGCATTTTATTTTCTGGAGGAGGCTGATGTGATTGTTAAGTGCTGCTCTAATACAAGATAAAGCATGATATAGATTGTATTTTCTTAATCTTCTCTAGGTTAAATTTCTCCTGATTTAGGAGAGATAATGGTATAAATCACTCTTTTAGAGACTTATCCTGGAATAGTTGTGGATAATTTTAGCATTTCTTGGATGGCATATAAAAAGGAGATGAGTAACTATACTGACCAAGTGCCAGATTATGGGCAAGGTGCTCTTAGACGAATTGTCTCATCTAACAGTCTTAATGGTCCCTGAGGTTCTCAATCAGTCCTGCATTTAGTTAAGAGGAAGTCTAAGCCATGATTTCTTTTCAAATTGCTGGGTCCATTAGGTCTTTCCTGAGCATAAATTATAGTTCTAAATTCAAAAGATTGTGTCTTAAGTGTAAGACCAAGACTTTGACTTATAAGTCAGTATGCTAGCGGCATGGTTCCATCTGCTGTGCCTACGCCCTCCTCTCTCAATACTGACTTGAAACTTCAATTCCTCTAAAATGTTTAGTCCTATTTGCTTAAACCCTGTTTCTCCAGAAACTCGAGTTCAGTCTCTATACTTGCCACTCAGTCCTGAAATGTTTTATCTGACCTCCATGGTAACCAGTCATCAATCTGCTGTAGCCTCTACTATGATAATAACCATGGTTTTGGAGTTACAACTAGTACCAGTGGACTAGAAGTATTCATAACCTAGTATATTCTCAAAGTAGTGCAATGTATTTGACCATCAGCTAGCATATTTACCACATTTAAAAAAAGTTAAAAATCACTGATTTTAGGAATTATTTTATTTTATTTTATTTTTAATGATGAGAACCCTGGATCCATTCCTCCAGGATTTTCTTTTTTTTTAATTTTTATTTTTTATTTATTCATTTTAGAGAGGAGAGGGAGAGACAGAGAGAGAGATAGAGAGAAGAGAGAGAGAGAGAGAGAGAGAGAGAGAGAGAGAGAGAAGGGGGGGAGGAGCTGGAAGCATCAACTCCCATATGTGCCTTGACCAGGCAAGCCCAGGGTTTCGAACCGGCGACCTCAGCACTTCCAGGTAGACGCTTTATCCACTGCGCCACCGCAGGTCTGATTTTAGGAATTATTAATGTGAAAGTAGAGTTTGTCATTTTTTCTCCTAAAAGCCAGAGTCCTTTTTATCACTATATTCCTTGCAACAAAATGGCATCTGATACCAATGCCTCTGTCCTCTTTGAATAAATATATGTGTAGCTGCTACACAAGTCTTTTCCAGTGTCTTTTTAGAGCTTGACTCTAATGTCTGATAGCTTCTTTTAGAACTTCAGCAACATTAAAAAAAAAAAAAAAGTTTAAATGAGAATATCAGTTGCAAAAATTGGTGGCAAAAACAACAACAACACACCAATTAATAAAGAAAATGGCCTGACCTGTGGTGGCGCAGTGGTAAAAGCATCAACCTGGAATGCTGAGGTCTCTGGTTTGAATCTCTAGGCTTGCCTGGTCAAGGCACATATGGGAGTTGATGCTTCCTGCTCCTCTCCCCTTCTTTCTCTCTCTCCTCTTTCTCTACCTCTCTCCCCTCTGAAATAAATAAAATCTTTAAAAAATAAAATAAAATAATTGAGGTGAAAGAGAAAAAAAGATATACGTCTTATTACCTCTTAAAAGCACCATATAAATAGACAAATCAAGGTGAGCTAGTGAATGTGTGTAGAACCACATTTGACAAAATAAATAAATAAAAATGTTTACATAAAATATGGATATTTTAGAGGAAAAGTTTATAACCTGAATCATCTTCTCCAAGATTATTTAAATACTTAAATAGGAGTTTTTCCCTATATCAATTCCTGTGGAAATCGACATTTCTATGCCTGACACTGCATAGTTATATCCATGTTCAGGCACCAAATCAAGAATTTTCCCCCCTGTTGTTGAGAAAGCAAAGAAATAAGGAGAACATTCAGATGACCTTTATTGTTTTTCTAATCTCTATTCAAAATAAAATTTATTCATTTATAAATTTTAAAAAATTCACAAATTTGGCATATCTACTTTTTTCAGTAGTACATGTCTAACCAAAATCAAAGCCTTATTAATAATCATTATGAAATAATATATGGCCCTGGCCGGTTGGCTCAGCGGTAGAGCGTCGGCCTAGCGTGCGGACGACCCGGGTTCGATTCCCTGCCAGGGCACATAGGAGAAGCGCCCATTTGCTTCTCCACCCCTCCGCCGCGCCTTCCTCTCTGTCTCTCTCTTCCCCTCCCACAGCCAAGGCTCCATTGGAGCAAAGATGGCCCCGGGCGCTGGGGATGGCTCTGTGGCCTCTGCCTCAGGCGCTAGAGTGGCTCTGGCCGCAACATGGCGACGCCCAGGATGGGCAGAGCATCGCCCCATGGTGGGCGTGCCGAGTGGATCCCGGTCGGGCGCATGCGGGAGTCTGTCTGACTGTCTCTCCCTGTTTCCAGCTTCAGAAAAATGCAAAAAAAAAAATGCAAAAAAAAAAAAAAAAGAAATAATATATGGAGTGAATATTAACCAAATGGGAAGGTTAATCTCTATTCTGCTAAACAAGTAAAATTTAAATTATTAATGAGAACTCATCATTTAAATAATGCCAGAGAAAATAATTAGGTAAGGGAAAGCTTGTGTATTTTTTAAAGACTGACTTTAGTCCATTTTGGTAACAGACAGTATAATTTCCCAGATACCAAAGAAAATGATCATGTAGCAATTGCAACAGGAAATATTTTTGGAATAGGCCAAAATTTCACAAGTTAAAATATGCAAAGTCCATAAAAGAATTTCTAAGTGATAATTTTTATATGGTGATGTCCAAAAATTCTTATAGCTTATAGAACAGCAGTATATTATACCTCTTAAAAACATTCTTGAATTTCAATGATTATCTACTGAATTTTATAAAAATATTAAAAGTAAAATCCAGTAATTGTAATGATTGTTATACTCTCTATATACTCTTGTTATACTCTTGTTATACTTGTTATTCTCTTTATATAGAAAGAGAAAGACTTTTAAAGAAACTATACATAAATAACTAATATGAGATTAAAAGCATTCTGCCAGAACACAGTAGGAAGAGGGTGCTATCAGTAAATTTTATAGCAATATGTTTGCATGGAATCTTAGTCACACCAATACTCCCATCTCTTATCTAAAATCTCCAGCTTTTCACTGCATAATTTTAGTTGAAGTTTCCATAGAGATCGCAAAGTGACTAAATGGGAGTATGTGTGAAGCTCCTCCTAAAATGGGGTGCTGGGTAACATGATTTCTGTTTCTATATTTATTTTACTCATTTCTACTCTTCTCTTGTTTTATAAGCAAATTTTCATTCAAACTTTCATTTTTATGTACTAAGGTTGTTGTCCCTTATTTCCTGACACTTCCAAACACAAAACTCTCACACAAATTACATCTAATGGAGATCATAATTTCTTGTCATGAGAAGGTGTGCTGTGAAATTTAATAAATTGCCACTCATCATATTGTTCTAATCTCCAGGAATAGTCAGATGTCAACGTGGTATATAATACTGTCACAATTATCAAAGGGAAATGAAAAATATGAATGTTCATATTCAAATGCATATAAAAATGACTGCCAATGTCTTTGAATATGCATGACCACACAGTTGTTAGTAATTATGAGAAAATCAAGTCTTGTCTCTTCTGGCTGACATAACTCCAGATTATTTTCCATATGAAATTTTAAAATGCCTTTATGATTGAAAAATATGATCTTAAAGGAAACATACATTTAATTCCCTAGAATTCACCATAGTGATCAGAAAATATTGTCAGCAAGTTAGAAACTATTTGCCATTTTAGAAACAGTTAACAAAAAAGTAGTAGTGCCCTGGCCGGTTGGCTCAGCGGTAGAGCGTCGGCCTAGCGTGCGGAGGACCCGGGTTCGATTCCCGGCCAGGGCACACAGGAGAAGCGCCCATTTGCTTCTCCACCCCTCCGCCGCGCTTTCCTCTCTGTCTCTCTCTTCCCCTCCCGCAGCCAAGGCTCCATTGGAGCAAAGATGGCCCGGGTGCTGGGGATGGCTCTGTGGCCTCTGCCTCAGGCGCTAGAGTGGCTCTGGTCGCAACATGGCGACGCCCGGGATGGGCAGAGCATCGCCCCCTGGTGGGCAGAGCGTCGCCCCATGGTGGGCATGCCGGGTGGATCCCGGTCGGGCGCATGCGGGAGTCTGTCTGACTGTCTCTCCCTGTTTCCAGCTTCAGAAAAATGAAAAAAAAAAAAAAAAAAAAAAAGTAGTAGTTAGAATTATTTTAAAGTGTTTGAAATTATTTCCTCTTTATTTTTAAATTTCTAATGCCATCTCTATAGAATTATGTTTAAACATTCAGAAACATTTCAAAAATATATTTTATTTATACATTATATAAATATATGTGTGTGACATATTCACATACTTTGGAGAATATTTATTTGTGTATCTCTTTGTTCTGCTTTGACTTTCAATTTGAAAAGTTTTAAATAAGATTCTATGTTTTGAATAAGAGTATAAGTAGTTTATTTGTTAGAATCTAACAAAATACTCTTCAGTTTCTGCATGGATGGTCTTCTTCATACTAATGCTTATTATTATTATTTTTTGTTAGCTTCTCTTCTATAAGTTATTATTCCAGATGGCATTCCATTATTTCAAAATTGATGCCACTCACCTTCTTTTAGAAAAAGAGTGCATTTAATAGGAAGTCTGGGCAGTGTTTTCCTACAAGAAGGGACAGAGGGTGTAGCTTGAGGAACAATATCAAGCTTTGAAATCGAATTGTTCTTCTGTGAATTACTTCCTAAAAACTGATGTAAGCAAATAACTCTTCCAAGTCTCTAAGAACTGCATTACAACAGGAAGTTCCTCAAAAATTTTCTGAAAATATTTGTATATCTTCACTCGGGAAGTGAAGATCAGAGGTGATTATTCTCTCTCTTGCCTGAAAAAAAAACCCAGCATAGCTGTATGTGTAACCCATCACACACACACGGCTGTGTGCTTGGGTTGCGAAATGTTAATCCACTCTTGGAAAGAAACAGCTCTCTATCTTTTTTAGTCTCTACAATATAAATATATTTTTAAATGAATTAAATACAGGAAAAGACTTTTATTTACTTATTATGGTCATATCAGTACTTAGCTCAGAATCTGGGCAGATCTTGATAAATGTTTCCTTTCTTTTCTCATTTAGATTTTTCATCTAGCACCCACTGTGCCCCAGATTCACAAATCTATGCTACTCTTCCCCTTCCAATGTCCCAGTTATTGATAACACTCATCTATATGTTGCCATCAACTGTTTTCAGGGAAAAAAAAAACAGATAGCAGGCTTTTAAGGGTTTTTTTTTTAATTTCTATATGCTATGTACAAACTTTATGATTACAATAATTTACATTGGGGAACACTATTCAAGAATTCTGAAACTTGACTCATCTCTAGAGGTGGATTTAATGGCGGGTGCACTGGGCACGCACCCTGGGCCCTGAATTCTGAAGGGCCCCGCAAAACCCCAACTTGATACTTTTTTTTCTAATGACACCAAGTTTGGTTTCATATTTGCAATTTTAACATTAATAGTACATAATATTTTTTATTTAAAAATACGGTTACTATTGTAAGGCCAGTAGTTGCGGCCCTCCCCGCCACCATCGTGGCCATTCACATGGAAGTTCTCATTGAATTTGGGCAGATGGTAATGAAACAATGGAGCCAAGAACTGGTGGGCCATTTCTTTATTCTAGCTCGCACCTGGCAGGTGAGTAAACACAAACACATTGGGCTCCAAAACCCACTCATTCAGTGCTCACAAAGCTACTGACGCATTTGAGTTTTCCTAGAATCAAAGGCCCCCACCAGCTAACTCAGTTCCCCTGGTTCCCATCCCCTTCTCTCTGCACAAACTCACACAAACTGGCTTCTCCTTCAGCACCCTGCCATCTTGGCTGCCTGTCTCTTTGCAACCACATGGCTTCTGCAAAAATGGTCTCCTAGCTCCTTCTTCTTCCTTCTTCTTAAAACTATTCAATGGGACAACCCCTCCTCCAACATACATTAGCATAACCGAGCCCCTTCCCAAACAGAAAGGTAATTATCAGTATCACATGGCAGCAGCATCATGTGAACAGCAGCCATTTTTAACAAAGTGAGCATAAAAATCACATTTTACAAACTTATTTGCCCAATAACATGAATTTTTATTTTCCCTGTCTTTCTCTTTTTTTTTAAGGGGCCCAATATTTTCTTTTGTGCCCGAGGCCTCAACTGACCTTAATCTGCCTCTGCTCATCTCCCACATTTCTTTTTTTTTTTTTTTTTGTATTGTTCTGAAGTTGGAAATGGGGAGGCAGGCAGACAGACTCCCGCATGCGCCCAACCAGGATCCACCCAGCATGCCCACCAGGGGACGATGCTCTGCCCATCTGGGGCGTCACTCCGCCACAACCAGAGCCATTCCAGCACCCGAGGCAGAGGCCACAGAGCCATCCTCAGCGCCCTGGCCAACTTTGCTCCAATGGAGCCTCGCTGCGGGAGGGGAAGAGAGAAACAGAGAGGAAGGAGAGGGGGAGGGGTAGAGAAGCAGATGGGCGCTTCTCCTGTGTGCGCTGGCCGGGAATCGAACCTGGGACTCGCGCACACCAGGCCAACGCTCTACCACTGAGCCAACCAGACAGGGCCAACATCTCCCACATTTCTTACACAGAGGAAAGACAAGTGATTGCTTCTCATAGCCCCTTGGGGATAAAGCTGAAGCAATCCAAGGCTCCCTCTCCTTCATTTCAGGCCCTTCCACTTAGCTTCACCCTGTAAGGGGCCGTGGCTGTGAACGCCAATTGCTTTTACTAGCCCAGCAGCTACTCCTCCTTCTTCTGATATAAACATCAATGCATATACACTAACACAAATAACTTAGAACATTAATAAATGGGGGAACTTGATGACATTTTTTAAAGAAAAATTTTAATTAAAATTTTTAAAAGTACTGAAAGGAAATAGAAAACCACCACTGATTGGAACATCACAGTAAAAAATTGCCACAGGCATGATTTACAGATAGATACTAAAATGAGTGGGCAAACATTTAAGCTGAATCAGGAAATTTGAATAGCATTCCTCCATAGTATTTAGTAATTACAATAAGAAAACATTAAAGAAACCCAAGTTGAGAGACCTCTATACAATAACTGACCAGTGTTCTTTCAAGTGTAAAGGTTGCAATCTCACATATTGGAGGAGACTACATAGTAATGACAATAAAATACAATGTGTAAGCCTGGATTAGATCTGGAACAGAAAAAAGACATTCATCAAAGAATTGGTAAAGCTTGAATAAGGCTTGAACTTTAGTTAATACTATTGTACCTAGTGTAATTTCTGAGCTATTGAGAAATGTTTTACAGTTACATAAGGTGTTAACATAAAATGAAGCTGGATGAAGAGTGCATGGAACTCTCTATGCTACTTTTGAAATTATTTTATAAGTATAAAATTATATTAATAATAAAAACTTAAACTTGATCATTTAACTAGTATTAAGTTATGAATACTTTCATTCTACACTACCAATTTGAGAATTTTTCTTTTTAGGACATTTTCTAATTAGCCCCTATGTGTTTTCTGTAAGTCCAGAGAAACTATCTGTTTTAAAACTATCGCAAAACATCATGGATATGATATTTTTATTAGTTAAATTGACTAAGATATGTATCAAACAGGCATTAAAACTAGTTTATTTC
Organism: Saccopteryx bilineata; assembly: GCF_036850765.1. Classification (NCBI taxonomy): domain Eukaryota; kingdom Metazoa; phylum Chordata; class Mammalia; order Chiroptera; family Emballonuridae; genus Saccopteryx; species Saccopteryx bilineata. The sequence continues at coordinate 35,722,386 of NC_089496.1, forward strand.
TCTTCCCCAAATTGTGCACATTAGGGTTTCCAAGGAATCAGGCAGCTCTGGACCACCATGTGATACAGAGATCTAGGTTTCATTTGTATTTTTTCCTCCACCACCCTCTAAGGCAGGGGTCCCCAAACTTTTTACACAGAGGGCCAGTTCACTGTCCCTCAGACCGTTGGAGGGCTGGACTATAAAAAAACTATGGGCCCTGGCAGGTTGGCTCAGCTGTAGAGCGTCGGCCTGGCGTGCGGGGGACCCGGGTTCGATTCCCGGCCAGGGCACATAGGAGAAGCGCCCATTTGCTTCTCCACCCCCCCCCCCCCTCCTTCCTCTCTGTCTCTCTTCCTCCCGCAGCCAAGGCTCCATTGGAGCAAAGATGGCCGGGTCGCTGGGGATGGCTCCTTGGCCTTTGCCCCAGGCGCTAGAATTGCTCTGTTCGTGGCAGAGCGACCCCCTGGAGGGGCAGAGCATCGCCCCCTGGTGGGCAGAGCATTGCCCCTGGTGGGCGTGCCGGTGGATCCCCTATGCACACTGCACATATCTTATTTTAAAGTAAAAAAACAAAACAGGAACAAACACAATATTTAAAATAAAGAACAAGTAAATTTAAATCAACAAACTGACCAGTATTTCAATGGGAACTATGGGCCTGCTTCTGGCTAATGAGATGGTCAATGTGCTCCTCTCACTGACCACCAATGAAAGAGGTGCCCCTTCCGGAAGTACAGTGGGGGCTGGATAAATGGCCTCAGGGGGCCGCATACGGCTGGCGGGGCTGTAGTTTGGGGATCCCTGCTCTAAGGTATCCTCCTCATATATTATTACCATGCCCAATTTAGATTTACCGTTCAATAGAAACAAAAACTCAGGAGCCTAGTCTTAAGAAATTGTTCTGGGAGTGTCACACATCACTTTCACTCACGTAAACTGAGACATCTGGCCACATCTAACTGTAAGGAGGTCTGGGAACTGTTCCAACTACCATTCTATTGCTATGGATGAAGACAAGAAAGAGTTTGGTGATTGGGTCCTAATCTCTAATATAAAGATAAAGAGAATTCTTAGGAGGTTCTTAATTTAACAATTGTTTACACTAGTAAAGAACTTCATACATAAAAATGAATCTTTAAGAAACATAAATAATATCGTAAATGTTAATGATAATAGTTGACACTTGAATATTAAATTATTCTTTATAAATGGCTTTGTTGTAAAAAATTACATTAAATTCTGTGAAAAAAAATTCAAATTTACATAGGAAGAAATTAACACAGAGAGATATTAAAACATTTAATAGCAGTGCAGGGATACAATTCTAGATTTTCTGACCCAACATGGGCATTTTCTTTATAATTTGTTTATAGAGCTCATCAGTTTAATTGTCAAGAATGGTTTGAAAGTTGAAAAATAAAATCTCATGCCAGTATCATTAAAATCACATTGTTAGAAAATTGTATACTCTGTTTTCAGGGAATTAGGAGTTTAAGAATGAGTCAATCTCTCCTTCTGAACATGACTTAACCATATTTGTTCAGTTTGTAATGACTGAATGTTTCATTTAGACCAAAGAACCACCAATTTCAGGCCCTGGTTAAAAGCCAGACCTCGAAGTCTTCTATTATTCCAAGAGCACATTTCCAAATATTTTATTTCCTTAATTTGTCTCATGTGCTGGTTTTGTCCCAGGCAGGTCTCATTCAACTCCAAGTTCAAACAAGAGCCTTCAGTCTCACAATCTCTCATCTCTCCCCCAATTTGTTTTGGCTGATTGCCTCCCACTGAGGCCACATTACTTCCCTCACTCACACAGTTGATGCCATATGTCACTGCTGTTTGCAAGGCCATACTTGAAAGGGTAGGTTCATTAGTAGGGAGCGTGGTTAAAGGACAGAACCCAGAACGAGGAACTCTGCACTTCATAACATTCCCTCACTGTGGAGTAATAAGGTAAACATCTCCCCTGTATGTCACACAATGCTAAGTATTCTGGTCCTTCTTTTGTAACCACATAAAACTGGTGTCAACGTTGTAATGAGGCTGCCAAAAATTTTGATCTGGTTTTCCATCGATAGGAGTTTCGGTGTTTGAATGGATATAAATGTTCTTGTTCTAGGATAGTAAAAGGATACCAGACACTTTAGGCCAAAGTCATAGTCTCATATCTTAAGAGGATCATTCATAGAGCTAGATCAGTTTGAAAGGTGAAGGGACCCAAAACATATCAAAAGGGATAATGAATGGGGTATACTAAAACTGAAGAAGAGAAATTTCAGTTTGATAAGTTGTCTCAAAATATCTCAAGGGCAACCCTGATGTAATCTTCAGTAGGGCATCAATTTTTCTTGTCTTAATAGCAAAAGCCAGACTTGGGTAGTTATTAGGATTATGATATTAACTCAACATGAAGAAAAATAGGTGTAAACATAGGAAGTGTCTGAAAAAAGAATGGGAGGCTCTGCAGGGAGCTAGTTCCTCATCTCTTGGAAGGCTTCAAGCAGGAGAGCAGCAATGTGAGCCAGCCTATGGTTAAGGGACTAACTGCTGAACCCCACTGCCGACTGCAACCTTGTATACACTGTCCTTTAGTTTTCCTGCAATATAAGTGTAATAATAATACTTATATTATTATTATCCTCCTATCTTATACAAATTTGTGCTTAGTTTATACACAAAGCACTGAGATGATTTTTTGAGCTCATACTAAATGCTCGATAAATGTTTGTAAATATATATATATATATATATATATATATATATATATATTTGTATTTTTCTGAAGCTAGAAACTGGGAGAGACAGTCAGACAGACTTCCGCATGCGCCCGACTGGGATCCACCCGGCACGCCCACCAGGGGGCAATGCTCTGCCCACCAGGGGGTGATGCTCTGCCCCTCCGGGGGGTCACTCTGTTGCGACCAGAGCCACTCTAGCGCCTGGGGCAGAGGCCAAGGAGCCATCCCCAGCGCCCGGGCCATCTTTGCTCCAATGGAGCCTCGGCTGCGGGAGGGGAAGAGAGAGACAGAGAGGAAGGAGAGGGGGAGGGGTGGAGAAGCAGAGGGGCGCTTCTCCTGTGTGCCCTGGCCGAGAATCGAACCAGGGACTTCTGCACGCCAGGCCAACGCTCTACCACTGAGCCAACCGGCCAGGGCCTGTAAATATTTTTCAAAAGTCAAAATGGAGAAAAATCTGATGTAAACGGGGGGTGGGAGGAAAGTGATACAAAGGATCGAAGAACTACTTTGAGGATTATAAGAGTTCTGTAAACTGACTTTCCAATTCTCTAAGGTCATCTTTCCATATTATTTTTATTAAATTGCAAACTATTTGAGAGCAGAGAAAAGTGTAAAGACAGAAAACATGGAATAATGCATCTTTTTATAACCAATGTGCCATGGATTTTTAGTGGGCTGGGAATGGTTCACAGATATAGTTGCTGAAGATAACAAAATTTAAATCAATTTATAGCCATTTAAAATTTGTATCAGTTGAAATGACATGTAGCCACTTTAAGCATCAAAATTAATATAATAATTATGTTCATTCAGCAAGTTTAAGTTACTCATTAAAACTTTTGAAAATTCTTTTATATTTTGTACTTTTATGGTAAAAAAATATAGAAAATATACTGTTTCTCATCAAGCTTCACATAGACCCCCTCAAATCACTTCCAGATAACATTAGTGTGCTTATTAAAAATAATGACTCCTATGTTTGTCATGACATCAAAATGTAGAAGGATGAGATTTCATGCTCTTTTTAGAATTATTTTTTAAATTATTTATTTATTTAAATCTTTCACTAAATCATAATATATAAATTGCCATAAAGACAAGTTATTGTGATTAAAACAGAGGCATATGTTTGGCTAGATAGTTTTCTTCTAAGAAACATAATTTGAAAATTATATAAAAACCACACTATTATATTTCATGGTCTTGGGTATGATCTCCTACTGGGCAGAAAGAGTTGACCCAATGGGTGAAGATTATCCAAAATGCAAGGGGTTCTTTTCCTGTTCTTATGACTATATAATGGTCAACTCCATGCAAATACATATTTATGTATAATTGAGGGTCACTTTTACTTGAGTTGTTATCCTGTGCTAAATGTAATATTTATAAACAAGCAATACATCCTGGTATTTAAAGTTTTTTTCCCTACTATGGATTCTAGCTCCCAGACAATATTTAGCAGTGTTATGAAGCTGCTATTGTATTGTACTCACATACATACTTGGAAATTTGGCCTTGTTTAAGAAGGTCAATATTGAATATATATTTTGATTGCTCTTATTGCTTTTTAATAAATTCTGTTTTTACATCAACCTGAACAAATTTTGCTTAGACTATGACATTGTCTTCATCTTATTTACTCATCCTTCTCCCACCTATATAAAAAAATGTAACTGGAAGGTTGTAAGTGGACTTTGTGCATCTAAATGTATTATGACCAAAACAATTTGGAAGCCAACAGTACAGTGAAAGAACACTAAAACTTGAGTCAGAATATTTAACTCTTTATAGTTAAATGACATTAAGCCCTATTGGGTCTATGCTCCCAACAGTAAAAAGAGAGGAATAATATCCCTATTATCATTCTGTTAGAAGCAAAGACAGAATTAAAGAACTGCAATACTGTAGAATCTTAGCAATGTGTGTTGTTGTATCTGTGTCTGAAAGTTTTAAGTGATCAATTTAGTCTGAATATTGTAATCCTGGATTTACAATATTTTAAAAAGGGCCTACCAAACAGAAGCCATAGTAACCAATCTCCCATAAAAACAAATGACATAAAGCAGGCTCTCCTGGAATCATTTTCTCCTAGAACTGACAATTGGTTAGCTATGATAGAAGCATTTGTTTATAAATATAAATACATTCAGGCAAAGAGTGCAGGAACTAGACAGCTGCACAATGGCTGACAAAGTTTATTTAATCATTTTAACAGTCATTTTGGGTTTATTGCTGAATTTATTTGATTAACTTGCATAAACTTATTAAGCTAAATGTAAAAAAAAAATGTAATGGAACAAGTCAAGTAAAAAAGAATTAAAAAGGAAAGTGAATGAAAGGCAAACGCAGGTGAGTTGTAAGAAGAAGTATGCAAAGTAATTCCTAGATACACACGTTACATTTTGATCGGCAGAATTCTGCTATACTCTACATGAAACTTCAAGGGTGATCAGAACTACAAAACACTTAGAAGGCATTGATGAGTATACACTTAGATACAAATGTATGATACATTGAATGCAGCTGCAAAGCTGAAGATAATAGAAGTAAAATCACAGCATAGGCATGGTTATGTTGATATTGTCAAAAAGCCGGAAGGGCTGACAGTTGCAATCAAAGTATACAGACAAAGTCAGCACTCTTATTGGTCATAATACTCCTGGCGCTAAAAAGCAGAGATCGATGGATTCTAAAAATATAGTGTAGCCTGGGATATTTGATTAAACACAGAAGCAGTATAAATAAGGTCTTCTATAGTGAACTTTTAGGTTCTATTCCTCATGCTAACAGTACCTGTCAACCCTCCCAAAGGAAGTAATAGGCGGAAAAGCAACATCACGTGACCGGCAGCTTCAACTATGCCAGCGACCATTTGTTATTCTCTCTTATCAGAACTGTTTCCTCTGGTGGGCACTAGCAGACTCACACGGGCAGATCTCCGAGGAGGAGCAGGCAGCTGGGGGAAATTTTCCATGTACTTCTTGAAGGGGTCTGGTTTTCTATTATTAAAGGAAATTGGAGAAAAAAGAGAAACGTCTCTATCTTGAAATCTTCTGCCATTAACTTCAGATTATCTATGTCCAAGAAACAGTCAAGCAGCTCATTTTTTTTCTTGAGATAAAAAATAATCTGGACTTACTGTATATGCAGTGAGGCTGCACAATGAGGCAGAGAAGCATGTAGGACTCCCCATTAGAGAAAATAACTTTGATCCTATTTTGTTCATATTTATTATATACATTGTTTGGAAAGAGCAGAAGCATCACATGGTGTTCAGATAAGTAAATAAAATTTATTAGGACCAGATGATCCTAAGGAACATATATCTCTCTTACATGGGCCTAATTTGACTGCAGAATCTTCCAAAGACTCAGACATGGATGTCAGTAGGTAGCTAGCTCTGTACGTGGGGTGACGGCTGAGAAAAGGAAGTTTGGATGAGAGCTATTTGAGAAACTGCCTAGATCTCCTCTCCCACTCTCCGCCCTGAGGAACGGTGCTTCCCTGACCCTGTTCGAAACTTGAAAGAGAGGCTCTCTGGGCTGAGGGACACAAGGAAAAGCTGAAGGCAGGTGTGTTATAACAACAACAACAACAACAATAAAGCCCCAGGGAGATCGCAGAACATCTGCAAACTGCATGATGAAACTTCCCCCTCAATTCCCTGTGCCTTTGTACCAGAACGCTGCAGACAGGGCTTAAGTTCTGGGCACGAGTTTAGAGAGTCTGTCAGTGGGAAATCCGATCACTGCAAGAGAAGAGGTCTAAAGAGACCGGCACCGAGGGCCCCAACAAATGGCCAACTCAAATAGTCTCACTGTGAATCTCAAGATCAATAGTTTCCATCACATGCACAGAGCTTATAATCATTTCTCAGGCCTTCCATTCTTAAAAACAGTCAAGAATGCAGCATTTTAGGAAAGCCTCTAATGTGATATAAGAAACTGAAACAAATAGGAAATAAAACAATTCGGAAGACAAGAAAACTGTGAAAGAAGAAAAAAGACCGTATCAATAATCTAAAGGAGGTACTGCATATGAGATTCAAATATTATATATAAAGAATATCTTATTGGCCCTGGCTGGTTGGCTCAGCGGTAGAGCGTCGGCCTGGCGTGCGGGGTACCCCGGTTCGATTCCCGGCCAGGGCACATAGGAGAAGCGCCCATTTGCTTCTCCACCCCCCCCCCTTCCTCTCTGTCTCTCTCGTCCCCTCCCGCAGCCAAGGCTCCATTGGAGCAAAGATGGCCCGGACGCTGGGAATGGCTCCTTGGCCTCTGCGCCCCGGAGGGGCAGAGCATCGTCCCTGGTGGGCGTGCCGGGTGGATCCCGGTCGGGTGCATGTGGGAGTCTGACTGTCTCTCCCCGTTTCCGGCTTCAGAGACATATAAATTAATTAATTAATTAATTAATTAATTAAAAAAGGATATCTTATTCAGAGAAATACAAATTATATCCACAATCACATCTAGTTTTCAATGGTTTAAAGAAAGTTAAAAACAATAGTTATTAATGTTGTAAAAAGCTATAAAATAGGTTGCCAAAGTCTTATAGGGAAGGAATCTGGAATGGTAAGCAAGAGACCAAAAAGCTTTTATACATTTTTAACCCAATTCTAGAAAATGATCATAAATAAATAATTATTTATGCATGAAATGATATATATACATAGTTAATCAGGAAGTATTCATAACAGCAAAAAGCGAGATACATTCCATATGTGTATTAAAAATGAAATGATTTACATATAAGTGGATTCATTTGTATAAGAAATTGTTTTAGTCGTTAGAAATCATATCACGACACAATAATTGAAGACTTTGGGAAATTTTGAAATATATTTAGTTAAAAACTACTTATGTGTTGCAATCTCGAGTTTGAAAAATAATGTTTGGGTATGCATATGTGTTTATATATGTATATATATATATAAAACTATCAATAAATGCTAAGGAATGGAGAGGAGTGAAAAATATTTCAAAAATTTTAACAGTTTATATCTGAGCAATGGGGTTATAGGTGAAATTTACTTTCTTTTCATAGTTTTTATTCCTGTTCCACTAATTTTCAAAATCAGAAATAGTAAATATTTACAATAGGGAGTCAAGACCCTCTTTGGTGGAATTGGCAAGTGACAAATACAAAATGAATGATTCTTGAAGGCATTTGATTGCTATTGTAGACTTAGTCTTTCTACTGGCAGAAGCAGCCTGAAATAACCAATAAAACTTGTTCACACAACTGTGTTGACAATGATATTAATGCCTAGAACAACACAGCAGTTAACTAAGGGGAAATCATGCTGGGTTCAACTCGATGAGAACCGGAAAAGGGTAAAAGCAAATGGAAAAAGATGAAATTGACAGGGAAAGCAAATGCTGAACTCAAGCTCCCAGCTTGGGTGGGCAGTTTGGGTGGGAAACTAACCCTCCAGAGTTTGGGTTCACTGACCACAAGTGGAACAAGGATCGGCAGAGCAGGCCAGATTGCAGCAACTAGCTGTAAAATTGTTCCACCCGTTGAGTACCACCCTGAAACGTAATTAACCACCTGAACAAAGGAGAACAGTGCCCAGGGTTTCTCCATTCAGGATGCAAATGTGAAGAGTAGGAACTGGAGCCATGTGCCAACACTTCCCCCAAGATCAGAGGCCAAGAAAATAGCATAATATCCAAAATATAAATCTGGTCAGCTACTCTAAGACTTTCTCACTCAACTATTTTAAATTGGCAGTGCATTTCTAAGAATCTGGGTACACTGGTACAATTCTAAAACCATGAAAGTTTATGAAGTTATTTTTACTTGGTAACAGATCCTGTTATATGACTATTATTCTTGACATTGGAAACAGAGTCTACCAGGATTGAGGAATACATCTACTACTTTAAATATATATGTAAGGCTTCAATTCCATTTTTTAAATTAATTTGTTTAAGCCTTCAGACACTCAACCATTCAGGCCCTGGCCGGTTGGCTCAGTGGTAGAGTGTCGGCCTGGTGTGCAGGAGTCCCGGGTTCGATTCCCGGCCAGGGCACACAGGAGAAGCGCCCACCTGCTTCTCCACCCCCCTTCCTTCCTCTCAGTCTCTCTCTTCCTCTTCCGCAGCCAAGGCTCCATTGGAGCAAAGTTGGCCCGGGCGCTGAGGATGGCTCTGTGGCCTCTGCCTCAGGCTCTATAATGGCTCTGGTTGCAACAGAGCAACGCCCCGGAGGGGCAGAGCATCGCCCCCTGGTGGGCATGCCTGGTGGATCCCGGTCAGGCACATGCGGGAGTCTGTCTGACTGCCTCCCTGTTTCCAACTTCAGAAAAATACAAAAAACAAAAACACTCAACCATTCAGCCACTGTTAAATATATAAAAAACATTTTTCATGCATAGGTATTAAAGAGTATCAAAGACACACAGTCATATGTACTCTTATCTAAACCAATGGAAGGAATTAAAATATTAATACATAAATGTAGTAAGAGCTTTTATTAAGATAGGGTATGTTATAATAATCTAGAAAAACCTTGATATATCAGTGTCTTCTCATAACAAATATTTATTTATCAGTCATAAAAGTCTAAAGAGGGTAAGAAGTTCTCTAGAGCAGAGCTCTCCCAAAGTGTGACTCAAGATACAGTTTACTATCAAAATATGGCCCCCAAGTTTGCTGCCAAAGGATAAAAAAGATTGAAGAGGCACACAGGCTCTTATATATCTCAGATCAGAAGTGATAAGTTTTATTTTATAGTTTCACTCATCAGAACTCAATAACTGTCTTTACATTAGTTTCTCTGAGATACTGACCCTGATCCAAAGGTTTATTTAGAAAGTAATCCCAGGAGAAATTTGCCCATTTTTTTTTAAGTTCATGTTATTTGGTTTTATTGTTATTGAGTTATCTGAGTTTCTTACATATTCTGAATATTAACCCCTTTCCAGGTATGTGAATAAAGATATTTTCTCCGATTCCATAGGTTGCCTTTTCATTTCCTAAGCTGTGAAGAAGCTTTTTAGTCTGATGTAGTTCTACTTGTTTATTTTTACATTTGTTACATATGCTTTTGGTATAAAATCAAAGCAATCATTGCCAAGACTAATGTCAAAAGTGTTTCCCATATATATTCTTTTAAGAGTTTTACAGTTTCAGGTCCTAGCATTTGTATTTTTAGTACCTTTTGAGTTTATTTTTTGTGGATGGTCTAAGATAAGGGTCCAATTTCATTCTCTTGCGTTGTGAATATTGAGTTTTCTAACCACCATTCATTGAAGAGTTTCTCCTTCCCCCATCTTGTGTGCTTGGAGCCTGTTTCCAAGAGTAGTTGACTATATATGCATGGGTTATTTCTGGGCTCTCTTTTCTGTTCCATTGGCTTATGTGTCTGCTTTTATGCCAGTAGCACAGGGCTGCTTCAGGTCCTAAAATTAGATTTAGGTTAGCAGCCCTGCCTCCAGCGTCATGGATGAACATGTCACCCTCCAGGTATCTGGACAGGCAGGACCCCTCCCAGATCATGGCTAAGAAGGTTTGGGGTAGGGTTACAGTGTTGCTTCAAGATTTGCAGTTGGACTGAGGTGACCAAGTTGGTCTCCAAGGGTACAGACTGGTGTTTCTCCCTCTAGGTCCCTGGGCAGGCAGGACTGCTCCCAGGCCATAGCTGAGAGCAACTGGGGCTGTTACAGGGCCATTTCAGGATCTGATTGGGAGTGAGGTTGGTGGGCCTGCCTTGGGGCCACACAATTGTGTGTTTCCTGCCTTGTCTTGGGTGGACTCAACTGCTTTTAGATCAAAGCTCAGAGGGCTGGAGTCAGGTCACAGGACCTCACTGAGCACCAATGTAAGCAAGCTTGTTACCATGGCAAACAGGGGGTATGGCTCTTGCTGGGTGCCCAGGTGGATGGTGCCAGTGGCCAAAACAAGATCAAGTGGGGCTGTAGCTAAGTTGGGGCTCTTTCTGGGTCTATAGTCAGGACTATGGTTGGTGAGTCAGGCCCCTGGGCATGGGCTCGCCTTCTCAAAATGGCTTTCTTCAGTCTTGGGTATCAGTGGAGTTTCACAGTATCCTACCTGGATCCCAAAGCACCCACAAAGGCACTTTGGCCTGTGGATGGCTGCCTAATTATTGTTGCTAAGAGAGCACAGGAGCAGGCGATCTTTTATTCTGCCAGCTTGCAGATATTACCTCTTATTTTTTTTCTGTGTATTTAACATATTAGCCTTAGAAAAAAGTTGAGATCATTTATTTTCAGTTATATATTTATTAATGTAAATTGTAGAAACTTGCTCAGCACAATGCCTACACAACAAGCTCTTTATAACTATTTATGTTGACACTTATATTACCCAAAGAACAAAAATAAAATCATTCATTAGGAAGCACAGAATAACTTCTATGTATAACATGTTTAAACTTTTAAGAAATTATCTTTAAAAACAGTAAAACTGATTTTAAAAGAACCAGAAGAGATAAATAATCAGTTAGAGAGTCTAGAATTATAAGATCAGCCTTCAGGCCTAAATCAACCAAACTTCTAATGCAAATTAGAGAAAGCAAAACAATATATAAAATTCAAAATCATAGCAGAAATAATTTAAATGATCCCTTCTCCAGATCTTTCTATTCACAACTTTCTGGGAATTCTCCACAAGCCTTATTTCAATGTGAATTATGTTTTAGCTTACCTTCTCTTCTGTTGTCAGGTGCCTTCATTTTCATGTAATTATACTATTCTTATACAATGTTTTCTACATTAGATCATGAAGAAATGCTATGCTATGTGATTATTTTGAAGATGGACAATAGCCCAATGTTTTCATTGCATTTACCCTTCACTAAACTGTGCCAACCTTAAAATATCTTGTACCTGAGTTTAAATAAATACCTTTGTAACAAAATTATCATTACTGAAGATGAAATAAAATAATGTCTAGGTTTAAAGTATAATCTAAACGAAGATATTAGAAACATTTCATCCATAGCAGTAAGCCTTGAAGCTTGGTCTTCTCTGATGCTAATGGCTTCACTCATTTTAACAAGGAAACATTCTAGAGAGGAATAAGTTCCAAAGTCAAGTACTGCTGAACAGCATCCTAAAACACTACTCCTAAACGTTTATCTTTAGAGCAGCCAGAATATAGCTCTCAATTGGCATTAGTTGTCCTACAAAACCCAAAGAGGTTATAAAAATCCAGGAAATTTGGTTCAAAGATTTAAAACATATTTTGGAACACCTACTCTGTGCCAGGCCCCACTGGCTTTTGGAAATTAAAAAAAAATGTATATGGTGTTTTTATGTTGATATATTTCATCAAATCCTGAAACCGAGTCTAAATAAATTATCGCTATTTAAAGAATATTTCCAGAGATATCTATCAGCATTATGACTCAGCCAATACTAGTGCTTATATAATAATTAACAATAATTTATTAAGCTTCAATAACATTCTAGACTCTGCAATCCATTTAAATATATAACATTTTCACTTATTTTTATGGTGATTTTGGAATAATGGTCCTTTTTACTAGGATCTCTCATCCCTGATTACTCCTTTATCTGTAGAGGGCAAAAAAAAGCATCATGCACATTGAGTTGCTTGATTTCATTGTATTAAATACAAAGTGTACACGTGGAGACTGCACAGTATTCTCTACATATGCTACACTGTTTGTCCATAAGTCTGGGGATTTCCTCTCCTTGGCATGAATTATAGGAGAGTTCCCTAACACCCAGACTGAGAGAGTTATTCTAGCTTACAGTGGTGTTGGAGAGAAAAGCGCATAGACCAGAGGATGTCATTAGACCAGTGACAATGGAGGAGAAAATATCCAGCGTTGACAGCTCTGCTCACTTGCAAGCTGATTGGTGTCAACATGCGGGGCAGCACAGACAGAACGGCTTAGGAAAGGGTTTGCTGCATCTGGTGAGAAAGGAAGTGTAACAGCACAAAGAGAACAGAATATTTTATGTCTGTGTTTGCTCCACCTAGAAAAGGCAGACACAATGAATCTACAGTATGTACAGAGAAGGAACTAACCACATGTATTAATACAGCCTTTGTGTCTCAGCTGTAAAACAGGTTCTGGACTTGTAGTTAAAGTGGCTGCACAGATGGGGCCTTTTCCCCTTTCTTTGCAATATTCCATATTCTAATTATGACTTGCACTGCTCCTGGCACGAAAGCAAGGCCACTGATGTGGCCCCAAGAGTAGGTATGATAAAAAGCCAGCCCCGTGAACTCATGTAGCTGCTCCTTTCCACTTCCCTTCTCCTCCCTCAGCTAATTCAGTCTGCTTTCTGGACAGCATTTGGAATTCTTCAAGCTGTCTCCGGGTGCTTTTCATTCACTGAGATAAAGGGGATCAGATCTTCAGAACTAACTGTAGAGTGACTGGCAGAGTAGGGAGCGTGGGCTGATTGTGGTACAAAACCCCCGCGAGCATATAGAGTGCTAATAACTGATTATAGTAAAAAGGACCTCGTAAGGGCTAATGGAAATGTCACTATTCTATATAAAATTTAAGTGCAAAATCTACATCAGGGGTCCCCAAACTTTTTACACAGGGGGCCAGTTCACTGTCCCTCAGATCGTTGGAGGGCCGGACAATAAAAAAAATGATTAACAAATCCCTATGCACACTGCACATATTTTAAAGTAAAAAAACAAAGTGGGAACAATACAATATTTGAAATAAAGAACAAGTAAATTTAAATCAACAAACTGACCAGTTTTTCAATGGGAACTATGCTCCTCTCACTGACCGCCGATGAAAGAGGTGCCCCTTCCGGAAGTGCGGCTGGAGCCGGATAAATGGCCTCAGCGGACCGCATGCGACCTGCGGGCCGTAGTTTGGGGACCCCTGATCTACATCATGAGTGACAGGTTTCTCTACTCCACGTGGTACTTTATTTTAGTTCATAAAGGAATAACACCATAAAATTAGTGAGTATCACCAAATAAAATGTTCTAGATCATCTTATTCTATCTCTGTTATTGCCAGTGGAAACTTGTACATTTTCTGGTCTATATAAATTGGTGTTTAGTTATTAAGTATTGGAAGATGCGTTGAAATTTACCTTTACCTATCAAACTCTCATGAAGAAAATATGTTCTTAACAGTTAGTGATTCTAATATACAGCTATTTATAGCTGTAAATATAAGAAAGAATCCTATATAACTTGTACCTATAATTCAACTCTTTGAACATACTAACAGAATTCTCAAAGTCTTCTATTTCATTGTAATATTTTTTAAGCATTGAAAACAATTTTTTTTTCTCATTTTCCCTCATACGCAGTTTTTTTCTGAGAGTTCAGGAAGGTTGTTGGCAATTTGACAACCAGAAAATTGTTATATTGATTCATGCATTTAGTTATTCACTCAACAAACACTTACTGAATACCTAGAAGTACAGTAGTTAACATAACAGAATGAAGCCCATTCTCTACCAAAAAGAGATAAGTAATGGATTGCAAAAGAAAAAGTAAAATATCTAGTGAGCTAGATAGTAATAGGTGTTAGAGAGAAAAATAAAGGAAGTAAGAGGAATAGGGAAAGGAATTTTAAATATGGTAGCCAGGAAATGCTTCACTGAGAGGTTATTTATACTTCAATAGATAGACAGGAATCCAGCCATGTGCATTGATAGTAGAAAAACTGTTCTGTGAAGGAAAAAAGTTAAAAAGCTTTGAAGGTAGATTATGCATGTGGTGTGAAAAAATGTGGCCAATCTGACCAGAATGGAGCAACCAGCAAAGATGACCACAAAGATATAACCAGGACCAGATATTTAAACCAATGTAGAGACTCTGGCTTTTATTCTGAATGAGATGAGAAGTCATTGACGTGTTTATGTAGAAGAGAGATATGTTTGAATGTATGCTTTAGAAGTCAGTTATATTGATAATAAACTGTTGGGGTGACAAAGGCAGAAATAGAGATACTAGCTAGAAGGTGATCATAATTTTTCATTCAAAAATGATGACTTGGGATCAAGAATAACAATGGCCTAGGCCCTGGCCAGTTGGCTCAGCGGTAGAGCATCGGCCTGGTGTGCGGGGGACCCGGGTTCGATTCCCGGCCAGAGCACATAGGAAAAGCGCCCATTTGCTTCTCCACCCCCTCCCCTTCTCCTTCCTCTCTGTCTCTCTCTTCCCCTCCCGCAGCCAAGGCTCCATTGGAGCAAAGATGGCCCGGGCGCTGGGGATGGCTCCTTGGCCTCTGCCCCAGGCGCTAGAGTGGCTCTGGTCGCGGCAGAGCATCGCCCCCTGGTGGGCAGAGCGTTGCCCCTGGTGGGCGTGCCAGGTGGATCCCGGTCGGGCGCATGCAGGAGTCTGTCTGATTGTCTCTCCCGGTTTCCAGCTTCAGAAAAATACAAAAAACAACAACAACAACAAAAAAAAAATGATGACTTGGACTAAATTGATAGAAGTAAGTTAAGTGCAAAATGTTTGGATTGTAGAAGTATTTTAAAGGTAGAGTGAGCAGTACGTGGTGGTGGACGGAAAGCAGATTACCAGAGAATGAGAGACTGATCCCAGCGATTTGGGTCTGGGAAAATGGAGGTGTGGAGTTGCCAGTTACTGATATGGAGAAGCCTTACTGAGAAGCATACTTGGAGGGAAGGGGAAGAGTGTGATTTTCGACTTGCTAACTTCAAGAAACCAATTAGATAACTAAGTAGAGAGATCTTAAATTGAGAGATGAGGTCAAAGATGGAGGTATTCTGGGAGTTTTCAAAACAGAAATAATTTTTGAAATTACGAAAAACAAAAAGATGAGACTGTTGTAAGTGTGGGGACAGAAGAGTCTGAGGACTTAGTCCTGGGGCACTCCCGTAATTCGTGGTAAAAGTGATTAAGAGAAATCCTCAAATGAGACCTAGAAGGAGCAACCAGCAAGGAGAAAGAACACCTAAAGAGTGTAGCATCCTGGCGTCCACACAGGAAACTTTCAAGGAGAGAGTGCTCAACTGTGTCAAATCTGATATGGGTCAAGTGAGATGGGAACCAGACTGACTTGGATTTAGCAATCTGAAGATCATTGGTGATTCAATAAGAGCGATTTCATTATGAGAGTGATGTGGTCGAAAGCCTGATTAGAGAAGTTTGAAAACAAACTGGGACTATCATTTTAGACAACATTTTGAAAGGTTTTAAGTAAAAGAGAATGGGAAATTCAGTGGTAGCTGACTGGGGATGGAGTCAATAAATTTCTTCTGTTCAGATGAAAGAAATAAGAGTGTGGTCGTATATTGGTATAAATGATCTAGTAGAAAATGGCCCTGGCCAGATAGCTTGGTTGCTTAGAGCATCATCTTGATATGCAAAGGTTCTGGGTTCAATCCCTAGTCAGGGTACAGACAGGAACAGATAGATGTTTCTGTCTCTTTCCCTTTCTCTCTTCCTCTCTTTAATTTCAGTAAATAAGAAAAAAAGGAAGTAGGAGAAAATGATACAGGAGGGAGAGCAATGTCTAGAAGTAGGAGAGAAAGTTAAGCAGTAGTGTCCAGCCAAGTAGAGGAATTGTGTTTAGCTAGAAACACCCTCAAGTCATCCACTATCAAAGGACCAGATGCCAGTTGGTGTTTAGTTATTATGGTAGGAGCTTATGGAAGCTCTCTTCTGTTTATTTCTTTTTTCTCTGGAAGCAAGGTCCTCAGCTGGGAGTTAGGATTTAAGAGGAAGTATTAGAAGTCTGAGGAGAGAAGAAAAAGTAGGAAATATTTTTCAGGGAGAATGGGAGAATGAATGGACTAGGGAAATATAATATGATTGCCAGGCAGCATTAAGAGCCCACTTGAGAGTAGAGGTCATAAATTTAAAAGAAGACAATTATTACGGTTGTGTTTTTCTGTAGCCATATTCAGCTGTGTGGTAGCAGATGTGGAGTACACAGAGAAATGAATTTATCCTTGGATGAAATTCTGCAAGACACCTACAACATAAGGAGAGAGAGAGAGAGAGATTATAACGATGAGTTATGGAATATAAGGTGAATAAGAAAGGGAGTTAATAAAGGGGACAATGAAAAAGCAGTGTGATCAATTGATTTTGGCTCCAGTAAGGCATAAATACTCATAAACTGTAAAGACAAAAGGTAATGATCATGGCAACTGAATCCTGATATTAATTTTTTGAGCATTAAGAGTTGTTAGGAAAAAAACCCAAAAAAACTATATGGTATAACTTTATCACTGTCTTATGTAGATGGAGGTGATCATTTCAGAGTAGAGGCCAAAGCACTAAGAAGCAAGAATAGAAAAGCATCTTCCTAGATTCTGAGATCACCAAGAATAAGACAGGAGCGGTGTAAGAGAGAGTGACTGTTATTCAAGAACTTAAACTCCCGAAGGAGAAAAGGACAGTGACCGAAGGTCAGTAAATGAGTGCAGCTGGAAAGGGTAACGGGAGCCCTCACAGCAAGAGCTTTGAAGGGAAAGGATGGATGGGAGGAGGAAAAGGACGGCATACAGGAGGCAATGAGGAAGAAGAGCAGAGCTTCAGGCCCGGAGCAGGCCCAGGGGAAGGACAGAGTGAAAGGCGAATGAGCCCCGGGTCTGAGGGCTCCAGGGACACAGTGTCCTCAAGGAGGAACCAATTGCAGCTACAGGAGTGATTCCTGACCTTGGCTGCTTGATTCTAAACAGATTAGAGAGATGACAGAGCAATGATAGATAGGTGGATAGATAGATAGATACATAGATAGATAGATGATAGAGAGATGATAGATAGATAGATAGATAGATAGATAGATGATAGATTTGTGATACATATATTTCAATTTTACTGTTTAAAGTTTCCTCTCAAAATTTTCCTAGTAGTCCTGCCATATGATTAAAACAAGTAATTTTTCAGTCAATTAAATTACCTTATTATAACATTACTTATATCCTCTATTATGTAGTGATAAAAGTGTCCACAGTCAGGCACATAATCAGTTTACATTATCCCTGAAGAATCAATCAATCAATGTAATTAGGCAGGAAATAATCTCACTTAAATATTCTTTTGGTATTAATTGGGCGTCCAACAATAATAAAGACTCATCTGTCTTCCTCTGTTACACTGAAGGTACGGAACTGGGAGTGTCACCGGGCACACTTCTGAGATGACATCAGACAGTCGCCGGCAGTGAAGCATATGGGACTAAAAGGCCGCGCTGCCTCGATCTGCCCGACACTACCTATGCCCAAGAAGCCCCAGAAAGGTGACGTCACCCGACCACATTTGTGAGCATGCGTGTTCGTTTCTTTCCTACAGGGTGTTGTGGTGTGCAGTTCATCGTGAAGGAAACGGCAAAGGGTTCAACAGAACACGTTTAAGTTCTCACAATACAAGAAGAAATAACCAATTCAAAATTGTTTTTAAGGATAAATATTTTATCTTTTTATTTATTTACTTTTTATCCTTCGGACAACATGTTTTGAGGGTCTGATACACAAGAGACACTCTACTGCCTAATAGACACACAGCCTACAGTTTAAAAACTTCTTCACTCATATAAAAAACGTTTTTCATTCCCCACCCAAAAAAAAAAGGCAAGCTATACATACATGCCCTGATAAATAGAAGGAGCAGGAATTAACTTTCATTTGGATATTTGCTCCTAAATTTATTTCCTGACATCCATTTTGCAGATTAAAGGTACACAAGGAGCCTTACAAAACTTGGAATGAGAAATCCCCACCTCAGAGAAAACTAGTTTCTTAGTTTATCTCTTGATTTTAGAGATTTCAAAGATTAAACATAAATATTTCTGCTACCCCTAACCAGTGGACAAGGCAGTTAAAACAAACTGAAATGTCTTCGTTTTGTTCTAAAGACTTATGAACACTATGAGCACAGATGAGATTAAATAAGAACAAGAGAGACCCAGGAGCTTATAAACACAAGAGAAATGCACCGGGCCATAATTACTCAAGAGGAGTTGCTAAGACAAAACGGAGTGGTGTTGCAGAAAGAAATGGGAATCCTCGAGGGGCCCCAGCAAAGGAAGAAGAGGTTCTCTTAAAATATAAACGGGTCTTTGTTGAATTTTAACAAGCCCTCCAAGGACAGATTCTGTAGATGTCTGAAGTTCTTCATTTAATGTGAAAATACTTGACACTTTTCCTTAAGCAAAGAAATCACCCCACGGGCTGGGGGCCAGAGCTTGCACATTTTTGGAGGCACCAAAGGAAAAGAGGAAAGAAGAAAGAAAAAAGGCAAGCACTTTCGCATTCCCCCCGCGGGGAGGAATGCACCCTGCTTCCCAGCGTGCTCACGGGGCAGCCCTGGGTCCTGATGAATGAGCCGCCCGATCCACCCCGCCCCCAGCCCCCCAGCGCCTGGCTTTGCTGCCCCTACTGCCTTCCAGATTCTGCCTCACCCCAGATCAGGCAGCGCCTGCACAGTGAAGAAAGCCCTGAGACGATGTGGAGGGAATAAAAGGGAAGTGCAGGTATTTGTGCTACCTGGCCAGCAGGAAATTTGAACTGGATCAACTGATACGGCCCAAAGAACTGTTGAAATGTAAGGTGAAGTTCAGAACAGCATTACGATGTCCTGAATATTTTGGGGGGTGGGGATGGCAATGCTTATGTTAAAGGTTTATGACTCA
The DNA here is from genome assembly GCF_036850765.1 of Saccopteryx bilineata. Classification (NCBI taxonomy): domain Eukaryota; kingdom Metazoa; phylum Chordata; class Mammalia; order Chiroptera; family Emballonuridae; genus Saccopteryx; species Saccopteryx bilineata. The sequence continues at coordinate 35,741,696 of NC_089496.1, forward strand.
GTATATCACTCCATCATTTTTCACTGCGTCGTGCTTGGGACTGGGACGTCCTGGAGTCACTGCTGTGGTGACGCTTTCTATTTCATTTCTGGGAAGGGCTCTCTGTGTCATTTGAGTGGCTGAGTGGGGATAACGTACCAGTGGGTTATGATCTATTTAAGTCAGGGACTGACATTCACGGATCCATGTAATAGGAAGTACATTTGAATAGTATCTGCTAAACACAGTTAGGGCTTTATAAATATAAAAAAAGTAATCTTCACAACAAGGTTACATGGCCCAGAAATGGAAGCACAGGGATGTGTGTGACTTACCTCTGGCCCCACATAAAGGAGATGGTGGGCCTAGCTCCACACTGTGCTCTAGATCTCTCAGCCACCTGCCTCTCCTTCCCAATGGAAGCCCGGGACATAAGCACTAGTTATTATTTTCTAAGGTATACAGATGTTCCTTTCAAGAGAAATTAACATTCTATAAATGTAAAAAAGAAAACTATCTAAGAAGGCAACGCCAAACAACCTTTAAGAGTTAGGACTGAGTTTGGATCTCATCTTGTGTCTGTTTCCAGGCTGTGTGACCCTGGACAATAGTCATGTTGTTAAGACTCAGTTTTCTCAACTGTAGAATGGGATTAACAACCTTTGATTTACTACAAAGATTAAATGAGATGATGCAAATTAGGTAGTGCATACACACAACAATAAAATTATAATAAATGGTAACAATTAATTTAATGTCTGTAATATTCATTGCCCCTAAAAAAAAATCTCATAGGGAATTCACTCCAATGAATCTAAAATTCCCATTAATTTCATATTGCCAGAAAATATATTTAAAAATTGTTTTATATAGATCAAGGTTTTAAAATGGCAGGGATATTTTTGGTTACAAGAAAGACATAGGAAAATTAATTTTAGCACATCCAAATTCTGGCAATGAGTTGACAACATGAAGCTCATAATTAAACTTAAGCAACTGAGAAGTCGCTCTCCGAGACAAATTAGAACAAGCAATGCCTTGTTGTTAGGTCACTTCCAAAATTGTCCTGCAATCATGGATTTCTTCTGGGCTATTTAGCTTAGAGTCTCTGTATCCCTGGAGCAGCCGTTGCCCGTAACTCAGCATTGTGGCTTCTAGCACCAAAGGAAGCTTTATGACCAGATCACCCTAAGTCACTCTACTCAAGCTGCCAAAGACTTTGTGGTTAAGAAGAATGGTAGAAGGCTTCTATAATTTAAGACCAGGGTTTGTTTTTCTTTTTTCCACTGGAGTGATTCAATGTGCATTGTATGTGCACATGTGTTCCAGTGCAGATGGAGGCTCAAATGACTATCAGACCCTTTGGTGTGAGTTCAAATTTCCTGAAGGTGTTGGAATGTCTGTAAAACATCAGATGCCCTTCTGCTTGAGTGTTTTTATTCTTTTTTTTTTTTAATAAATGTATTTTAATTCTTCACTGATTTGGCATCTCTCTTCATTTAGAGAAAGACTTGACAGTGTCTTTGAAAAACTGTTCATAAAAAAAGAGTTTGGGAGTTTCTGGCAGGTAACTGACTTTTGTATTAAGAAGTTTGATCTGGTTTGTCTGCAACCAAACAGCGGTCGTTGTTTTTGTGTGTGTTCCCTCCCCCACGAAAAAATCTGAAATCTTTATTCTTGTTCCAATAGTGTTACTCATATTTTACAGGATTATTGGTGAGCCGCTGTCATCGCTCTTACGATGCATTTTTCCTACTTAAGCTTCAGAAAGTGTTTTGTTTTGTTTTGTTTTTTTTCAGGGAGACTTGGGCAATATCACCAACGTAAGTGCTGGATTTTATTTGTAAGGGCTTTGATAATTTCAAAGTAGCTTCCTCTGACTTCTTCATTTTGCATTTGTCAAGGAGTAAGAAGAAAAAAAAACTCCACCCAAATGTTGTGCTTTATGAAGTGGACTCCGCAGTTGAAGGCTTCCAACAGCTTTCTTTGTTTTTTTACAAATGTGTGAGAATCAGTATCTTTAGTTGGCATTGTGTTTTCTTTCTCAATCAAAAAACAAAAACACAAAAATATCCATCTGTTACATCATCATCAGTAACCAACCCGGCAGGTAGACTGAATATGTCCCTGCTTATGTAACATGCTTTCAGATGTATGTATGAGTTCTGTTGGCCCCAATTATTCTCCAGCATGGGATCTCTCACTCCCTTACCCAAGGCAGAAAATCTACTCTTAGAGTTATTTTTATGGATTCCAGCAAAGGGTTAAAGCAACGCCATTGGGACTCTAACGTATGATCTTGGATCACTCAGGATTGGCAAGCTCATGCTATGGTTGCACACAACCGCCATGTCACATTGCCAGAAAATTCTTCTCTGAGTAGTACTATAAGTAGCAGCCATATTTCAGGTTATCTCTTTTATTCTTAGATGTCAATGTTTTTCAATTAATTATACTTTTATTTACAGCTATTCTCTCTAACCATGAAGCTATCCATGAAGCTAGATTATTCAGTTGTTTCTTAATTGCATCTCAACAGCTAACTCCTTTTTATTGACAGTATGGCATTATAAGATACACTGAAATTGTTTATCACTTCATCTGTTAGGAACATTTGAGTTCAGTATTGAATATTACAAATAAAGGTGCTTTGAACATTTGGGTATTGGTCCAGTGTTTGTACAAACATATGCTTTCATTTCTCTTGGGCATATACCTAGGAATGGAATGATTGCATCATAGGAAAGTTTATTTCTAACTTTTTAAAAAAAAATTACCAACTGTTTTCCAAAGTGATTGTGCAATTTTCCATTTCATTGTATGAGAGTTCCAATTGCTCCATATTTTTCAAACACTTGGTACAGCCAGTCGTTTTAATTTTTGTTATTCTAATAGATGTGTTGTATTATCTCATGTGGGTTTAACTTCTCTAATATTGAGCATATTTTCATATGTTTATACACCATTCAAAATATTTTTGAGGTGTTTATTCATATCTTTTGTTTATTATTTGATTTCTATTTTTGTTCTTGTTTAATTGACTTGTAAAAACTCAACACATGCTTAATTCAAATCATTTGTCTGATAGATGTGTCTTGAATAGCTTCTACCAGGCTGAGATTTACCTTTTCATTTTCTTCATTGTATGTTTAGAAGAGCAAAAATACTTTAAACCTACAGACAGTTTATATCTTAGTTTAGATATTTGCTTTTCTTAAGTTATTAGCTTCAAAACTGTATTACATCTCTTCTGGGACTAAGATATTAGACATAATTAAGGTATGAACAGTTCACAAGTAAAGATAATCATAACAAAAATCATCACCAGAAAAATATTCCTTTTCTCAGTGCCCAGGCTGTGCCAAGCAATGTGGTTGGCTACTTAGAAAGTGACTGAGACATAAGCCTTCCCAACTTCAAAATTATATAACTTTTATCTCCGCCAAAGCCAGCATATTTCTGGTGGTGTTTCATGATTACTCTGACAGCTTAAAAAACAACATAAAAAATACACATTTGTAAACATCTACTTCTGTGACTCTAACTCTTTGAAGTACTGTGATACATGAAAAGAAAGTAGAGCCATGCAGGTGATCTCAACAAGTGGAATAAAATCTCTGCATTCCTCTTACTTTTCAGGAATTGATTGAGTCAAGAGCATAGCATTCTATCAATTAACTCAGAGTGGTTCCTTATTTTTCTTTATTTTTAACCATTTTTTTTTTCTAAATGGCTACATAACAGTTTTTCAACATTAAAACGAACAGATATACTGTGAGGAAAATCACATGGATTTTTTAAGGTAAAATATAAAGTTTCTGGAAAATATTCTTTTTTTTTTGTATTTTTTCGAAGTTAGGAGCGAGGAGGCAGTCAGATAGACTCCTGCATGAGCCCGACTGGGATCCACCTGGCATGCCCACCAGGGGGCGATGCTCTGCCCCATCTGGGGTGTTGCTCCATTGCAACTGGAGCCATTCTAGCACCTGAGGCAGAAGTCATGGAGCCGTCCTCAGCACCCAGGGCCAACTTTGCTCCAATGGAGCCTTATCTGTGGGAGGGGAAGAGAGAGAGAAAGAGAAAGGAGAGAGGAAAGGGTGTAGAAGTAGATAGTGCATCCCCTGTGTGCCCTGACCAAGAATCGAACTCAGGACTTCCACACACTGGGCCGACACTCTACTGCTGAGCCAACCACCAGGGCTCTAGAAAGTATTCTTATTGTGGGTTATTTTAACTGCACCCTCATGACCCAGGGTTATTTACTGGTATTTGTCATTTGCTTCTCTCTGGCAAGATAGTTGAGTTGCAAGTAAAAAAAAGTTTGATGTTCAAGTCTAGAAAGGTAGTAAAAAGTTACATATTCATAGGATAAGCTCTGACTCCAATGTAATTGGTAAAACTTTTAAGCTAATGAACTGAGATTAAATAATTATTAAAAATTTAAGCCAAAATAAGGTAGCAAATTCAGCAAATATGGAAAATAACAGAAGCATATAGTAAACTGTAGATTTAAACAGCAATATGTTAAATGCATTAAATTCCCTATTAAAATCAAAGATTTTTTTGGTACTGAAATTATTAACAACAGTATGAATTCTATGTTTGTTACAAAAGAAACATTTAAAAATAAATGTAAGTAAGGAAAGGTTAAAGTAGAAAAATATGAAATGTAGCAATTACACAAAAATTAACTGTACTGAAATTAATATCAAAGTGTATTATAAAGCAGAAGACATTAGTAAAGATAAAAAGTAATTTTTTATGGTTATGAAAGATTCAATTGACCAGAAATATGTAACCATTTTAAATACCAAAATATTTAGCTTTAGCTATATAAGACAGAAATTAATAGAAATTCAAATAAAAATAATATGGAATATTTTACAAATTCTGATCATACATTGGGCTATAAAGCAAGAATTAAAAATAATATGTGCCACAATGCAAAAATGTTAAAGAAACAATGCTCAAACCAAATCTAGCAAAATATAAAAATAATAAAATATTCTAATCAGGAATGAATTATTCAGGTAATGTTAAGTTGGTTCAACATTTGAAAAGCAATCAGTGTATTTAATTACATTAATTGAATATAGAAAAATCCTAGGGATTTTTTTTACACTCAGAAAAATGATTAGCCATACTGTAATATCCCTCACTTATAACAACTGTTATAAAATTAAATCTTGAATAGTTTCCTTCTATACTACCATATATCTACAAAAGTCCACAATAAAATTATAAAATATTGTTTTCCCCACTAATGTCCTGTTATCAATGCTCCTATTTAATATTTTATTGCCCTTCCTAATTATTATAAGAAAGGAAATAAAATGCACAGAAGAAAATTGTTACTCTTCACAGTCAGATAATCCAAAATAATGTACCTATAAATTATTAGAAAAAGTGAGTACATCTGGGTTGCAGAATATAAAGTTGTATTAAGATTCTCAGAGAATCTTAATTTTAGATTATTAAGATTTCCAGAGAAATAGAATTAATAGGACAGATAAGTAGATAGATAGATGAATAGATAGATAGATAGATGATAGATAGATAGATAGATAATAAATAAATAAAGAATATGGTTTATGCAATTGTTAAAGCTGGCAAACTAAAATCCATAGGGTGGATTAGCATACTGGAAATTTAGGTTAGAATTGATGTGGCATTCTTTCTTTCTTTCTTTATTTATTTATTTTTTTGTGGCAGAGAGAGGGATAGGGACAAAGAGGAAGGGAGAGAGATGAGAAACATCAATTCTTCGTTGCTGATTTCTCATATGTGCCTTGACAGAGGGGCTACAGCAGACCAAGTGACCCCTTACTCAAGCCAGCGACTTTGGGCTCAAGCTGGTAAGCCTTGCTCAAACCAGATGAGCCCGCTCTCAGACTGTTGACCTCGGGCCTCGAACTTGGGTTCTCCGCGTTCCAGTCCGACGCTCTATGCACTGTGCCACTGCCTGGTCAGGCTGATGTCGCATTTTTGAGTCTGAAATTTTCAGGTCAAGCCTGCAGGCATGAGTTCTGTTGCTGCAGTCTTGATGCAGAATTTTATTTTATTTTTTGGTGGGGGGGGACTTGAGTTTTCTCTCTTAAGACTTTCACTAATTGGAAGTGGACTTCCATGTATGGAAGGTCATCTGTTTTATTCAAAGTCTAATGATTTAAAAGCCAATTGCATTTACAAATAGCTTCACAACATCATCTTGATTGGTGAATAAACAACCAGACACCATAGCCTAGCCAAGTTGACACATAAAATTAACCACTACAGTCTACCCCTTGTCAACTTGGCACCCATAGACATCTTCTTGAACCATATTTAATCACTAAAGATATTAACAAAGTCATGCGTCTGCCAAAAATGATACAACTATGTGCAACCAAAAATCCACTAAGCCTTTCACCAGATAATGCCAAGTACCTGGATGATAATCACTCTTCCCTGTATACTCTGTAAGTTAAATACTATGATACAAAACTAACAAAACTTAAATATTATGATGAGAAGTCAATATATCTTATGTTATATGATAAGATGAGAAGAAAAACTATGCGTTTATACAAACACACATGCATAAATAGGTATATATATTTATAATAAGGAAGAAACTGAATTATAGTTTCAGTTTCAGCAACTGCCCACCTGTGCATAGCTGGTATTTATAACTACATTTTCTCCTAACATTCCAGATTCTTTTAGTCCTCAAAAAGCACCTCGGCTAGGCAGGTTTCCTTATGTGTGAAAAATCACCTCTCTTTTTAACAAAATTATCGCCATGAGCACCAAGATCATGTTGACCAAAGAATTCATAGAAAAACAATATTGCACCAATTAAGAGTAAGTGATGGCATCCTTCATATTTATACTACTACACAACTAACAGACATTATATATATAATCTTTGAAGACGGGAGTTGCTTGAGTACCTCCAATACCTAATGTAATAGTGCCTGTCATATACCAGTGTTTAATGTCTTATATATGACGCATACATAAATCAAGCAGAAATTGTTAAACAACCTGGGGAATAAACTCCATCAACTTCTGAAATCCCATTAGGAAGAGATAAGGCTACAACAACAGAAAGTATTTCTTTTCAGGCGCTTATTATCATGGCCACGTTTTCCAAATTTTAATGTATCTAAAACTATCGTGGAACTCTTGGTCTGATAAAAGAAGAGTGTCCTAATATCCTCTTTATACAAATTACTAACTGTGTATTCTAGTCACGAATAAGTCCTCTCCTTTGCTCTCTTACAATCACTTCTCTGGTCTTCCTTTTCTAGTCTAGGTTCTGTATCATTTCTTACTACCTGGGGGCATGGGATAGCTCCCTTTTTTTTTTTTTGGCCTTCTTTTGAGCTAATCGTCCCAAAGAGGGAATCACTCTTATTTGGTATCAGTTCCAAGAGATCTATTTCAACTTCTCCAGAAAATGTGACCACATTTTCTTTATTAACCCGCAACCCATAAATCTCAAAAGTTTTTTTGATTGCTATATCAATAAACTGTCAATGCAGGTTACTTCATCTAATCTATGGTCCCAGGCAGAATTTTGAGAAATGGAATTATTAGGAAAAATTCTTAAAAGTGTGGCTTTAAGTAAAAATTGTATGTATGGTTCTTTCTTTCTTTCTTTTTTTTTTTTAACATCATATGTGTTTATACTTCCACTAAGTTTCCAAACGTGTTAATTCAAATGGGTCTCCTAAGCATTCCCTCCTGTTGGTAGCATTTGGCTGTATAGTAAAATGAGCAGCCTCCACAGAGCATTTGCTAATGCTTCCTTCCTCTAGGGGAGATTAGTACAACTTTAACTTTGTGTTAATCCTCGTCTGAGGTGTGATAGCCTTTGTTGGTTTTTGGCGAGTTCAGATAATTGCTACAAAAATAGTTCACTTTTATTTGCATAATGTAGGACTATAGCCATAATATTTGCACTGGGTTATTAACCTGTTTTGCAGTAAATGGTGTTTACTTATGGCCTTGTACATGTGGTATCTATTAAATAACATCTCTAAGAATGGAAGCTTAGCTTACTTACTTGTTAAATGGAAACCAAAATGTCAAAAATAATTTGAGGGGAAAGTAAGAGTAAATGCCAAATGTTGACAGTTATGAGGCTTACTGAAGTTATCAAACATGCAGATTACTTAGACATCAATAAAAAAAATCATAATCATTTTTCAGGCTTGACTGGGACCATTTATGGCAAGATTTCAACATTGCTTCACACAACCTGACACATTCACATTTTCTCTTCGCAGTTAAGATTTTAATTATAACACAATACAAATTTTATTAGTCATTTAGTAATACTGTAAAGTAACCGAAAGCAGAACTAAATGATTTATAAAACAGGGACATTGATTCCATGAGGCCTTCTTCAATTTAAGAAGAAAAAAATGAATATTTTTATATAAGAAAAAAAAATCATCTTCCATGGTTTTGTTATTGTTCTAGAATGTGTAGCTTATATTTCAGCTGCTTTAAAAATGATTTCTGATTGCCTAGCATAAACATAATGCAACACTTATTTATTGAAAATTATTTTGAATGTAAATGATCAGGATTCATTTGGGACAACAGAATCTCAAGTATTCTGGTAACTCATCAAGTGTTTTCTGATCAGGAGAACTGCTGTTGCTGGCATCTCGTGTGACTTCACATCCAATCCCAGATACATTCATCTAGTCTTCTCCATGACCACGCTACTCAGAACTTGAACCAGAATTTCTTATGGAAGATCATTCTGCATAATTAAACCACATCATTTATAGTGTTAATGAATGGTAGGACCTGACATAACATCAAAAAATGTTGGTACCACTGACAAGTGAATACTGTAGAGCTATGTCCCAATCATATCTTCATGAAGCAAAGTATTGTAGCATGAATTCCAAGGCTGAAAGAAATTTGGAGAAGTGGACTATATCTATGGATCGGCAGAAGAAAACTGAAAAAAAAAAAAAAAAAAAAACTACATCTTTGGATCTTTACTTTTCCGGCGTATCCATGTCCATTGATAAATTAATTTTAAAAATTATAATATAAGAAATATTGCATTTCTATTATTTATTTATTTATTTATTTATTTTGTATTTTTCTGAAGCTGGAAACGGGGAGAGACAGTCAGACAGACTCCCGCATGCGCCCGACCGGGATCCACCCGGCATGCCCACCAGGGGCGACGCTCTGCCCACCAGGGGGGGATGCTCTGCCCCTCTGGGGCATCGCTCTGCCACGCCCAGAGCCACTCTAGCGCCTGGGGCAGAGGCCAAGGAGTCATCCCCAGCGCCCGGGCCATCTTTGCTCCAATGGAGCCTTGGCTGCGGGAGGGGAAGAGAGAGACAGAGAGGAAGGAGGGGGTGGGGGTGGAGAAGCAAATGGGTGCTTCTCCTATGTGCCCTGGCCAGGAATCGAACCCAGGTCCCCCGCACACCAGGTCAATGCTCTACCGCTGAGCCAACCGGCCAGGGCCTATTTTTTATTTATAATCAAACTGCTTTCAAAACTTATTTTGTATTCTGCAAAGCAGGTGGAAGATACAGCCTGTTTTTCTGGGGTACCCCCTAAACAGGGTAATAAAATGGTGCCAGTGTTAAAAAAAAGGGAAATTTCTCTGGTCACATGTCAACAGTCGACAGTGGGAGGCCTGGTGTCTTGTTGCTCCCAGAAGCCCAGATGCTCTGGTGTAGACATCTGTGAAAAAGCTGAGAATCGAAGATCTATTTCTCAGCGAAGTTTCAGAAGCTTGGGACTCTGTCCTTCTTTCCTGTCACAAAGCCATATTTTCCTGAGTCTCAAAGCCATGCCTCTTTCTGCTCCCACAGGATCACAGCACTGTTCCTTCACCGAATTTAGAAGGAAAATACTTCGCCCAGCTTATATTTTCTGTCCTATGAAAACCTCCAAGAAAATAAATGACAAAGATCAGCTACCTGCCTGGAATGAAAAGACAGGGAGTTGTATAGGAAGCAAAAATGCTATTTAATATAGTAACAAAAATATTACTGAAAAATGAGGAGAAAATGATGAAGTGTTTGATACAAAAAAATTTTAATACTAACCAAAGCAAAATGTGCAAAATATTTAGTCTCGTCCCTTTGATGCAATCCATTATAAGAAGTTCTAAAGCATTTGATATATTTTCCAGCCATTTCAGTTTGTTTTAATTGAACTCAAACTAAAATTGACTTTATCACTGATTAGGCTCTTTTATCCAACCTCCCTCCAATCCAGTAATTTCTCCTCTCTCATCTTGTCTGTGTTGGCAACCGAACTGGCAACGTAAGTCCGGAGAAGTGGTACATCTTGTTTTCATTGACTCTCAGTGTGTTCTGAAATATTTGTTGATGCAAGCTGGATTCTGTCCCTGGTGGTTCTTTGCTCCCTGTAGACTTAGTTACCAGACTCAAGTCCTATTGATATTACTTCTGAACTCTCATTTCTTTATAATGGCACCTATGGTGCTCTGGTGACCATATAGCACTTCATCCAGAGCTTTCTCTTGAGCAATCTGCCTGCCCACATGTGGAATTTCCCTTCACTTCATCCTGTACAACATCACACTCATCTTCTGTTTCAGCTGGAGGTGGTCCTGCCCCACAGTGTTCCTTCCTTCCCTATGATCAATGGGATTAATTACACGTTATTCAGTGTGGCATTTCCAATGTATAAATTATGGACCCAACTTACTTTGCTCACCTTATTTTTCTTACATCTCTTTAAAAAGAGAAGAAACATTCAATCAATCTAGTCAACCCCTTCTGGGGCTCTGTATGCAATTTATCAATCCTGTCTCTGCTTTTAGGGCAAGTACTTCTCTAGGATATGGTATTGATCCCCTTCTACATCTGGGGAAATGTCCAATATTCTCTAACTCCAGGCCAAGTCCTGACTTCTAAAAAAAATTGCTCCCCAACCATTTTTAGTGACAGTGACTTCTTTTGTTTAAAAGATCTCAGATTTGCTTTCCTGTAACCATAATTTCCTGATTATAGACTTGTTTTAGGAGTCTTGCTGTTGATCTTCATGTATTTTTAAATTATTCATATTGTTAATTAAGTCTTCCCTGTGTGCCTGTGAACCATGAGCTTTGAGCACGAGGCTAAGATTCTTCTCTGTAGGCTCACACAGAGATCTGCTCAGCCTATGAAATTGTTCCCTTCTGACATCAAGGCATCTGAAATGAATGTACAGCCACACCTCAGCCTGGTGACGAAGGGGGAGTTTAGAGAAGTAAATGTTTCCAGTGTGAATTAACACAGAATTGGGCGTGTGTCTCAACATAGTCATTTGATTCCTTTGTAATTTTCACACTTTACATCAATATTTACAAAGGGCTCCATATACGTGTGAGTGCATCACATATACATGTGTGCATACACATATACATGTGTGTCTATTTACATATATGGTATGTCACTTCTATTAGATATAAAATAGCCAAGTCCATCTGATTTTTGATGGAGGTAGAGAAGGGGATCCCACATTCCTCTGGAACAGAAAAAAAGGAAATTTAACTAGTTGTAAAGGCTGGCTTTCCTCCAAAGGAAAGGAAAAAGCTTCCTCCAACAACCCAAATCCAATCTAATCTGAAAAAAAATATTTTGTATGCATGTAAAAATGGATAATATTTGAGTTATTCATTCATCAAAGCATTAAAACTCCAAACCTTATTTCTGCTCTCCAGAACGGCGCCATTGCACGTTCTTGCTCCAGAATAACTCGTGTGGATGTATCTGGCAAGCACACATGAAAGTGTGGGTGCTGAGCGGCTGGCAGCTGGCCCAGGGTTTAACCCTGCTGTTTTAGAATGCCATAAAATAAGCACAATTTAATCTTTCCAAATCATTTGGTCAGTGGCTGTGATTTCCGCAGAAAATAACTTCAAAGAAGACAGGCACCTTTGTTGATGCTTGTTTAAGCAGCCCTGAGTGCCAATGTATTTTAGAAAGAAAGAAAAAAAAAACCCTCAGAGCCTGGAATACATTCTTGGGAATACATACCAAGAGGGATGTGTAGACTGGCCTATGAAATTTCCCTGGGGGGGGGGGCAAGGATGTGCTCAGGTTGATACAATTAAGAAATAATGTCATCAGATATGAATTCGACACAGCTGGATAGAAAGTGCTTGTTAGACTATCGAAGCAGATTTTGTCATAGACGCAGAGGACAGATTGGAGGTGAGGGTAGGGGAAATGAGTGAAGGGAATCAAATGTAAAATCTTCCAGTTATAAAATATAAATAAGTCATGGGAATGTAGTGTAAAGTATGACAACTATAGCTAACGGTGTTTATTGCATATTTGAAAGTTAAAAGTTCTCATCACACACACACAAAATAATCTTTATGTATGGTGACAGATGTTAACTAGACTTATTGTGATCATATCTGTATATATCAAATCAGTGTATTGTATACCTGAACTTACTATAATGTTGGATGTCAATTATATCTCAACTAAAAAGGAAGTAGAGACTTTGCGAAGAGGAACACAAATCATTGTATAAAATTGCATTATGTATTTGTGACGTGGGGACAAAAACACTTCTTTAGGATACTTTCTACAATAACTTCATTTATTTTATGACATGAATTTAAAATAAAGATTGAATCATTTTATCTCACAGTTCCTTAGAAACTTGTAGCCAAAAAACTATGTTTTTCTTTAAGCTGTCATTCGGAGAATATTATCTGGTATATTTCAATAATTGTGTCCATCACACGTGAAGACAAACTCTGTGGAAAGTAACTGATCTCTGTTGACCAGGAAAAGTTTTACCTGTTTATTTTTTTTTTCAATTTTTTTCCAGGGTTGAATTGACAATACCTGTTACTTTGCCACTGACAGAAATCACAGATATTTTATATAGTTATTACATATATTTTGAACTATTGTTTCTATACATCATTATCTTAATATCGTGAGTTATTAGATGTTCTTGCTAGCTCTTGATTTTTAATGATTTTATTAAACGTGCATATATGGCCCTAGTTGGTTGGGTCAGTGGTAGAGCATCGGCCTGGTGTATAAATGTCCTGGGTTTGATTCTGTCAGGGCACACAGGAGAAGCAACCATCTTCTTCTCCACCCTTCCCTCTCTCTCTCCCTCTCTCTCTCTCTCTCTATCTCTCTCTGTTCCTTTCTTCCCCTCCAGCAGCCATGGCTCTGTTGGAACAAGTTGGCCCTGGGCACTGAGGATGGCTCCGTGGAGCCTCTGCCTCAGGCGCTAAAATTGCTCCATTGTGAGCATGGCTCCAGATGGGCAAAGCATAGGCCCCAGATGGGGGTCGCGGGGTGGATCCTGGGCAGGGCGTATGTGGAGGTCTGTCTCTGTATCGCCCCTCCTCTCACTTTAAATAAATAAATAATCAAACAAATAAGTAAATAAAGTACCTGCGTTACTACATCAAGAATGCATGAGGTTTTCTTTTCTGTATTTGATATAATATTTCAAAATAACTGATTTCCTTTATACTCCTATGTATTTTGTTAAGTATTCACCAATATGTATCTGAGAAGGAATCCATAGAAGGAATCCATAGCTTCTACAGAATGCCATAGAGGTCTGTGTTAATGGCATAAAAATGTTCAGAACTCCTGCCCGGGTCGTGCTTCCCTCTCGTGTGCTCCATGGTGATGTTTGCTTTTCAGCCTAATGGCCTCCTGATCACCCCCTGTAAAGCCGCCTCCTGGGCACTTTTTTACCATAACATCCTGTTTTTCTTTCACCATAGCATTTATAAATGTCTTCTCGCTTTTGTTCACATGGCTGTTTGTTGGCTCAATCTGTCATATTCAATCTGGTCGACATTTTCTTCTTAGAAATCCCGTTCTAATAATTCAGGCTTATCCCTCTGGATTTCCTTCAATGAATAAATTACCTTTAAATGATAATTTTCCTCAGTTTTTGTCCACTAACACTTCTGTCTTCTATAATTCATTTTTCTATCTGGACAATTTCAGCCACCCACACTAGTCCAAACATCATCAAAAGTGTATTACTCCTACCCGAGAGAAATAAAGGTCCACAACCCTTTATCTGTCATCCTGAAATAAAGATCTTTTTATTTTCTACGAAACTCATTGGTGGCAAAACATTACTTGAATTTGTTGTTGTTGTTTTTAACAAGATGTTTTTTATTTATTTCATGTCTTGTGAATATTTATCCATTTCACCAACAGATACACAGTGTTGCCCAAGATTTTGCTAAGGACACTGCCTTTTATAGCCTACGGCTAATACATTACTTTTTTTAAGTCTAAAAAACTGAAATTGGGATATAAGAAACAGGAGACGATATGCCTGTTTCTAGCCAGATCTAGAGATAGATTTTTCTTTTTCTTTTTTTTTTTTAATTAATTAAATTTATTGGAGTGACACTGGTATGTCTTGCCTAGCCTAACAAAGAGAACTAGAAATGTCATTTGGGAAGACTTCTGATTGAGTAATTATTGCTGAAAACACTTACCACACGGAATTACAAAAATGCTTCTAGTATTTCTCTTGCTCCTTCATGAAGAGCTTCATGAGTACAGCCATGTCATATCCCACAACCCAACACAATGCCTGTTTTCAATAGACACTCATTAGATAAATTCACCATCTTTTCCAAGACTGTCCCTCAGGTTGCATTCCCCATTTTTGATAATTGCACTAACAGATATCTAGTCACACAAGGAGAATTTCTTTGTTCTACCTCTCATCTCTCTTTAATACTCACATTAGTCATTCACACATCACATCTGATAGAGCCCACCCTCAAAAATATTCTCCAAGCAGAGCTAATTTCTCTCACATTTTTTTCTATACCCTATCACACGTACATTATGCATTCCCTAAAGAGAAGCATCCTGACTTAAATTTATATAGCCAAACCACACAACCTAGTGTTTGCTGACAAGTTTCATTCAATAAGTATTTATTTATTTAGATTCTACTTCTAATGTATCAAAATAGGATATTAATATGAAATAAAAAGTCATAATATAATCAAATATTTGTAATCATAATTTGATAAATTAGTGGTGGAGGCCACAACTTTAAAGACATGGGGAAATAATAACATGTAATTAAGTAAAATATTTCAAATCATAAAACAAGATGTATTAAGACTGAATGTGTGAATTTTGTCACAAATGTTAACTTATATTATAGGTAAATAACTATATAAACACTTATTTAAGTTTTATCTTTGTGCTTTTACATATTTTACAAATTTATATTCATTGTAGAAAGTTATTTTTATAACAAAGTTTTTAAGAGAATTGATAAACAATTGTTGTAAAGAAGTTTAATAGAAAGATTATTATCTTATTAAATGTTACCGTTTCCAAACTACTTAATCCAAACTCACTATTTCTCCATATCATTAGCAAATTATAGTTCAGGTTATAAAATTTTATAAGAATAAACCGATTAAAATTAGTTCTTTTCTAACTGATGCTTCTAGATTTTTACCTTGTAGTTTAAATCTATTAAAAAAAATAAATAAGTCTTGTGGCTGAACAACAATGTTTAACATTAGCTTTGTTTACAAAATATGAGAATGGAATTGCTAGGCAATTATATATAATGAATAAAGGTAAGTGTATTCGGTGCTCTCTCCCCATCCTTCTACCCTTGCTCCCTCCAGGCACATTCTCTTCTCTTTGCCCTTCTCTTCCTCCTAAGCTCTAATGGACCCCACTAGACTTGATACCAGAGGAGCAGTGGGCTGTGGCAGCCTGTCCGAGCTAAACCCTGAACCTATCTTCAAGGTCCTCTTTCCTCTGACTTCCTTCCTGAATGGCCAATACATTCTTCTTCGCAAAATAATAATAATAATAATAATAATAATAAAATAAATGCATTAAAATCATAATTAAAATAAGTTGAAGGAAACTTTAAAATAAAATAAAGCCTAAGGGAAAATAAAGAGAAGATTTAGTCAAAGAAAAGCATATTTAAATATTAGAAATACATAAACAACAGAACTGAATACAAAAATATACAGGTTCTTTTGGGAGGAAAACAATAAAATGAATTAAACATTAACTAGATTAATATAAAACAACAGAGAGAGGTAAAATATGAGCACATATTGACAGAAATAGAAGAAAATTTTAAATTTCTGATGTAGAAAATTCAATGTAACATAAAAATTATAACCTAAACATTAATAAGACAATTTGGCGCTATTTTATCAAAATTTCAGTTGTACATATACTTAGAGTTCATAATTCCCATTCTAGATCTTTTATTCTTCACAAATACACAAGTGGTAAAGATTTCTGTATTAAGCTAAAGCTAACCTGGAATAATTTTTGTAATAGGGAAAATCAGAAAATGACCTACTACACAGAGATAATAGTAGTGGAGAGAGAAGTGAGAGAGGTGTGTGAGCAACAGGAAGAGTACGACAAGACAGTGCAGAGAGAACATAAACATTGTCTTTTAATCTTATATAGTTCTGCATTGTTAGAAGTTTTTATATTAGCATGTAGTGTTTGCATTACTTTGAAAAAGGAAGAGGAATTATGATAATACATTTGCATAGGAGGGATGAAACAAACATCCTATGACAGTATGTTGGCAATGAAAATTATTACAGTGTTTTGGAAAGCATTTGGTAGCGTCAATAAATTGAATAATGCACATACACATTGAGCCAGTTACAGTAGTGTCAAAAATTACACCATGGCTGTATAAACCCATGTTTGCAAAACTCTTTATGAGAGTATGCTCAATGAAGAATTACTTCTAACAGTTAAAATTTAGAAACAATTTGAGAGTTTTATCAACAGGGAATAAATAAGTATTTATTTTAAAAAGTCATCACATCTGATAAAGCCCACTCTTAAAAAAAAATTCTCCAAGCAGAGCTAAATTCTCTCACATTTTTTTCTATGCTCTATCACACGTACATTATGCATTCCCTAAAGATAAGCACCCTGACTTAAATTTATATAGCCAAACCACACAACCTAATGTTTGCTGACAAGTTACATTCAATAAGTATTTATTTATTTAGATTCTACTTCTAATTATAATCTCTATATACTGGCAGAGAAACCAGTCCAAGAATTATTAAGCAAAAGTCAGAAGTTGTAGGACCGGACTTAAATTTGATCCAGCATTTGTAAATTGCTACTAATAATAATACTTACCTAATGATATAAACTATTAACATATGTACCATTGGTATGTACATGTGAAAAATCAGAAATTATAAGCATGAATCTGCTAACACATAACCTTCTGTTCTCGGTTTTGGGGATAAGTGGAATATACACAGAATATTCTTACAGTCCAGGTCATTGGTTTGATGGATGGTTGAAGGAAAAGCAGCATCCTGGGTTTTTCAAAGGCATGTCTGTGCTTAGGTCAGATGATCTGGTGGCTTTCAGTATAACTATACTTATATCCCTTTACACAAGAAAAATTTCTTTTAAATAACAGTACCAACCTGGGATTGCTCAAGGGAATTAATAGAAAGGCTTGGAATATGGCAATGCTGATATAATGATATACATATATCCATTATATATAAATCTACATACATATATAACCTTTGTTATATTTGAAGGCTGAAGTTAAGAGGATTCTCTAAGTTTCTGCTCAAATATTAATAAATGCTTTCAAATGATCATTTATAATTCTTAAAATAAGAAAGATAATATTATTTTTAATTAATTCAAACCACCTAAGTATTTAGATATCCACACACAAACTTTTAACATGAAACATAACTTGGTAAGATTAAATCTGTTGTCTTTACAAAAGAGCACATGGAAGTTGATATAATATATGGAAATTCCAAATAATTTGATGTCATTGTTGTAAAAATGTAAATATCCAAGAACTCAGATATGGCCCATCTGTACACAATGCACCACTCTTTCAGGTGATGTTAAAGAGTAGGCACACCTCCAAATTATTTTCACAGAAAATAGTTTATCTCTCTGTAGACCTATACAATATAAATACTTGAATCAACGCCTATATTCTGTAACTGGTATTGCTTATTCTTTTAATAACATAAAGGTAATTCTCAATGACTAGGTATTTTTATCCTTACTTCTGTTGATTATAGCTGAAATTTTTCTCTTTGGTAGAACTCTGAATGTAGAAATGGATGAGTCAACCTATCTTCCAACTTATGCATTATTTATATACTCTTAATTAATGGGAGAATATATTCTCTTACAACAGACTTTATTTCCATGAGATATTATAACATTGAAACTGAAATTCAAGAAGATATATTGAAACAAAGAATTAATTATGTTTTCAGGAGATTTTATCTTATTTCAGAGCTTGGTGCTAATTTTTTTTGTTTGTTTTTTTGTTTTTTACAGAGACAGAGAGTGAGTCAGAGAGAGGGATAGACAGGGACAGACAGACAGGAATGAAGAGAAATGAGAAGCATCAATCATTAGTTTTTCATTGCGTGTTGCAACACCTTAGTTATTCATTGATTGCTTTCTCATATGTGCCTTGACCACAGGCCTTCAGCAGACCGAGTCACCTCTTGCTCGAGCCAGTGACCTTGAGTCCAAGCTGGTGAGCTTTTTGCTCAACCCAGATGAGCCCATGCTCAAGCTGGTGACCTCAGGGTCTTGAACCTGGGTCCTCTGCATCCCAATCTGACGCTCTATCCATTGCACCACCGCCTGGTCAGGCGCTTGGTGCTAATTAAAATCTCTAGTCAATTTTAATTTGTGAGTTAAAAAAATAAACATGAAAATTCTTAGTTTGGTAAAGTACACTTTAAATATAAGAAATCAAAGTAATTTATAAACTGACCCTGATGTATTTGAAGTTAGAAAATATATTTAAATATCTAATTTAGACTGAACTAAAAAGGAGCACTAAAAGCATGGTTAACATAATCTTCTTAGATATATGTTGATTAATAGACTACCTTAATGATAATATTTACATTTTAGCATTTAATTTGGAGTTAATTCTAGAGATTTCCATTTCACAGACATGTATATTTATGCATCTTACCAACTCTAAATAATTTTTGTTTTACATAGAGTCATAAGAAGACAAAATTCTAAAAATTCAGAAACTCTCAAACCCAAGTTGATAATGAAAATAACACCAGGATATAAACATATTTATTAAAAGGCTTTGAATTATAAAGTCTGAGGTTGTAAGTAAGATATATGGATGACCATTTCTTTTGAATTTATTTTATGTGTGTACACATACACACATGCTTACTGCATTATGTATGTGTGCATATAATAATGTGTGTACACACACACACACACATATAACATGCATACACACATTGCACCCCTAATATTGCATCTCCTGGACTCCAGAAGCAGAATGCCACCTCTCAGCCATGGTCACCCTCGCTTAACAGTTTAAAGGCAAGGTTATTCCATCCTTTAATAAGGCTGTTTTTTAATTTTGAATCATTTCCTCTAGCTTTCCATGGCCAAGTATATTTTTTAATATTTTATATTAAAAAAATACTGAATGGCCTTATTAGCTGCAAGCTATAAATGCCACAAAACAGATTTGGAAATTGGAACATACCCAACATAAATGGTTACCAACGGTGAATGGGAAGGCATACGAAACAGGGCAGTAAAGCCACCTCACAATATGAGGAAAATCATTAAACAATCTGGAAAAGCATCAAGATGGCTGGCCTCTTTGTAGTTCTAGCACAAAGACTGAGTCTTATTTCTAAATATTTTCCCTGGTGGGGAGTAACAGCTTGAAAATAATCCCAGATGTATTCATTTGTGTAGCCATTTGCTTCTTGTAGCATATAGGCATGGAAAAATTATTGAAGGTTTCAATTCTGGACTTGTATTTTTTAAATGTCAGGCTTTTGAAAAATAGCACCATTTTTCTTTAAAACCATTCATTTACCTGGAATGTTGGCCAGCAGGCCTATAATATGGACTTGGCTTTGTTAAGATTGAAAAAATGCCCAATGGCAAAAGAGGAATGGGCAATTTTAGTGGATATAACTAAATATGAACCCAAACTCAAATGAGCAAATGTCCAAGCAGAGTAAAAAACAATGTTTTTATGATTCTAAGCTAGCCAAGGAATTCTAGATTCTGTTAAAGAAACAAAAAATTTAGAAAAAAAACAGTAACCTAGAAGGTTTCCTTTTAAGACAGTGAAAGCAGATTGTTTGAAATAAAGTTTAAGTGAGTCAACTTTAGACTCAGGTATTTTTTTTCCTTTAAAGCATCCTGTCATTTGAGATAAATCTAGATATTGAGATAAGAGTTCCAAAGCTAAAAGTCATTTTCAAAAAATTAATCTTCCACCATAGATTTAATGACCTAGAGGAAGTTCTCTATCAAATCAACTTTAAACCATAGATTAAATGACTTACAGTTTTCTATCAATTACTAACAAATTCATTTAAACTCAACTTTTGAAAGCTCTAAAATTTACATAATTATAAATTTAAAGCAATCTTTTTTTAATATAATGACAATATTGCCTCACTTCTGCAAATGATCTAAATATTAAATTCTGCTTTGAGTATATATGTATTATTTTTTTAAACTAGAGTATCTGGTAAGTGGGGTGTGTGTGTGTGTGTGTGTGTGTGTGTGTGTGTACAGAAAAAAAGAGGGAGGTTATTCTTATTCTTTCTTCACTTGATCAGATTTTTTCACTAGAAAATATCTAACTATTTTTGTTAGGTATGCATTCTAGTATTAAAATAAACATAGGGTATTATTATTATTATTACTATTAACTAGAATGTAGTTTAAAATGTGAAAGGGTATGTTTGAATCCCCCATCGTTTTATAAATATTTAATAAACATCTATGTTATGCAAGGCAAATTTAGCAAGTAGAGTTTCAGTGGTGACAATAAACCTCAATATATCTTTCTTCCAGAATGCTTCTTCAGAAAAATGACTAGAATCATGTTTCTGATTATCTTAGAAGACAATTTGAGACAGGAAATAAAGAGGGGGATATTTCTTTTTTACATTTACAGAACTCTAAATATTTTACAAACATTACATCAATCTCCCCTGAATATATGTAAATGATTTATCACCTGAACCTGTGTAACTGATATCCTGACCTTAGAAAACAATACCTCTTTCACTCAAGTGATCTCTTGCTTTGAGACATACAGTTAGCCACATGACAATGACACCAGAAGGCATGGATTGGATTAATTTCAAGTGAAAATAAGGGACTCAGTCTAAACTATGTAAAACTCACCTCACTCTGATTTATTGCATTTTTAGACCAATGAAGCTGCAAATAAAATTTATGAGGGAAGAACAATAAATTAGGATTGGATAAAGGCATAATTTTTTACCTCAAGTTGCTTGTACAGTTAGATTTTAACACATAAAAATGGGAGCGTAATACTAACAAGTTAATAAAATCAGCCAAGTGCTGACATGTAAAAACATTTTTTTTAACAATTGGTTAGTCCAATCAGTTAGTCTTGTTGACAACCTGAAATTTTGAAAACCTGCATTACTTATATTCAATGAACATTAAAAATGTAGAAAAGTTCATAAATGCGTGCAACAGAAGTTCATCGGTCTTAGAATATATTTGAGGGGGTGTAGGGGTGATGTTTAAAGTTAAAACTGTAAAATTACCACGTAATAAAAGCCTTGCTTTGAACACTAATTGCCCATTTATTTTTTTTTTAAGTCTCTTTCCCCACAATTATAAAGGTGTGATGTACAAACTTTCTTTGGTTTCACTGAGGTATGTTTTTATATATTTTTGGTTCTAGTGCTCTTTCCCATTTATTCTTGATTTTAATTTTACTAATACGTATGAGTGTCCATAAGGAATTACTACGTCTCTGAAGATTCCTACAGCGTTTTAATTGAGAGTAAATTGCCTTCAATAAATGGGGCCTCCTACTGGCCTGGAAGGCTGGCCCACCCTAGTGGCTGGGCACAAATGCTCGTTTGAAGAGTTAAACCGAGTCACGATAGCCCACTTTGTCAGCCGCCTAGAAGGAAGTTGTCAAGCCTGGGACCCTGCTGCTTTTAGTCCTATAACTGTGTTTTAGAAACACCTCACAAGTGGAATTGTGGTTGCCTCATCCAGAAAATGTGGAAAGGATTAATGTGGCATGTAAAACAAATCACTCCTGAGCTCAGCTGAGAAAGTGGGTATTAAAAGCACTCCAGTCAAAAGAGCTTTCGTGAGAGGGTCACAGTGATATACAGTCAGCATATGTTGGGCTGGTAATGCTGCAGGGTGTTTGGAAATGGTAATGGTCCATGGGTGTAAAGTCTTTCAAGACCTCTTAAAGGCACATGTGTTTCTTGAGCCTGTTCTCCAAACAAGGACCTGTTATGGGTTAGATTCACTGAAGCTTTTAAACTTTATTGATTGGTTTGTGGGATTCCAGGTTCACTTACTGCTTAAAGAAAAAAAAAAAAAAGCCTGTTGATAAACACAGGCAAGAATCTCACTTTAATCTTAACCTTATGAATCAATAAACAATGTGGGATGTTGCCTCCTCATCGATTACAGTGCACACTATTTATTTTTATTATGGAAGTGTTTGCTAGTTTTCAGAGTTAATGGGCAATATATCTATGTTGTTCTTCTAAATCCAGGTGCTTTGTAGATTTATTTTGAGGGGGAAGAAAGCGAGAGACCTGAAGATTTCTTGCTATTTGAAATATGAACCATAGCCTTAATAAAAACTTGTGGGTTTCAAGTTGAGAGAGAACAAATAAACCTGCTAAGTGTAATTTCATAAAGTGAAACGATTTTCCTTGGTATTTCCACTTTAGAAAAGAATTCATTCAGATCTCACATTGTAATGCAAATACATAATTGTAGCCACAGTTGAAGGAGCTCTTAAAGAAAAAAATATATATATATAGATATTATGCATTGGTTTTCTACAAATAAGTAAACTGGTTCTGCCTATTGTACTCTGTTTGGTTTATATTTGCACTTTTTTTATGTGATGCTTATATTTTTTCCTGGAAGGTTATACCTCATCAATTCATTCATTTTTTTTTTCCTAAATAACCTACACCAAAAGATCATGCAAAAATCTTTGAAAAGATGAAAGCATAGGCAAAGGTTGCAATAAATAAGGAGTGATGCATTTAAGTAGTTGTCAGCACATGTACTCAAAACAAGCATGTGTTTTTCGGTAAGACCTGATAAAATATCAAGACACGTTAGCAGGAAGTACTAGTTAACTAACCTAAAAATCTCATCAGTTAAACTAAAAAAATAAAAATATGATGTGAGACTGGAAAAAGTCAGGGTGCTTTTGGGTTTGGGTTCACTGCTCTCAAGCTTGGCCCCCAACTTACAACCATGACGGCAAATATATTTTCACCAACTTCAAGCGTGACATTATTTGTTACCTTTGCTTTACAGCAGTTCTGGTGGAAGTCAAGATCAATAATTTCTTGGGAATATTTCCACTCTACACTGAAATTACAACCAGCCGGAGGGACATAGCAGATATAAAATTTCTTGCCATCTCTGTAAAACTCATAAAGCATCACCATTGCCTTGTATTTTAATTGAACTTCCCATCTTAGCCCCATTCACGTCACTGCTCTTTGACTAACATATTTGGCGGAGAGGAAGGTAAATAGTTAAGTGCTCTGGTCATTGTGTTGAATAGGAAATGGGCATATATAGAAAGAAGATAAAAAATGTTACAATAAAATAGCAGAGATAGTTAGGAGAAGTGAAGTTGTCAGTATCGTATTTCACTTGGCAAGCAGGCAATGTTAAAACTGACTACTTTAGATTCAAAGAAGCAACTAATGTTGCTGCCTTCCGTGTGCCCATCTGTGGCAAACTGATACCCACAGTTCTCTGTGCAAAATGCTCTACATATTTCAGTCACTATTCACACATGGATTGTTCTTGTCGCCCTTGGTTGCCAAATGCATTTATTTATTCTATGTAGTCTTCATCTTCTGCCATATCTTCCAAATTTGCTTATAATTACACTTCCAGGAGCTTCTATGGCTATAAGTTCTTTTTTTTTTTATTTTCTACATTATATATATATATATACATGGATACAGCTTTTATGCTCTCTATTAGAAGATCCCATTACAAATATAAAACAATTCAAATTTTTCTATTCTAGATTTAGGATTTTTTAAATGACTTCCTAAATAGATTGACCTCCCAGAAAGTCAGAGGACAATGCTTGCCTATTCCATATTATTGAAAAGTGTATTTTCTTTTCAAACCGGGATGATGACAGGAATTGGGTGATCTTGACAATGATCTTCCTTTTGTCGTTAGGTGTGTGTGAGTCTGCACGTGCCTGTGATATTTTTGCCACTTTAAACTGAAAATGATTCTGGGCTTGAATGACTACTCCTAGATGTCTAACCAGTACGGAGGGAAAATTACTGACCACTTGTTCCCTGTGCTCGGCGGCCCTGACTTTGAATGCTTCCCCAAACGCACTAATTGGGGACCTGGACTATGTTGAGTTCTGCAGGCTTCCACATCCCCAGACACAGTGCACGTGAGAGCAGAGTAACCCACAGCAAGATGTACCGCACACCTGTACAACAGATGACCAATTTTAAATGCGCAAAAAAAAAAAAAAAAAAAAAAACCCTCCACAAAATAATATGATGTTTCCTTCACATGGTGTACATACAATTCAGACAGCTAAGGGGCTAAAGCAGGCCATTTAGCTGTAAGTTTTCATTGCTAAAGACATTTTATAGGGCTTAAATTTTATATAGTCCAGTATCAAGTAGTACTCCTAATTGCATGACTTCAAAGTAGATGTGTGAACCCTACTTTCATATTGTTTTAGTGCAAGCAGTCACTGCCATTCCAATTGTTCCAATGAGGTCCTATATTAACAATATTATTAAGGATTTTATTTAACTTCAATCTGACTGAAAACTCTACCTCCTTCTGAGAATGGGAGTTTGAACTCCGAGATTAAATTGATAGAGAAAAATCAAGTCTGAATCGGTTTATAGCCCCGAGGTACATTGTGAATCCCATAAAGCATTGTTGCAGGAACCTGGTTAGTGTTCTGTACACCTGCTTAATGTTTTTTTCATCATCACAAATGTCAAAGTGCTCAGTAAGTCACTGGGGTTTGAATGACAGCCGTGCACTAAGCAAGCAGTTATGTTTTTTCACTACCAAATTGGACCATAAATGATGAAAAAGAGGTCAAAAAGGAAGTATGGAACCATACAAATTTGAAAGGGGAAACTGCTAATAGCCATAAACCCGGTACAATCAAAGGCTTGGCAAGTCATTGCAAATTACCTGCTCTGTGAATTACTGATCGCACTGCATTATGATATAGAACTTTCTAACTCCTTTCATCTGTAGTAACAGGGCTTCTAATAGCTCACAGATCAAAAGCAAAACACTGCCAGTGGAATTTTGATACGAATAAACCAAGGTTGCAGAAGTATAATGCATGTGAACAAAATGTTAATATACATCTAATATTGCATTTGGTGGTCTGATTATTTAACAGAGTGTTTGTGTTTTACAAACCGAACCTGCCAATTTAATATATAGAGAGAAAGGGAATATTGGTAAGGTGTGCCTGACTGGATTAAAAGGAAGAGTGAATCGTACATGATACTTTCATTAGGGATCAATGGAGGTTGGTGTGCTTTAAGCAAGACGTTGGCAGTCTTTTAGATGCAAAATATCAAGTTCCTAAATCCTTTTCTTTCTTTTAGCCCAAGACTCAGAGTGTAGGAGTCAGGGGTACTCAAAATTACCTCTCTAAAACTTTTCCCTATTAGGGACAATATCTGTACCAATAAGTTTCTTTGGAAAAATGTAAAATGCCCACAAAGGGTGAAGTCTGCTGGTCTTCTGCTTGTCACTTTAATCAGACTGCTTCCCCCTTCCACCATTGCAGGAGAACATGGATACTGATGAAATGGACATTTTTATTCTAGGTGGAAAATTCCCAGGAAAGGAACAAAAAAACCATCAGACCATAGACATTTTGTCGCAGAGATTTGGCTGAAGCGCAGCAGGGCTAGATTTTGCACTGATGCCCAAATAACCCTAGTGCCAGGGAGGTGGAGAAGAGGGAGAAGCAGATGAGGGAGATAGTGCAAAAGAGAGACGTCTGGTTATACTTGAATCTTTCATACTTGATAATAACCGATACACTTAACATTGAAGGTCATTTGATTGTTGGATCTAGGTTCTTGCATAATCCACTGTAATTCTTTTGTAAGAAACCTTTTTTTTTATAAGAGTTATTTGATTAGTGCTATTGTTTGCTTCAATGTTGGAAATGCATGATGAAATAAGATACTATCCTCATATCTATGGGAAATGTGCATAAGTAGGCACATTGATATAAATAAATTCAGAATGCGATCACGCTATAAAGAATGTAAACAGAAGGCTGGTAGGGCTTCTGAACAGGGGTGTATTCAAGGCCAGAAGATTAGTGATGTTTGAGCTGGGTGCGATCGATGCGAAAAAGCTAAACTTGTAAAGATCAGGTTGATGGAGAAGATGTGAGAGATGGAAAGAGTAACAAGTGCAAAGGTCTGAACTATATGAAAGGCTAAGAGAGTGGTTGAAGAAAATTAAGAAACACAACATGGCTTGGACTATCATGATCAGGGAAGAGAAAATAATGAGAGCAGATGAGGTAAGGCTCTCAGAGTGAGAAGAAGCGCAAGATGATTTAACTGGCTAGTTGAGGAGAACAGTTGATCCTTGACAAAGAACTGAATAAGTAAACCAGCTAGGTCAACACTGAGTTGCCCAAGTGAGGAATGATAGTGATTTAGATTGGAGTGGCAGCAGTGGAGGTGGAAAGAAGTGAATGCAACCTGCCTGTATCCATCATGTCCCTGGAGAAATTCTGAAAGGCTGTCAGCTTCCCTCTTTACGATACAATAGCCCAACCTCCTGGTTAAAGTGTTCCCATACATGACACTTTACTCTGAACCCTCCAATCAAAACTTTTGTTCCTCCCACCAGTACTCCATTGAAATTGGTGATGGACAGTGTTGTTGTTTTTCATCTATTTAATGAGCTAGGTATAGAACTCAGTGCAATATATAAATTGCCCCTGTAATAATGTTTTGAAGTGGTTTCAAATTCATAGTATCTTACATATCCATTGGTCAAAAAATTACAGTGGTTTGAATCTGAGCAGCTTAGGTGAAGTTCCATACCAGGGATCCCCAAACTACGGCCCGCGGGCCGCATGCAGCCCCCTGAGGCCATTTATCCGGCCCCCACCGCACTTCCAGAAGAGGCACCTCTTTCATTGGTGGTCAGTGAGAGGAGCATAGTTCCCATTGAAATACTGGTCAGTTTGTTGATTTAAATTTACTTGTTCTTTATTTTAAATATTGTATTTGTTCCCGTTTTGTTTTTTTACTTTAAAATAAGATATGTGCAGTGTGCATAGGAATTTGTTCATAGTTTTTTTTATAGTCTGGCCCTCCAACAGTCTGAGGGACAGTGAACTGGCCCCCTGTGTAAAAAGTTTGGGGACCCCTGTTCTATACATTATCAGGGGCAGGAGGAGAGAGGTTACTGGAGCAAGTGGTAGAAGACTGTGGAGGGGTTTAGAAAGAATGACTCTGAGATCTCTTCTACACATTTTTGATTTTTTTTTTTTTTTGTATTTTTCTGAAGCTAGAAACGGGGAGAGACAGTCAGACTCCCGCATGCGCCCAACCGGGATCCACCAGGCACGCCCACCAGGGTGTGATGCTCTGCCCCTCTGGGGCGTCGCTCTGCCCTGACCAGAGCCACTCTAGCGCCTGGGGCAGAGGCCAAGGAGCCATCCCCAGCACCCGGGCCATCTTTGCTCCAATGGAGCCTTGGCTGCGGGAGGGGAAGAGAGAGACAGAGAGGAAGGAGAGGGGGAGGGGTGGAGAAGCAGATGGGCGCTTCTCCTGAGTGCCCTGGCTGGGAATCGAACCCGGGATTTCTGCACACAGGGCCGACGCTCTACCACTGAGCCAATCGGCCAGGGCCTGCTTATTATTTTTACAAACAGTATGCATTCATGGCTGTATACTGTATATAAATTCATACATTTTATTTTTAAATTCCTTTTTAAAGCATTTAAAGAGAGTGACTGAAGTCTTCTGCCGTCAGTACCAGGTAAAAGAGGGAAGGTGTGAGTGTTCAGCAAAAGAGGAGACAGGACAAACAAGAGGCTGTTGAAGGACTGTCTCCCAATCGTGCCCGGGAGGGGCAGGCGCAAGAGCATACTATTGAATAGATAGTAATGTTTGTGCATCAGTAAGTATGCTGCTGATAGAGTACATGCCAGTGTTTATCAACTCATTTGTGTTTTATAATTATGCAGGAGAGAGGGAAACTTTAATTTAGTAATGGGAGGAAGATAAACAACAGTAAGTTATCAGTAGCTGATACCAGGAAAGGAAGACTACAACCAATGTAACTCAGCGCAGGGCTTCCCCTGCTTTACTTGTCACGGCTTAGAAAACAAACAAATAGGAATATTTGTATGGCTCACTGGAAGAAATTGGAACAGATTTAACAGTGTCTATAAATATCTTCTGGGGAGGGAAGTCATTACATTTCTGGACATTAGACAATTGTAAAAACAGAAAGCTTTGGGAAAACTATGATATGTTAAATATGTATCACATTTATAAATAAAATCTTCAAGTTTCCAATGAGAAACTCCAATTAACTTTTTAATCCATGATGGCAAATTGATTTTTAATTCAATTAAACTTTCCTGTGAGTTATTTCAAAGTCAGAGTCATAATGAGTATGCATTGTCAGAGCATCCAGAAAGTGGAAAAGTTACTAAGAGAACACAAATGTCCAAAATGGATATAAGTCTCCCATATATGTGGTGATGGAGAGCGTGGCTAGCCAAATCTCAGCTTGACAACTAAGACTCTTAGCAAAACTTCTTTCCCCTACAGGACAGGTTCCATGGTCTTTGGGTACCAGAGACTTAAAGTTGGCTACAATCTAATAGAGTCCCACAGCAAGAACAACCTGAGCCTGAATTCTAAATAGATGTCCATGGATAGAGCACTCCTTACCCACGGAGAAACACTACTCAGATTTTCAGATGGCTGCCGGGATCAATGGGATTTCCTGCAGGTCCTTGTTTGGGGAGTATCATCCATAGGTCATTTCAATGTTGCTCATAGTGAAAGGCTACTGAACCAGGATGTCAGTTTCCCCAGGCCAAAACTGGACTTTTCAGGGCTGAGAGAATAGCTTGCTGTAAATCTTCAACTTGCTGCTGAGGCCACACACTGGACGGTTCTAGTTTACAAAGAGTCTCAGAACCAGGAAGCAGCTTTACTGCATGTACAGCAAGCAGACTTTAGAGCGCAGAGGCCCAGCCATGCGCCCAAAGAGGTGTGAGCTAGACGCTCTCTTTGATAAACTCATCCCAATAGGCCAAAGGAAAGGGGGAAAGAAGTGAAAGTATTAGAAAGAAATGGTTGGCTTCCCATGAGGATTGTTCAATTTTCTCATTAGCATATATTTCTGGCTAATATTTACAATACAGCATGTACTGGCCTCTTTCTCAAAGAACCACAGAAATGCTCCAAAGTCTCTATTTCTTTCCTATTGTGCAGAAAAAAAATATGTTTAAGATTCAGACAGCACAGGTTTATTGCCTACCTTTGGTAATAGTCTTAAATTTGCAATGATAGAGAAGCAAGAATATTAGTTGCTTTTCAACTAATTAATGGAAAACATTTCCCCTTAGGAGGTCAGAAAAATGACCATTTCTCAATTTGGATCAAAACACCTTAATATTTCTCTTTGAAACACTAATAACTAATCTTCCCCAGATAATCAATTTTCATATCCAAAAATATTGCAACCAGTTTATCTTAGTGTAACTTATTGAATATATAGAGCTGGAATTTGGGTCTCTCTGATCTTCAGTCTTGCTTTGCTTGCATTTTTGCTCATTGCTAAATTTCCTGTTTCATGTTCTTGGAATTTATTTATTTAAATGTTTCCCTTCACATGGGCCCGATGCATATTGAGAGGTGTCACAAAAAAATATATCAAAACCAAAAGAGCGTGTTTTTGTACATATGCACATCATGCACTATTTTTGAACCACGTTCTATATTTTTCCAGTATTTTTCCACAAAGTGTTTTTTTTTTCTCTGAAAGAAAAAAAGTGAATTTGAAAAGAATTGCCAAATCTGTCTTGGAACTTCCACTTTAAATTCAAAACAGATCCCAAAATGTCTACTGGGATATATCTCTAGTTTGACTAAGAATGTGCACCTGTGATTACCTAAACCAGCCGAAGAACGGCACCATTGCTTCACATAAACGTAGTCACAGATATTTTTTATTTGGTTATAGAATTTTATCATAAATCCCATGGCTCAGTGTAGAATTCTATCTGTCCTACAGGTCCACTTTTTGCCTTTAGATAACATTTTACAGCAAAAGTCTGATATATTGCTTCTGTCACCCTTTGACCACTAAAGGAACTAAGAACGGCACAATGGGTGAATAATAAGGAGACAAAGGGAATTCTCTGCCCTTCTGGCTCAGTTTGTGCATATGGTCATAATTTACCAACTTTATGATAATAAGGGGAATGCATTTATCACCCGTCTGCTCCTTCTCAAGTTGATCCTCCACTGTTAAGTTTAGCCGTTGGTCATAGATATTATAGAATTTTTATAATAATGTGGAGGGGAATGAGTGAGATGGCCACTTGAGTTTCACCAGGAAATAATGAATGGTGGAGAAAGAGCGGCAGGTTTGAAGGACAGATTCAGAAAAGCATTCATCAAATGAGATGATCCTCTATAATTTCTATGAGTTAAACTAAAAATTAAAGATAACCTCAGGCAAATTTGGACTGTCATATTCTGTTGCTGATAAGATAGGACCACATCAGCCCAGGAGTAATTGCAATAAAAATCATATATTCTTTAAAATTGTAGACCACACCAAACAATTCTTTATCTGACTTATCTAAAATTACTAGTACATTCTGGATGGTTCTACATGACTGAGGTTTTCAGACAACTGATTAAATAACACAGTGATTTCATTTGGATTCAATATTCTCAGTTTCCAAAATAAGACAAAAAGAAAAAGAAAAACAATCCAAAGTTTTTAAAATGGGCAAAAATATTAAACAGTTTACAAAGAAAAATAATCAAATGGCTGATAACCACATTTTAAAAATGTTCAATATTATGAATCATCCATCACAAAAATGCAAATTAAAACCACAATGAGATATATACCAGAAAACTTAAAATTTGAAAGATAGAAAACATCAAATGTTGAATCACTTGTGGAGATACCAGAATATTCACTAATTGCTGATAAGAATGTGAAACAGCACAGTCGCTTCGGGCAAAGATCTGATGATCTGGCAGTGCCTTTGCAAAACCAAAGAAACACCCAGGCTGTCATCCAGCTAGCAACTTGGAGGTATTTACCTCAGGAAAATGAAAACATGTGTACACAGAAAAACTTGCACAGAATAGTCACAGCCGCTTTCTTGCTAAAAGCGTCAACTGAAAATTAGCCCCTGTTTTCATCAATAGCAGAATGGATTAGCAAATCCTTCCTCTATACACTGGGATATCACTCAAAAATAAAGAAGAACAAGTCATTACAACAACATGAGCTAAATCTCAAAACCAGTGTGCTGAGTAAAAGAAGCCTTACACAAATTAGTAGATTCTACGCAATTCCTCTGAATGAAAGGTAAAATTAATCTACAGTGCAAAAACTGGAATAACGATTGTTTTTGTGGGCAGGGGGATAGGGGGTAAGGATGATGCTGGATTTGACATAGTGACATTCTATACCTTGAAAGAGGTTTTAGTTACACAAATGTATATACCCATCAAACATCAAATCTGCCTGACCTGTGGTGGAGCAGTGTGGGATAAAGCGTCGACCTGGAACACTGAGGTTGCCGGTTCAAAACCTTGGGCTTGCCTGGTCAAGGCACATATGGGAGTTGATGCTTCCTGCTCCTCCCCCTTCTCTCTCTCTCTCTCTCCCCTCTCTCTAAAAATCAATAAATAAAATATTAAAAAATAAAAAAATCAGCAAATCCTATGCAAGACGTGTATTTCACCTTATATAAAATTGACCTTAATGAAAAAAGTCAATAAACATTGAACTTT
Source organism: Saccopteryx bilineata (assembly GCF_036850765.1). Classification (NCBI taxonomy): domain Eukaryota; kingdom Metazoa; phylum Chordata; class Mammalia; order Chiroptera; family Emballonuridae; genus Saccopteryx; species Saccopteryx bilineata. The sequence continues at coordinate 35,773,809 of NC_089496.1, forward strand.
ACTTAATGATAAGCATACATAGTGCTTGGAAGTGAAGAGTACTGATATCTGCAATTAACTTTAAAATAAATCAGAAAAATAAGACATATTGACGGATAGAGAAGTTGATAGATAGATAGGGGGAAAGTAAAGCCAACAAAATTATAGACTCTAGGTGCTGAATTATGGGTATTCATTGTGTAAAACTTTCAAACTTTCTGTATTTTGGAAATTACCATCATAAAATATTAGGGAAAAAATCAGGCAGATGATTTCTTCTTTCTTTCTTCCCTTGAATTATTCCTGAAAACTAAGAGTTAAAATGAAAAAGCGAGAAAAACATTGAATATAGCTTTTTTCTAATTAATTGAATTTATTGGGATGCAGCTTTCTAATTGAAACTAGGCTTTGATGTCCTGCTTGCTAGTCTGTTTAAACCAGCATCTCCATAATTATTTTATGTGGAAGTAAATGCTTTTCTTACCCAGGCGGCTTTGTTCTCAGAATAAAGAGAATAGAAACCAGTGAAGAATGTGTGGGCATGGAATGGAGGATGACTCCGATATGTGGGATGAGCCCCAGATGAGCCTACCAGGGACAAATGGTAGAAATCCGTCCTCTATGCACAGAGGTCAGAGAGATACAGTGATTAACCACAAGGTTTGTCAAGCGCATCTAAGTGTGAACTGGGGCCTATCTCTCCCCACCCATTAGCTTTGTTTCCCTGTAAACATTATTGAACCTTCTGAGTCTTGGCTTCTTCATTTTCCAAAATGGGCAAATTACAGGTCTGTACCCTGGAGGGTCAATCTGAGGAGCAGTAAATACTGTGCATATTTACAATGATTATCACAAACACAACCGGAGAGGTGAGAACAGAAAAGAAGGAATTAAATTTAATGGACTTTAAAAAAAAGTTTATTGAGCATAGGAAATAATGATAAAATAAGGAGCAAGAGAGAATGTATCAAACTAAGCAATTCTTGTTTTATTATTATTATTCCATTTTCTTCTTTGTTTGCACGATGTGAGTTGCAGAATTCTTTCTTCCCTCCTCGAACACAGAAGCAGTGATAGCAATGATCATTCCTAAGCACAGGTCTGGATGAAACGCCACACAAAGGAATATTTTACTTTCCCTGCAAATCTTCTCACAACTTTCCCATAAATAAATGGGGCTATAGTCAAGGAAACTGGGCTAAATCCTTCCCTTACTGCTTGCACTGTTCTCAAATCATTCATCACAGACACAGGAGGATGGGAGCTTCCCTTTGGCATACATTTTAGGGAGGTCTGGTAGGTTTAAGGGGAAGAGACAAAGGAGCTTATGCTGCAATATCCAGGGCATATTTTGCCAATCTACTTATTAAAAAAAAAATATGTGCACAGCATGATTTTGTCAATAAATCCTCCATATGCTTAGACTAAGGTGCTGAAAATTGCTGCGTGGGTAGTTCAAAATTGTATCTGAAACTTGTTGCAGAACAGTGTTTGACAGGGAAAAAAATGAGAATTTCTATCTCTAGATCCTAAAGTCAACAACTTCCAAGAATTGACAGTGGTTTTTATTGGATTAGAAGTGACTGAGTACTCTGACTTGAGCGGTATCTATTTCAGTCATACCATTATTCCTGGTAAGGAGGACAGTGCAGGGGCACAGGGCCAATCTGAGGACAAAGCTATCCTGGTCCCAAAGATATTATGCGTGGTGTGTAAGAGAGTCACAAAATCCACGGTAGATAGCTCAGTGCAAATGCTCTTAAGTCTGCCTAGGATTCCACATCCTATTTTAAATCTTTAAAATGAAATTTCATGTCATAAAGTTCTCAATGAAAGGAAAGTGTAAAGGAAAAAATAAAGAATAAAGCTGAAGCAAGACAGAAACTTATTCTTGTATGAATGGCTCTTAAATTTTTTTCTTTCACTTAAAATAAAAAGTCTTATCGTTAACTGTTTCATTTTAAGGGTATAAAATTATTTATGGGGCTTAGAGTAGAAAGCCACCATGCTTATCTTTCCTGGCTCCTATACTTGAAAACAAAAGTTGCCTAATTGTGGTTGTGGAAGATGACTTTCAGTGAAAAGTGCATTTTATAATTTCTTTAATTAAACATGATCAAAGGTGCCCTTAGATCATTTAAACAAGCATTTTCCGAGTTATATGGCACTAACTCTTTTAACTTGATCATTGGCTCAATGTCCCTGGTTTTGGTTGAATAGTCCCTTCTGCTATGGACGACCAAATTTTTCCATTCTTTGAAACCTAGTGTTTTACTATACATGGATGAAACACACCTGTTTCTGATAAACAACCACTTTCAATTCTGGTTAACTGTGAAAAATTCATGCAATGGAAAAATTGTGCATTTCCAATACTGGTGTAAAATATAATTTAGAGCTTCATACTGTTGACTAAAAAAAAAAAAAAAGAATGAGCACCTACTATGTGCAAGGAAGGCAGCAAGGAATTCAACAAATCTGAAAATATTTATTGAGCACCCACTTTGAGTCAGGTTCTCTTGCACAATCTAAAATGTAAGTAAGGAAAACAGAATCAAAGCCAATAAGGGAGAGAGGAGTGAGCTGACTCTTAAATAAGATGATCAGGGACCATGTACATTTGAAGAAACAATGGGGCTATCTGAAGAAAGTGAAGATGCAAGCAATGTAGGCATGTCGGGGAAGCCCAGTCCCAACAGAGGGAGCAACAAAGGTTGATGTAGAAGGATAATGGACATTCTTGAAGAAAAGAAAGAAGGCCAGTGATGCCATAAATAAATGTGTCAGGTGAGAAGTAGTAAGAAATGAATCATAGGGGTGATAGGGCCAAATTATATAGGATGTTGTAAGCCGTTATATGGACTTTGGATTTTACTGTAAGTTAGATAAGAGGTTTTGGAGGGGCTGAACAGGGGAAATAGCATATGATTTAAGTTTTAATATAATATCTATGTCAGTCTGGTCTCTCTGTTGACTATATATACACTCTAGGATGTGAGTAAAAAAAACAGAGAACCGAGTTAGCAAGCCATTGAGTACGCCAGATGAGAGATGATTATGGCTGGGATCAGGGTCATAGACATGGAGTGTTGGTTCAGTTATGAATATATCTTGAAGACATTAGTAGCAGGATTTCTTGAAAGATGGGAAGACATGTTAAAAGAAAGAGATAAGCCTGACCAGGCAGTGGTGCAGTGGATAGAGCGTCGGAATGGGACGCAGAGGACCCAGGTTCAAAACCCCGAAGTTGCTTGCCTGAGCGTGGGTGGCTTGAGCGTGGGCTTATCAGTTTGAGTGTGAGGTTGCTGGCTTGAGTGTGGGATCATAGACTGACCCCATGGTCAGTGACTTGAGCCCAAAGGTCACTGGCTTGAAGCCCAAGGTCCCTGTCTTGAGCAAGGTGTCATTTGCTCTGCTATATCCCCCCGCCATCAGAGCACATATGAGAATGCAATCAATGAAAAACTAAGGTGCTGCAATGAAGAACTGATGCTTCTCATCTCTCTCCCTTTCTGTCTATCCCTATATGTCTCTCTCTCTGTCTCTCTCTGTCACAATAAATAAATAGATAGATAACTAACTAAATAAATAAATGATCATTGATAGTTCTGTGATACTGGCTGCCATTACTACAAAAGGGAAGATACAAGGTAAAGCAGATTCTGTGGAAGGAAATTGGTTTTTCTGTTTGGATACATTTCATTTAAGATGCGCAGTGAAGATGTGGGTGCAGTTGTTTCAGCAAGTGGAGATAACCATCTAGAGCTGTGGACAGAGATGCGGTATATTTGGGAGTGGCGTCATCTGCGTGTAGATGATATTTAAAGCCATGAAATTCTACGAGATCTCCTAGGGAGTGAGAGAGTGTCAATCAAGTACAAAAACTTAGTTTTACTACACAGTTAAGAGTCCAGACTGATGAATCATAAAGAAAAGGAAAAGAGAAAACAAGAAGAAATGGCCATTGAAGGGACAGAAAAATGAAAAAGCATGAGGTCCTGGAAACCAAAGAGAAAACATTAAATAAATAAAACAAGGGTTATACTTTATGTCATATAGAAACAATTATTGACCTTATAAAGAAGAAAAGGTGACATAAAAATATTCCAAATTGTGTACAGTTAAGTGCTAAGTGCTACCAAAGATCTGTAATCCAGCTGCTGTAGTCACACACAGAAGGGACCTCCTGACACTGTTCATGAAAGATCTGAAGGGGACCTCCTGACACTGTTCATGAAAGAGCTGAAGTAGGTAGTATTTAAACCCAATGTTGAGAGATGAGTGGCAATTTGACTATTAGAAGTGGAGGAAGGGAAGAGAGTTGTCTCAGAGGGAACATCTTACAAAATGTTCAGAGAAGGGAAAGTACAAGATATATTTGAGGAACAGTGAGTAGTTCAAGTTAGTCTGGTTATACAGAATGCATCGTTCTCTTTTTGGACACCCCTATGGCAGGTATCTGGGGTCTGAAAAATGTTCAGATTTTGCTTCTGTTTGTTTGTTTACCAATCTACAGAAGCAATGGGTATAAGAACACAATATTTCTTTTTAATCCTTTTCCACCAGTCTAACTCTCATTTCCCAAATCTTGTATTTTCATTTGTAAAAATAGTAACAAGCTATGTAAAACAACTGTCTCTTTTGGTTTAGCCTCTATGGAGTTCTTGTTCTATGTAAATTCTGGTGGGAGGGGAAAAGAACTAACATAAAAGTGAAAAAATATTTATTGTAATGCAAGTCCCTACTGTGTGATAGTTCTGGAGTTGGAAAGTGAATGCAGAGAGAGAAATATGAACAAGATGAGGCTTTCTTGGACAATCATGCAAATTTATTAGGGTAGTCTGCCTTCATCATCACAGAATAGAAAGTCCATGCTATAGACTTGGAGTTTGGCCCAACATAAGCCGACATATGCTCCAGTACCATGGAGATAGGAAAAACTATTTTGCTTACAACCATATATAAAATTCCTTTTTATATAACAGTCATCTCTGGGGTATGATCAACTCATACCATGGAAGAGAAAAAGAGAAACACAAGGAATCACAGGAGAAATTTTTTTCTTTTTTTTCTTTTCTTTTTTTTTGGAGGGGGGGATAGACAGGAAACATCTTCATAGATTCTAGCCCTCAGAAAACACAATAAATTTTCTTACAGATAATTTTTAACATAAATGTTTAGCATTAGGGCCAATTTCACGGGTTGTTTTCCCCATCTTTGTATTCCCATGATATAATGAGATGACCTGAGTCAGAGCACCTATTATCCAATTCAAATTCAGACACCAATTTAGCCCCTGAACCACTTTGTACCTTATGGGTCTCATTTGCAACATTAAAAAGAACAAGGACGCTGGTGTGGAAGGAAGTAGGGAAGGCTTGGGTGTCATACAGACTTAGTAGTGGATGATGTTGGGCAAGCTACTCAATGTCGATTTGAGTTGTTAAACTGCGAATTAGAGAAAATAGCAGTTCTCACACAGTGTTGTTATGAGGATTAAAAGAAATCACGTCTAGAAAATTTCTGGCACATAGTAGACATTCAATAAATGTACATTTCCTTTTTTCTTCTAACTTGAACATTTCAGTTCCAATATAACGTCAAGCCTTAATTTGTGGGGGGAAATTTAGGAAAGAAATCATAGAGTCTTACCACTATTGGCTCTTGTGAAATATATATATTTAAAATTGGCATCCAGTCAGGTTCAGAGCATAAGACAGCCTCTATCTTTACGGGTAAAAATAAAACTTGCAGGGAACATATACCACATGAACCATGAGGAGAAAACTGGTGTTCCCCTTGAGAGAAATTTTAAGATTATTTGGGTGGGAAAAGGAAGGCGTTTAGTTGATAAATTGCTTTAAAGTCTGTAAACTAAAACTGAACAAGTAGGAGAGAGGTATTTGCTCTGCTGTTGTCCTCCCCACTAAGATGGGTTAGATGTTACAAACGAGACAATCATCTTGCTTTTTCCCAAAATAGAAAAAAAAATTTTTTTCATAAAAGTTGAGTGAATTTACAGCAGAAATATCAGCTCCATCAGAGCATCTATGCTCCCTGTAAGAGGAAATGTATACTTTACTACTTTGACTTTCTATATTTTTTTAATATTTTGCCCAACTACATATTGTAACCATTCCTTTCAGTTAGCAATTAAAGTCTAATTTGCAGCTGCCTTTGTAAAATCAAGGTTTCCCTTCCACAAATAAAAATATTAAAGTTCTCTTTTTTGATCTCTAGTATAAGTTCAGGAGTTGAGACATAGAAAATGCCCCAAGTGTGAAGAAAACACAATAACTACTCACCGTTCCTTAGAACCGTCCATTATCAGTGTTTCAGTTTGACATACAGTATAGAATATAAATGAAACAGAAAAAAAGAGAGAGAGAGAGAGAGGAAGGTAGAGGTAGCAGTAATTTACGCCTGTCTAGAAAGTTTGGCATTGCAGCTCCAAGTATAGTAAGCCATTCGCCGGAGGGGAAAATGTAACCAGAGACTAGTAAGTATGGAAGATGAGATCATCCACCAGCGGTGATCTTTCAAATTCATAGACACTTCTGGATTCTTGAGGTGAGACTGAACAGTGCAGAGGGCTGTAAAATTCATTTAGTGTTTGAATTTGTTAACATGCATTCTCCAGCTATCTTTCTTGAAGATAGTGCTCATGTTGCAAGTGAAAAAACTTAGTGTAAAAAATACCCCTATTAATTGAAGTTATAATAGTCTTTTATTATTATTATTAAATTTAATGCAGTGACATTGATAAATCAGGGTACATATGTTGAGAGAAAACTTCTCCAGATTATTTTGACATTTGATTATACTGCATACCCCTCACCCAAAGTCAAATTGTCTTCCATCACCTTCTATCTGGTTTTCTTTGTGCCCCTCCCCTCCCCCACCCCCTCCCTCTCCTTCCTTGCCCCATCCCCCCCCCCCCGTTACCATCACATTCTTGTCCATACATAGATGGAACATAAAAATGAGACTCAAAAGTTATAATAGTCTTAAAGTTGGAAAGTTAGAATAGGGCAAAGGATTATCTGTAACTCTAAAAGTGTTGCTTTTAAAAAAAATAGGTAAATTTAAGGGAAACTTGCAATCATCTTTCCTTTTTAAACAAATATGTATTTAACTATCTTTTAAATAATTAACTTGAATGAATTTATACCAATTTATTTGAATGTATTCATCGCCTATTAAGCATGGTCAAAATTTGTCTTCAAGTTTTTTTTAAATTATTTAACTTTTTCTTTAAGGCAGAATTAAATTTCTCAATGATTTCATAAAGATAAAAGAAAAATAATTTACAGAATTGTGCAATGATGACCCATACTTCTCTTCTTACATTCCTCCCACAAAACCCAATATAGATACTATTTGATTTCAAAATCAGAAGAGACAAATGTGAAATCTATTTTGGTAGTTTCTCTAGAAACAAGCAAATTACTATCTAGGAATCAGATGAGAGCAGAAATATATTCTAGGTCACAGAAGAAAGAAGTGATGGTATCAACGTTGGCTACTTTGGTTCTAGTGTTACTAAGACACATCAAAATAATGTGCATCCGTCAAGTTTCGCTTATACTGAAGAACTTGTATAGTGATCCAGAATTTTAAAAAATAAATATTTAAACTAACAAAAATAAATCTGTATAATAATAATACATTATTAAAGGAGAGGTAAGATCAGAGAAACCTGGATCAGGGCACACAAATCACCTGGAATCTCATTAGAATACAGACCGACTCAGTAGATTTTGGGTGGGACCCAGGATCTACAAGCCACCAAGTCATTACTTATACTGCTGGCCCACCAACCACACTTTGAGTTGCAAGGACTCAGATCATGTCATAAGAAGAAAGATTTATCCTGAAAATTTCATCTAGGTAAGCCTGAATATCAAATGATCTTTCTCACCAACCCCTCCCCCCACTCTTTTATTTTTAATGACTCCAGTCTAGACAACATAAACAAAAGTGACTAACCTTTCCAAATACTCAAAATGTGGCCTTATACTAAGGTAAATAAGTGAATTATTTAACTTAGCACTCAAAAGTGCCTGTGAAGTAAATACTTTCATTATTTTCATTTTACAGAAAAAGAAACAGGCTTAGGGAATTTAATTAATTAGGTCAAAGTCACACATGCCGGATTTAGCAACAGAATTCTTAATCTGATATATCTGACCTTAGAACCTTAATGTCAGTCAACATTACTACCGTTAGCAAGATTGCTCTTTTGTATTCTAAATTAAATTGCAAACACAAGATACAGTAGCATGAACTTCAGGGCATGCTTTAATCGCTGGTGACTTCTAGATCAGGAGTCACTCAGGAATAACTGTTCTGGACATCAGAGTTCTTAACTACATGGTGAAAAGCAGGCTTGGTGCACTAAGTAGTCACTTTCAAGAGCCAAAATGAATAAAAGATGGGAATACAATACCTCCTGGATTCAGTCCCTTAGACTAAAGAAAGTACCAATAGACTCTTAAATAAGGATGTACTGGAGGCTTCACAGCCCTGAACATGTGGGATAACCCTCAGAGCTCCATGTCTGAAAAAAATAGCCCTTTAAATTTAGAATCCCCAAAGGACTTTTACTATTGAAGGGTACACTATTAAATATTTTATGCATTCTGTTATTTTTAAAGGGTGTAATCCCTCCTAAAGTGTGTTGGCCCTAGGGTCTATGAGCCAGTCTAGACCAGAATTAACTAGGAGCCATCGTTTTCACTGTAAGCACGTTATAATTATGTTTGCTTATTTCACACTGTTTAATATACTCCCTCCTGTTAAACTGCATCTCAGGGCCTTCGGCACCTGTTGCTTATTTTTACCAGACTGAAAATATTTCTTTCTCTTCATTATTCGTGTGCAAGGATAAGATGAACTTGCCAAGAGTTGTCATTCTTAAATGCACCTGCCAAGTGTCAGATGTTCTAATCGTTGAAATGCTTAGAGCACATGCTGTGGTTGCTGCCGCTACCCACTTCCAGTACCCAGTACTCACAAGAGGTTGGGTATATTCAGGGTGACAGATTCATCTCCTGTTATATGCATATGTGACCATATGCCCATGGTTCTACACCATGCATATGTAACACATCCACAGGTTAGCATGGGCTGAGACTATATCTTACCACCTACCTTCCATTTCCAACGTTTTAACTCAAGAATAAATCTCTTGGTCTATACATTTTGATTTTCTGGCAGCTGCTTACATGAAAGATGGCATCAGGCCATGAATGAAAAAAAGAAAATAGGTTTATGGCTACAAAATAGAACCCTTCTTCCTGTTTTGATCTTTTTTTTTTTTTTTTTTTTTTTTGTATTTTTCTGAAGCTGGAAACAGGGAGAGACAGTCAGACAGACTCCCGCATGCGCCCCACCGGGATCCACCCAGCACGCCTGGTGGGCGACACTCTGCCCCTCCAGGGGGGTCGCTCTGCCGCAACCAGAGCCACTCTAGCGCCTGGGGCAGAGGCCAAGGAGTCATCCCCAGTGCCCAGGCCATCTCTGCTCCAATGGAGCCTTGGCTGCGGGAGGGGAAGAGAGAGACAGAGAGGAAGGAGGGGAGGGTGGAGAAGCAAATGGGCGCTTCTCCTATGTGCCCTGGCCGGGAATCAAACCCGGGTCCCCCGCACGCCAGGCCGACGCTCTACCGCTGAGCCAACCGGCCAGGGCCTTGATCATTTCTTTACTTCCCATTCTAAGGATGTCTAATACATTTTTCACTCTTCTGTTAGGTCTTCATTCCAGGTTTAAGTGAGTACTGCTAAGCTTCAGTATTCAGAGCTGAGCTAAGTTGAGGTTACGTAGCCAGGGTAACAATGTCCAGCTGCTGGGGCCTGGCCAGTGGACTCTATGGCTTGGTGGACACCGGCCCAGTTTCATGCAGAAGAAAGCAATCAACATCTGAACCTATACCACTGATAGGCTTTTCCTTAGATACAATTTAAAAATGAGACCTGGTATAGAGGTGTCCATCCTTAAATCGTAGTGTGGTACCCAACAGGGTAAAGATGGAAAAAAAAATCATCCCTTTTCAGTGATGTATTCAACTCTATCCTACCAGTCACAACAGATATCATCAGAAGTGTGGCATGAAATTGAAAAAGTTTAGAGAAGGTTTTCTAGAATGCTGATAATATCTAATACCAAGAAAGTGGGAGCAGTGAAGGTATGTTCCTTTCACTGCTTTACAATGTTGCTAAGAACAAGTGGAGGCTTCCCAGTTTTGATCAGTTTCCGGGTATCCCGTGTGATTCCGTCTGTTTACCTTCCGGCCTGTGAAAATGTATAGTTGGACCAATATTAATCCCACCTCCTTGACTGAGTTCATCTAAAACTTTCCTGCACACCACAGTGAAACTGACCTCTCCAGCAGTCTTACTGCACCCACGCCAGGCTGCAGGTGACCTCAGGAGATAGGACAATTACTTTTCCCTTTTGAAACATTACAGCAAAATATTCCTAGATAGCTCTCTCCTTCTCTCCAATTCTCTCACTCTCTAGCTCATTCTTTCTCTCTTCTTCTCCCTCTCCTGGATGCAAAAGCCACTCAGAGCTCAAGCTGCTTGAAAATTAGTCTAAATTACGTATCTTAAGACCTTTACTGTTAGAAGATGAGTGAGTTTAGTTCATTAACAGCAAGCTTTCGTGAACCAAGTGGTCAAGAACATTTTGGGGTAGCTCCGGAATATGACCAAAGACTTTTGTCAGAGAAGGACTTTCCAGTGATGTTAATTTTATTAAGCCTACTAACCTCTACACTGACAATTCATTATACCTCCTGAAATGGGAGGTCTTGCTGTACAGCGATAGTCACACTGCATTTTCCTTATCCTGAGTTATGGTACCTCAGTAACAAAACCTCCTTGGATGTGATTCAGTTGCAGGGAGGATATCCTGAGAAGTTCTTGGCATAACTAATTTCTAACGGATGCTACTGATGACACAAAATCAAGATCAGGATATATTGGATGATACAAAGCTTCTTCAGGTGTGCTCAGAATGAGCTCATTTTACCTAGCAAGGAAACAGAGCATGTGCAGGTAATTCTGCATTGTTCCTATGACCTACAAGTCTACTACCTTGTTGGTAGCAAAACAAGACTAGAAAAAAGTCAGAGCTGGTGGCTTTCAACAGACTCAGAAACTAGCACCTAGGGGACAGAGTTGGAACCCTTTCTCTTAGCGCCGAGGCCACTAATCAAAGAATTCCAAAGAGAATTCTGCACATAGCCACCATTAAAATTTAAAAGGAGATTAGAGACCTATTTCCAGCCAGAATAAGTTGAAAGTTCTGACATGCACCATTATATTGTTTGATGAACATTTCCAGAAGAATGGGATGTCTGTTTTGACCCATGTAGTGTGAGTAACACATGTCGGAGAGGAGGACAGAAGGCTTATTTTTATACAGATAGCAGAAAGCTGCTCTCCTTGTTACGAAAGTATTGCAGGCTGATTTCTGCCTTTTCTGCCTTTCTTTTTCCTTTGTAATTTGAAAGTCCTCCCAGATAAACCTTTGTGGTACACAACTCGGTTTTGACATCCTGGCTTGATGCCTGTAACTGTTTATAAGTCATGTGAGGAAGTCATCTATCTTGACCAATATGGCTCAGACATATTTTCCATGTTAATTACACATGTTTGGACTGACATTGCAGTGATACAACTTCATTTGTTTAAAACAACAGAATGGATGTCTCTTTAACTCAACAAATGTAAGTAGAAATTCTTCCCAGAGTAAATGTAACAAGTCTGGAAAGTATAAGGAACAAACACTAGTGGCTGAAACCCCAGAGACTAAGAAGCTGATATTTTGTAAGGGTCTCTTATTTAGATGAAAAGCATGTTGGAAAAGTACAACATAATTATAAAAAAAAATCATAAATAATATGTGTTAGACACTGCAACAAGATGGGTGTCCTAAAAATAATCACCAGTTTTAAAAAGAAGCAGAGGCACGTTTTTCTTTGACCCAATGGAAATGTTCAAGTTTTGGCTGGGTTCTGAGCAGGTCCTCCACATTTTTTAACACTTACCAGAACACCAGCAGTTAACCCCGTAATGGCCAACTGCGAGTTATTATCCTACATTTGGTCCACAGCTGCATGGTTCTGCTCACTTTATTGTCTTCTCAGCCCTCCACCGATTAGCTGCCTGGTGACCGCTTGCATGTGGAGGGGCCTTTGGTTAAGTAAATCCCCATCAGGATCACAGCTGTTGTAAAATATGCAGTGACAAAAATATCCATGTGCAATGAATTGTAGATAAATCTGTAAGCCAATTTAAGGAAAACTTGAAAAACAAATGAGAAGACTAGTTGAATTCCCCAGCTTCTGAACATGACAAACTATGTTCCCTTTATTTATTTATTTATTTATTTTGAAATATCCTTTGTAAAATTGCAGTCTTCCCGTCTCTCTGCAATGGATGATTAGAGCTAAATTTCAAAGTGATAGGCTCGGTTCAACAAAACTATTCTTTTATACCTTCTTTCACTCAGCAGTAAAGGAATGAATGTCATGTTCAATAATTCAAACAAATCCCTGCTTCTGGCACAATACTCATAGCAGCATTGGGTATTTATTCACAGTGTGCTGCAATTTAAACACTGACTCTTATCTCAGTTTCTTCCAGCCAGGAGACTTAGCTCAGTGGTTATATATGTGCAAACATATCACATCACAACAGCCAAAGTAGCCAGGTCTGATTCAGTCCACAGAGTGCCCTGAAAGTACACTCTAGAAGTCACCACGGTTGGTGTTTGAATGGTCAACCCTATGTCCAGTCATTACCTTGAGAGACTGTGCTTCTTCTTGCTACCTAGAAAAATTTACAAATAGGAAGAAGACAAGCAAATAAATGACCTACACCAAAAAGATAAGATGGAGGGATCATTTCTATATTGTATCATTGAATGACACTCCTCTGTCACTTTGTCAAGATCCGACATCTAACAGATGTGATCTGAAACTCCCTTAGATCTAACTAAATTTAAAACTATAAAGGGGCTGTTGCTTCTGGTTCTAACTACTCTGAATTTTGGTCTGTTCCTGACTGTGTTGATTGATTTGAATTCCTACTCCAGAGTCTGTTCTTTTGAGTTAATTGTTGAGATTTTTCCTTAAGTTGGCGACCTTGATTTTTCTCCTTAGTTAGTTAATTCGTTCAAACACTTCTTAAGCACCTACTATGTGCCAGGCACTAGGGATAAAATATTAATGAGCCACAGTCCCTGCATGCAATGCAGGTAGGGTTTAGACGCAGGGGTCTCAAACTCAACTCAGCATGTGGGCCGCAAAGCAAGATGCTAGAGAAATGAAAAATACAAGTAGGCCCCTAGGCTTACTTAATTTTATCCAAAATATTTTGAACTTCGTGGATTAGTCTGCGGGCCGCACAAAATTATTCGGCGGGCCGCATGCGGCCCGCGGGTCGCGAGTTTGAGACCCCTGGTTTAGAGGCATATAATCTCCTAAATCTAAGAGAGGAAACACTTTTTCCCTTCCATTCATCCTCCAAGTCTTTCATGCCATAAATTACACAATAAGAGGGAAACTGCCATTAGCTCTTTATCGTGGTTTCCCCACTCAAAGAGGTAGGAGAGAACTGAGATGTTTATCCTACTGATGCTTTAATGAGTTTTGAATACTGTTCATTGTAAAAAAGATTTTAATTATCAGATACATATTCGGAGTGTAACCAATATATTCCATGCATAAAATTTAAAAAAAAGTTATACTCTCTGCCTTAAAGAAATTTACAATTATATCAGAGAAACAAGATTATACAAATAATTTAAAAATAGAATACAGTGAATTGCAATTAGTGGGTGCAATAATTTATATAAAAGAATGGAATTCTGAGTTTCACATGTAGGTATGCTATGGGGCTAGAACTGTCACAGACACCTTCACTAGTTTATGTCCTCATCATGTCATATCACGTTGTGTATGTACTTTATGATTTTTTCAGAGGGTTCCCTCCATTCACAATATAAAGCATTAAAGCGGCTGTGTGGCATCCAGGGGTGGAGGGCAACTCCGCCCTGTAAGCTTACTGAATATTTGACCAAGAACAGTGAGCTCCAAAGCCCACTTTTTCCTATCTGTATCTGTTTGGGGGCTCCTATTTTTCCTCCCCATATTTTAGCTCTTCCTTCTTTCTCCTCCTCTGCATTGGTTAATGCTGTGGTGCTGTTTGAAGGCAGGTAATGAGTCATAAAATAGGGTTTTTCTATAAAGTTAACAAGGATTCAAGCCAAAATAAAAATAACTTTCTTACTTAACTGTGTATTTGTATCTGACCAAGGAGACTACAAGATATATCCCTTTACACCTAAAATATAAACCTGGAGATAAGAATTAGAGAGTTCCTCTTCTCTAATGTAATAAAGCAGAACAGTAGAACTTTCTTGAACTTTTTTTGTAACTTTTTAAAATTACAGCAGCCCGCTTCTTATATTTCTTACAATCGATGAGAAATAATGATATCGTTGGCATTCAGTTTAGTTCAAAATCATTTGCTGAGCATCAAAATAAATTATATCGTAAAGGCCCTGGCCGGTCAGCTCAGTTGATTGGAACATTATTCCAAAATGATGTGGTTGCAGGCCTGATTCACTGTCATATAGGGGAAGCAACCAATGAATGTACAAGTGGAACAAAAATGAATGCTTCTCTTTCTCTCTCTCTTTTCCTTTCTCTCTCTCTCGCTTTCTCTAAATCAATCAATACGTTTAAAAATAAAAAATATATTTTCAACAGAAAGATAAGACATAGTTTCATATATCAAGTTGAAGAAGTAGAAAAAGAGCCAAAAGCATAATCAATTATTAGAGAATGGAGAAGTATCATTAAAAAAATACACAGATAACATAACAGATAATTCATAACAGATAATCCCTCAAAAGGAGGGTAAACTAACGCTTAAAATAAAAATTAAAATTAAAGAAAAAGAAATAGACTTCACTTGGATGGAAAAACTTTTTGATATGAACAAAGATAGATATGTTGATTTTCAGGAAAATTACAATAATTCATACAAAATTTAGGGGGTGAGGAAAAAGAGGAAGAACTGAAAGAGTGGGCTGAGGTTGATCAAGATAATAGAGTTTGGAATTTATTAGATGATAAAATATATTAAAATCAAAAGGATGTCATATGGGGAAGATAGAGGATAAACTGTATCTCGAGTAATTGGTTGTTAGATTTTTTTTTTTTTTTTTGTATTTTTCTGAAGCTGGAAACGGGGAGAGACAGTCCCACAGACTCCCACATGTGCCCGACCGGGATCCACCTGGCACACCCACCAGGGGCGACGCTCTGCCCACCAGGGGGCGATGCTCTGCCCCTCCGGGGCGTCGCTCTGCCGCGACCAGAGCCACTCTAGTGCCTGGGGCAGAGGCCAAGGAGCCATCCCCAGCTCCTGGGCCATCTTTGCTCCAATGGAGCCTTGGCTGCGGGAGGGGAAGAGAGAGACAGAGAGGAAGGAAGGAGGGGGATGGAGAAGCAAATGGGCGCTTCTCCTATGTGCCCTGGCTGGGAATTGAACCTGGGTCCCCCGCACGCCAGGCCGATGCTCTACCGCTGAGCCAACCGGCCAGGGCCAGTTGTTAGATTTTATTACTTGAAATAAACACTGAAAAAGGGACAGGTTTTGTAGGGAAACAATGCTCAGGTGTGAATATGTTATGCATGTATGACAGTAGTTAAGATAATATAGAGATAGCTTTCAGCATTCAAAGCACTAAAATATTTATTTTCCCTCCAAACCTCTTACATATAACTTTATATGTAAATTTTTAAAATTAAATTTATAGAAGACAGTGGACAATGGCAAAGGGCAGGCAGACACTAGAGGTAGATCAACAACTGCATATATAAAACTAAACTTGAGTAAGTATCCCAGTTTTTACAATTCATAGCATAAGGCAGGCTCCAGTCAGTGCCATGAAACTGCTTGAAAGCAGGTATATAGAACATTTACTGTTGTATTAGTTTTTTAACACAACAGTGTTTAGAGTAACCACGGCAACTAAAAAAAATGAGAGGGAATATGCCAGAAATGAAAAAATAATAATAATAAAAAACAGGAAGAGGATAGCCAAAATTTTGAAATAAACTATACTAAAATATCTGGCTAACCTCTGAAGCATGGACACACAGAGTAGATTCCAAATGACGCAGCCAAAATGAATACTATTGTATTGAGATTCCAGCTGTTTCCTACCACTGAAGAAATAGCTTACAATTTAAGCTCAGCCAAATTATCTACCATCTTAAAAAACGATAACAAAATTCTTCAGAGCATAACTGAACCCAGAGTCATTACAAATTGAAATTCACAATTCCAGATAAAATAAAAATTACTCAACCTACCAAAAAAAGAAAAACGAAACAAAGAAAAAGGAAAATATGATTCATTTGATCCATACTCAAAAAAAAAATACAATTAATGTAAATGGGACCCCTTATTTGATCTGTGTATTAGAACAAACAAGGATTGTAACACAGCTACTAAGTATAACAATACTAAAATTGTAAAGAAATATGCCTGTTATGATTGAAGAAATGAGGAATCTCAGAAAATAAACAGAAAAAAAATAACCAAATAGAAATTCTAGAAATATACTTACATTACATGAGAAAAAAAAATCACTAGATATATTTAACAATAGATTGGAAATGACAGAAGAGTCAGTAAGCTCTTCGTGTGTGTGTGTGTGTGTGTGTGTGTGTGTGTGTGTGTGTGTGATAGAGACAGAGAGAGACAGAGAGAGACAGAGAGAGGGTCAGATAGGGATAGACAGGAAGGGGAGAGATGAGATGCATTAATTCTTTGTTATGCCACCTTAGTTGTGCCTTGACTGGAGAGCTACAGCAGACCGAGGTACCCCAAGCTAGTGACCTTAGTCTCATGCTGGTGGGCCTTGCTCAAACCAGATGAGCTCACACTCAAGCTGGTGACCTCGGGGTTTCGAACCTGGGTCCTCCGTGTCCCAATTCGACGCTCTATCCACTGTGCCACCACCTGGTCAGGTGAGTCAGTAAGCTTGAAGATAAATTCAGAGAAGTGATCCAATCTGAATCATAGAGAAAAGTACATTTAAGATATAAACAATCTAAAGGACCCATGACACAAAAGGTAGAGTTGTGTGTAATAGGCATCCAGAAGGAGATAAAAAATGAGATTAAACACTTGGAGAAATAGTGGCTGCAATTTACTCAAATTTGATGAATGACTTAAGTTTACAGATTCAGATATTTTAGCAAAGCCCAAGCAGAATAAATACAAAGAAGGAATATCATAAACTGGTTAAAACCAATGTACAGAGAAAATATTGAATGTGGACAGAGAAAAATAAGACATTGCATACAAAGGAACAGTAATTAAATTCTGATTTCTCATCGGAAATAATCGAGCTCAAAGGATGGGAGGAAAATGTCTTTCAATGGTTGGTAAAAGGGGAAAAAGAAAACAAAAAAGAAGACTGCAAAAATGCAGAAAGATTGCATGATTACAGTGGAGAGTAGGCAGGGTGATAGATACAAATTGTCAAGAGAAGAACTCAACAGTAACCTAGAAACAAAAGAAGCCAAGGAAATGTTGTCACAAAGGAACCTACAAGTAATATCCTGAGCCATTACAAGAGATACAAAAATTGTGCTGAGAATATAAGCAGATAGAGAAATTAAAGAAGGAAAGTCTAAAGTTAAAATAGCATTATGGTCAGGTAAGATTGAAAACAACCCATTACATTTGTAAATAGGCAATTAATTGTGACCTCAGCAAG
The DNA here is from genome assembly GCF_036850765.1 of Saccopteryx bilineata. Classification (NCBI taxonomy): domain Eukaryota; kingdom Metazoa; phylum Chordata; class Mammalia; order Chiroptera; family Emballonuridae; genus Saccopteryx; species Saccopteryx bilineata. The sequence goes on from NC_089496.1 coordinate 35,791,599, forward strand.
AAGAATGTAGGTGGAATGCAAATAAGTCACAATTATGCATAAATATCTATGGGTTGAGCAACTATTCAAAAAGTTTAAGTAAGAAAAAAAAAGTAAGAAAAAATAGTTTAAGGAGAGGCAGATGGATAGGCAAGAGAAGTTGCATTTACATGGAAGGAATTTATTATCTTTATATACTGAACAGAAGAAAGCATGGAAAAAGAAAAACAAAGATACAGGAGAGAGAGCCAACACAGTAATGTGATCAAGAGTACAGGTGGAGCCTGACTAAGCAGTGACACAGTGGATAGAGCATTGGACTGGGATGCTGAGGACCCAGGTTTAAAACCCTGAGGTTGCCAGCCTGAGCACAGACTCATCTGGCTTTAGCACGGGTTCACCAGCTTGAACATGGGGTTGCTGGCTTGGGCGTGGGATCGTAGACATGACTGCATGGTAGCTGGCTTGAGCCCAAAGAGTGCTGGCTCGAAGCCCAAGGTCACTGGCTTGAGGAAAGGGTCATTGGCTTGGCTGGAGCCCCCCCCCCACCCACCCAATCCCTGGTCAAGGCACATATGAAAAAGCAATCAATGAACAACTAAAATGATGCAACTACAAATTGAGTTGATGATTCTCAACTCTCTCCCTTCCTGTTTGTCTCTCTTTCTTTCCTTAGCTATAAAAAAAAAAAAAATAGGCAGCATAGGTGAAAGCTTAAGGCTTAAACTGGAGGCAGGAGATCTCATAGTCTGAAACTACAGAGCAGATAAGAAAAAGTAAAAATATAAATGAGTGTCTAGTCATCAGTTTTTTGCAAAACTAGATTAAAGTTTTAGAATCTGTCAGATAATATCTATCTATAAAGTTTTTTTAAAGCTTACATGCATGAATGAATCTGAAAGTCGGCCCTCCTGAGAAAAATAATCCATATTTTAAAAAAGAATAAAAACTAAGAAAAGTATTTCCCAAGAATTCAAACAATAAAGCTCTGTAGTTTTAGAATGTTACATTGGCACCATTATCTGAAATAGATATTTTCATGTAACATGCCAGCTTTGCATCTCACTTAGAAGTAAAATTATTGTACTATAAATCTCATATTTACTGGAGAATATGCCTTTTATGAGATATCATTAATATTTAATAGTGTGAGTGAACTAGAGAAACATTTATAATGAAAGGAAATATCCATATACATTTAATAAAAATGTAAGTTAAAATAATAATTTTATATCATTGTTTATCCTATTGGCAAAGTTGAAGAGATGTTAAGAAGACAGGAAACAAGCTGTTTTAAATAGTGACAGTGAATATAAAACAGGAAATTGAAAATACAGATTAAAACCTTTAAATTTTGTATATCCTTTTTATCTGCATTTTCATATTAAATTATGAGTATATTCAGGAATTGAAAGGACAGATGTATGTACTCTGTTGTTTATGGTTTACAAAGTGGTAGTTTTTATTACTTTTTTAAAATTTTAAAGAAACAGCATCCAATATTCTAAAACACTAAAACAAAGTTTTACTATTTCTTGAGAAACTTTGAATGGGTAATTTTAGTGTTACAACACAGCAGAACTTCCAAAAACCCTCTTCTTCCATTTATCTTCCCTAAAATTCCACTCATTACAGCATGGCAGCTGTACCCAATAGCTCTGATTTTTTATTAGTCTCCAAAGTGTTGTTTTTTTCCTAAAATTGAGCTCTGGCCATTTCTTCTCTCTTGCCTTTTTTCTTCATATTTTCAGCTCACCCTTTTTTTCTTTCACATCTTTTCCTCACATGAATTAATGTAGCCTGTTTGATTTATACAGTCCTTTACTTCATTCATTTCCTGGATCAACACAGCAAAAAAACAAACAAAAAAGAAACTTGCTTGGAACCTGCCTACATAGTAAAGTATCGTCCTTTTTTAGAAGATAGAGAGAAAACTTCAGAAGAAAATGAATAGATGAGAGTATTCATATATTAATTTTTAAAAATAGTCAATTATTCATAGAGAATATTTGAATATCTAAATGTTTGAATATCCACTTTTGGTTAAATTAATTCTGCTAAGGCCTGACCAGGTTGTTGCGCAGTGGATAGAGCTTAGTACTGGGAGGCAGAGGACCCAGGTTTGAGACCCCAAGGTCGCTGGCTTGAGCGCGGGCTCATCTGGTTTGAGCAAGGCTCACCAGCTTGAGCCCAAGGTCACTGGCTTGAGCAAGAGGTCACTTGGTCTGTTGTAAACTCCTCCTCCCCCAGTCAAGGCACATATGAGAAAGCAGTCAATGAACAACTAAGGTGCCACAACCAAGAATTGATGCTTCTCATCTCTCTTCCCTCCTGTCTGTCTGTCCCTATCTGTCCCTCTCTCTGTCTCTCTTTGTCCCTGTCACAAAAAAAAAAAAAAAAATTAATTCTGCTAAGTTTATGCAATAGGATTAAATGCCAAGGTTTTGGAAATTTTGGTGTATATGTTTGTGTGTGTATGCATATGACACGTATTTAATGAGACAGAAATATTTATGTATTAAATTTTAAAACCTAAGAGACAAACTAGTGTATAAATCCTTCAAACTTTTTTTTATATGTTGACATATCAAAACATGCTCAGCAATTAGTGTTACATGGCAAAATAAGAAATAACATGTTACTTTTTCTTCTTGTCCTTCTATGTTTTCTAAATATTTTGTAATAAAATTAAAATTAAAAGCTATGTATAAAGGTGAAAATACCTACTGCTTAAATATAGAGTAACATGTTAAACCCAGAGAAAGAAAAATACATGCAATTTTATCGAAATTGTATTTTTTAGAAGACTCAAAATGACATTTATGTAAAATGATGTATACTAGTAATTTAAAAAAAAAAACTTATGGATGTGAAATATTTTGAGCACTGAATTCTAAAAAATAGAACTGTTTTTAACTATATTAGTTTGCTAGGCTTTCCATAACAAAAATAACACAGTCTGGGTGGATTAAACCATGTAGATTTACTCTCTCAGAGTTCCAGAGGTTTGAAGTCCAAGGTCAAGGTGCATGTGGAGCTGGTTTCTCCTGAGGCCTCTCTCCTTCGCTTACAAATGGCCTTTTCTCTGTTCATACACATCCCTGCTGTCTCTCTCTCTTTTCAGAAGGACACCAGTCTTATTAGATTAGGGACCCTTATGACCTCGTTTAATCTTACCTCTCTAATGGCCCCATCTCCAAATATGTATGCTTATATTGGGGGTTAGGACTTTAACTTATAAATTTTGGAAGGGACACAATTCAATCCTCAATACCAACTAAGTAAACTTTATGAATTAAAATAAAAGTAAACAAATACCATAAGGTGGACATCAAAATAATGCTAGAAATAGAGTTTGTATAGTAGTAATACCATATTATTTATAACATCCTTCTATTTTTAAAATAACTTTATTAACTAAGAAGCATAATTAAAATTGCTTTTTTCAGTAATGCTGAAAAAATGGAAAGTGTGATTTTTTTTTCTTTCTTTTTTTTTTTTTTCTTTTTCTGAAGTTGGAAACGAGGAGGCAGTCAGACTCCCGCATGCACCTGACCGGGATCCACCTGGCATGCCCACCAGGGGGTGATGCTCTGCCCATCTGGGGCATTGCTCTGTGGCAACCAGAGCCATCCTCAGCACCTGGGCCAACTTTGCTCCAACGGAGCCTTGGCTGCAGGAGGGGAAGAGAGAGACAGAGAGGAAGGAGAGGGGGAGGGGTGGAGAAGCAGATGGGTGCTTCTCCTGTGTGCCCTGGCCAGGAATCGAACCCGGGACTCCTGCACGCCAGGCCAACACTCATTTTTTTCATTTTTAATGTAAGTCTGCTATTATAAGTTGTCAAATATACAACTGTGTGGCAGATACATTCATCTAGACTACATAGCTGTAAAGGAAATGGTATATACTCCAGTGAACGCCTTCAAAATGAGGAGGCCTACATCATTAGTTTTTCTTTGTTTTCTACTTTGGATTACATCAAACTGACCAAAACTCATATTATAATTAATCCATTAAAACAAAAGCAAAGTTTAGACAGAGAACATTAATCAGTTCATATTTCAATAAGTACATAGGCCAATAAATCATGCAACCAGCTGTGTCCTTTTTTTAAGGCATTGGTAAATAATCAGACTGAAATTAATTACATATTTTATTCCCCCCCCCCATCCCTCACACAAAGAGCAGTATAAAAGTATGTGGAGACAAGGAAGAAATTGAGATTCAGTCATAAATAAAATAATCAATTCAGCACACACAGCAAGTAGTACCTGGAAGGGTCATTGAGTTCTTATGTACGGGGCCAGAGCAAACTGAAGGGTAAGATATTAGATCACAAATTTTTCCCAGGGACATAATTTTTGTGTAAAAATTCATCCACATAGGAGGCCTTTAAAAATTCTGTTTATGGCCCGTCTATCAATAATGACGTTATTTACCCAATGATGCTTTTTAAACTTGTATCTAAGAATTTAATTCAATTATTTCTGATTATAATACTTTGTTTGAAATGTGGGCCCTGGCCAGTTGGCTCAGTGGTAGAGAGTCGGCCTGAAGTACGGAAGTCCCAGGTTCGATTTCCGGCCAGGGCACATAGGAGAGGCACCCACCTGCTTCTCCACCTCTCCCCCTCTCCTTCCTCTCTCTCTCTTCCCCTCCTGCAGCCAAGGCTCCATTGGAGCAAAAGATGGCCCAGGCGCTGGGATGGCTCCTTGGCCTCTGCCCCAGGCGCTAGAGTGGCTCTGGTCGCAACAGAGCGACGCCCTGGATGGGTAGAGCATCGCCCCCTGGTGGGCATGCCGGGTGGATCCCGGTCGGGCACATGCGGGAGTCTGACTGACTGCCTCCCCGTTTCCAGCTTCAGAAAAATACAAAAAAAAAAGAAAAAAAAAAGAAAAAAAGAAATGTGGATTTCCAGGACTAGCTATATGAAATAAAAAGATACTTCATGCCCTGGGACCTCAACTTTATCTACTTTACAGACAGACATGACAAAAATCCACGCCCAGAAACTTTCCACAAAATAGTGTCTTTCCTCGTTAGAACATAGGTGAAAGATGACTGAGAATAGTGATGTTAGTATATATTAAAAACAATGCATTATTGCTAATTATCCTTCCTCTAGGGACCTATGAGGAGTGATTCTGTCACTTCTCACACTCAGGTTTATTTTGGTCAACACAAGTCTGAAGTCTGCGTCTCCCAATGCATTATCTCCAGGTCTGCTGAGGGGCACCTCACTGGGCACACAGGAACACAGATCTAGAAACAGGCCGCCACTTCCTGTGACCTTAGGCAAATTACTTACATTTTCAGCACTCAGTTTTCTCATCTGTAAACAATACGGAGAACTAATGCCTACCTCTCATTTTAGGAGGATTAAATGATAATATTAATTACATTTTTAGGATAATGGCTGTTTCATAGTAGATCCAAACATCACAAATAATTAGTATATTACAATATATTTCCTAATCTGATCCAATTCGGCCCTCCCTCCCAAAAACTTTTCCTATGCTAATGAAACTCCAGAATAGGTCGGCTGGCTTCGTGGGCATGTGACCTGCGAAGGGACCAAGGACCCTGCACTTGGAAAGGCCCACAATTGACGGAATGTTTATCTATTGCCATCTTGAAATTCTTAATAATTTATTTAACATAATGTCCTGCATCTCCATTTTGCACTGGGCACTGCAAATTACGTAGCTATTTCTCACATACGTCATCATGAGATTCCCTTGTGACTGTAAACTTGTCTCTACATCCTCTCTTTAATGTCTTGCCTTAAGTCCTGACATCATTTTCCTTGCAGCAGTCTGAAGTGAAGAATTTTCGTTCTGCCCTATCAGGTCTCATATACCACAAGATCAGAAGTGTCTGACTCCCTTCGATTTGAAGATTGTCCCATCAGTCTAAACCACCCACTACACTCCTTTCATATACTGATCCCGTCACTCCTTCAAGTTTGCTCTTGACTCCACCTCTCCCTCTTCTCTATCCCTATTTATGCATTCATTCTTGGTGACTTCAGAATTCATATGGATGGAGCCTTTGAAGCTCACCTGTCAGATCCTTCACCTCCTCACTTCCCATCACCTGTTCCTCCACCCCTTCCCGGCCAGGGATGCTGACACTGCATCACCACTAACTCACCAACCCTCAAACTTAAAATCCAATCGCTCCCTTCTCTGGCCGCCATCTGCTGTCCTTTCATCTTGCATTCTCAAGTGCTCATTTTGCAAGAATTCTTCAACGTTAAACAAAACATCAAAACCATTGACTTCATTTTCCACTCTCTTCCCACCTACTTCCTTTTCCTGTTTCCCCTTTAATTTGGCTTTTAGTCCACGTTTTCTAATTTCAATAATTCCCTTCTAATTGTTTTAATTTGCTTGCCTCCACTTTTCTTTAGCAACCCCCTGCCCTGAAAAAAACCAAGCACTGGTTGAAATGATTGTAAAACACTTTTAACTGCCAGCACACGAGAAGCTAAATGTAATTATAGAAAGTCACCAACAAGAAAGAATAAAACCACTAAATTTATACTAAAATTTCCATATGGATACGCAATACTTCCTGGCAAACCTACTGCAATTCTGTAGTAGTTTTACTTCCCAAAATAGAATCATACACAACCCTTTTGTTCTCCCTTCAGTATCTTCAAACTACTGTCCATTTCTCTGCTCTTCCTCACTGTAAAGCTTCTGGAATGACTTTTTAGCACTTGCTAATTCTATTTCCTGCCCTTCCTTCTTCAATTTACAATGTTGTAGTTTTTTCCCATCAGTCCCAAGAATCTTTTCTTGTTCAAGTCACTTGTGACCATCATCTTGCCAAATGTGTGTTCATTTTCACTGTCTCTTCCCTTGGTTTCCAGATATCTGACACTTCTGTCTTCCTCTTTGGTTATCCCTCCTAAGATTCTCTTTCTTCTTAGTGTTTGCTGGACTTAAGCCCTGTGTGTAATCTCCTTGGTTGCTCTTATTTAATCCCATGGTGCAAGCACTATCTACACAGGTTAAACAACTTTCTCATTGTGTCGAAGACCAAGAGGGTTTCCAGGACTTCGGACCTTCCATGCTAAAACCAGGACAATCTTGGGAACACCAGGATGTTTAGTTACCCTACACTACATTTGAATAACTCCCAAAGCCCTGCCCCTAGTCCACACCTCTCTAATGAGCTTTAGCTCCTTTTTGATGTGTAATATATATTTCAAACTTAAATCTGTAAGCCAGAACTCTTGATTTTTGCCTACAAACTCTTCTCTTATTAGTCCCTACCTCCACAGATGTCGTCATAATATACCAGTTCCTATATCAAAAAGAAAAAAAAATAGAAATCATTTTTAGCTTCTCATAACTTCCTTTTCCATCCCCCAATGAGCTGCTATCACCTGGTCCAAGCCACCACCATCTTTACTGGCACCACCACAATGTCACCTAAATACTCTCCTTTTAACCCTTGTGTCTTCTCCAATCAATTCTGCTCAAGGAAAGTTGGGATAATTAGTTTCAAATACATAAAACATACATAAAAAAGACTCATTTCTTCGTAAAGGAATAGCAACCAAACAGTTCTCCCAAGTCTTGCTACAGTGATTCTCTACCAGCCTGTGGAAAGGGTAAGTTTGTTTTAGATTTCACTTTCTGTTTGTTTTTTTTCCCAAATCTACCATGGACTGAAGCAATTTGCCAACTAAGATGCAGTACACAGTTTGAAATGGCTGAACTGAGATGAGTCCCGTGACCAAGTGCTGAAGTCTAAGGGATGTGAAGTTGCTATAAAGTTTTTGCATTTACGTACCTAACTTATTTGCTCACCATTAAGTGAGTTACAACCCAAACGTTTTCCGCAGTGATGTACAAGGCCCTGCCTCTCTGACCCTACCTCACACCACTTATAGGCACCCTGACTTGCCTTTCACCCTACAAATGAGCTATCAGTCTGGGGACTCTGCTTGGAATGTTCTTTGTCCTGCTCTCCACAATTAAGCTTATTGTTATCATCCAAGTCTCAGCTCAGATACTCTCTCAGAGAGGCTATTCCTAACCACTCCTCTCCAAATTCATGGTCTGCAATAAGAGGATAATACAGTTTATTCCCTTAATAATCCCTTCTAGGGTGTTCTTTCTTTTTTTAATTTCAAAAGTAATTAGGATTAATATGATAAATAATACCACCCTTTGATTTCCAATTCTACCCTTTCTAAGGAAATTAATATTAATAGACTAGTGTGTGTCCTGTCACCTTGTTGGTATAAATACACACAAACACATTTTTAATAGGATCATTCTCTACTTACTACAATGTGAAATAATTGTTCACCTAACAATGTATTTTAGACACTTTTAAAACTAGAGACCTAAATTAAACTCTTATAGTTTTCCTTGAAGCAGGTGTACATAATGCATGTAAATAGTGTTACATAAAGGAGATTTTGGACATGTTTTGAATTTGCAACTCTCGTTTTCTTTTCTGTTTGTTTCTCTGATTCTCCACCTTCACCAATTCACCCTCTATCACACCCACAACCATTGTGATTTTCATTAAAACTTGTCTTCAGTTTCTTATGTGTTTTGTGTATTGTTCTGTTTGTTTCTCTATATCTTACTTTTCTCACTCAACAATTTATTGTCAAAATCACTCCAAGAAAATAACCTAAGTCTTAATCATTGTTTTCAATTGTCTTTTAATAGCCAATAGTGTGAGTATATCATAATTTTTTCCTCTACAAAAAAAAATACAATAAACATCTGTGTGTATATTGCTATATGCTTTTACTTATAAGGCTATGGTTATTTTTTTAAAGTTTTATAGACATTGTTAAATGTCATCTAAAAAGGTGGGAATAATTTATAATCCTAGAAGCAAAGAATATATATTTCCCTCACAGTCCACCAGCAGCTTTATTAAAAATTTTAAATTTTGTCAGTTTGCTTTGGTAAAGTGATATCTCTTTATATTAAGTATGGAAAATTTGAGTTTACTTTTCTGTAGAAACCCTATTCATATCCTTGATGTAGTTTTCTATTAGGTAGTTTGTTTTATTCTTTATCATTTGTAAGGACTCTTTCTATATTATAGATAGTAAACATTCATCTTCATCTGGGTTGTAATCCTTTTAATATTTTCCCCCATTTCTATTTTTAGTTGGCAGATTTTATTTGTTAGAATAAAGGACATGGGTCATGCTTATGGTTATTCCAGGAAGTATAGTGACTTTATAGTCTAATGAATAATATGTAAAGCAATTTTCCCAGATTCTTACTCCTCTATATCAAACTTTTCTTGGCTGTTCTCAGATATATATTTATCCAAGTGAATTTTTATATCATTGTACCCAATTCTAAAATCAACCTAAATTAAGTTCTATTTAGATATGCTACAATTTATAGAATAATTTTGAAGAATTGGCATTTTTGCCCTATTAATTATCCCATCCAAGATCATACTAGTATTTCATAGTCCAAATATTGTTGTATGTCCTTCAATAAGATTCACAGGTATTTTTACATAAATCTTGTATTTTCTTTTAAAAGCGATTCATAAGAATATAGATATCAATATAAAATTATAGATACAAGAATACAGATAACATAGAAAAAAAGGGTTGATCTTTACATATTTATTTATCTCTATATTAACAGGTTCTCTTATTCAATGTTCTATATTTATTTTGATTTTAATTGGAATCTTGGGATTTCTAAAACTACAATATTGTCATTATGGGGGAAAAAAACCTTATTTGTCAATGTATATGCTGACTTCAATTTTTTTTTTAACTATTTCAGAACTATTCTAGCTGAAGTCCTCATCTCATTTTTTATATTAATTGCAATGAAAGCTTGTGATTCAGAATAATAATTAGTTTTAGTATGATAGATTATTTTGTTATATTGCTCATCTACCAGCTGCTAGCCAGTCACTCATATGTGACTTTCAGATGGAACAAGTTGGAGGCTGTGCTCGCTTCGGCAGCACATATACTAAAATTGGAACAAGTTAGAGGCTGATACCAGGTTACTCTGCCTTCCCCAACCCCCATGAACTTAATTAGGTTCTCAGTGTTCTCTTCAAATCTCTCTCTTTAGATCTGAAGAATGAAACAATCCCCACCCTCTGCTTGATAGTGTGAACTCACGATACAGTTCTTTCCAAATAATTCTTTTCTCTACATTATATAATGGTTCAATCATAGCAATTTGAACTTAAGCAATTTTAAACAGAAAAGGGATTAATTTATTTAATTAATGCATACCAAATTTTGGCAAGGCACTAGAGCAGCTCCAAGTGGACCTGATTGGATGGACTCCCGGAACAGCACTGGTGGAAATGACCCATCAGGCATTGGCCACTCTGCCACAATCAGGAAACCAACCAACACTATGTACCAGTAATTCCTCGGGATGCAACAGAGAAGAAGTCAGACAGTAAATTCTTGCAGAGATGAAATTTTACTGTTTTGGCTATGGTGGGGATGTGAGACAGAGAGCAAACAAGGTTTATATGTAAAATATATATTGTTAGATGCTGATTATTTTTATGGAGACATATTAAGCCATTTACAATTTTAAGCAAGTTAACAGAGGGAAGGGAGCAAGACATGTTGCTATTGGGGGGAAGAAAATTCCAAAAAGAAGAAGACTACTTGCTATGTTTAAGAAATAAGAAGACCAGGGTGGTTAAAGCAGAGTGATAAAATATAATGAGTCACAATAAAGTGAGGTCACAAAGTTATGGGCAGTGGGACAGGGTGAGGATAGCAATTAGGGGCAAATCATGTAAGGCCTTAAGGATCATTGCCAATAATTTGGTTCTTACTGTGAGATGGAGAGCTATTACAGGGTGTACTAAAGTTGAGTGACATGAACTAACTTACTGTAACAGGATTTCTCTGGTTGTTGAGAAAACGGAAAGGGAGGTTTATTGTTCGAATATTGAAATCATGTGAATGAGATGTGATGGTGATTTTGATCAGAACGTCAGCAGTGGACATGTTAGACATGATAAAATTCAGCACAACTATAGCTGAAAAGTGTGTTGAGAAATTATATATGGAGTGTGAAAGAAAACGAGGTCAAAGACAACTCAAGATTTTTATCTGAGCAACTTGACCAATGATGTTTTCATTAACCGAGATATGGAAGGCTTCAAAAGCAAATTTGAGTGAGGAAATATCAGAAGTTCAGTTTTAGGGCCCTGGCAGGATACCTCAGTTGGTTGGAAGGGGGTCAAATTGTTATCAAGGTACCAGCAAAAATTTCCTGCTCCCATGTCTCTGCTCAGGACTCAGTCGGTGGAAGCTGTAAAAACCTTGATCCTTCTCTGGGGCCTTAATAAGCTGGGTCTCAAGAGATGCACCCCTATCCTTGCCCTAGACTTCTTTATTCAGACTCTATGCCAAGATCAGAAAGCATCCATTTGTTCTTTCTTGATGTAAAAAATAAAGGAACAAAAAAAATTGCCAGAGTGGCCCAGACCCATACTTTTTCTGTCCACCATTTTATTATCAACAGGCAACCCAAGTAGCTATGGGAGGTCATAATATGGGAAATGGAGGAAATATAAGATAGCATTGATTTAGCACCTAGAAATGTGCCAGGAACCATGCTAGGCATTTAATATCTTATCTAGTCCTTGTACTTCAGCGTAGATAATATTGACTTCGTTTGTATATGAAGAACCCTGTTTCAGGGAGAAGGTAAGAAAATGCTGAGTCACTCAATGTCAACCCAAATCTTTCTGACCTCAATTGCTATGACTTAGCCACTGAACTCTTTTACTCTTGAAATATTGTTACTTTTCTAAAAGATAAACACATATAAATATGTCTCAACACTTTTTGTATATTTCTTGATATTTTCTGCATGTACTACCTCTGGGGGTAATGACCCAGATGTCTCAGCCAGTCATCTGTCACTAAATGGTGGAGTGGGTATTGGAACCCAGATATGGCTGTCTCCAAAGAATGTGACTTTTCCACTACACATTATTTTTATAGTAAAATATAAATAATTTTCTATAGTAGCCACAACTCAATTCCCCTTTATTTATATACACACACATATATCTTGATACTATCTAGAGAAAGCACTGGATTTCAGTAAATAAAAGTAAATTTCTCTGTATCTTCCAAGCCATAAGAAAATTCCTGGAAAGTTCTGACCACCTACCTTGATACATTCCAGTTATTGCTCAATCTGAAAACATGGTGCATTGAGTTGGGCCTTGGAAGATACAAAACAAAGTTGGCAGCAGAGTTGGTGAGGTGTGTTTGGCATAATCTGTACATTCTCCCAGAACTACTTTAGTCCTACCAATTTATTATATTGACAATCTCAGAAGTAATGGTCATTCTTAACAGACTGGATCATGTCCACGTCCAGATTTTTAGACTTCTCTGACTCTCTTATGATGGCCCCAGAACCAAACTCGATTAACTGCTAAGGACCACCCAGGAGTCACACTTAAATTGGATATAGTGATATCAAATTTCCCAGAGCTCCTTGGTCACCCAAGACCACACAGAGAGAGGACAGGAGATCTAGTGAAGTTTTGGTTCAGACTCAACTTTCAAGGAGTGTGATGTCTTGTCCAGCAATAAAAAAATCCAGCCAGAAAGGATAGAGCCCATTCACACACAGAAACAACTTGGATACAGCATATCATTCCACCACTTGGCTTCAGTGATATATATGAGCTTCTGTTGTCTTCATCTGAGGACCACAGTCTGTGAGTCCTAGACTGAATTTTCTAAGAATGTTGCAAAAGCCATTCATCCCAAATAGCCTTCCTAATAGATTGAACAAAACTTTAATATTTTTTCCTTTGATTGTCTTTGGTTCTTGGCAACTTTAGAATATTTCACTATATAGTGTATTGCAATTTTTAGGTGAAATGTATTATTATATACATGAAAGATAATGACATTTCATTCAGCTTATTTCTGCCATAACTTTTGGGAAAAACACAATCAGAAATATCTATAGAAATAATATCCAGGTGAATACTGTGAATTGTCAGCAGTAGGTAGATACTTTTTTTGTAAGGCTGATTGTACAGTAGTTTAACGTCTGTTTTACACGAGCAAATGTGGAATATGATGAATGAACATACTGAAATATTCTCTAGCTGAGAATTTTTGACCTTCTGAATATATAGCACTGCCATATTCCAAACCTTTCCATTAAATCCCTTGAGCAACCTCAAATTGATATTGTTATTTAAAAGAAATTTTTCTTGTGTAAATAGATATTCGTATAGTTACACTGCAAGTCACTATATAATTTGGCCTAAGCACAGACATGCCTTTGAAAAATCCAGGATGATGCTTTTCCTTCAACCATCTATCAACCTCATAGCTGGGAATGTAAGAAAAATTCTATTTATGATAAACCACTTTTCTCCCAAACCATGAACAGAAGGTTTCAGCACTTTATAAAATATCTAAAATTTCATTTCAGGTAGATAAATTGATGTCTAAGTGATAGTTCTAGTGAAAAAAAGAGAAAATTCCGCTAGAGTTATTTGTCTATTTCTTGAATAAGAGGAAGGGTTAACTCAAGAATCATTTGTCAACCACCATGTGGAATCACTTATGCCCAACTGAGCCATCAATTAAATTGGAAAGCATTTCCCTATACTTTCTAGATTATAGAAAAAAAAATCTTATACAATGAGAAAGACGGAGCAAGAACACTCTATCTGGTTGATCCAATCCCCCGAGTTCCTCCAATTCTATTACTATAGATTGTCTTTCATCGCCTCCTGGATATTCATCTACAACTGCACTGCAATACCAGCATCCAGTTACACTGGTTAGAAGACAGGCTAAGAAATGTCTCCAATTTAGTCATTTATGTGTCAGCAAACAGGGAGCCCCGCTTCCCTCATTGCCAGAAAACTGACTTCGGCAGCACTGGAGTGATGGCTGGACATTTACAAGCCATTTTCTTTGGCTGACAATTTTGTTTTTAAACCCTTAATGGTGCATCTGCCACTACTGTTTTATTGAATGAATTTCAAATGCAGTCGTGTTTCCAGTAATCTATGACAGTTTAAAAAGTTTGAAGAGACCAGGAGTTGGAGACAAGAGTAGAAGAGATGTGTTTCATTGGGATTTGTTAGCATCTTAGTAAAGTATATTACAGAGACACTGCAGGAGGCAAACAACAGGTCAAGCAATGACACCCCCTCTTTAAACATACATAATTCCATGTCATGTGATAAAATGAGAACACACAAGCCAACAGTTCCCAGTTCAATATACAACTATCACAGGCACAAATAAAGTGTAAGGTGAATTCTATAAAAATCCCTGAAAATACCACAACAGATTAATTTTAAAGAAAATACACTCATTCATTTAAAAAAAAATCAGCACCTATGCCAGACACTATCTTAGAGTCATGGGACTCATGAGTGATTAAGGTGTCTGAGTTTAAGGAGTTTCCATTCTAAGAGGGTGTGGAGGAGGGAGGGGGAAAGCTGACCAAAACAAAGAAAATAAATAAGTAAATTTAAATATTTCAAAAATTAAGAAAATAAAAGCAAAAAGAGAAAAAAAAAAACTTTGACATATTTTAAGATTTTTTATTAACCAGAACAAGAAGGAAACATTTTCAATAGTCACAAAATTAGTACAACTTAATTGTTTGATGTGAGTTTAAGAACATTTTATATTTTGTGGACTGCTAAAATATATAAAGTCTGGCAATGTTTTCTGTCTGATTCATTGAGACCTCTCCAAATAGCTTCCTTAGCAAAGGAATAAAAAAAAGTGGAAACTGAGGCAGACCTTGAGGGACACTTTATCCTTTGGGTATATTAGCAATTCACTTGGCCCCCAAGAAATGTCTGGGCATAATTCAAAGAAGAGTATAAGTATTTGTAGTATAGAAAACACTTAAAAAGATATACCACAGAACTACTTACTTGGGAACCTACTAGGCAGGTTTGTTTTATTCATATTTCTAGGGCAGAGGTCGGGAACCTATGCCTTGTGAGCCAGATGTGGCTTTTTGATGGCTGAATCTGGCTCGCAGACAAATCTTTAATAAAAATAATAATAACATTAAAAATATAAAACATTCTCATGTATTACAATCCATTCATTTTCTACCACTCATGTTCATGGTTGCGGGTGGCTGAAGCCAATCACAGCTGTCCTCCGGGACAATACCAAATTTTTATTGAATAATGCGTAATGTACACGGGTCGTTGTGAGGTCAAAAAGCTTTAAATGATTGTCAGTTTAAAACAAGGCTAGATAAAGTTGGGAATAATTATCCTGGTCTGCTTCTGCATAGCAATGTGCGTTGGTTGTCAAGAGGGAAGGTGCTTAGCCATTTCGTGCCTTGTCTGAGTGAAATCCAGAGTTTTCTTAAAATGAAAAACGTTGAGTATACTGAGTTGGCTAACACTGAGTGGCTCCTGAAGTTTTACTATCTTGTGGACATGACTGAACATCTGAACCAGATCAATGTGAAAATGCAAGGTGTTGGAAATACAGTCTTATCCCTTCAACAAGCAGTGTTTGCATTTGAAAACAAGCTAGAACTCTTCATTGCTGACATTGAAATAGGTTGTTTACTACACTTTGAAAAACTGGAACACTTTAAAGATGCATGCACAGCAAGTGACCCTGCTTAACATCTTGATCTTCAGCAGCTAGCAGGCTTCACATATAATCTCCTGCAATCATTCAAAGTGTGCTTTGGAGAATTTCATGAGTGCATTTGTCTTTGTAAGTTCATCACCCATCCACACGAGTGTGCAGTGGACAGCGCAAACCTGAGTTACATCCCCGGTGTCTCCGTCAGAGATTTTGAGCTACAAGCTGCTGAACTGAAGGCCTCAGACATGTGGGTGAATAAGTTCAAGTCACTGAATGAAGATTTGGAAAGACTTGCACGACAGCAAGCAGAGTTGGCAAGCAAACACAAGTAGGGAGAAATGAAAAAACTTCCACTCGTGGATCAGCTGATTATCAAAATTTGGAACATGGTTCCTGTCACATACCACATACTGCAGCATGTGAGTATTGCTGTACTGACAATGTTTGGCTCTACGTATGCATGTGAGCAGTCTTTCTCACATCTAAAGAATGTGAAGACCAACCTACAATCACCTTTAATGGATGGAAGTCTCAACGCCTGCATGAAGCTTAACCTCACCACGTATCAACCAGACTACAAAGCTATCAGCAAAACTATGCAGCACCAGAAGTCACATTAATGGCAAGAAGTACTTTATTCATCATTGGTTAGCAACAGCATAACAACATTATTAAAAAGAATTCAGAGACTTATTGTACTTTAAAAGTGTTAGTCATCCATCAAATGCACACATTTACTTGTATTTAGTGTTAAACATAATGTATGGCTCTCACAAAATTAAATTTTAAAATATGTGGTGTTCATGGCTCTCTCAGCCAAAAAGGTTCCCAACCTCTGTTCTATGGATAGGAAGATACATGGAAACCATTCTGCTTTTATTCTTTTTTTTTTTTTTTTGTATTCTTCTGAAGTGAGAAGCAGGGAGGCAGAGAGACAGACTGCCGCATGGACCCAACCCAGGTCAATCTGGCATGCCCACTAGGGGGCGATGCTCTGCCCATTTGGAGCATTGCACCATTGCAACCAGAGCCATTCTAGCACCTGAGGCAGAGGCAATGGAGCCATCTGCAGCACTTGGGCCAACTTTGCTCCAGTGGAGCCTTGGCTGCAGAAGGGAAAGGGAGAGATAGAGAGAAAGAAGAGGGGGAAGGGTGGAGAAGCAGATGGGTGCCTTTCCTGTGTACCCTGGTTGGGAATTGAACCTGGGACTTCCACATGCCATCCCAACACTCTACTACTGAGCCAATGAACCAGGGTACCACTCTGCTTTTAATAATTCCTATTTCCTTTCTCCATTCAATGAAAAAAAAAGGAAATAGAGGGGAAAAGAGACTAACATCCTAAATATTTTTGAATTGAAATTATAACTTTTCCTAAGAATAAATTTGTTGAATCTTCAAGATCATATTAAAAGTACATGATGAAAATAAGACTCATGGTAAAGCGTCGGCCTAGCGTGCGGAGGACCTGGGTTCAATTCCCAGCCAGGGCACACAGGAGAAGTGCCCATTTGCTTCTCCACCCCTCCGCTGCACCATCCTCTCTGTCTCTCTCTTCCCCTCCCGCAGCCAAGGCTCCATTGGAGCAAAGATGGCCCGGGCGCTGGGGATGGCTCTGTGGCCTCTGCCTCAGGCACTAGAGTGGCTCTGGTCGCAACATGGTGACGCCCAGGATGGGCAGAGCATCGCCCCCTGGTGGGCAGAGCGTTGCCCCATGGTGGGCGTGCCGGGTGGATCCTGGTTGGGCGCATGCAGGAGTCTTTCTGACTGTCTCTCCCTATTTCCAGCTTCAGAAAAATGCAAAAAAAAAAATAAAAAATAAAAAAATAAGACTCATGGACATAGATAAAAGTGAAGTGGTTACCAAGGGGTAAGGGGCATGGGGGAAGGGGATGTGTAAGAGGAGGATATGGGAAAATGGGGACAGGAGGCATAGAGGGAGTGTGTAAGTAGAAACATATATAAAGTGATAGAAAATGATTTGACTTTGGGTGATGGGTATACAACATAATCAGCAGTTCAAATGCTTACTTGATATCTTTACCTGAAACCTATGTACTCTCATTGATCACTGTCACCCTATTAAATTTAATTTTCTAAATAAAATTTAAAAAACCAACAACAAAGTATTTATTAAGATACTGCCTTTCTGGGAGGGGACAACATGGCCACAGAGTAGGCAGACATACCAACACCCACTTCCCAGAACCAAGGTGAATTATAACTTAAATCTGAAAACATTCATCGTGAAAGATAAATTTTGGACTGAACTAAGAGGATTCTATAGCCAAGGACCACCAAAGAACCCACACTGAGTCTGGTAGAAAAAGTGGAGGTGTGGAAAAGGCTGCCCTGCTCCTGGGAGCAGGGAATGGCACCTGGGAGGAACTTTCGTAATCGGGAGGGCTGTCAGGCGAGTTGCAGGTCCTTATCCCCAAAACTCAAATCCCAGCCTAGAGCCCTGGAACCTGGAAGGGGCTGATGGACTATACTTGGCTGAGAAAAAAGCCTAGACATAGTTTGAGAGAGGAGGCAGGATTCTCAGATCCAGGCTCCATATCAGTGGAACTGCATGGAAAGCCCTGCTCACAGCCACTTTCCCAGAGCTCCAGGAGGACACACTAACCCCTGGGCTGAGTAACTCTCCAAATTTAAAGTGAACCAGCACCAAGAGACCTGAAGATGGCAGTGGAGTAGGCAGATGCACAGACCCCCAGCTCACACCACCGAATTGGATTACAAACTAATTTATAAACAATCAGCATGAAAAACCAACTCTGGACTACAAGAACAGCTCTCAAAAACCAAGGATCAAAGAACATGGTAGGGAGCACCTGAATCTCCCCTGCTTACAGAAATGGGGGTGGTGAGGCTGACAGCCAAGAAGGGCTCTCACTCCAAGGAAAAGAGCAGAAAATACTTCTCATAGCCACTTCCCTGGTGACCAGGGAACGAGGTATGTTGAATGGGCCGGCTTGTCTTCCAAAAAGAAAGGGGAGAGACAGACAGACAGACAGTGAGGGGCAGAGGAATACAGGGGATGACCTGAGAAGCTGACTCATCCAGTGCTGGAGGCGACCATAGCTGGGGAGGGGCTGATCCTTTCACAAAAGACTGAAGTGCTTCCAGGTCACAGATCTTCAGATAGCTCTCCAGTTTCAATCAGCACAACAAGACACAGCTGAAAACAAGAAGTGGGGAGGGGGGCAGTAACTCAGGTCTCCATGGAGATCTAAGATACACCTCCCCCTACTGAAGCTGAGAAAACACCCTGCCCCCAGAGAGAGTAACTAGCAGAAGAGGCCTTCAGAGTCTCAGGTTACAGCCACAGCATTTCTGGATACAGTTTCAAATAAGCCCCCTGCTGAGATCAGTAAACAAGACTATCACCTGTTAAGAAAACAAACAAAACAAGACTTCAAAGGGGCCCAAATCCAAATGTGGATTACAAATAATAGCTGATGCCAACCCAAGAAGACCTAGAAATAACACAATTGAAAACTGGAGGCAGACAACACCAAACCTAGACTCAACCAGCTCTACAAAAAAACACCCAAACACACAGACATAATGAGAAGGCAGAGAAGTGAAATCCAAATGAAACCACAAGAGAAACATTCAGGAAATGAATGGAGTGATATGGAAATAACCAAACTTCTGGATACGGAGTTCAAAATAATGATTGTAAGGATGCTTACAGATCTTAGAACAACAATGGATAGTCATTACAAACACCTAAATAAATAGCAAGTATAAAAAAGGATATTAAAATATTAAAAAAGAATCAGTCAGAGACGACAAATACAATATCACAAATGAAGATCACAATGGAAGGAATTAAAAACAGGATGGATGGAGCTGAAGATTGAATCAGCGAGTTGAAGGAAAAGTGGAATGAAGGCATGAAAGCAGAGAAAAAAAAGAAAAGAGACTCAAAAAGTCTGAGGAAACTCTTAGAGAGCTCTGTGACAACATGAAGAGAAATAATATCCGCATCATAGGGGTTCCTGAAGAAGAAGAGAAAGAACAAGGGATAGAGACTTTGTTCAATCATATCATAGCTGAAAACTTCCCTAAATTAATGCAAGAGAAACTCTCACAAGTTCAAGAAGCACAAAGAACTCCATTAAAGAGAAACCCAAAGAAACCTACATCAAGACACATCATAATTAAAATACCAAAGCTTAGTGATAAAAAGAAAATATTAAAAGCTGCTAGAGAAAAAAAGGCTATCACCTACAAAGAAGCCCCCATAAGGATGACATCAGACTTCTCAACAGAAACACTTTAGGCCAGAAGGGAATGGCAAGAAATATTCAAAGTAATGCAGAACAAGAACCTACAACCAAGACTACTTTATCCAGCAAGGCTATCGTTTAAAATTGAAGGAGAAATAAAAAGCTTCCCAGACAAAAAAAAAACAACTCAAGGAATTCATTACAACCAAACCAATGCTGCAGGAAATGTTAAGGGGCTTGTTGTAAACAGATCAAAGTAAGAAAAATATAGCAAAAGAGGAATACAGCTTTAAAGAACAAAATGGCAATAAACAACTACATGTCAATAATAACATTAAATGTAAATGGATTAAATGATCCAATCAAAAGACATAGGCTAGCTGCATGGATAAGAAAACAGGATCTGTACATAAGCTGTCTACAAGAGACACATCTTAAAACTAAAGATGCACATAGACTAAAGGTAAAAGGATGGAAAAAAACATTTCATGCAAATGGAAATGAAAAAAAAGCTGGGGTAGCAATACTTATATCAGACAAAATGAACTTTAAAACAAAGGATGTAGTTAGAGGTGAAGAAGGCCACTACATAATGATAAAGGGAGCAATCCAACAGGAAGATATAACTATTATAAATATCTACGCACCTAATATAGGAGCATGTAAATATATAAAGCAGACTTTGATGGAAATAAAGGGAGAGACCAACAGCAATATTGTAATAGTAGGGGATTTCAATACCCAATTAACATCACTAGATAGATCTTCAAGAAAGAAAATTAACAAAGAAACAGCAGACTTAAAAGACACACTAGATCAACTTGATTTAATAGATATTTTCAGAACCTTTCAACCTAAAGCAGCAGAATATATATATATTTTCAAGTGCTCACAGTACATTCTCTAGGATAGATCACATATTAGGGCACAAAAGTTGACTAAACAAATTTAAGAAGATTGAAATCATATCAAGCACTTTCTCTGATCACAATGGCATGCAACTAGAAATCAACCACAACAGAAAAACTCAAAAATTCTCAAACACATGGAAACTAAATAGGAGATTGTTAAATAATGAATGGAATAAGAATGAGATCAAAGAAGAATTTTTAAAAATTCCTAGAAACGAATGATAATGAGTATACAACAACTCAAAATTTATGGGACACAGCAAAAGCAGTACTGACAGGGAAGTTCATAGCACTACAGGCACACTTTAAGAAGCTAGAAAAAGCTCAAATAAAGAAATTAATTCTGCATCTAAAAGAACTAAAAAAAGAACAGCAAGTAAAGCCCAAACGTAGTAGAAAGAAGGAAATAATAAAGATCAGAGCAGAAATAAATGACATAGAGGCTAAAGAAACAATACAGAGGATCAATGAAACTAGGAGCTGGTTCTTTGAAAAGGAAAACAAGATCAATGAACCTTTAACTAGACTCACCAAGAAAAAAAGAGAGAGAGGACTCAAATAAATAAAATTAGAAATGAGAGTGGAGAAATAACAACTGACACAACAGAAATACAAAATATTGTAAAAAAAAAATACTATGAAGAACTGTATGCCAAAAAACTAGACAATCTAGATGAAATGGACAAATTCCTTGAAACATACAATCTTCCAAAAATCAATCTGTAAGAATCAGAAAACTTAAACAGACCAATTACACCTAATGAGATTGAAACAGTTATCAAAAAACTCCCAAAAAACAAACACCCGGGGCCCAAAGGCTTCACTGATGAATTCTACCAAATATTCAAAGAAGAAGTAATTCCTACCCTTCTCAAGCTATTTCAAAATATTAAAGAGAAAGGAACACTTCTAAGTTCCTTTTATGAGGCGAGCATAATTCTGATTTTAAAACCATGCAAAAACAACACAAAGAAAGAAAATTATAGGCCAATATTCCTGATGAGTTTAGATGAATAAAATTCTCAACAAAATATTAGCAAACTGGATCCAGCAATACCTGAAAAAAATCATACATCATGATCAAGTGGGATTTATTCTGGGAGGCAAGGCTGGTACAACATTTGTAAATCAATCAATGTGATTCACCACATAAACAAAAGGAAGGAGAAAAACCACATGATAATTTCAATAGTTGCAGAAAAAGCAATTGATAAAATCCAGCACCCATTCATGATCAAAACTCTCAGCAAAGTGGGAATACAGGGAACATACCTCAACATGATAAAGACCATCTATGACAAACCCCCAGCCAACATCATAATTAATGGGCAAAAATTAAAAGCACTCCCCTTAATATCAAGAACAAGGCAGGGGTGCCCCCTTTCACCACTTTCATTCAACATAGTCCTGGAAGTCCTAGCCACAGCAATCAGACAACAAGGAGAAATAAAATGCATCCAAATTGGAAAAGAAGAAGTAAAACTATAATTATTTGCAGATGATATGATACTATATATAGAAAACCCTAAAGTCTCAGTCATAAAACTACTGGACCTGATAAATGAATTCAGCAAGGTGGCAGGATATAAAATTAATACACAGAAATAAGAGGCATTTTTATACACCAACAATGAACTGTCAGAAAGAGAAATTAAGGAAACAATCCCTTTTGCTATTGCAACCAAAAAAATTAAGTACCTAGGAGTAAATTTAACCAAGGAGGTTAAAGACTTATAATTAGAAAATTATAAAACATTGATAAAAGAAATCAAAGAAGATACAAATAAGTGGAAGCATATACCGTGCTCATGGTTAGGAAGAATAAACATCATTAAATGTCTATATTACCCAAATCAATTTATAAATTCAATGCAATACCAATTAAAATACCAATGACATACTTCAAAGATATAGAACACATATTCCATAAATTTATATGGAACCAAAAAAGAACACAAATAGCCTCAGCAATCTTGAAAAAGAAGAATAAAGTGGGTGGCATCACACTTCCTGATATCAAGTTATACTATTGTACAAGGCCATTGTACTCAAAATAGCTTGGTACTGGCATAAGAACAAGCATATAGATCAATGGAAAAGAACAGAGAACCTAGAAATAAACCCACGCCTTTATGAACAATTGATATTTGACAAAGGAAGTAAGAACATACAATGGAGTTAAGACAAATGGTGTTGGGAAAACTGGACAGCTACCTGCAAAAAAAATGAAACTAGACCATCAACTTACACTATTTACAAAAATAAACTCAAAATGGTAAAGGACTTAAATGTAAGTCGTGAAACCATAGCATTTTAGAGGAAAACATAGGCAGTAAGCTCACCAATATCTATTGCAGCGGTGTATTTGCTGATTTATCTCCACAGCATGTGAAATAAAAGACAAGATAAACAAATGGGACTATGTCAAACTAAAAAGCTTTTGCACAGCTAAAGACAATATGAACAGAATATAAAGACAAACCACACAATGGGAGAACATATTTGACAATACCTCTGATAAGGGGTTAATAACCAAAATTTATAAAGAACTTGTAAAACTCAACACCACGAAGACAAACAATCCAATCAAAAATGGGCAAAAGAAATGAATAGACACTTCTCCAAAGAGGACATACAGATGGCAAATAGACAAATGAAAAAAATGCTCAACATCACTAATCATTAGAGAAATGCAAATTAAAACCACAAGGAGATATCACCTCACACCAGTCAGAATGGCGCTCATCAACAAAACAACACAGAATAAGTGCTGGCGAGGATATGGAGAAAGGGAAACCCCCTCCACTGCTGGTGGGAATGCAGACTTGTGCAGCCACTGTGGAAAACAGTATGGAGATTCCTCAAGAAATTAAAAATGGAACTGCCTTTTGACCCAGCTATCTCACTTTTAGGAATATATCCCAAGGACACCATTGCATTGTTCCAAAAGGAGAAA
Source organism: Saccopteryx bilineata (assembly GCF_036850765.1). Taxonomy (NCBI): domain Eukaryota; kingdom Metazoa; phylum Chordata; class Mammalia; order Chiroptera; family Emballonuridae; genus Saccopteryx; species Saccopteryx bilineata. The sequence continues at coordinate 35,815,302 of NC_089496.1, forward strand.
TGCACCCCCATGTTGATGGCAGCATTGTTCACAATAGAAAAGATCTGGAGACAACCCAAGTGTCCGTCAGTGAAATAGTGGATTAAAAAGCAGTGGTACATATATACAATAAAATATTATGGGGCCATGAAAAAGAAAGAAATATTACCCTTTGCAACAACATGGATGGACCTGGAAACTATTTTTTTTAGTGAAATAAGCCAGGCAGAAGAAGAAAAATATCATTTAACTCACTCATTTGAGGAATCCAAAGAACAATGTGAACTGAGGGATAAAATTAAACCTGAAGGGAAGGGGGGAAGGAACTGTTGGGAGGGGGAAGGGATATGTTGAGGGGAATACAGGGAAGGGGATGCAATCGGAGTGACACTAGAATCTATGTAAACACAATAAATAAATAAATAGATAAATAAATAAATTGCCTTTCTGACAGAGTATTAAATGAATGTTCTTTATCTAAAAATAATGCCTCTTTAAAAAAAATACTGTTTTAAGAGATTTTCTTATGCTTTCCTAGTTGGAGCTTATTAAAAAATATATGCCATTGAAAGCAATTTCTCCCTTAAAATGGCATTATTTCATTTTAAAAGTCTCAATTCAATTACTTAAATTACTTGGCATTGTTTCATTGTGGGTGTCATCTTCCATTTGCAAAAATTAAGTTGACTATGATGAGAAAGTACCTGAGATGCTTCAGACAGTTTGGGTTTTCTTTATGACCATACAAAGTGGTCTCTTTTAGTTGGCATCCAGTAATGGATACAATGGAAAGTCTATAGGTTGTGTGGATTGATGGGTGTATGAAGTGTGGGTTTCTGTTATCTCTGACAAAAAGTATACCAGACAGCCTTTCTAATATATGAAACTAAACTCTCTATACATTATTTTTACTTTCCACAGGCTTTTATTAAGCATATCATTCCTGCTTTTACTATATGTTAATGTTATACATTATTTGGTATGATTTGGTAGGTTATTATTGGGGTCTGAGAATGCTCAAAATTTTTCCATACATATTAATGGTAATTGCGTCTTCATTTTATCTCTTTCTGGCTTACGAAAGCTTGCAAAGTAACACCCTACTTTCAGACAGTGCAGAAAACTTCTGTGATCAGTAAAAGTTTAAGAAGGTACTAAGGTATCAAAAACTTTGAAATAAAAAACTTAAATAATGTTACAATCAACAATTAGGTCACTTACCAAAACTATAATATTCAATAGTACTCACTGCAAATCTAACACAAAGCTATTCTTAAAAGCTGAACAACTGACTAAAGTTTCCAATGGTCTTTTTTTGGCCTGAATTATGTGTTTACCTTTAAGAACTTTAAGAAGCCCAGGTGTAGGATGTCATTATAATGGCCCCTTGAATCAGAAGGTTTTTGCTTCTAGATTTACAGGACATTTGGCTTATATTCTTTGTTCCTGTAACTCAGGAATAGTCAACCTTTTTATACCTACCACCCACTTTTGTATCTATATTAGTAGTAAAATTTTCTAGCTGCCCACTAGTTCCACAGTAATGGTGATTTATAAAGTAAGAAAGTAACTTTACTTTATAAAATTTATAAAGCAGAGTTACAGCAAGTTAAAGCATATAATAATAATTACTTACTGAGTATTTTATGTCAGATTTTCACTAAGTTTGGCAGAATAAATCTTTATAAAACAACTTACTATAGTTAAATTTATCTTTTTATTTATTATACTTTGGTTGCTCCGCTATCACCCACCATGAAAGCTGGAATGCCCACTAGTGGGCAGTAGGGACCAGGTTGACCAGCACTGCCTAGCTCATCAGTTATTTCTAAGGAAACCCACACCACCCCAGTCTCAGAAAATGGTCTACATGGTTAGCGAAGGATGAAGATTGGTGGCAGACATCCAGTTCTTCTGTTCTTCCAATTCCTACTTAATTTTAGCTCCATCTGTAGCCATGAGAATCAGCCTAGCAAAACTACAAAAATAAGGTTGAGTAAGCACACCCAGAGCCTAAAGAAATAAAAACAAACTTTGAAGGTGAGAGTGTAAGTAGCTGCACGCTTAAAAACCACGCATACCTATATTTTTTCTCGAATATTTTTCTGTTTTTCTTAGCGATTTTATGGGAGAGGAGTATTCTGAGTTTATACATTAGAGTAAAAATGTTAAACCATCTATTAAACCAAAAAGTAATTTGCTAAGTCAATTATCCGTTCAATAAATATTTATTGAAAGCTTATTTTGAGAGACACTGTGATAAGTACCAGGGATATGATGTGAACCAGGCAAGTATGGTCTGGCATTCTTAAAGCTTGGAATATGATGAAAATATACAAATGTAAAAATAAAAATTAAGTTAAGCATAAACTGCTATAATAGTGAGAATATAGGTTCTATGAGAGAATTTAGAATAAGATCTTTTCATGGGGATATCTAAGATTAAACACAATCCATTACATATAAGTTGTTTTTCTTTTTCTTCTTTTTCAATTGAGAGGAGGGGAGATAGAGAGGCAGTCTACCACGTGTAACCTGACCAGGATCCACTCCGCAACCCCTGTCTGGAGCTGATGCTCTGCCCATCTAGGACCAGCTCACAACTGAGCTATTTTTAGTGCCTGAGGCAGAGGCTCTATGGAGCCATCCTTAGCACCAGGGGCCGATGCACTTGGCCAGTGCACCCGGGGTTGAGCCATGGCTGCAGGAGGGTGGGGGGAGAGAGAAAGAGATGGGGAAATGGAAGGGGTGGAGAAACAGTAGGTCACTTCTCCTGTGTGCCCTGACTGGGAATCAAACCTGGGACATCCACATGCCAGGCTGATGCTGTATTACTGAGCCAACTGGCCAGAGCCATATATAAGTTTTAACCTGGACTTTCTCCTGCTCTTAAGAAAGTATGTAGGGATAAAAGTAAATAATGGCCATATTAGTATAAGGATAACTTTGAGCTTACTATAATATACAGAAAATTAATAGATCATTCTTAAACTCAAATCTATTAATACATTTTATTTTATTAATTGTGATAGTGGTATATTGTCACACTATATTTATGCTGTCATCTTTCCAAATATGAAGAGATGATTTCAACATTAGCTTAGACTACTTTTATAACAATCAGAAGACAAACTCTTTTATGCTAATATTTTTATATCAGTGAAAATTTACCCTCTTTGTACCATGTCTTAAATTATAAAGTATAATGTATAATTCAATGAAAAAATAAAGCATACTGAAATCAATTATAATGGTTGGAGAAGGACAGCTATAGCTAATGTCTATTTATATTAAAAGTAACAAAGAAATTATATTATTCTATAAGGTTATCTATGCCTTAACATGGTCACCCAATAGATATCACATTTTCAAATTGCTCACCTAAATTCATTGTTAAGAAGCTATACATAATAATAGCATAATATTGATTTTTAAAAGATTTTATTTATTTATTTTAGAGAAGAGAAAGAGTGAGAGAGCAAGAGAGAGAGAAAGAGAGCAAGAGAGAGAGAGAGAGAGAGAGAGAGAGAGAAAGAGAGAAAGAGAGAGAGAGCAGGGGAGTAGGAGTACGAATCATCCCGAATCATCAACTCCCATATGTACCTTGACCAGGCAAGCCCAGGGTTTTGAACCAGTGACCCGAGCATTCTAGGTTGATGCTTTATCCACTGCACCACCACAGGTCAGGCCCAATACTGATTTTAATACTCAAAAGTAATAGTGAAATGGAACACAATACAAATAACTCACCAATATACATAGTGTTTATTTGAGAAATAACCAAGAAATCCTTGAAAGATTCCATATTAATTTTACAATGTCATTTCAGGAATAGGAATTCCTGTTATGGTAAAATTCTTAAATCTCCACCGCAGAAAAAACTTAGCTTTGAGTTTATGTCTTGAAAAATAACAACAATCAAATTGAACAAACAAAAACATTTAATTATGATTATGGATCTGTACTGTATCAGATGGTTTAGAAAAATTTTCCACAGAAAACTTATTTTACTCATTAAGATAGCCAACAACTGGGACAGGTGATAAAAGATGTTCAGAAATTTAGCCAGCAGGTTTTTCAAGGTTTTTTTTTTTTTTTTTTTTTTTTTGGTGATGCTTTTTGATTTCAACTATAAGAATCACCTTCATTGAATTTTAGTCTGGAGTCAGACCAGGTTTATTTCACTTATAAATGGAATCTAATGAACAAAATAAGTAAAATAGAAACAGTCTCACAGATACAGAGAACAGACTGATAGCTGTCAGAGGGGAGGGGGTTGGGGGCTGGTGAAAAAGGTGAAGGGATTAAGCAAAGGAAAAAGAAGCTCATAGACACAAATAATATGATATTATGCTGATTATAAGAGAAAAAAGGGGTTAGGTGGAGATAGAAGAGGGTCAAGGTGGAATAAATGGTGATGAAAGGAGACTTGACTTGGAGCACTGAACACTGTGCAATGTACAGATGATGTATTATAGAATGTACACCTAAAATCTATATAATTTTATTAACCAGTATCACCCCAACAAATTAAATTAAAAGAAAATAAAAAAATTTTAAAATTAAAAATATATTTAAAAAAAATTATAGTATATAAACCCTGGCTGGCTGGCTTAGTGGTAGAGCATTGGCCCAGTATGTGGAACTCCTGGGTTCAATCCCCGGCCAGGGCACAAAGGAAGAGTGCCCATCTGCTTCTCTATCCCTCCCCCTCTACTTTCTCTCTATCTCTTTCTTCCCCTTCTGCAGCCAAGGCTCCATTGGAGCAAAGTTGACCCGGGCGCTGAGGAGGGATTCCTGGCCTTCACCTCAGGCTCTAGAATGGCACCAGTTGCAATGGAGCAACACTCTGCTGGGCAGAGCATCGCCCCCTGGTGGGCATGCCGGGTGAATCCTGGTCAGGCATATGTGGGAGTCTGTCTCTCTGCCTCCTCGCTTCTAACTTCAGAAAAAAAAAATTAAAAAAAATTTTAATAAATAATTGTAGTATAAATTTAATAAAGGAATACATTTTTGAATACTTATTTATTTTATCTTTCTAATAGACATGTTCACTTGATCACTGATGAAAATTTAACTATAGAGGACCCATAAAACCAACAAGAATCATAGTCCCCCAACCATAGAATCTGAGCACAGGTTTATGTCAGTCCAAAATAAATATTTCCTAATTTCTTAATCTAGCCTTATCTCCTAAAGCACTACCAATTCTCACAGCTGCTATAGCTACAACTACAGTCAAGTTCAGTTTAGAGCAGATAGTACAAAAATGATAAAAGATAGTTTCCCAAAGATAAAGACAATTTTTACTTGCTTGGTGTTCACAATTCCCAAGAGAATAGTTGTCAACTGGCCAGGGAATGCATCTATGAGGGCCAAACCACAGGGAAATACTCTTATCTAGTGTATATTTATTTTACTATTTGGCATATCATAAATGTGATCCAAATTTTCCTTTCTTTATGAAATGTTAATATATGTTCTGATCTAAGGCCAGAAATCTCTGCCATACCAGTGATTTTAAAAGAACAGCAAGGATGATGTCAGAGAAATGGTGCCATAAGGAGTGATACCGATAAATCTCCCCCAAAATTCAACAAGATCTTCAACCAGAGACAGAAAAATTTATCCTTGGAGCCTCCAGAAGTTCCACACTAAACACAAAGGCAGAGGCAGCAGCAACCCCATAGCTGGATCATCAGGCTACTAATTCAGGAAGGAAAGACTAGGAGAGAGGCTCTGGGAATATGGACTCTCTCATTGGTGGAGACTACAAATGCTAATGAGCCTCGACTGCCAACAAGACCAAAGCCCAATATATGGCATTGCCATAGAGACTTATCAACTGCAAACCTCTACCTAAGCATGCCAAAGGGGCAGAACCCGGGGTACAGAGTCACCGACCAGGAAGAGGGAGAGAAAAGAAAAAGCAAGAAGATAACCTCTCAAAATCAAGAATAATCCACAGACTTTATAACCTATCCTGTTTTATTATATTTGTTCATTTGTTTCTCTTATCTTCTTGTCTTGATTATTTTCTTCCTCTTCCAATTTGGTTGTTTAATTCTCTGCTAGTCTTACTTTCTCCTCTCCTTGAACTACACAACCCATAAGTGTTACATCTCCCATTATCTTTTCTTTCTTCTTCTTCTTCCTTTCTCTCTATTAAGGTTGCACTCCAAAACCCTCAACTCTCTCTCTCTCACCATTTATTCTTTTTTCTTCTTTTTGTGTTTTCCTCTTTCTTTTTTTTTTCTCCCTCTATATTAGTTTCTTCTTTTCTCCCTTACTTTTACTCTCATTCAATCCTTAATCATGAACAAATTACTTTATCTGGGACTCAAATTTTTCTTTGTGGTGCTTTGGGGGTTTTTTACTTCGCTTTTTTAACTCACTAGTAGTGCTCCCAACCCTGGCTCTCCATTTTATCTAGTTCTTGCTCCACTGAATACAATAGTAATTTGTTAATTTCCCCCTTTTTTCCTGTTTCCCTCTTATTGCTCTCATCATATCTCTTAGTCAACCATCATTTTATTCTTGACCCAAATTTTTTCCTTTTTTGCATTTTGTGGGTCCATACCCCCTTTTTTTCTCTTTATCACTTCTCCCCATATCAGGCCCTCCATTATAGGTAGTTATTGTTCTATTTAGCACAATATAATTCACAGTTCACCACAAGATTTTCTCAAGAAGGAAGGGAGAGGAGAGGAGAGAAAAATAAAAGGGGGGAATAATAATTTTTATTTTTATTTATTCTTTTTTCTTTTTATTTTTTTAACTTTTTATTCTTTATTAATTCTCATTAATACTATCAACAAAACCACCCTCAGATGCCATTAAGAAAAAATAAATCGAATATCATGGATACAAAAGACAGAGAGGTAGCACAGATAGATGAGGAAAAAATCTATGGAGAAAAAAATTAATATTTTGGAAACCTTGGAGCTAAATGACAAAGAATTCAAGATAGAAATCCTAAAAATCCTCTGAGATATACAAGAAAACACAGAAAGGCAATTTCGGGAGCTCAGAAAACAACTCAAAGAACACAAAGAATATATGTCCAAAGAAATTGAAACTATAAAAACAAATCAAACAGAGATGAAAAACTCAATTCACAAGCTGAAAAACGAAGTAACAAGCTTAGCTAATAGAACAGGTCAGATAGAAGAGAGGATTAGTGAAATAGAAGACAAGCAACTTGAGGCACAACAGAGAGAAGAAGAAAGAGACTCAAAAATTTAAAAAAATGAGAAAGCCCTACAGGAATTGTCTGACTCCATCAAAAAGAATAACATAAGAATAATAGGTATATTAGAGGGAGAAGAGAGAGAAAATGGAATGGAGAACATATTCAAACAAATAATAGATGAGAACTTCCTAAGCCTGTGGAAAGAACTAAAACCTCAAATTCAAGAAGCAAACAGAACACTGAGTTTTCTTAACCCCAACAAACCTACTCCAAGCACATCATAATGAAATTGGCACAAACCAACAACAAAGAAAAAATTCTCAAGACAGCCAGGGAAAAGAAGAATACAACATATGAAGGAAGGCCCATTAGATTATCATCCGATTTCACAACAGAAACTCTACAAGCTAGAAGAGAGTGGACCCCAATATTTAAAGTCTTCAAAGAGAGGAACTTTCAGTCACGAATACTATACTCATCAAAGCTAGCCTTCAAATACGAAGAAGAAATAAAAACATTCACAGATATAGAAAAGATGAGAGAATTTATCATCAGAAAACCCCCACTCCAGGAATTACTAAAGGGGGTTTTCCAACCAGATACAAAGAACAAAACAAAACTGCAAGTAAAAGCTCCACCAAGAACACAATAAAACCAAATTTAAACTATGACAACAACAACAAAAAAATGGGGAGAGGACGGAGATTAACAGTAGCAAAGGAGATGACGTCAGAGTAATGGCGGAGTAGGAAGCGATACCGATAAATCTCCCCCAAAACTCAACAAGATCTTCAACCAGAAACAGAAAAACCTATACTTGGAGCCTCCAGATGCTTCGCAATACACCCGAAGGTATGATCGAGTGAAAAATTGGCTAAATATATAACCAAACCCCGAAGGAAATAGGGAGTAAGAAATGCTCCACCTTCCTCACTAACCTAAACAGGGCGGCTTTCTCTGGTAACTGTGAATATAGAAACTGAGGTGGGCAAAGGGGGTGAATACATCCAGGCTGCGGCACAAAGGGCCGAACCAGGCTGTGGCACGGAGATCCTAGCCGAGGAAAAACTGATCCTGTGGCAAGCCGGGCAATACAAGCTAACACTCGCGCCAAATCCAAACAAAGAAAGACAAGCGGGGCAGCCATTTTACCCGTTCTCCTGGTTGGTGCACAGTTAGTGGGCGAGAGATTTCTTCCTAAGCCCCGGAAGTGGGTGTCCGTGTTACCCCACAGAGAGGCAGGGTCAGAGGCCTTTCTGTGGGCCGAAAGCAGAATCTCTGGGCAGCCCCAGCGCCCTGGGAAAGCCGCGCACGGGAGGGAACAAGAACTAATTCCAACAGTGGAAATTTTCCGTGCTGGTGAGGGTTTCACTCAGGGAAACGCGGCCGGCCTCATATCCTGGTGTACGCGCGCAGATACGTAGTGAGCGATTCCTCCGAGTGCCTCGGCAGTGCGCGCCCGTGTTATCGTACAGAGGGGCAGAGTCAGGGGCCGTTGTGTGGGCAAAAGCGGAATCTCGGGCCGCCCCAGCGCCTTGCAAAAGCCGCGCACGGGGACAGAGTGAGAGCGAATTCCAACGCTGCAACTTTTCCATGCGGATGGGGGTTTCACTCAGAGCGTGAGACTGCTGGCCCGATATCCTGGTCTGCGCGCGCAGATAGTGAATGAGTGTTTCCTCCAAGCACCCCGGAAGTGAGCGCCCGCCTGTGTTATCGGACAGAGTGGCAGAGCCAGAGGTCTTTGAGTGGGCGGAAAGCCCGCCTGATTATGCTAACAGCTCTGACTGACTGAGCCTTACCCAGAGCCCTGTGCTGAGTGGGAATAGAATGGGGAGTTGCCAGCTCTTTGAACCTCTTACTATCCAGGCAGAGGCAGCAGCAACCCCATAGCTGGATTATCAGGCTACTAATTGAGGAAGGAAAGACTAGGAGAAAGGCTCCAGGAACATGGACTTTCTCACTGTCGGAGCCTATAAATGCTAATGAGCCTTGACTCCCAACGAGACTAAAGCACAATACATGACATTGCCATAGAGACTTATCAACTGCAAACCTCTACCTGAGCGTGCCAAAGGGGCAGAACCCGGGGTACAGAGTCACCGACCAGGAAGAGGGAGAGAAAAGAAAAAGCAAGAAGATAACCTCTCAAAATCAAGAATAATCTGCTGACTTTATACCCTATCCCATTTTATTATATTTGTTCGTTTGTTTCTCTTATCTTCATTCTTGATACTTTTTTTCCTCCTCCAATTTGGCCGATTAACTCTCTGCTGGTCTTACTCTCTCCTCTCCTTGAACTACACTACCCATAAGTGTTACATCTCCCATTATCTTTTTTCTCCTCTTCCTTTCTCTCTATGAGGGTTGCACTCCAAAACCCTTAACTCTCTCTCTCTCCTTTCTTTTTTCTTCTTTTAGTGGTTCCTTCTTTTTTTCTCTCTCTCTCTTTCTTTTCTCCCTCTATATTAGTTTCTTCCTTTCTCCTTTACATCTCCTCTCATTCAAACCTCAATAACAAACAAATTATCTTATCTGGGACTCAAACTTATGTTTGTGGCATTTTGGGGGGTTTTTACTTCACCTTTTTAACTCAAGCAGTGCTCCCATCCCTGGCTCTCCATTTTATCTAGTGCTTGTTCCACTAAATACAATAGTATTTTTTTAATTTGTCCCCCCATTTTTCTGTTTTCCTCTTATTCCTCTCATCATAACTCTTAGACAACCAACACCTAAAGGTAAATCATTTTATTCTTGACCCAAATTTTTCCTTATTTGCTTTTTGTGGGTCCATACCCCTCCTTTTTTTTTTTGCCCTTTATTACTTTTCCCCAATTCAGGCCCTCCATCACAGGCATTGTTTGTTATAATTCACAGTTCACCACAAGATTTTCTCAAGAAAAAGGGGAGAGGAGAGGAAAAAAGGAGGGGGAGAATAATTTCCTTTTTTTAAAAATTATTATTTTATTTTATTTTTATTTCATTATTATTTTTTTTAAAAAAAACAACTCTTTTTGACTTTTTATTTTTTTTAACTTTTTATTCTTTATTAAATCTCATTAATACTATCAACAAAACCACCCTCAGATGCCATTAAGGAAGAGAAAATTGAATATCATGGATACAAAAGAAAGAGAGGTAACACAGCTAGATGAGGAAAAATCTATGGAGAAAAAATTTAATATATTGGAAACCTTGGAGCTAAATGACAAAGAATTCAAGATAGAAAACCTAAAAATCCTCTGAGATATACAAGAAAACACAGAAAGGCAATTTCGGGAGCTCAGAAAACAACTCAAAGAACACAAAGAATATATGTCCAAAGAAATTGAAACTATAAAAACAAATCAAACAGAGATGAAAAACTGAATTCACGAGCTAAAAAACGAAGTAACAAGCTTAGCTAATAGAACAGGTCAGATAGAAGAGAGGATTAGTGAAATAGAAGACAAGCAACTTGAGGCACAACAGAGAGAAGAAGAAAGAGACTCAAAAATTTAAAAAAATGAGAAAGCCCTACAAGAATTATCTGACTCCATCAAAAAGAATAACATAAGAATAATAGGTATATCAGAGGGAGAAGAGAGAGAAAATGGAATGGAGAACATACTCAAACAAATAATAGATGAGAACTTCCCAAGCCAGTGGAAAGAACTAAAGACCCAAATTCAAGAAGCAAACAGAACACCGAGTTTTCTTAACCCCAACAAACCTACTCCAAGGCATATCATAATGAAATTGACACAAACCAACAGCAAAGAAAAAATTCTCAAGGCAGCCAGGGAAAAGAAGAATACAACATATAAAGGAAGGCCCATTAGATAATCATCAGATTTCTCAGCAGAAACTCTACAAGCTAGAAGAGAGTGGACCCCAATATTTAAAGTCCTGAAAGAGAGGAACTTTCAGCCACAAATACTATACCCATCAAAGCTATCCTTCAAATATGAAGGAGAAATAAAAACATTCACAGATACAGAAAAGATGAGGGAATTTATCATCAGAAAACCCCCACTCCAGGAATTACTAAAGGGGTTTCTCCAATCAGATACAAAGAACAAAAAAAAACAAAGCCACAAGTAAAAGCTCCAAGAAGAACACAATAAAACGAAATTTAAACTGTGACAACAACAAAAAGAAAGAGGGGGAGAAGATGGAGATTAACAGTAGCAAAGGACGAAGGAGTGCAAAAGTACTCACAAAATAGTTTGCTACAATGAACAGGGTAGGGACCCTTTTCATTACTCAAAGGTAACCACCATTGAAAAAACCACCACAGAAGCACATGAGATAAAAAAGATAGCAACAGAGGGAAGATGTATTGAATACAACCAATAAAAACAAAAGATAGAAAAATGAAAGAGAAGGATCAAACAAGACACAAAACTAACAGAAAGCAAGATATAAAATGGCAATAGGGAACTCACAAGTATCAATAATTACACTAAATGTAAACGGATTAAACTCACCAATAAAAAGGTACAGAGTAGCAGACTGGATTAAAAAAGAAAATCCAACTGTATGCTGCCTACAGGAAACTCATCTAAGTAACAAGGATAAAAACAAATTCAAAGTGAAAGGCTGGAAAACAATACTCCAAGCAAATAACATCCAAAAAAAAGCAGGTGTAGCAATACTCATATCGGATAATGCTGACTACAAGACAGGAAAAGTACTCAGAGATAAAAATGGCCATTTCATAATGGCTAAGGGGACACTGAATCAAGAAGACATAACAATTCTTAATATATATGCACCAAACCAAGGAGCACCAAAATACATAAGACAGCTACTTATTGATCTTAAAACAAAAACTGACAAAAATACAATCATACTTGGAGACCTCTATACACCGCTGACGGCTCTAGATCGGTCATCCAAACAGAGAATCAACAAAGACATAGTGGCCTTAAACAAAACACTAGAGCACCTGGATATGATAGACATCTACAGGACATTTCATCCCAAAGTGACTGAGTATACATTTTTCTCCAGTGTACATGGATCATTCTCAAGAATTGACCATATGTTGGGCCACAAAAACAACATCAGCAAATTCAGAAAAATTGAAGTTGTACCAAGCATATTTTCTGATCATAAAGCCTTGAAACTAGAATTCAACTGCAGAAAAGAGGAAAAAAATCCCACAAAAATGTGGAAACTAAACAACATACTTTTAAAAAATGAATGGGTCAAAGAAGAAATAAGTGCAGAGATCAAAAGATATATACAGACTAATGAAAATGACAATACGACATATCAGAATCTATGGGATGCAGCAAAAGCAGTGATAAGAGGGAAGTTCATATCGCTTCAGGCATATATGAACAAACAAGAGAGAGCCCAAGTGAACCACTTAACTTCCCACCTTAAGGAACTAGAAAAAGAAGAACAAAGACAACCCAAAACCAGCCGAAGAAAGGAGATAATAAAAATCAGAGCAGAAATAAATGAATTAGAGAACAGAAAAACTATAGAAAAAATTAATAGAACAAGGAGCTGGTTCTTTGAAAAGATCAACAAAATTGACAAACCCTTGGCAAGACTTACCAAGGAAAAAAGAGAAAGAACTCATATAAACAAAATCCAAAATGAAAGAGAAGAAATCACCATGGACACCGTAGGTATACAAAGAATTATTGTAGAATACTATGAAAAACTTTATGCCACTAAATTCAACAACCTAGAAGAAATGGATAAATTCCTAGAACAATACAACCTTCTTAGACTGAGTCAAGAAGAAGCAGAAAGCCTAAACAGACCTATCAGTAGAGAAGAAATAGAAAAAAACATTAAAAACCTCCCCAAAAATAAAAGTCCAGGCCCTGACGGTTATACCAGCGAATTTTATCAAACATTTAAAGAAGACTTGGTTCCTATTCCACTCAAAGTCTTCCAAAAAATTGAAGAAGAAGCAATACTTCCAAACACATTTTATGAGGCCAACATAACCCTCATACCAAAACCAGGCAAGATGGCACAAAAAAAGAAAACTACAGACCAATATCTCTAATGAATACAGATGCTAAAATACTAAACAAAATACTAGCAAATCGAATACAACAACATATTAAAAAAATAATACATCATGATCAAGTGGGATTCATCCCAGAATCTCAAGGATGGTTCAACATACGTAAAACGGTTAACGTAATACACCATATCAACAAAACAAAGAACAAAAACCACATGATCTTATAATAGACGCAGAAAAGGCTTTCGATAAAATACAACACAATTTTATGTTTAAGACTCTCAACAAAATGGGTATAGAAGGAAAATATCTCAACATGATAAAGGCCATATATGATAAACCATCAGCTAACATCATATTAAATGGCACTAAACTGAAGGCTTCCCCCTTAAATCAGGAACAAGACAAGGTTGTCCACTCTCTCCGCTCTTATTTAATGTGGTACTAGAGGTTCTCGCCACAGCAATCAGACAAGACAAAGAAATAAAAGGCATCCATATCGGAAAAGAAGAAGTAAAGGTATCACTTTTTGCAGATGATATGATCCTATACATCGAAAACCCCAAAGAATCCACAAAAAGACTACTAGAAACAATAAGCCAATACAGTAAGGTCGCAGGATACAAAATTAACATACAGAAGTCAATAGCCTTTCTATATGCCAACAATAAAACACCTGAGAAGGAACTCAAAAGAATAATCCCCTTCACGATTGCAACAAAAAAAATAAAATACTTAGGAATAAACATAACAAAGAATGTAAAGGACTTATATAATGAAAACTATAAACCATTGTTAAGGGAAATTGAAAAAGATATAATGAGATGGAAGAATATACCTTGTTCTTGGCTAGGAAGAATAAATATAATCAAGATGGCTATATTACCCAAAGCAATATACAAATTTAATGCAATTCCCATCAAACTTCCAATGACATTTTTTAAAGAAATAGAGCAAAAAATCATCAGATTTATATGGAACTATAAAAAACCCCAAATAGCCAAAGCAATCCTAAAGAAAAAGAATGAAGCTGGGGGCATTACAATACCTGACTTCAAACTATATTATAGGGCCATGACAATCAAAACAGCATGGTATTGGCAGAAAAATAGACACTCAGACCAATGGAACAGAATAGAAAGCCCAGAAATAAAACCACATATATATAGTCAAATAATTTTTGATAAAGGGGCCAAGAACACACAGTGGAGAAAAGAAAGCCTCTTCAACAAATGGTGCTGGGAAAACTGGAAAGCCACATGCAAAAGAATGAAACTGGACTACAGTCTCTCCCCCAGTACAAAAATTAACTCAAAATGGATCAAAGATCTAAACATAAGACCTGAAACAATTAAGTACATAGAAGAAGACATAGGTACTCAACTCATGGACCTGGGTTTTAAAGAGTATTTTATGAATTTGACTCCAATGGCAAGAGAAGTGAAGGCAAAAATTAATGAATGGGACTACATCAGACTAAGAAGTTTTGGCTCAGCAAGAGAAACTGATAACAAAATAAACAGAAAGCCAACTAAATGGGAAATGATATTTTCAAACAACAGCTCAGATAAGGGCCTAATATCCAAAATATACAAAGAACTCATAAAACTCAACAACAAACAAACAAACAATCCCATAAAAAAATGGGAAGAGGATATGAACAGACACTTCTCCCAGGAAGAAATACAAATGGCCAACAGATATATGAAAGGATGCTCATTTTCTTTAGCTATTAGAGAAATGCAAATCAAAACGGCAATGAGATACCACCTCACACCTGTTCGATTAGCTATTATTAGCAAGACATGTAACAGCAAATGTTGGAGAGGCTGTGGAGAAAAAGGAACCCTCATACACTGTTGGTGGGAATGTAAAGTAGTACAACCATTATGGAAGAAAGTATGGTGGTTCCTCAAAAAACTGAAAATAGAACTACCTTATGGCCCAGCAATCCCTCTACTGGGTATATACCCCAAAAACTCAGAAACACTGATACGTAAAGACACATGCAGCCCCATGTTTATTGCAGCATTGTTCACAGTGGCCAGGACATGGAAACAAAAAAAAAAACACCCATCAATAGATGACTGGGTAAAGAAGATGTGGCACATATACACTATGGAATACTACTCAGCCATAAGAAATGATGACATCGGAACATTTACAGCAAAATGGTGGGATCTTGATAACATGATACGGAGCGAAATAAGTAAATCAGAAAAAACCAGGAACTGCATTATTCCATACGTAGGTGGGACATAAAAGTGAAACTGAGAGACATTGATAAAGGTGTGGTGGTTACGGGGGGGAGGGGGGAATGGGAGAGGGAAACGGGGAGGGGGAGGGGCACAGAGAGAACAAGATAGAGGGTGACGGAGGACAATCTGACTTTGGGTGATGGGTATGCAACATGATTGAACGACAAGATACCCTGGACTTGTTATCTTTGAATATATGTATCCTGATTTATTGATGTCACCCCATTAAAAAAATAAAATTATTTAAAAAAAAAAAAAAGAGTAGCAAAGGACGATGGAGTGCAAAAGTACTCACAAGATAGTGCACTACAATGAACAGGGTAGGAACCCTTTTCATTATTTAATGGTAACAACTATCATTGAAAAAACCACCACAGAAGCACATAATTTAAAAAAGATAGCAACAGAGGAAAGATATATGGAATACAATGAAACAAACACAAAAGAGAGAAAAATGAAAGAGAAGAATCAAACAAGACACAAAACTAACAGAAAGCAATGTATAAAATGGCAACAGGGAACTCACAAGTGTCAATAATTACACTAAATGTAAATGGATTAAACTCACCAATAAAAAGGCACAGAGTAGCAGAATGGATTAAAAAAGAAAATCCAACTGTATGCTGCCTACAAGAAACTCATCTAAGCAACAAGGATAAAAACAAATTCAAAGTGAAAGGCTGGAAAACAATACTCCAAGCAAATAATATCCAAAAATAAGCAGGCGTAGCAATACTCATATCTGATAATGCTGACTATAACACAGCAAAAGTACTCAGAGACAAAATGGTCATTTCATAATGATTATTGGGATGCTGAATCAAGAAGACATAACAATTCTTAATATATATGCACCAAACCAAGAAGCACCAAAATATATAAGACAGCTACTTATTGACCTTAAAACAAAAACTGACAAAAATACAATCATACTTGGAGACCTCAATACACTGTTGACGGCTCTAGATCGGTCATCCAAACAGAGAATCAACAAAGATATAGTGGCCTTAAACAAAACACTGGAGCACCTGGATATGATAGACATCTACAGGACATTTCATCCCAAAGTGACTGAGTATACATTTTTCTCCAGTGTACAGGATCATTCTCAAGAATTGACCATATGTTGGGCCACAAAAATAACATCAGCAAATTCAAAAAAATTGAAGTTATAGCAAGCATATTTTCTGATCATAAAGCCTTGAAACTAGAATTCAACTGCAAAAAAGAGGAAAAAAATCCCACAAAAATGTGGAAACTAAACAACATACTTTTAAAAAATGAATGGGTCAAAGAAGAAATAAGTGCAGAGATCAAAAGATATATACAGAATAATGAAAATGACAATACGACATATCAGAATCTATGGGATGCAGCAAAAGCAGTGATAAGAGGGAAGTTCATATCACTTCAGGCACATATGAACAAACAAGAGAGAACCCCAGTAAACCACTTAACTTCCCACCTTAAGGAACTAGAGAAAGAAGAACAAAGACAACCCAAAAGCAGCCGAAGAAAGGAGATAATAAAAATCAGAGCAGAAATAAATGAAATAGGGAACAGAAAAACTATAAAAAAATTAATAAAACAAGAAGCTGATTCTTTGAAAAGATCAACAAAATTGACAAACCCTTGGCAAGACTTACCAAGGAAAAAAGAGAAAGAACTCATATAAACAAAATCCAAAATGAAAGAGGAGAAATTACCACGGACATCATAGATATACAAAGAATTATTGTATAATACTATGAAAAACTTTATGCCACTATATTCAACAATCTAGAAGAAATGGATAAATTCCTAGAACAATACAACCTTCCTAGACTGAGTCAAGAAGCAGCAGAAAGCCTAAACAGACCAATTAGTAGGGAAGAAATAGAAAAAAATATTAAAAACCTTCCCCAAAATAAAAGTCCAGGCTCAGACGGTTATACTAGCAAATTCTATCAAACATTTAAAGAAGACTTGGTTCCTATTCTACTCAAAGTTTTCCAAAAAATTGAAGAAGAAGCAATACTTCCAAATACATTTTATGAGGCCAACATAACCCTCGTACCGAAACCGGGCAAGGACAGCACAAAAAAAGAAAACTACAGACCAATATCTCTAATGAATACAGATGCTAAAATACTAAACAAAATACTAGCAAATCGAATACAACAACATATTAAAAAAATGATACATCATGATCAAGTGGAATTCATCCCAGAATCTCATAGATGGTTCAACATAACGTAATACACCATATCAACAAAACAAAAACAAAAACCACATGATCTTATCAATAGACGCAGAAAAGGCTTTCGATAAAATACAACACAATTTTATGTTTAAGACTCTCAACAAAATGGGTATAGAAGGAAAATATCTCAACATGATAAAGGCCATATATGATAAACCATCAGCTAACATCATATTAAATGGCACTAAACTGAAGGCTTTCCCCCTTAAATCAGGAACAAGACAGGGTTGTCCTCTCTCTCCACTCTTATTTAATGTGGTACTAGAGGTTCTAGCCAGAGCAATCAGACAAGACAAAGAAATAAAAGGCATCCATATCGGAAAAGAAGAAGTAAAGCTATCACTTTTTGCAGATGATATGATCCTATACATCGAAAACTCCAAAGAATCCACAAAAAGACTACTAGAAACAATAAGCCAATACAGTAAGGTCGCAGCATACAAAATTAACATACAGAAGTCAATAGCCTTTCTATATGCCAACAATGAAACAACTGAGAAGGAACTCAAAAGAATAATCCCCTTCACGATTGCAACAAAAAAAATAAAATACTTAGGAATAAACATAACAAAGAATGTAAAGGACTTATATAATGAAAACTACAAACCATTGTTAAGGGAAATCGAAAAAGATACAATGAGATAGAAGAATATTCCTTGTTCTTGGATAGGAAGAATAAATATAATCAAGATGGCCATATTACTCAAAGCAATATATAAATTTAATGCAATTCCCATCAAAATTCCAATGACATTTTTTAAAGAAATGGAACAAATATCATCAGATTTATATGGAACTATAAAAAACCCTGAATAGCCAAAGCAATCTTAAAGAAAAAGAATGAAGCTGGGGGCATTACAATACCTGACTTCAAACTATATTCTAGAGCCACGACAATTAAAACAGCATGGTATTGGCAGAAAAATAGACACTCAGACCAATGGAACAGAATAGAAAGTCCAGAAATAATACCACATATATATGATCAAATAATTTTTGATAAAGGGGCCAACAACACACAATGAAGAAAGGAAAGCCTCTTCAACAAATGGTGCTGGGAAAACTGAAAAGCCACATGTAAAAGAATGAAACTCGACTACAATTTGTCCCCTTGTACTAAAATTAACTCAAAATGGATCAAAGACCTAAATATAACACCTGAAACAATAAAGTACATAGAAAAAGACATAGGTTCTAAACTCATGGACCTTGGTTTTAAAGAGCATTTTATGAATTTGACTCCAAAGGCAAGGGAAGTGAAGGCAAAAATAAATGAATGGGACTACATCAGACTAAGAAGTTTTTGCTCAGCAAGAGAAACTGACAACAAAATAAACAGACAGCCAACTAAATGGGAAATGATATTTTCAAACCACAGCTCAGATAAGGGCCTAATATCCAAAATATACAAAGAACTCATAAAACTCAACAACAAACAAACAAACAATCCAATAAAAAAATGGGAAGAGGACGTGAACAGACACTTCTCCCAGGAAGAAATACAAATGGCCAACAGATATATGAAAAGATGCTCATCTTCTTTAGTTATTAGAGAAATGCAAATCAAAACTGCAATGAGATACCACCTCACACCGGTTAGATTAGTTATTATTAACAAGACAGGTAATAGCAAATGTTGGAGAGGCTGTGGAGAAAAAGGAACCCTTTTTCACTGTTGGTGGGAATGTAAAGTAGTACAATCATTATGGAAGAAAGTATGTTGGTTCCTCAAAAAATTGACCCAGCAATCCCACTACTGGGTATATACCCCCAAAACTCAGAAACATTGATACGTAAAGACACATGCAGCCCCATGTCCATTGCAGCATTGTTCACAGTGGCCAAGACATGGAAACAACCAAAAAGCCCTTCAATAGAAGATTGAATAAAGAAGATGTGGCACATATACACTATGGAATACTACTCAGCCATTAGAAATGATGACATCGGATCATTTACAACAAAATGGTGGGATCTTGGTAACATTATACGAAGTGAAATAAGTAAATCAGAAAAAACCAAGAACTCCATTATTCCATACGTAGGTGGGACATAAAAACGAGACTAAGAGACATTAATAAGAGTGTGGTAGTTATGGGGGGGGGAGGGAGAGGAAAAGGGGGAGGGGGAGGAGCACAAAGAAAACTCTATAGAAGATGACGGAAGATAATCTGATTTTTGGTGATGGGTATGCAACATAATTGTTTGACAAGATAACCTGGACATGTTTTCTTTGAATATATGTACCCTGATTTATTGATGTCATCCTAGTAAAATTAATAATAAAAAAAGAACAGAAAAATAAAAAGGTTCATATTATATCCATATATTTGACTTTATGTATTTAAAAAAATAGATTTATATAAGTAGCCTCGGTAATATTTATAATACGCATAATATTCTAAAATAGAATACTCTTATTCTTAAAATACATTTCTAAGGAAAATATTCTAATTCTTCAATAAAGTAATATGCTTTCTGTGAATATTTTTGTCTGGTGTATGGCATTACAATACATGCTCAGATAAGATTGTTGGATTTATTGAGAGATCAAATTAAGTATATAATTATATAAAAATATATAATCACAGCATAATGTTAATTGTGATATTATAAACTTTCATTTATCCAGTACAATGTTAAATTCTTTTTTCCTAATTCACTTTAAAAAATCCATTTTCAAAATTAAGAAGATTATATATATATTTTTAATTTGTTGCAGTAAAATTAATATTTTTAGAGTAATTAAAATGAGGCTATTTATAATTTGTCACTTAAGGTATTTGAGAAAACATATTTACTTTTCCTTCCTCTGTCAACCCATTCAAAATGATAGTAACAACAACAACAACAAAATAAAGCTTACATTCAGAACAGTGAAAGAAATGCGAGAAAGATGAGTAGTATACAAGAGAAGTCAAGAATGAAAAGGAGATGAAAATTCTTTCCCTGACAGTTGTGAAGCCCAGATGCCCCAACATAACCCACCTTAAAAATAACAAAAAGTGTTGGATGCAATATACATAGCATCAGTTAAACTTGTGAGTATCCTTTTATAAAAAGGTACGGATTATTTGAGGCCAACAATGGTTTGAAAAAAATTTGTTTTACCTTGAAGATATTTGCCATCCCCTGGTAAACTCAAGATCTGGTTTTCAAGGTTTCATAGAAAACATGAAATAAATCCTACAGCCAGGACAATGTGGAAAGTCTTAGTAATGATTTCCCAAATGAACTTGAGAGGTCACGACGCCATTTTCTCGGTTGATATATAGTTAGTGTACAATCTCTTTTCCACCCTCACTCCACCCCTACACTTCCAACCACAGTTACCTACATCTCTGCTGCTAATGTTAAAAAGAAAATTGTCTGTCATGAAATTTGGTGCTGGTAAAGAAAAAAATAATTACTCTTGTAAGAATTTATAAGTACATATAGGTTCTCAATCAGTTTTACAAACCAATGCTATCCTATCTGGCATGCCTGGGGAATTTTAAGCCATGAATTTATTTTGAACTGGTCCTAGATTAGTGGTGACTATAGGCACTGGCAGAAACAGCTTCAGACCTTTTCTGAAGGAACAGATCTTAAATCAAAGCCTTACGGAAATACCAGATAAACTTCTAAGAAATAGGAACTTAAACTAAAAAGTCACCAAACCTGTAAAAAATCAAGCATCATGAAGTAGAACCAGAAGAATTAAAAAAATAGCAGAATCAAACCCTCAATGAATCAAACAAATAATACAAATTTATTTTTCTGACAAAAAAAAATAGGAGGGATTCAATGTATGAGCAAAAACCAAAAGACTAAAAACAATAAAGCAGATTGGGAAATAATTAAATTCAATTCCTTTAATATGAAATGAATAACTATGCTGACTTTTGCTTTTGGCCATATTAGACTATCAGCTTTATTATCCCTTGTTAACTAAATGGAAAATTTATAAAATATATGAAACGCTAGTTTTCAGACATTATACAGTAAGCAGTGCAGATCTTTGATCGCAGAGAGAAGGGAAAGCAATAGTGATCTATGACTGTCTCACCTCTAGGCAGTTTCCAGCCCACAGTATAGAAAGGGGAAAACTCAAACCGAGCCCGGTGGGATTAAGAGTTGAATGAGGGAGACCGGAATTTGGGGAAGACAAAACAGCTAACAATTATAGGAGAAGATAATGAAGAAGTGGAAGCTTCATAGAGAGAAAGCTCCAGAGAGTATTTGGTGGAGCACTGGTCTCTGCACATCTGACGTGAATCTTCCCGAGGTCACAGAAGGAAGAACTGGAAACTGTTAGGTCATGTGATTCCTGGAGCTTCACAAGGCTGTGAGTACTGCTCCATCTAGCCAGAGAAAAAAGACCTCATAATGTATGAAGCAGAGGGAAGAACCCCCAAAATATTATATATAAAGATATGTTATGTTGTAGATTATATTTATTATAATATTATATTATATTATATATATTATATTAAAACTCACAAGATCATCTCAATAGATGATTCATCACATTTTTAAAAATGGACCAAACACCTTAAGAGACACCTCACCAAAGAAGGTATACTGAAGGCAAATTAATTATATGAAGGGAGGTTCCAGGTCATGCACTTAAAACAATGAGACACCACTAAAAATTATTAAGACAGCAAGAATGGTTCCAACACTGGTGAGGATATGAAGCAACAGAAACTCTCATGCATCGTTTGTGGGAATGCAAAATGGTACAGCATTTTGGAGGGCAGGTTAGAAGCCTCTTAAAAATCAACATATTCTTACCACATGATAAAGTAATTAACTTCCTTGATTTTTACCCCCCCCCAAATGAAAACATATCCACACAAAAGCTGCACAATCATATGTGTAGCAGCTTATTCATAATTGCTAAAACTTGGAAGCAACCAAGATGCCCTTCAGTAGGTGAATGAACACATAAACTGTGGCACATCCAGACAGTGAAATATTATTCAACACTAAAGATAAATGAGCTATCAAGCCATGAAAAATTTTGAAGGAATGGTCAATGCATATTACTAAATCAAAAAGCCAATCTTAAAAGGCTATAGACTGTATATTTCTAATTATATTACAATAAGAAAAATATAAAATTGGAAAGTCAGTAAAAATATCAGTGGTTTCTATGAATTGGGGGTGGGAAGAAATGAATAGATAGAGCACAAAGGATATTTAGGGTACTGAAAATATTCTGTATGATAACATAATGATGGATATGTCATATACATTTGTCCGAACCCCCAGACTATACAACACCACAAGTGAACTGTTCTGTAAACTACAGTAAGAACCCAAGTTACAAACATCCAATGTATGCACAACTTGTACTTATTAATGGAGCACTATAAAAGCTATTGGTAATCAACTGCAGTTGGACATCAGTGAAAATGATATCATAGAGTTACTCGACCCCCATGGCAAAGAACTAACCAATAAAGGCCAATGGAACTACAGCAGCCAATGATAGCATTTAGGGAAGAAAACAAGAATGTAGAAACTCCAGAACCAAAAAAGTTTTCTACGAAAGACGTAGCTGATGCTTTTCATTTCATTGAAACAGGAATGGCAAAGTTAGAAGAGCAAGATCCTGACACAGAGAGATTCACCAAAGTTTACCATACAGTTACCAAATCCTGAGTTGCCACAGGGCCATTTATGATGAGAGAAAAGAAAAAAACTCTGTACAAACTTCCATTGATGCTTACTTCAAGAAATTGACCCCAGCAGTAAAATCAAACCCTGACTCTCTAACACCAATCCCATCCTCTCCAACAAGACCATCATCTTCTGCATCATCTAAGATTGCTTAAGGTTGTATTTGAAAATGTTTAACTATTTATATGCACAGAAGGTAAAAAAGAAAAATACTATGTTAAGACAAACATCTAAGTTGAATTTAATCAATACATGTAACTATTCCAACTTACATACAAATTCTTAAGAACAAACCTACCGAACCCATCTCCTCTGTCACCTGGAGACGGGCTGTGTAGACTTCCTGCGATAATGATGTGTCAATGTAGGGTTATCATTTGTAACAAGCGTGCCTCTCTGGTGGGGGATGCTGATAATAGCGAAGATCATGCAGATATGTGAAATCTCTGCACCTTCCCCTCTAATTTGCTATGAACCTAAAATTGCTTAGGTTCATTTTAAAAGTTTTTTTTTTAAAGGTAAAGCTTAGGAAAAATAAATGTTTTAGATTAAGAAGAACAAGTAGCAGAACACAAAATCAAAAATTACAAGTGGCTCCTTTTCGGAACAGGACTATGGATAGAAAGATGAGTGAGTCATGAACTGCTGTTTTTCATTATAAGTCTTACTGTAATAGGTATACGTCCTCCTTTTTCCTATTAAAATAAAGCACTTTCGTCTAAATCAATAACTGGATAAATAAATAACACAAAGCCAAAACAAAATGATCCTTGATCAGAATTTTTATCATTCTGTAAATAGTGGCTGCACAACCTTATCTTATATCCTCTACTCAATATTGTCTTTAATCCTGTGTGAAGATAATGCTATTTCTTATTGTGAAGTATAATAATCTTCATCTTTCTTTTTCATGAAAATAACCTAAATAAACCCCAGAGATGAATTGCAGGAAGTTTTTGCAATAGCTTGTAAAATATTTTACAGTCATCACTATAAGGGAGCTAAGTTGTCAATATCAATATTGGAGGAGGACCAAAGGAGGCAACTGAGAGTCCGCAGAATCATACAAATTCATTACAGCCAGGCACACCTGGAATTTAGAGCTCTCTCAGGGCTCAGCTCTCCGAACAGCACTGCCCCCTCATTGGAAGAGACCCAAAGAGAGACAAAGATCCTCTAGGTCTGAGTCTCACTCAGTAACCCCAGACCCAGGGCCAACTAGCAGAGAATCAAATTCACTCAAGTCAGTCCCATTCGCTGTTCCTAGTTAACCCTGCACAAAGTTCCAAGGTTCATGTGGTTTGTTTTCCCACCCCTAACCCAGGCTTTACATCTGACAAACATCTTGAAGGACAAAACACTCTTTCTTCATGTAGGAACGGGGATGACAACTTTTGAACCTGCCTTCTAGTGAGGTGGCAGGTGCCTCCTTGGGTGGTTTGCGACCTCTGCTATCAAAAGGACACATATCTCTAATTGTTGTAAAAGGGTATATAATATCATCGGGGATCCAAATGTCTTCTCTTTCTTCTAAATTTAACAGAGGACAAAGTTCCAGCCTACCTTCTGTTGCTCGTTGAAATTTAGTCTTCCTTCCAATTTTCTTTTCAAGAGATTAATCCCAATACATAAGAAGCCAAGACATGGGAAACCCCAAATCACACCTTTCTAAAACCATCCCATGTTGGCGAGCAAGCATACAATGTAGCTAGCAATTGTACCAAGTGGGTGAGTAAGATTCAGTTGGTTTTCCTATATCTAGTTTACTAACTCACCACATACTTCCATGTTCTATCTTTTGTATGTTCCCTAAAGCTTAAGTTTTTCAGAAATGAATGTATATTGTGTTTTGTATCATCTTCAAAGGGATGAAGAGATAATTTCACAAACTAGGGTTCCCAAAAAAGCTTAGTAAGAAATCACTGCCAAGCTCATGATGAAATCTGTTTATAGTTCAAAGCACTTAATATCCTGTAAAACATTAGCATAATATAATCACTCGGATGATGAAACACCCACAAACACATCGGAATCATCTTTCATCTTGCTGTGATTGCTGAGCCTTGCCATTCTCATAGAGAAATGTCCAAAGAACAGTTGACCTAAACCTGCATTGTGAATAGTACACCTTCAGTTCAATAACAAACTATGTTATTAAAATGTGGGTTTTCTCCAAATCTCTCAAGTGTTTTAAAGTGCCTGCATGTTCGGAAGTCCAGGATACATTTGCACACATGTGCAGGTGCCATTTATAGACCTACAAACATACACACCACAAACAGTGAACTTCATGTTCTTCCCCCAACACACACAGTGTGTCCCTTGGCCTGAGGCTTGACCTGTCCTATTGTTCCTCTGCCTGCCATGCTGTCCTCCAGAGAACAATATGGTTTGCTCTTTCTATAACCTCATGCTTTGTTCAAATGTCACTTCCCTGGGTGTCACCGAATAACCAAATTTTAATTTATAACTCCCCTAAGAAGGGCACTTTCTACCCTTCTTCCCTGTTTCATTTTTCTCCATAATACCTAATAGTACCTTCTACTATATCTATTACTTAATTACTTTGCTCTCTAACACTAATATGGCCACTGCATCAAGATGCTCAAAAATCATTATTTGAATACATTTAAAGATGAAACAAATAATGTCAGCTTGGGATACTGATAAACCTTTCAGGGTCCAGTCTCCACTATAACTATGCATTTTCTTCTCTGTTTCCATAAATTATATGCTCTTTCCGATATCCAAATATTGTTTTGCTTTTTTTTTTCTCAAGACACTGCCTAGCTTCCCTCATTTTCAACGGCTTTCCTTCTAGGCTGTCTTTATCCAGTGTTTATTTGATATTTCCTAGTTCACTGAGGACTACCTCAACAAAGAGGGGTTTTCCAAGCAAGAAAATCCCACAAAGAAAAAAAAAATCAACCCCGCTGCTGGAAAAAAAAATGAGGATTTTCTGCAGGAGATCACAGAGCAAAGTAACAAACAGACTCACAAGCAGTGGTCTACCCAGAAGAAGAAAGAAATTGACCTGCCCAAGGAATCCCTTTGCTCCCCTTCTTCCAATGAGATGTCTCTGGCAGGGGTCCCACCTACCCCCACTGAAAAGGGCAATAATTCTCCAGAAGAGCCATTTGGACATATGGCTTGAGAACCTCTCCAGCACATGTACCCCGAGAAGATGTCTACAGCGTAGGTATGATTTCAGAAGATAGATTGGCCTGAATGATTTCTTGCCTGGACTTGGCTGGGACTTTTTCCATCTATTCTAATATTTTCAGCCTAGATTTTTATGAGTATTGAATAATAAGAGTACTTGAGATGTCTCTAGTAGCTGAGATCGAGTCCGAGACAAAAGACCTCTGAGACCGAAGTATAAATAGAGAAGAGTTCAGGATGACATCATGTTGTAGGCACACCAGAAGTGACCACAAATAACCTACAATAACCTTTAAAATTAGTTTTTTCCTGACTTCATAAAACAATATTTTATTTGGCAGGCATATATTGGCAAGCTCTCTCCAAAGCTCTATTTGTTTTCTGTATCCAGGAAGACACAACCAGTGTTTTCACATAGGTTTCCTCTTATGCTGTGGTTTTGCCATTTCTGCTTCTTTATGAGTAGCTGCTGCAGAATATTTTTCTTGGGGACGTTTATTAAGAGTAACAAGGATATGAATGAAAAACCATCCTTACAACAATACAGGGTGGGTTTCTGCTTCCATATGTAATGCTGGCAAATCTGAAGGACAGAAGGAGACTGTATCAACAGTGATATGGTGGCTCTATGCTGAGGTTCTATAATAACATGCAGCTGGGTGAAAAATATATTATAGTACATTGAAGGAAACCAGTCCATGTGTCCTTTAATGCATTAGTGAAATCCAAGGTTAGAGAGAGAATATAAAATCATAACATAGCTTTGAAAAAGGTATAGAATTATCCAAGCTGAACTGAGGTATAGCAGACAGTAGGAAAACATAATGTCAAAGTCATTGCATAGGTAAGCCAATTGATACATTTTTAAAAAGAAAACAAACTGTTCCTACTATAAAAAAAAATAATCAAGTCTTTCTAAATATTTTAACATATATATAAAATCCTTTCTGAATCTGCTTAATTTCTTATCACCCAGGTTTTCAAGCTTTTACTTTTTCCCCAAAGACAAAGACGAGAAAGCAAGTATTGTTTTTACTATATTTTCAAATATAGTAAAAACAAAATAAATAATTCCCAAGTAAACAGCACTTCCAGAATCAGTCACTATATTTCATTTTCTTTGGGTTACTAGTGATCTTTTCATCTCACACAGGCAAAAAAAGGAAGGTTCCAATAATTAACCTTGTGCTGTTGACCTAACCAAAATTAACTGGCTATGCAACAATTTAGTTGTCCATATAAAAACAGGAAGAGAGATTTCCCCAAGTAACCCTTATTCACCATGAGAAAAACAGCTGGTGCTCTCTCTTTCCATGTAAGCCTGAGGGGCACGGATGAAAGGATGTATATTTCTGATATCCTCTCTTGTAAATGGGTGTTGTTGTTTTTTTTCCAGTGGAAGTGTGCCAACACTCAGTTCCTGAGAGGCAGGGACCCAAGAAAGTCTGGTCAAAATATTTAGAATTGTATCTTTATACGATGAGGTCTGTGAAAATGAACAAAGTTTCTTCACCAGTGTTATAGGGATAATCACTGCAGAATCACAGTGGAAACCTATACCTTTTCCTCTGACAAAAGGAGGGAAAGATTAATAAGAAACATCGCCCTTCCAACAAGAAAAATCAAAGTTTTAGTACCAGACTTCTTTGTGTCCTGTTTTCCAGTAGTTCTGCTACATTTCCCACAGTACACTGCTGGGATTTTTTATTTTTTATTTTCGCTACGCATGCTCACACATCTGTTGCACATGTGTGATCAACCGACGAGATTTTTTGAGCCAAATGTCCTGTTAAATGGACAGAGTGGGCAGAGCATTCCTCTGAGAGTTAGATTTGGCCTCTGGTGGATTGCCTCTAAATGCAATGGTGTAATAAAGAAAAGAAATCTGCTCATTTGAATTGCATTGAAATGAACTGTGTCCTCCCCTAAAATACCATATGGTAATGATCCCTGGAGGTATGGCCAATAACACCTAGGCCTGGCAGACTCCATAGGAAGGCTATAACGGTCCCTGTGGAGCGAGGCTGTGAAAGGCAAGATAGTTGACAAGAAGCATGAGGGTGAAACAAGAATCCTATCTGATGTCCCTCAATCAACCCGAAATTGAAAGAAAGTAGTAGACTGAACAAAGAAATACTAGCAAGTCGACTTGGAGAAATCCTTCTTCTCCCATTAAAAAGCAGTTCTTGGATCTCACCTCCAGTAAAGTGAAACCGTATGGAAAGAAAGCTGTTTCACCTGAGCAGTAGCCAGAGTTTCTTTGTAGCAAATTATCTCAATAAGACTCAAGTGCATGTCTGCAAAGCAAAATGCAGTCTCCATAATCAAACCTCCACCAGTGCTGAGAGCAGATGGACCCGGTAACCGGAGACGCCCAGAGTCCTGCTTTGGCTAGCACTCTAAGTGAACCTAATCCTACCACGTAGTAGCTGCTGACCTCCATGCCATGCTCTGAAATCTCTCAAGGGACACGCACACACACACGCACACATGCACGCCCACACATGCACATGCGCGCACGCGCGCACACACGTACACCAGTCGTTTAGCAGGGAGAAATTCAGGTAACATTGGTGGTAAGATACTGAAAAGTCTGTGTGCCAAACAATAGAAAAAACAGCCCATTTTATCCTATTTTATTCCTTATAGCAGTAAGGCACTGCTATAGAACTGAGAGCATTGTATTTAGCTATAATAAAACCCTACTGGCCATTTGTAGTTATAAAATTTTCACTTATATCAACAGTTTGTATCTTGATCTTTTCTTTCATCTTTCATGTAAAGGGACAAGTTTTCCGCTAATTTAGCCTATAATCAAATATATTCATAGAAATTATATGGGAAATTACCTCGAGATGTGGTTATTCCTACCTGAATTGTTTCTCTTTCAATAAAGTCATCATATATGTTATGTCTGTTAATGGGTGAAAGAATTTCTAAGACTATAGCTTCTTCCCAATCTTTTCTTTTTCTAGAAGCTTTGACAACTAAATAAAAGCCCATTCACACACCCAACATTCAATATTGGGTTTATATACTTACTGTTCTTAACTTTCCTACAAATTTAAGTGGTTTTTTAGTCAAATATGACTTTGTGCTTTGATTTCTACAATTTCTTTGTGATAATTTTGAGGAAACTTATTTGTATAATGAAAACAATACCAGCTAGCACATATTGGGCAGTTTCATCTTAAATTAGTTAATAGTAAGTCATTTAATCTTAACTATAATACCAGTAAACTGGTATTATATAAGCCCTGTATTTTATACAGGTGAGGAAATTGAGATTTTTCAGGATTGTATAACATGTGTAAGGTTAAAAGTAGGCAGTATTGCTGAGGTAGAATCCTACCTGCTTCCAGAGCCAGAGATCTGAAATGTCTATGACACCATAATACAAAATGGGTTTTTGGTTTTTTTGTTTTGTTTTTGAAATCCAGACGCTAGAATGGTCACTTCAAATGAGTTGTCCCTACGTTCTAAGACTGTCAAAGTGGGAAATTCTATTTACCCCAATAATGTCATTGTGCTTTAAAAAACCATTGTATAATAATATTTTCCTCCTTCAAATCTGAATATTTTCCCTGGCTAATGTATTCATCCATTGTCTTTAAATTCTGCCTCCCATAATATTATAAAGTTTAACTTTTTCTTCAACCTCTTCTTTCATAGGGGGGGAAAAAAGTTTCTTTAATCTTACCACAGAAGTCACCCCTTTTTTTTCTTACTTTCTAAAGCAAGGTATTTTGCCAAAATAGAGACCTGAGTAAAAAAAAAAAAAAAAACATAAACAGATTTTGTTTTGAAAGTTTTGCAAGAAATCTGTTCTAATTGAAGTCTTTATATCAATAAGGCCTTTTCTACTCCTTGTTTGAGTCATTTTGACTTGAATTCTTATTCTATGCATGGCTCTTGGAAATCATGTAGCAGGCGACTGACATTTCCAGTAATATCTATATTTGAGAATAACTCTCAGGGAATGGACACGGATGTTGCTTTTTTTCATTAACCATCAGATCTTCAGATTTTATACTGACACACCAAATAAATCTCAGCCCCTCTCTGTAATTGATCAAGAGGACACTGGGCTCTGAAGCAGTCCTCAAATACAAATATTACAAGCCTGTGTATCATGTGAACACAGAAATCCGGAGCACAAAGTGTGTGGGAACAATAGTTATCTCACTTTAACAGATCAGAAAGCTGAGGCAGAGAGATATTTACGAGATCTATGAAAAAAACCACAGAGCTGTGACAAGACAAATCTGCATCCCACAAAATGTCTAAAAATACACTGGATTTCTAAGTCCTAGTTTGATAACTAGCGTTTTCAAACATCTTGTAAAATTAATATATCCAGATATTTCTGCCTTTCATTTAGCTCTAATTTAGGCTATCAACATTTTATCAGATTCACAGGAAATTCCCAGTACAGTGTGCCAATTGATCTAAGAGGATACAGTGCAAAGGAGTCACCTCATACTTATGTGTATGTTTTTCATTTACAGGATATATATTTATAAAATGCTCAGTATTCTTGGGGATAAGTAAACCTACAAGTACAAAATTTGCTTTTAGATGGAGACAAGACTACAGAAACACAAATCCCTACATCCCTCAGCTTGGTTTCTAACAGCTCGTTTCTGGCCATTTTAATAATAATACTTCTAATTGCTCTGACTATAAATTTGGGTGTAGCTGTATTTCTTTCGGATGTTTGGTGTCTTTCTTCTAATCATTTCAAATCTTAATGATTTTAATAGAGGCTTGATTTCTTTTGGGGGGCCCCCCATCAATAATTCCTATCTCTTGCTGAATTTAAATAAAATTGCTAAATATGTTTTAGTGAAAGTAAAGAGTGTTTTTGACCCATTGGCATCTCCACGACTTTGAGAAGTAAGGTCCTGACTAGAGAGGTAAGCGTGGTCTAACAGCATTCTTGGAAATTCTTCCTGAAACTTTATATTTGAATTAAAGTTAAGCTGCTAACACTTAGAGTCTCTCTCTCTCCTCTCTCTCTCTCTCTCTCTCTCTCTGTGTGTGTGTGTTTCACACACACACAACAGTGAGAAGTGAGCAAATAAACCAAAAACAAGCATTCTGCACATCAGCCTCAGATGATGCCTCAGAGACCTCCCAGTTCAACGGTTTGTTCTCCAGTTAGTGTGCGCCGTGTGTGCAAACATTCACGTGTAACCAGGAGTTTGAGCCCAGCAACACTTCTGCCTATTCTCTCTGCTTCTTCCCTCCCTTCCCGATGTCCTTTCACTTCCTAATCTGCCAAATCAAATACTAAGTCAGAAGCAATAGCCTACAATTAGCTTTTTCAATTAAAATATAGAGTTCAAAGTGGACTCCAGCATTGAGTAATTGCTTTCGAAAACCACAACCAGCAGGCTGCTGCCAGATTATTCCAACAGTTTATTTAACCTCAAAACAACTGATCAATTCTATTATCTCAGCAGAAGGGATATCCTGGAGAGTGGGGTTTAAAATATGCTACTCATCCTAAATGTCTGAGTGGAAATAAAAATCCCTCGATGCTATAAATATCTTTTTGCCATCACCTGGCTGAGAAACGTACTCAAATCACACTGTCTTCATTCAAAAGTCAACAGAAGGAACTGAATGCAAACGCATCATGACATCAGCTGGGGCAAGAGTGTGGGGCAGGGGGCCAGGAACAGACAATTTTAAAAAATTATAGGGTTTAGAAACATTCAAACATCCGGCTCATGATGTTTGGGGTTTTTATTCATCCAGAAAGGAGACACAGAGAGGGCCGCCAACCTCACCAAAACAAAAAATATCACGTTTCCAGAATCCTGATTTGGCTGTCTTCACAACGCCTAATTTAGTATTCTGAAATCTGCTCTGCAGATTGAAGGATGCAGTGGATTAAAAGCTCATTGTACAAATGGGCTAAATGACCCTTGGAGCCCTGGGCTCCTTCCTCAGGGCACACGATATCACCACCTCGCCGCCCTCACAAAGTGGTCCCTCTGGGATTTCTCCCAGCTCCTGCTTCCAACCCTTTACCCCCATCCTGCTAGGCCTCCCCTATGGTTCTAGGGAGCCATCTCCCTGAGAACTTCTGCCAGCCCATCCCAGCCCACCACACAAAACGAGTTGTGCTGCTCATTTTACCCTCCCCGCCCTCTTCGAAGAGGCAATAGCAGAGAAGAACCCACACTCTCCAGCCAATCAGCAGGATGTCAATCCCAGTCCCACTATTCAATGGCAGAAAAACCTTGGGCAGATGACTTTATTTCTGTCTGGCTCGGTTTCCTCACCTGTCACCTTATCACTTTGTTGTGAGGACTCTGTGGCAAGTGCTGGGAACTGGGCCTGGCATGCAGAAGGACTATGGAAGTGCAGCTGTATGTTTTTATCGTTCACTTGGGTGCAGTCCATAGTTCCCTTTGGCTCTGGACCTTGCCTGTTGGGCAGTGCTACCCACTGTCAGGCCCAGCTCCCAGCTGTTGGAACATCTCCAACAGTCTGGAACAAGAGGTCAAACAGCCAGCTACCTAGGCTGTTCTTGTGTCCTGACGTTAGGGTCATGTTACAAGAAAGCTTTAATACAATCATGAGTCTCTCATCTCTCCAGCAATTTAACCACCTTGAAAAAAAATGTCACAGGTAGACCAGAATACCAGTTACCCACAACTATAGGTGTCTCCAAAATGTACCATCATTGACAGTCACACAAGAAGAGCTAGATACTAACTCCCATCACTGCGCTGGGGGAAAATGAGTTTTGCACCTTTTGTGCCCATTTCAGGAACTGTTGACTTGAAAGAAAAAAAATTTTTAAACATATCAATTTAGAAAGAATTCATGGGAAATAAACCATTCATTGTTTCAAGAAGACATATCCCTGTCCAAAAAGAAAGAAGAAAGAAAGAAAGAAAGAAAGAAAGAAAGAAAGAAAGAAAGAAAGAAAGAAAGAAAGAAAGAAAGAAAGTAAGTTGTGGAAACACTGGTTAAAAACTATTCCTCCTTTGTGTATTATTTTCTATCTTTGATGTCTATTCCACAATCCTATTTCACTCTTCCTTCTAAAACTATGCTAAAATGTATTTGATAGCCTTGAATTCCTGGGAATTCTTGTACAATATGTAATGTCTTATGCATACTTTAATGTAAAGTGTATTGTTTTATTATCTAGTAATCGATCAAGGTCATTGACTTATAAAGATTTTGATTCAGTGTGTTACTTTTCTTCTTTCAATAGTGTTCTTACAATATATTCATGTTATTTTGTATACACATATTGGGTTGCTTTTAATTACTGCAGAGTACTCCAGAGTGTGTGCCCACGACACTGTAGCTCATCGCTCAATGCGTGCTATTAATGGACAGCAACGACCTGAATAAGAACATCCAATAGTCAGTCTCATATTTAATCAACCTGATCTAAGTTCTTGGTGATTCTGGTAATTCACCAAGGGAACTTTTCCTTCCAATGTTGTGCAGGAGTTTACCACCTGAATATTTGAGACACAAATGCTTCTCTCTTTCACTTCCCAGACATTGGCAGTTTTTTGGTTTTGAAATCTGATTGATTGCTGGCAGTAACAATGTTTTGTTGGTAGAATTAAGTATCTTTCAGAGACACCAACCAACAAAAAAACACAGACATCTTAAAAAACTTTGTGAAATATAATAGTCAGGCCATGAATAAAAACAGGTAAATAATAAGCCAGGCACGTTTTCAGCATCTACGGTATTTTGATTATAAAAATGTAGGATATGCACAAAATCCCGAAGATCTTCATTCTAATTCCTGCCTGGCAGCACAATTTGACAGAATGTAATACTGGAAACAATTCAAATGCTTCTCAGTAAGAAACTGGGGTCAAAGATAATGCCGGATTTTATGCAACTGCAAAATGTGAAGTAATTCCGTAAGCACTGACACAGAAACATCATAAAACTATGTACATTGTTAGTGGAGAAAGCAAACCTCGGGAAAGTATTTTTCAGAGGATTCCATTAAAAAAAAAGAGTAAAGGAAATATATGCATATCATAGTATGAATATATATAAGATTGTGTAGAAAATATCCAGGAAGATTCAAATTGCACAGGGAGATAGCAAAGCCTAAGAGAAGCAGGAAAAAAAAATATTACCTTTTAATTTTTATCCTTTAGTGCCATTTACATAGTTTTGGTTGTTTACAACAATGGTAATTTTATACGAAACTTTTCTAAACATAAACAAAATTAAAAATAACAAGTAAGCCTGGCTTTTGAGGAAGGTTGGAGACTGGTTTTATTTACAAATAGTGTGATGGAGGATCCGACCCACAGACAGCATCATTCAGACGAGCAGAAGCAGATATAAAAAAGGAACCAAACAGCAGAGCAAGAAGTCACCCCACCCCACATCTCTTACTAAAAGGCAATGTAAAAATCAAGATAAGTAGCTGTTTCCATGTTAACACATAACTTGCAAAGTTTTTTGTTTTTGTTTTTTTTACTTTTTCACACTGTAATGGAAAAGAAAGAAATTTGCAAGTTAAACGGAAGCAACCACTTTCAGTGAACTGAGAGGTTAGGAAAAACTCTTTTGTGGCCACGGATGCTGAAAATAGTGTAATTTTTTAAAAAGTCAGAAATGTTTTTCACATAGTTAAGCTGCTAGAAAATGTTTTATTAAAATATATATGAAATAATACACATGCACCTTTTCCCTTGATGAAAGTTATGCTAAAATGGATTTTGCCAATAAATATTCATAAATATTCTACTTTTGAACTTTTAAACTGATGGTCTAATGTTCAGTGCTTCCAAATAGATTATAAATCACTTCTAGTTTTTTCTTCAAGTATTCAAACATAAGAAGTTCAATCCAAAGCGGAACTTGGAAACTTCTATCGAAATCTGACTGTATTTCAAATTATTTACAGAAACTGGGGAAAATATAAGAAATTTTTAATGCGAATTAAAAAGAGGTAATTGTAGAACCATGCATTCTAGAATGAGTAAGTATTGCTTTATCCCTGAAAAATAACCATTTTAAATTATCCTAAGACAGGTAAGCAATCTTCTTTTTTTTTAACTTAAGAACTGAACATTGATTGTGTTACTAATATAATCAAACCAGTTCTCTAGCGACACAGTAATTTTACACGTTTGGGAAAGCTATAACTGAAAGTGGCAGACTAACAGGTAAATATTGAAATTATATACATGGCAAATAAAATAACAACAACAGACCTAACAAAATTTAGTAAAATATACTCAGTGTAAAACCAGGATGTTTTACACTGATAGTCACAAATTATTGATCTAGATTTTTATTTCCATACAATGATTTTAAATTCTGACCTCTTCACATGTAGAAATAAAAATGTTACACAGTATATACTACACTAATTTTTAGCAATTGTTTTTTGCTTATATCTCTTCACATGTAGAAATAAAAATGTTACACAGTATATACTACCCTAATTTTTAGCAATTATTTTTTGCTTATATCTCTTCACATGTAGAAATAAAAATGTTACACAGTATATACTACACTAAATTTTAGCAATTATTTTTTGCTTAATAGTATATTTCCTATTTTAGTGAGAAAAATTTTAGAAAGTGAAATACACTGTAGGTATTTGAAGTTGAATCTTGCTACTTTACCAGTAGACAATTAAAAGGAAATATTTATGATGTTATACTCCCTCTAGTGGCCATTTTTTAAAATAAAAAATTCAGTAATTTCCCTACACACTTCAATGCATTTTGAGCCTCAAGAATCTCATGATCCTGAATGATTATCAAGTCAACCATTCCTGCCATGCCGGAACCTCAGAGGCTGCCAGCCCATGCTCGATCTAGGTTTAACTTCTTCATGAAAACTACTGTTTCTACTTCGGGTAACTTTCACTAGCAAGTTATGTTTATATTTGGATCCAAATTCTCCTCTTTGAGACCCGTGCTTTTTTAGACCTCTTGAGGAAACTGGGAATAGTTAACTGTCTTTCCCATTTTGCCCATCTTTAAAGTATATTTATAAAAATCACATCTTTATAGAGTAGCCACTAAACAAATATTTAAAAAATAGCATTAAGTAGCCATTTCTGGCCCTGGCCAGTTTGCATTGGCCTGGCGTGTGGACGTACTAGGTTTGATTCCCAGTCAGGGCACACATGAGAAGTGACCATCTGCTTCTCTCCCCTGCCTCTCCCCCCTTCACTCTCTCGTCCTCTCTTACAGGCAGTGGCTCGACTGGTTTGAGCATTGGCCCCAGGCACTGAGGATAGCTTGGTTGGTCCGAGCATTGGCCCCAGATGGGGTTGCTGGGTGGACCCTCATCAGGTTACATATGGGAGTCTGTCTCTATAGCTACCCTCCTCTCATTTAAAAAACACAAAGCCACTTAAAATGTGTATTGTTTTGGGCAGGAGTAACAAAATAAGAATGTAATATTAATAATCCATGAAATTACAAACATACAATAATTTTTTATACATTTTATAAAATACCATTACTTAGCATATTCCAAACTGAGTGTTGTACCTGATAGCAATTAGATCATGCAAATATACCTAAAAATGTTTGTTAATTTGCATTTTTAAAAATGTTTCTTTCACTTGGTATACAACTACATAATTCATTGCTATTGTAAGAAAGATTGCAACTGATTATTTTTGCTAGCCCACAGGGACGGAGTTATACGTGGAATGTAAAAGACCTCACGGGACTCACAGCTCAATGCGTAAAACAAAAATATCTGTACCAAGTACCAGAACTTAGAGTAAAGGGACTCAAAATGAATCTATCATGTTACAACTAAATGGCTTCAGACTGACATTCCCACCACAGCATAATACACCCCTTGAGTAGGAAACTCCTCCTGCTCCTTTGCCCCTTTAAGGTAACATAGAACGTCCAGCTGAGCAGGTACCTAAGTCCTGCTTACTTGAAGTTGGGGAAGATAAAGCCCCAGGCTCACTGCTTAGGTTTGTCCATATTTATTTGCATGGATACCATATGACAGATTAACTTGCCTTTTGGGTCATCTGCTGCTGATAGGAGTGTTTTGGAAAGGTGTGGAGAGCAATGAGACTTAGGACACATCCTAGCGTGTGTCACGGTGGGGAAAACCTTGGTGGATAGGGCACTATCGATGTAGGATGGAGGAGAGGTATGTAAAGAATGAGGGAGGAACACCGAGGACATGCGCTTGTCAAAGGGCAGCCCAGGTCCACTGTCCTACCGCAAAGGAAGTTTTAACCTTTTTCAAAAGCAAAGTGCCACCTACCCCAGAGAAAAATTACATGACTTTTTCTAAAATAATACTTATTTTTATCTATCCTAGGTCTCCAGGGAAGCACGATTTTGTCAAATCAGTACACAATTGCTGAGGCAGGAGGAAGGTCTTGAGGTATGGGTGACTGGATGGCAGATTTCTTTGTAGATTAGATGGCTTGGGCATGCACTGGTGTTTGTACAGCTTAGATGGGGCGGGGGAGGTAGAAGAGATGGGAGTGAGAGAAGGTAGACTCTAAAATATCAACAACCCTGAGGAAACCCACACACACACTTTTATAAATCCCTGAAAAACTTCCCTTTGGAGACCGCCACACCCTCAATTAGATTTCCCTTTGCTGTGGGAAAGGAATTTGTGTTCTTTGAATAAGCACTAGATTACATACTTGTTCAGCATTGAGAGGTCACATTGAAAACTATTTAGCTTTCAATTCTAGAACTACTTTGAGTTTGGAGAAATTACACTCTGAGAAGCTCTCAAACAAGACCCATTGAAGAAGCAGAAGCTTTAAATCATTTTGAATCATTTGAATTTAAATCAGCTTTAAATCTCTAAACCAGAGAGAGAGCCAACAAACTGAAAATAGAGAGATAAATTGAGTCATCAGTTCATTCTCTCATTTATTGAGCAGCTACTATGTATGTATAAGGTGCTGTGTTTAATGACTTCACTACCAAGACAATGAATAAAGCTGGAATGATCCTAACTAATGAGAGTTTGTTGTATTTCCAGAAATAGCAGTATGACAAATTACAAATTTAATGTGAGAAATGTTTTAGCGGGTATTTTATTTTTAGGTTGATACTATAAAATGTATTAAAGATCCTAGTTAAGTGAAAGAAAACCATAAGCACAACAAGGTACAGTGGTACCTTGAGATATGAACAGACCAACATACGATTTTTTAAGATACGAGCTGCGACTCAGTCTATATTTTTGTTTGAGATCCGAGCAAAATTCCAAGATATGAGTTGTGATTCTGGAAGCTGCAGCTAGTTGGCGCGTTGGCACACGGGTCCAGTATTGGCAGTTTGATATACGAGTTGACTGACTTACGAGCTCAGTTACAGAACGATTAAAATTCGTATCTCAAGGTACCACTGTAAAGCTCAAGAGATGACTTAATCATTCACAGGTGAAAACAGAAGGAAAGCTAACACTCCATTTTTCTACAGGTATGAGATCTATTTTAATACTCACTTTAAAGTGTCCTGGAATATTGGCCTATTTAGTTGATTTATCATTTAAATGTATTAGTGAATATCCCAAACCTCCTTCTTATAAACCTAGTATATGATTCTGAGAAGTAGTCTACTGTGAGGTCTTAAATGAATATTTAGGTCTGGGGCTTGCCTTTCTTCTATGCCCCTTGAGTACGTGTAACTGCATCGTTGCTCTCTCTATATACCTGACAGCCAATACCCCCATATAGAACACACAAGGAAAGAATTCTTGCCATAATCTCATGGAAAAATTTATAAAGCATCACTGTCTTAGTGGGTTGCAAACTGTCAGCAGTTTTCTGTTTCAAGAGCAACAACAAAAATCTCCCTAACTCACATCACAGATCTCAGAAGGAACAGCAAGACATGGCCAGGGTGATTATAATTAAAAACATACTCTGTTCCTAAAGTCAACTGTAGGGGTACGAGAGGGCTATGTGGATTTATGATTTTATTTCCTAAGCACTATTTCAATCATAAACCTAGAAGAGGATAGATGCGGAGTTTCTTTAAGCCAACAGAAGAACTGCATTCCCCAATTGGAGAGCCTATTCCACAATGCATTTAAATAAAAATCCTTGACGTGTGCTTAAAACCATTTCTGTGGATACATTCTCAATATTCTGATGTCTGAGCTTTCACATTTAACTCCTAATTCCCCAGGATGGAGAGACTATACTTCCTTCTCAACCCCTTCCATTTACTTCATTCTCAAAAATTCATATGCTGTGAACTTAAACTAGAGTCCTTAGGTGTGTAGTAACACCAGCTGTGTCCTTTCCACACATCAGATAAACTGTGGCAAAATCACCTTTGTTATTTTGATAAGTTCTACATATGGCAGGTTTAAATCTAAATAATCTATGCAGAGACTATAGGAATTTGGGGGAAAATAAAAGAAAGCTTATCTTCTGATTCCTTCTATCTACCATACGTCTCTCTGCCACTCTCGGGAGCACAGATCTTTAATCACGCCCATCTCTCCCTGCTTTTTAAAGGCTAGGAATAAATTAGAAAATTGATTCTCAAGATAAGAAAGAGAATATAAAAACGGAGGTGTAAAAACCTTGCATTGTCCTAAAGTTGTTTTAGTACCATAATTTTCTATCTTGAAAAATATTCTTTTTCATAACAAAAACTTCAGAGAGCAAACTTCCACTAAAATTTCTTTGCTAGTACAATAGTTTCCCATTGTTGTTCCAATAAATTGCCACTAACTTGGTAGCTTCAAACAACACAAATTTATCATCTTATAGTTCTATAGAATAGAATTCCAACAGATCCCATGGAGCTAAAATGAAGGTGTCAGCAGGGCTGCACTAAGACAGGCTCAAGGGACAAATCGGTTTCCATGCCTTTTCCAGCTTCTAAGGACACCGCCGCCTTGGCTGTGGCCCTCTTCCATTTTCAAAGGCAACATGTTGCCTCTCTGACCATTCTTCCACAGTCACACTTCCCTCAGACTCTCCTCCTGACCTCTGTTTCCATTTTTAAGGACTCGTGATCTCCGTTCCCACCCACTTAACCCAGGATAATCTACTTAAAGTCAGCTGATTAACAGCCTTAATTTCATCTTCAATCCTAATTATCACCGGCCCTATAATCATAGTCATGGGGATTAGCATGTAGACATCTTTGGGGAATCCTGCCGACCGCAACTGGTGAGGCAATAACATGGTCATTATTAAGCATGGGAGCAGTGCCCCTTTAACGGAGATGTAACTGCAAATCAGAAAAGTGGTGGAGGACAAAATAAGTTCATTGGAGGGGAACCTGGTCAGGAAAGCAGGACAACACTGGCTTAGTCCTAATATTGGCTGCGGAGGAGGTGGTTTGAAAGGGCGGAGAGGGTCACCACATCATTTATGCGGGAGTTGAGATGTTAGCCTTCCCCTCAGCTGAAGAATTGTGTTATTGTCGCTCTGCTGTCCAGTTTCCTCTGGGGAATAAATAATACAGCTTCACACAGTTCCCAGCACAGGACTTTGTATCTCAAAGAAAAGGAAAGCTTTAAAATGTGTGTTAGCAGTTACTAGGACAGTTATCCCTTTAACTGAAATTATCAAACCATGTGAAGTACTTCTATCCCATCGCCGGCACGGTGTGCAAGGTTACAGAGAAAGCAATGTTGTGCCTTTGTGTCAGCTGTTTCCTTCATATTTTTGATAGCTCTTGACCTACCCCCCTTCCCTTTTACTCGCTCTGAATGTCTCAGATAGGCATCGCAGATGAGCAACAGTGGTCAGAAACGCTGATGCCTCTACAAGCCAGGCAAAAGAGTGACTGGAGACAGAGTGCGAGACGGCAGTCAGCAGTGGGGCTGACGACTAGGGTGTGTGCCCGTCTACAAAAGGTACCAGCTCAGGCTGAGATCACCTGCCTTGCAAGAAAAAGACCCTTCCTTGCCAGAGAGCTGCATTTTTAGAATGAAACTTCCCAATTTTCAAACACAGGCAACCATTTCATATTTTCATACAAACATTTAAAAACCATATCTGTAGTTAAATCCATCTAGAGGGCTTCTAGTGTGTAAAGCCTAGCTTATTTTCTAGTCCTTATCACATCAGATGCTATAGGGGTACACGTAATACTGCTCTCACACGCTTGTGAGAAAGAACACGCTCATGTACTGAGTAAAGGGCTGCACTACTCAGCGTTAAGGAGGATTGGAGTTAATATTTTCAAGTGATTCTTCATTTCATTTTTATGATTTTATGTGAATCATAGAAACCGTTCAATTCACCTTTACTATCAAAGCATATCTCATGCCCTTTCAAAGGGCAATTTTGATATGAGACAGGGGTGGGAGGAAAGATTTGGTCTGTGATCGTCACACGAAGATTATTCCGGTCACTGCTGAGAGCCTGAGCATAACCTATTGTAATAACCAAATGCTGAATGCCATGCTTTAAATGTCAACGTCAGTAAGATAAATAACAAGCACATTTCACAACTTTCATAACCGAGGGAAGCCTGCAAAACACACACACACACACACACACACACACACACACACACACACACTGTGTATACGTACATAGGCTTATATAGAGATGTGTACAGATTTTGGTTCCCTGCTAAACTGATCTCAATATGCATATGTTGATGTCTGAACAAGGAAAGTAAATTCTACCACCAGATGGAGCTTGGCTCCCATTAAAGCAGCAAACATACAAAAAAAAAATTCAAGGGATTATTTAAATTCTTTGTGTAGTTTAGGAAAAGGCAGAAGTAAAAGGTAATCAAGTAAAAGAGCTTGGGTGTCTTAAAAGACCAGCTATGGAGGACTCTCAGCAATCTTCATGCAAGTCCACAGCGGACCGGGAACTCAGTGGCCACTCGTAAATAAATGATTTCACAGCTGACTTCCTTTCCGTTCTTTTCCATTTCCTGGTACGAGAATGTTGTTAAATTCTTCTACATTTAGGCACTTGCCTTGAAATAAAAATCACAGACTCTGCTAGGAGAGAGCCCAATAAGTAAAATTACCAAAAGCAATAGCTTAAATTATGTAAAGATTGAACTATTTATGTTACACGTCAGATGAAATGAAGTTCAGTGCATAAAGCATCTAATACACAGACTGATTACTTGGGTGGTAATAAAGGTTACTTCCTCCATAGTCACAAGGAGACAAGCCTTTCCCATTCATCGTGACTAATCCCGTCACATCAACGTTATGGCGTCTACAAAAGGCTCGCAGTATACTCAAAGCATCTCTAAGCATCGCGGAATAGCCTGCTGTAGCCATGTTTGTCCTTAAACTGAAGAGAAAAAAGAGAAAAGGTGGTATGGAAATTAGCAGGCGAATTAAGTCTGAAGGTGTGAATTTACACCTCGTACTTACTGTCAAAATAAAGAG
This sequence comes from Saccopteryx bilineata, assembly GCF_036850765.1. Lineage (NCBI taxonomy): Eukaryota > Metazoa > Chordata > Mammalia > Chiroptera > Emballonuridae > Saccopteryx > Saccopteryx bilineata. The sequence goes on from NC_089496.1 coordinate 35,858,132, forward strand.
AGGTCAGGGGAGAGGCATCCTGGTGCAGCAGACACAGGAATGAGTATTGCAGGACGACTGGGGATTGAACCGTCAGAGGACAGGTGGCACGTTCTGCGGGCAAGCGAGAAAATGCATCCACATGCAGAGCAGGTGTGTCTTCCGGAGGCCAACGTGCCTGATTCCACTGCAGGTGCGTTTCGGTCTCGAGTAAAACTAGACCGTGAGTTAAGTTAATGGGCCATAATAGAAGACTAATAATGGTGGATTTGTTTGCTAGCTAAATAGGTCAAAAGTGATTGAAGACTGTGGTTCAGGAGTGCAGAATGAGAAAAACAGTCTTTACGTGTCTTACGAAGGGAAAAAAAATGGGAGGCTCATTCAGTGTTAAGCCTGCCTGTCTGCTTTACACCTGTTACCAATGTTGAATCTTCTAGAGTCAAAGACAACAGACACATAGAAACCATGCCCTCTATTCTAAGTTGTCTACTAGTAAGATACTATAGGTTCCATAATGGCAACAGTACCACATACATTTCAATGTAGAAGAAATAAATTAAATACGTGTAAGAAAAGACAATCCTAGAGCACATCAGGCACCCACAGCCATTCAAAGGCACAGGTAGTGAGCACAGTGTGATCAGGACAGGCTCAGTGACTTTCAGCATGTGCGGCATATGAGACACTGTGAGTGGCTTACAGTGATGAGGTCATACACCGAAGTGATGGCAGGAGACATAAAAAAAAGAAGCCTAGTCTTAGTGGATAGTTCAAGGAGAGACAGGCAGCTAGCTGCACAGGGAATGAGGTTAAACAAGAGTCCAGAGCTCCAAAAGAGGATAAATCACTGAGCACTGATAACATTGACAAGACATGAATTTGGGGAACAAGTCAAACTTGGGAAGAAAATAATATCTCCATTTCATTTATTTATTTTTATGAAGTTAACTAAAGAGTAGGATATCCAATGTGCCAAGCTGTTGCGTAGGTGACTGCAGAGATGACTGAAGTCCACGTGATATTCATGGGGTGGGGGAGGGGCTTGCGAGGGACCAGCAAGTGCCCTTCCTCATCTGTGGCCCTGGTTTAATATTTAATATGGGAAAGCCAGGATTTCTTGAATAATTTCTTTGTGCTTAGATCTTTGTCCCTTGTGTTTACAGCTAGCAGCCTGGTTTTGTGGCTCCGTGCCACGGGGGTTTTGGAAGGGAGAACGTGAAGTTACAGGTGCTGCTGGTTCTGGTGTACGCGCCCAAGTCCGTTTGGTTTGCTAATGATCCCTGCATAAGGAAAGAGAGGCAGGGCCTTGAGGCAAGGAGAGAAAGAGAGACGGGAAGAGGAAGAAGGCGCTGATAGGACCCAGGAGTACAAGGAGGCTGCTCGTGTTGCTGGCCCAGATTGCTGGCCCTGTGAGACAGTGGGGACTGACGGCTGAAGAGTAGGGGACAGAAAGCTTTAATGCTGCCTGAAACTGTGTATTCCTGATGCAAGAGGAGTCTGAAGAATGTCTGGGGTTGATTTTATTTCTTCCACACAGGATGAAGTGATTAAAATAATATATAGACCTCTTTGGACACATGAACTGAGATTCCAGCCCGTTGCATACGCTTCAATTGATTCTTAGATCTCACCTGCTCTACAGTCAGCCCTCTGCACCTGAGAGTTCTGCCCTGAGGATCCAACCAACTGCGGTTTCAATTTTTATACATATCTATGTTACACTGTTGCACGGGTAGTTATTATAAAGTTAGGCCTATGATACAGTTACGCCTATGAGGGTTGCATCTGTATTTAAGAAATACAGACCTTTTTTGGTCATTATCCCCTAAACAATATACTGTATATATAACACTATTTACCTAGCATTTACTTTATATTAGGTATTATAAGTAGTCAAGAGAAGAGTTCAAGTACATGGGAGGATATGTGTAGGTTGCATGCAAATGCTATACCATTTTATGAGACTTGAACACCCAAGGATTCCGGTATCCACAGGGGTCCCGGAACCAACCGATTCACACAAACTCCGAGCGATGGTGGTATACAGGGGCGGGCAAAAGTAGGTTTACAGTTAAAATACAATAATTAATAAATAATAATACAAGAAGCAAAACAATTTATTTGCTGATTTAGAAAGTTTGGGGGGGGGTAAAAAGGGTGAAAGAATTAAGCAAAAATAAATAAATAACTCCTAGACACAGACAACAGTGTGGTGATCACCAGACAGAAAGAGGGATGGGGGGGGTAGAAGCGGGTGAGGGGGGACAGATGGTGATGGAAGGAGAATGGACTTGGGGGGAGTGATCACACACTGCAATGTACAGATGACGTATCATAGAATTGTACACCTGAGACTTATGTGATTTTATTAACCAATGTCACCCAATAAAAAAATAGAAAAGGCCCTGGCCGGTTGGCTCAGCGGTAGAGCGTCGGCCTGGTGTGAGGGGGACCCGGGTTCGATTCCCGGACAGGGCACATAGAAGAAGAGCCCATTTGCTTCTCCACCCCCCCCTCCTTCCTCTCTGTCTCTCTCTTCCCCTCCCGCAAGCGAGGCTCCATTGGAGCAAAGATGGCCCGAGCACTGGGGATGGCTCCTTGGCCTCTGCCCCAGGCGCTAGAGTGGCTCTGGTCGCGGCAGAGCGACGCCCCGGAGGGGCAGAGCATCACCCCCTGGTGGGCAGATGGGCAGAGCGTCGCCCCATGGTGGGCGTGCTGGGTGGATCCCGGTCGGGCGCATGCGGGAGTCTGTCTGACTGTCTCTCCCCGTTTCCAGCTTCAGAAAAATACAAAAAAAAAAAAAAAAGAAAAAGAAAAAGAATAAACTGTGTTTTGTGTCGTCACAACTGTAAACCTCCTTTTGCTCACTCTGTATATTCTGTCTTCCTTGCTGAGGAAGTCTGTGAATGTCTCAAAAGTCTATATCCCACAAATAAAGCCTTAATTAGAGAATTGTTGATAATGCTACACCACTGAAATTACATTTTACGCCTGGAAGAAAACTTAGCAGATTACTTTTACATTTAATGAAAGCTGAAGTTGACCAGATAGGTTAGACAATGCTTAACCTCACAAAGATCACATCTTAAAAGTGGACAAAGACGATAAAAAGAACGTTTTATTTTAATACGTAACCAGGAAGCGAAGGTATCTCTTGGTGCTATGAGAATACTGGAGAAAAAAAAAGAATGTATTACCCTATTGGAAAGTTTAGAGAAAAAATTTTGTGGAAATCTAGGTAAAATCATCAAGACTAAGGCCATAAGGAGACAGAGGATCCTCTACCTGAACTCCTACCATTACCTAATACCATTTGTTTCATTTTTACCATATCACCTTCCATTGTCACAATTTTCATTTGTTTTTCTTATATTTCCATAAAAAATGTTGAGAAGAAAGGAATCCTTGATCTCTTTGTAGAATTTCCATAGGACTTAGCAGTCTTGTACATAAGAGATGCTCAGTAATCAGGAACCACGATTCGACTGGCTGCATAATTCTCATCTTAATGATCAGGAGCCCTGCGTGGCTGTTCATGACTAACTCCACCAGTCCCGAAGCCCAGAGAAGAATAAGAATCAAAACAATAACTGGAACACAATTGAAAGAGTAGACTCTAAACATTTTTAGCACCAGATCTATTATTGGTCATATTTCATTATTTAGTAATAACTTCTAGAATCTAGATCTTTTTGATAGCAAGCAGTGGAAGGAAAATTTAAAACACGCTGGATTTGGATATTGCCAGTGCCATTTACAAGCTGCGTGAGCTTAGGATCCTCACCTGGCCTCTACAAGCCTCAGGCTCTTCTGTAAAGTATGGGTAACTGAACCCTCAAGAAAGGTACATCAGATATGTGAACATTGCTTGGCAAAGAGTAAAGCACACTTAATAGTAGTTATTATTAAATAATTAGTTGGTCTCCAAGATACTTTTACTATAATAAAGATCACAGATGTTGTAAAGAAAAAAAAAGCAGAGTCTTTCTTTTACCTACTTTGCCCATACTTGTGTTTTTCTGTAAAACTCTCTTTAATTTATTCAAGTCTCATGAAATATTTCTCCCAGTTAGATATGCAATATTCTTTGGGAGGAAGAAAAAAAAACCATACATTTTTTGAGTGTTATAAATTGACCATAGCTGAGATTAAAATAAATATATCCAGATCTTGGGAAATGTATCAATATTCACACTATTTTGTGTTTAGCACATGAGTATTTCTCCTGGAGAGAACAAATGATAGTATCATCATCCATTCTGGGGATTGTCTGATTTTATTTTTTATTTATTTATTTTTTACAGAGACAGAGAGTGAGTCAGAGAGAGGGATAGACAGGGACAGACAGACAGGAATGGAGAGAGATGAGAAGCATCAATCATTAGTTTTTCCATTGCGCGTTGCAACAGCTTAGTTGTTCATTGATTGCTTTCTCATATGTGCCTTGACCGTGGGCCTTCAGCAGACCGAGTAACCCCTTACTTGAGCCAGCGACCTTGGGTCCAAGCTGGTGAGCTTTGCTCCAACCAGATGAGTCTGCACTCAAGCTGGCGACCTCGGGGTCTCGAACCTGGGTCCTTCCGCATCCCAGTCCGACGCACTATCCACTGCGCCACCTCCTGGTCAGGCTGATTTTAATATAAGGAATCAGAGCCAGACCTGTGGTGGACAGTGCAGAAAGTGTTGACCTGGAATGCTGAGGTCGCCTGTTGGAACCCCAGGCTTGTCCCCATCAAGGCACACACAGAAGCAACTACTAGTTGATGCTTCCTGCTCTTCCCCCACCCCTTTCTCTCTATCCTCTCTTAAAAATCAATAAATAAAAATCAATAAAATTCATTTAAAAAAATTTACAAAGAAATCAGACAAGTCCTTTGGGTGTGGATGTATTATAGTAGAGCGTAGGCACTGCTTGCTCTCGGGTCCAGGAGTAATTGGACCCAAATATCCAGGAAATCTAAAGTGTTTCCGGTAGTAAGCCAAGTAGAAACACACCTATCTCTACTTCCCTCCGGTGGCAACACAGTCCCTGTGGCAACAGAGGGCCGACGGCAATTTTGGGAGAGTAGAGGCTCTACCTGCTCAAACTGTCTGCATTGGAGGTCCCCTCTGAGTGAGCAGGAAGAACACTCAAGGTAGAGAGCCCCCTCTGGGCTGCAGAGGGACACACGGGGCAGTTAAGACTGGAGACGACAGTGCCCCGTGGAGTGGCTTTCTCGTGAGGGTCTTCAGCAGCAGAAGTTAACAGCATGCGGTGACGACAAATGAAGGGTAAGCGAAACTGAGGCACTCATTGTAAAGCTTCATGAAATTGCTGGGGAGGATGCTGTGAGTCAGGTTAGTTTCTGGCTAGACCAGGTTGGTTCATGTTTTAATAATTTGGCTTAAAAAAATCCAAAAGTGTAAAATCATTTAGTGAGGCCACCAATATTAAAGTTATATAGTCACTTAATCTGCATTGCCAATGAGTACTGTTAACTTTGTATATTATTATGTATACATATGAATTTATTATGTATAAATATGTAAAAAATATACTCTCTATTTTTCCCAATTTTTTTTTTTGTACTTTTCCGAAGCTGGAAATGGGGAGGCAGTCAGATAGACTCCCGCATGCGCCTGACCAGGATCCACCCGGCGTGCCCACCAAGGGGCGATGCTCTGCCCATCTTGGGGCGTCGCTCTGACGCAATCAGAGCCATTCTAGCGCCTGAGGCAGAGGCCACAGAGCCATCCTCAGCACCCGGGCCAACTTTGCTCCAATGGAGCCTTGGCTGCAGGAGGGGAAGAGAGAGACAGAGGGGAAGGAGAGAGGGAGGGGTGGAGAAGCAGATGGGCGCTTCTCCTGTGTGCCCTGGCCGGGAATCGAACCCGGGACTGCTGCACGCCAGGCCGACGCTCTACCACTGAGCCAACCGGCCAGGGCCTTTTCCCAATTTATTTTAATACATACTTTGCTAAATCAGTAATGCCTAATCTCGCTAAGTTCTTTTAGTTACATATAAAGCAGAAGTTTGCAATGTAATTGTTTTGGAACAACTCTCAGGAAACTATTGACACACAAAAATATTTTTTTCTCATTAGCTGCATTTCTTTTCTCTCTATACACACATACAATCAAGAAGAAATTAATGAGGATATCATAATGATGAAATTGAACTTATGGGTTATCTTTCTTAAGGAAAAGTTTTACATTTAAGTTTTAACTCTGGGCAGTAAAAAGACCCTAATTTTTGATTCATATCCTGAGATAGTTGCAAGAAGACTGTGTATCAAAAAGCTCTAGAGGAAAAACCCTCAACCTATCAAAGCGTCCTCTACCTTTCACAGATTGACATAAGTATGCAAAGAGAGTCATTAACTTATTATTAATGATGAGAATAAATAATTGGCATATATATTTACTGTGCTAAAAGAATATAAAATAGTGGCTTAAGAATTCAAGGACTGCTTGATATAAGCAAAAATTAAAAGTTACTAAAATGAAAATTAAACTCCATTTAGGCAACACATAGAGGTATTGTAAAAAGCAGTGTTAGGCATATCCCATAATTAACCCAAATCTTTTAATATCCATTAAGATTCTTAAACCAGAGCCAAGACTATTTGGGCTATAGTTGCCTCTCCTTGCTATCTTATTATAGCATATGGACTTATCTTACATTCCTGATTTATGGTAGAACTTATGGCTATTCCCACTGGGATCCTCAAAACTCTTAATTTGTTTACATTTTTTGGCTTCTTTCCAGATTTATGTGAACAGTAACCGATCCAAGAAACAAACAGGCGGAAATGTCTTTGAATAGCATTCTTTTACTATCAGGTCATACATATCTCCATTCAGTAAAACAGGCAACTGAATTCCTGAGCTGGGCAGTTCAATAATACATTTTTTTTAAACTCAGGGAGAGATTAAAGAGAATTATTTTCTATTCAAACAAGGAAAGAAAAAGGAACTATGAACTTAACAGGGTCTTAAAAACACACACAGGATGGGAAAGAAATTCCTCCAAACTATTGAAAAAAAAAATTAGTAACATACAGATTTTATCATCTATTTCCTCCTCCTCAAAGGGATGTTTTGTTATCCACTTAGACCGAAGAGCGTGCTTTCAACTAAATTAAGTGCTCAGATGTAAAGAATAGGAAAGACACACACACACACACACACACACACAAAACCCTGACATACCAACAAACCAAACAATTTCAATAGTCCATTTTATAATGAGGTAGAACAAAATGGGTAACTCCAACATGGCAAAGTTCCAGAGACCTCATCCAGTTAATCTAGTGGATGCTCTGCCAAACCTTATCCAAATGACAGTCTACAGAAAATTCTTACAAAATTGGCCTCTATGTGGAATCTCAAATCATGTCTTCACTCAGGTCAAAAAGATCACTAGGATTGCCTCGTTGAAGTTTTGCCTCTGGGTATAACTGCAATTTTGCAAAATGGAAAATGAGAGAATAAATATATCCAGGTAAAATGCTGGATGTAAATTTAAATCAGATTAAAAAATAAACCCTTAAGTAAATAACAGTCCCTCCTCATTGTAATCAAATTCTCTGAAAAAAAAAATACTGTCCAAAGTAGAGTCAGAAATTCTGGATTTCCAAACTCAGTGTAGTTTCCAGCGTCCTGGGTCATCATGAGCCCTTCATCTCCATCCACATCTGCCTTTCTTCAATTATCGTATCACAAGGTTGATACAGACCTACCTCGCAGAGACCATGCGAGGATTAATTAAGGTTAAACTGGAAGGGGGGAAAAATGCATTTGATGAGCCAGGCTTTATCCATGCTGCTAAACAGATCCAGATGTTTTAACAACTGTTCAGATTATTTGGTAGCATCCTCGCTGAATAGAGAATAAATTTGCATAATGCATTTCAGCTGGAAAGGCATTTTAAAAAAAATCAAAGATTCCAATATTTCCTATGAAATGAGAAAAACAATCTGGCTGTATTCAGGTCACACTCATACTGGACACCATTCACCCCAAAGTTTTCCCATTGAGTAAACACTGAGCGTTTCTGCTTAGGAAAGTCTCGAGGCAAGGGAAGACTTCCTCATGCCTGGACATTGACCTTCCATTCTCTTGTAGAGATGGTAATGGAGTTAAACTTCTCTTTTCAACGTCTTTCTGTGTTGCTGTGGCACAAACAACCATATGCAACTCTGATCATCTACTTTTTCATCTTATACTTTCGTTATCCAAGTGTCTGATCATTCATTGCCTGAGGAAATCGCAACAACTATAGAGCTCACAGAGATGACATTGATAATAACTGCATGTGGGTATCAGTCTTTGTAGATTTTCTTGGCACATGCAGATCCAAGGACGTTCCAAAATCTGTTTGTGTGTTGGCGGTGGTGATGGGCAAAGGAAAAGAGGAGAACAGAAACACTCAAAGCATAGAGACCATTTTCTGTCTTTTGCTAGAAAGGAGGGAAAAAAAGATACCTGAGATTCCCATCTTTGAGAGTTGTTCTTTAAGGAATCTTACAATTGTTTGTTTTGTAATATTATATAGCATTGTACTTAGGAATATAAGCTCTAAAATTAAATAACCAAATTTAAATTTTATTTCTCCCACTTGCTATTTGGGTGACTTTGAATAAGGTACTCAAAATGTGTATGTCTTGGATTCCTCATCTTTAAATGGAAATTGGTATACCACTTAGCACATAAAGTTATTACGATGAAAATAAATTATATACATATAAATCACTAAGAGTAGTTTATGGTAATCATTCATTAAATGTTAGTTATTTTTATTATCTGTTATTTTAAATACCTATATTTTAACTCAGTATCATTTCAGGCCCAAGAAAGTTTAACCTCTTTTGAAAATGTTTCTAAAACATTCAGGTCTATTTTTGTCTTATTGTAACTACTGAATCCTCAGAACCTTCTGGCATTTCAAGATCACTGCCCTGATTAAAATTTCTACTTATATGCTTTCTGCTTTACCAGAATGAGTGATTCCAGATACATCCTAGACTGTAAGGGCAAATATATCAAAAGCTGCCATGAATCTTTCCTTGGTTACCAACTGGTATGTAATAAAAAGGTTCAAACAATGAGCTCTTATTTAACTCACTTGTCAGCTGGTGGTCAACTGAACCAGGCTAGTGGCCCTGCCTATCTCCGGTGGGCTTGCTCACCCATTGGTGGGTAGAGATCAGCTGACCTGCACTCTTGTTTTCCACTGGGAGGCGCAGGCGGGCATGATCGTCTCCTGGTGGTGGCAGAAGTGGAAGAGGGCGGGTAGAAACGTGCACGGTCTCTTAGGTCTGGTCCTAGTGGTGCACCGATATTCTGACCCACTCTATCGTCATATGCACGTGATGAATCCCAAAGAGGTAGAAATCTATTCCTCTATGGAAGCTAAGTGGAGGGAAAGACTATTTCTGAACAATAAGTAGTTCAGCCCACTGTACTCATGCTGACATTGGTAGGAGATCACAGTATTCTTTTCCTTGTATCTGAGTATAGGTTTGAAATCCTTAGCAGTCACTATGATGCTAGGAAACCTGCTAAATATGAGGAAAAGGAGAAAAAAATCCCATTGAGACTTTTATGGGTTTTTTTTTTAATTTTTATTTATTTATTCATTTTTAGAGAGAAGAGAGAGAGGGAGAGAGAGAAATAGAGAGAGAGAAGGGGGGAGGAGCTAGAAGCATCAACTCCCATATGTGCCTTGACCAGGCAAGCCCAGGGTTTCGAACCGGCGACCTCAGCATTTCCAGGTCGACACTTTATCCACTGCGCCACTACAGGTCAGGCGAGACTTTTATGGTTTTGTAAATATTTAATATATAAGTATATAATAATAGATCGAGATACCAAATTCTAGTTTTTTGCGATATGAAACATCACATTGTTATATTTTAAGAACAAAGGTTATATTTAGTTACTTAACTGTGACTGAGTTAGTCTTAAAATATGCATATATACAATAATATCAACAAAAATTGCCATTTGATTTTAAAACATCAGTGGTTTATTTAGCTATTAATTTTTTGTTTTGCAAAGAGAATATGTAGAGAATCTTTAATAGTAGTTTGTTACTCTCCATTTTAAAAATATTGTTCCATTTTTCACTATTTTGAAACTAAAAAATGTATAAGAACATATGTAAATGTTACAATGTCAAAACCACCTACACACACTTAGTCACTTATTTTATTTTACTTTTTTAGTCACTTATTTTGTACCATACTAATAAATACTAAAATAATATGCATTTTTCATTTATTCTGTTTATTTTTGAATTAAACTTTTAATATAACTTTCATTTTTCTTCTTCCAAATGGCCTTCTATACATTTCAATTTAAATATGATTTATGCTTTCTTGACGTAATTAGTTTAAACATTAAAAGGAAGTAGAAACTTGCAGATTCCATGTATGAAAATATTCTACTGTAACTTGATTTTTATAAAATAATCATAGTGTTAATATATATAGAGTAAAATTTGATTACAGTTATAATAAACTAGCATGAGAAAATAAATTTTCCTGTTAAACTAATGCAAAACGCTTAATCTGACCACAATAAAAATGGCTCTGAATAGAATATACAGGTCTAAATTTTATCTGTAAATGAGTATATATGCAACAAGTTATCTCTCAAATTGAGCACTTTAATTAAAAAAAACACAAACTACTACCTCCTACCAATATGCCATTAATCAAACCGCTAATCACACTGTTAAATTCCTAAAAGGGCAATCTATAAATTGCATGTAATTAATCAGCATACATTTAGTAAAAAAAAAAGACTTTCTACAAACTTGACCACAGGTAGAAAATAATTTCAGTGACCTTGAAGCATAATTACAATTATTTTTAAGAAATTTTGAAAAATAAAGTGAAAATAAACAGATTTCATAAAAGTAATTAAGTTTACAGAAGCCACCATGAAAATATAACTGTAAAATTGCCTCTGTATCTCCTAAACAATAAAAACAACTAATTTATCTTTCTTTCCTGGGCAATAATTCTCTCCACTGCCTTCACCTTCAGCTACAACTTTTTTTTTAAATTTCTTTTATTGATTGATTTTAGAGAGGGGGGAAGATAGAGACAGAGACAGAAGCAATCTTCCTGCATTTTCCCTGACCCAGGATTGAACCCACAACCTCTGCGCATCAGGATGGTGCTCAAACCAACTGAGCTATCTGGCCAGGGCTAGCCACAACTTTTATATGTTGGAGAGATGCCTGGAAAACCAGAAGCATCAGGGCTTTCCAATGGTAATTGGGCTGATCCGTCCCTTCTTGTCCGTTTCTCCATGCTCATCCAGAGCCTCTGATTTACTTCCCACAGCCTCTCTGCTAGGTATCATTTGCCAGCAGTCAGGGTGAGACAGGGAGATGAGCTAAAACATTACCAATGGACCTGAGAAGCCCTTCCTTTTGTAACTAGGCAGCCACACGGCTTTGGACAAGGTAGTTAAGACTCCTGGGCATCACTTCCCATCTACACGGTAAAAGATATGGGGAGATTTCTTTAAATTATTCAATGCTGTGAATCACTTTTAAACTACAAAGAAAAAAAAATAACTTTTATGTTGATGGTAGTGATTAATTTAGACACAATTTAGTATTTTATTAGCTAAACCTCATTACACTAACTGTTTCCAATCGCCTAGGGTAAAGTCATACTGATTACTCCCAGATAAACTCTTGTCTGGTATAACTTTCCATTATTAGGTTGAATCTAGGGTGCTCAGCGAGCACTCAATCAATACCGTGATTTTGCTATGCCATAGATATGCTGAGTTTGAACTTAAAGACACTCACCCTCTCCTTAAAACCTTGATAACATTTCCCCATTTGCCTGTATAAGCAATTTCAAATTCTTAAAAACATTTTTGGCCCTGGCACGTTGGTTCAGTGGTAGAGCATCGGCCTGGAATGTGAATGTTCCATGTTCAATTCCTGGTCAGGGCACAGATAAGTGACCAACTGCTTCTTCACCCCCTCTCTCTCCTCCTTCTATCTTTCTCTCTCTTCTCCTCCTGCAGCCATAGCTTGATTGGTTTGGGCGCATTGGCCTGAGCACTGAGGATGCCTCCATGGAGCCTCCACCTCAGGCACTAAAAATAGCTTTGTTGCATGCATGTCCCCAGATGGGCAAAGCATCGGTCCCAGACAGGGGTTGCTGGGTAGATCCCGGTTGGGGTACATGTGGGAGTCTGTTTCTCTGTCTCCCCTCCTTTCTCTAGGAAAAGAAGGAAATAAAAAAAATACAAACAAACTAGAAAAAACATTTTCACCTGAACACTGCAACAGGTGGAACCTTTCACAACACAGCCGACCTACTGCCTTAACATAGACATTCTAACCAAAATCACACATTTCCCATGTATGTTCACCCTCAAGATTTGAAACAAACAATTTACTTTATATTTCTTAACATCCCTACAGAGAAAGTGGCAAGACCAGGAAGTTAGAGTCAAATGATATTGAAACAATACATTTGACTTAGGAAAATTAATTGTAATATTTACTCCATGTCTATTATTTTCTGCCATCACTTAAATGTAAAGTATAAACTCTCCTACTAATAGAAATACTTGAGAAATTAGAAAAAAGAAATCACCCAGTATCTTAAGAAATTCCACAAGGTAGATAGGTTATAGAAAACAGTGCATGCACCTTCTATAGTTCCTATGTATTGCCTAAGCCATGGAATAATCTTATCTAATGTGTTTTAAGAAAACTAATGTAAATACGGAAAAAAGGTATCTCTAGTGACTAGATGTACATAATTATACAATGCAATTATATAGGGGAAATCATCAATATTTAAGATGTGTATACCAGTGGAAATTTGAAATAAAAATTTGATTTAAAAAGTAGCATTTGTAACAAAATAATGGTTAAATTCTTGGACATGCCATGACTCCCTGCCTTTTAGAAGACTAACTTGGGATTGACCAAAATAAATTCACTTTTATGAAGCTTTCTAGTTTCCTTTTAAAATTATTCATAAAAATCAGAGACCTTATAAAATCAGTAAAAATTATATTTCATAAATGAAGGAAAACATGCAGTTTAAAAACAATAGAAAAGCAGGAGTGTATACAACTCGTTTAGGGATCTTGAGTAATATGAACGCCAATGGTGAAGATATTTGAATCAGATTTCCCTACTATCTCCTGTTTTCCTTTTTTAAGGCATAGAAAATTAGAATAGAAGTCAATATCTCATGCAAGAGGACAGTTTTAATTTAGGAATAATTCTGAATCTTATCTCTTAGTTTCATTATAGCATGACTTACTAATTAACACAGAGACAACAGTTCAGGATTTCTCAATTCTCATTCTTTGGGGGATTAGCTCACCCATCATTATTTCTATTTGATCTTTCGTGCTTTTATAAAAAGATTATGTGAAGGCTATTATTTTCCACTTAGCTATTCTTTTCTGGTTTAGACAATTTATATTTGACATGCACAAAAGTAAATTTTTATTTTACACACATAAACATTAATCCACTTTTATAACCCAAGCAGCATATCCTACAAATCATGAGATATAAAAGACAACTTAAATATTCTACCACATGTACTAGGGAAGGAAGCACAAAAGAGATCCTTTGATAAACGTTTGTATAAACTCCGTAGATCATTTTCTTCGTGTTCTTCATGCTACCAGTAGCTGACCAATGAATCCAGAATTTCTTTCCTTGATGAAGGTGGCAATGATATTAACACCTTGCCTTAAACTGTCCTGTAGCTTCTGCTCGTCCTAAAAAGAACAAAGCAATATGTTAGAAAGAAATAATGTCACACATTAAATTTAGGAAAGAGTTACTTTTTAAAAAACATAATTATTTATTTATTCAAATGTTCCTCCCCAGCTTTATAAAGATGTAAAGGACACATAATATTGTGTGAGTTTAAAGGGCACACTGCAATGATAATATATGCATATATATATATATATTCTGACATGATTAAGAGAATTATCATATCTATCACTTCATAGAGTTACCATTTGGTGGGGTATGTGTGATAACATTTAAGATCCACTATCTTAGCAACTTTCAAGTAGACAATACAATACTGTACATGTGAACTATAATCAGCATGCTATACATTAAATTCTAGAACTTATCCACCTTATAACTGGAAATGTGTACCCTTTGACCTGACCTACATCACCTCAGCCATTGGCAAAGACCATTCCACTCTGTTTCTTTGAGTTCAAAGGACCATTTTTCAAGGTCTGCTACTCTCTGGCCTCAGACTGTAGCCACAGGCATGGAATTGGTCCCTCAAATAAAGAAGAAATGCTTTTGCAAGCACTTTTCATTATAGACAAAAATTATCTGCTTCAGATAGCAAGAAAAACACTGAAGTAATTTCAAATGTTAACAGTGTGAAATAAAAGATTATTTTCTTTAATCCAATATCTGACCAACTTTGGCTCTTCACCGAAGTGTGGATATTTCATAGATGACACAAGCCTTTTCTTCATCTTGTTACTGAGTGTTTCAACAGCAGACTATTATAAACTGTGAGTACTGGTGTGGGGCGGCAAGGGGGGAACTGGGAGGGACCTGGCTTGTTTGTGAAGTAAGGATCAGGCAGATTTGTGAAATAACTTATCTCACAAATTGCTAAAATGTGGCTTTGCTTTTAAAATTATGCTATCTATTCAAATATATTTATTCTATTCACTGATGCTTCTTGCAGCTATGAAGAAGTGATACTGTGAGGTGAAAGGGAAAGCAGAAACAGAGCTAATATCTGCAAGGTCTGTGTTAAGAACTGTGCTATGTTCAGAAAGTGGGATCAGGTAACCAATCTTTAAACTTGGCATCATCCTTAATGCCTATCCTAACGCTCGATGCTGCTGCTTCTACTTCCTTCACATTTCTTCAATGCATATACCTCCGCAAACTGTCACTGTCAGTGTATGGCCCACAATCACGGCCGTTACAGCCATGCACATGCACATGCAGGTTCTCATTGGATTCAGACAGATGGTAAAGAAAGAGTGGAGCCAAAAAATGGTGAGCTATTTCTTTATTCAAGTCTCGTACCAGCCGGCAAGCAAACACACAGGGAAAACACATTTCCTTCTTCATTCAGAGCTCACAAAGCTACTAACACATTATCTGGTTGCACAACCAGGAGAATCTTCTCTGGTTTCTCCTAGAATCAAAGGCCTCACCAGTCCCAAAGCCCCTCACCTCTAGTTCCCCATCTTCTCCTTCAGCACTCTGCATCAGTGGTCCCAACCCCCAGGACTGCGGACCGGTACCAGTCCATGGGCCATTTGGTACCGGTCCGCAGAGAAAGAATAAATAATTTACATTATTTCCATTTTATTTATATTTAAGTCTGAATGATGTTTTATTTTTTATAATGTTATTTTCTTTTTAATAACTGTTACAATTTTTTTTATTTATTCATTTTTTAGAGAGCAGGGAGAGAGAGAGAGAGAGAGAGAGAGAGAGAGAGAGAGAGAGAGAAGGGGAAGGAGCAGGAAGCATCAACTCCCATATGTGCCTTGACCAGGCAAGCCAGGGTTTTGAACCGGCAACCTCAGTGTTTTCAGGTTGACGCTTTATCCACCGCACCACCACAGGTCAGGCTGATGTTTTATTTTTTAAAAATGACCAGATTCCCTCTGTTACATCCGTCTAAGACTCACTCTTGACGCTTGTCTCAGTCACGTGATACATTTATCCATCCCACCCTAAAGGCTGGTCCGTGAAAATATTTTCTGACATTAAACCGGTCCAAAAAAGGTTGGGGACCACTGCTCTGCATTATCTCTGCTCTAACTCTGCAAACATGGCTTCTTTCTCTGCAAAACTGGCTTCTCTGCCTCTGCCTCTGCCTCTCCTTCTCCTATACTTTCTGACATGAAAACCTCTCCTCCAGCAAACATTAGCAAGATAATGGCCCTTCCCAAGCAGGAAGGTAATTGGCAGTTTCACAGATCACATACCAGGCGCTGCCCAGCGCCATTTTTAACACTAAAAGTGAGCAAACTCAAATAATACAAATTTTATAAACTCATTTGCCTAACAGTCAGCATACTTCTCTCATGAATTACTGAAACAATCTCATAAACAAACCATTTCTCCAAAGTCTTACACTGTTCTATGCTCTTTCCCACACAGCAGTCAAAATACTTATTTTAAAGTACGATCTGATCCCATCACTATCCTACCTAAAATCCTCTGATGGCTACCTTTAAACTTCAGGATCAAGTCTGAACCTTTCACCTGGTAACAGTGAATATCTTTTATCCCTCCAGCTTCTCCTTGAAAATCACTCAAATCTCCAGGCCACACAGAACTGGTTATGATTCCCCAAGCCAGTCGTTGTCCTGAGCTTCAACCCTTTGCACCAGCTACTGCCTTTGCCAGAAAATCTTTTCCACTCCCTTCCCAGTTCAGCCAACCCTAGTTCTTCTCTGCAGTTCCACCTGGATATCAATGACTCTTGAAATCTACACTAGTTCCTATGCTCCAGCGGAATTTGGGTGAGATGAATCTGTTTCCACAGCTGTGAATTCCTCTTGACACTGAATTCTAAATAGTCTTTTAGTTGACCATTTATTCCACCACATGATGTTTCTTGATGCAGAGAATTTTTCATTTTATCTTTGAATATGAAACACTTAGCTCAATGCCTAAGGCATGGTAACACTCTGTAAATTATAACCAATTCAAAGCAAAGAAGGCTTTACAATAGAGATATCATCACCCTTTCAGTTTAACTCCTTTGTTAACAAGGACCACTATTTTGTTACTTTGTGTACTCTCATTTGTATATTTAGCTAGAAGCCTTGGCAGTAGTACAAAGAAGCATATTCTCTAAGCTTTACCACTGCTACCACGCCTCCACTAGCCCAGACCCTGGGCTTCTCATCCATGAGGACCGTGGGGAGAGACCTCCCCTGTTAACCTCCTCTTCCCATCAATTCCCCAGATGGAGTTCGGAGCACTGGAGCTGTGGAAGACACACAAGGGACCGCGTGGTAGCGGCCTGGCTTCCTACATGTGGGTTTTAATGACATTTCAGTATTGGATTTCAAATGCTGTACTGGTTTCCAAATATCACATGACCTAAATCACATAAAAGCAAGTCATTCGAAAGCCAAATATGTTTGAGCTTAAAATGTGATTTCCTTATAAGTCCCATCATTCACAAAGAAATAAGCATTCTAAAACTGAATAAAATACCAACCAATTTTAGCTATGTGTTTGTCATTCTTAATGATTAATTAATTACAATGTTGCAGGGTTTATCATAAACATCTACTCCCAAGTGTCATTTATTAAATTAAGAATGTACAACAGATGATGATAATTAAAATTTTTCCTTCAAAAATAAACAGAAAAAAGGCTATCTGTACAGCTTCTTTGAAACCAGTCTCCACTTTTCAAAATGAAAGCAGTACAGTAACAAATGAAGAAAGGGGAAAATCTATTTATAATAGATTCTAAGGCTAGAAAAGTCACATTTCCATACTTTCGAACAAAATTTCTGTGCTCATTTTTATAGCACCATAACTTATATCATTAGCTAATCAAGAATTTAAGTAAGCATGCTCTTCTGAGGATTCATTGACTTCTGCATATTTTATGGGCATCATTTGGAAAGGTTAGAATTCAGTGAGAAGAACCTTTGTTACTCCACTATTTGTTTTCACTCTCTGCCTTGGCTATACTGATCATTTCATCCTGGAGAACTATGGAAATTTAAAAACTGATTAAACAAAATGGTGAGATACACACAAGTCTAGTGTGTACAAAGTTCAGATAGTTAAACTATTTATGAATTTCAAACTCATCTCACAATGCCATATCTCTATACAAGTATTGAAAATACAGGTTTTAAAAAGATTCAAATTTAAATAGGTCTTAAAAAAGCATTTCTTGATTTCCAGTCCTTTATAGGATGTGGAGTGAAGGAGCATGATAGGTGGTCATGTTATTATCATCCACAAATATGTGTGTATAAGTATATATACATGCCATTCCTTTGTGCAAATATCACATAAAAAATGTTTAATGGTAACACCAAGTAAGCAAGGTCAACATGATCCCTGAAAAGTTATGAGGATGATACGCGCTTTTGATATGATGTGATGCAGAATGCATTCCGCTCTGTGGTCTTCCTCCCCAAAACCCACCACCCCAGTCTAAATCAAGGGGAAACATCAGTCAGATTCTCAAAGAGAGGACTATCCAGTACTTCTCAAAACTGTCAAATTCATCCAAAACAAGGGAAGTTTAAGAAACTGTCATAGTCAAGAGGAGCCTGAGAAGACCTGATAACAAAAGTCAGATAGTATCTATGATTAAAAAAAAAAAAGTAAAGCTAAGGAGATAGAATACACTATGGATGTCAGTTGTTAACAGGGGCAACTGGGCCCATGGCATATGGGAAATCTAGATGATTGTCGCAATTTTTCTGTAAATCTAAAAAACAATGTATATTATTTTTTAAAAAAGGTAAGTATGTGTTTAATTGCAGAGTCTAGAATGGACTAGAAATATTTTGGGAACAAGAAATCATGACTGCCTGACCAGGCAGTGGCGCAGTGGATAGAGTGTTGGACTGGGATGCGGAGGACCCAGGTTCGAGCCCCGAGGTTGCCAGCTTGAGCATGGGTTCCTCTGGTTTGAGCAAAGGTCACCAGCTTGGACCCAAGGTCGCTGGTTCGAGCAAGGGGTTACTCAGTCTGCTGAAGGCCCGTGGTCAAGGCATATATGAGAAAGCAATCAATGAACAACTAAGGAGCTGCAAAGAAGAATTGATGTTTTTCATTTCTCTCCCTTCCTGTTTGCCCTTATTTGTCCCTCTCTCTGACCTCTCTGTCTCTGCTACAAAAAAAAAAAAAAAAAAAAAAAGGAAATCATGACTAATTTTCATTATGGCACATCAATGTGATAAGCTGGACCTTACCAAGGTATTGCAGGAAAAGTGGGTACCCAAATTTCCACAATAAAAAAATAAAGACAATATTACCAAAATTAATTTATCAGTTCTTTATTTACTATCTGTAACTCTAGCAATTTACAGGTTTTAGATTTACTTTGACTTCTACTCACCAGCCATAAAGAGCATAAGATATAAGCACAGCACAACAATGTTTACATACCCATACATAAAAACCATACATTTGTTGAATTTAAAGAAAAATAGGAATATTTTTAATGATATAAAATGTTTTAAAGTCTGCATTATTGCCATAATTATAATTGTAAAGTGTTATATTATAATACTGTTCACTTAATAGCAATGTCAAATTTTTGAGAAAAATCTTTAAAATTATAAAATCAAGCCTTTCATAAAAAAAAATAAAATTTAACTTCTAGCTGAAAAAGATAGAATTCACTCTTTTTCTTAGTTACAACTGTATTGTATACTAGAAACCAATTAGAAAGAAAAAATCCAGTAGTGTTATTTCTTTAAAAATAGAGAGAGAAAATAACAAAATATTAACAAGAGTAATATCAGGATGATAGATTTGCAGCAATTTTTATTTCTTCTCTGTGTTTTGCTATATTTTCAAACTTTTCATAATGAACCAAACTTATTTTCCTAACAAGAAAAATAATGCATTTATAATTAGTTTCAAGACTGGTTTAAATTCAGGGAATTAAATTTGATTTATCACATAAAATCAATAAGACAGAACATGGTCCAGATTTCCAGGGAACATCATCTCCTTAAAAATCTTTAAAAACTGTGTGTGTGTGTGTGTGTGTGTATATATATATATATATATATATATATACACACACACACACACAAAATACACTTTTGTTTGAATATGATAATCTTTAATAAAAGGTCCGAGAAAGAATCGTCTTAATAATTCACAAGGTCTTATCTTTCTGCTGTCTTATTAGAGGTTTAGAAAAAAATCATGAACATTGAGCTAAAAGTAACAACAAAAAAATAGGTACTTAATTTTATTCAGTATGTTAATTATTTTTTTAAAATTTTTAATTGTATTTATTGGGGTGATACTGGTTAATAAAATGATACAGGTTTCAGGTGTACAATTCTACAATACACCATCCGAATGTTGCACTCTGTGCTCACCATGCAAGTCAAGTCTTTCCCCATCACCATCCATCCCCCCTCACCCTGTTTCTCCTCCCTCCACCTCCTTGCCCTTCTGCAACGCCTGCACTACTACCTGTGTCTCTAAGTTTTCTTCTTAGCTTAATCCCTTTCACTTAGACCCCCCAGTCCCCATCCTCTCTGACAGATAACTGCTAACAGTTGAATCTTTTAAATACTAGGAAAAATATTAGACAAAATATTAATATAAAATAGCTATTTTCAATTTTTATATTCTCAAACAGAATTAAATTTACTACGGGTTTACTCTAGAAGATTATCATATTTAGCTTTTTCTCTATACCTTGTGATTTCTTCAAGATTAGTATGAAATATACTATGTTTAGATAACATATGCAGGAAAGTTCCAATTTCCATTATCTTTTCAACTTATATGATAATTCTAAATTTACTCAATAGTAGTTAAACACTGTCAGTGGAATCCGAGGTTTAGTCTCCTTATAAGGGTGAAGTTTTTATGCTAAGTAGGTAGGTTTCACTATAACAGTTAAACGAATCTATCACCTTCAATAGAGCAGTCAAGTCCTGATGCAGAAATTTTCATGAGACTTGTCAGCCTTTGGCAAGATTTGGGAAATCAGGGAAAGTAGGAGATGATTTAAATTTTCCAGAGGTTTGGGAATGACAGCAGCACCTGCTCAGCACAATTCTGAGCAGCTGTCTTTCTCTCCTCCCTGCCATCTCCCTCACAATTTGGACGAATAAAGCCTGCAGTTCCAGAAGTAAATTACTAAGAAGTTGTACCTTGAAAGTGTGTACAAATGGACAATTTCCTATAATGTCTATGTCTTCAAAATTCCTTACTTACTGTCTCTTTCCATTTTCTCAAATGACAATTTTTGGCAAAACTGTTACCAGTATACATAAACTTGAATACCTCTTAAAAGGTAAATTTTAAAACATTATATCCTACCATTGTACTACATAGCTCTCAGTGCTGGAATTAAAGAGGTATAAACAAAGTGTGGTAAGCTGTTAGAATCAAATTTATTTGAATTTTATAGAATACTGACTGTCTCAAAGAATACCCGGAAAAGCTATAATGTCATCGTTGCCCAAACGTTTATAGAAAACCTGAACGGAAATCTTTTGGAGATATTCATCCTCCATACATATGATTCCTAAAGAACACAATGAACTCTGTTAAAAGGGAGGGAGACCATAAAGTTAAAATATATATAGGCTTTAGCTGTCACAAGAGATTACACAGCCTTCATTACAGGGTAAACATTACAATGTCTCAGCAAATTCCATGCCTAAAGTCTAATTCAATTTTCATGAGTTACAAAGCTTTTCTGAAATTCATATGCTTATATATTGAAATAAATATTCTTCTTCCATCCATCCTTGTTTTGGTGAACTCATGCAAAAATTACCCAAATGCCACAAAATTTCAAATACTAAACAAATAAAAGCATATTATCTGTATCCATACATACTTATATATTTGCATATCTATATCTATCTACCTATACAATCACAAAATCCTAAGTTGCAGCCTTTATAAACACTTTGATGGTTTTGTTACATTTCTAAGATAATGAATATCAAACTTAAAAATCTGTATCCATTTTGCTGATTTGAAGAAAGAAAATCTAATGGTAACACACTGTCCCCTAGTGGAGATGAAAATAAATGTTTGGTGTTTGTAAATTTCCAAAACTGCAAGAAAAAGTTGTCAGTCAACTGTTAGAATTTGAAAAAAACAAAACAGTCTTCTCCAAATGAAAGCATATTCCTCTTGCTCATTTGAATGAAACAGCTGTTCCATTCAAAGGGATAATAAGGTACTCGTAAAAATGCACTTGGATTTACTTATTAACATCATCACACAGCAGTTTTTATCTCCTTTATTCTCTGTGCTGAGTACAATGCCTTGCCCACACTGTAGGTATGGTGTAAGTATTTGTGAAATAAGGTAATTAAGAAAAATAATTGGTCAATAAAACTCTAGGGGGCAGCACTGTAACTTTGCTAAATAGCAAAGGCCTAAACTATGCAGTGCTCAGAGCCAGAGTGCAGTGGGGTAATGCACGGGCAGCCAAAAGCACCAGACGTCTGGCCTGAGAAACAAGCAGTTCATTATTGTGTCAATTATTTCTAGATCTGGGACTTGTCACACTGTCATACTTTATTTTCTTACAACATCATTCATAATATAAATTCCACAACTTAATGAAGTTGAAAGAGCGATCTCATACACAGTGTCCCTTTTAATTAGCAAAACTGTTTTGATCTTATACAACTCACCCAACAGTGCCCACATCCTGTGAGTTTTCTATTGTGACATCCTTCAGCAGTCCTACTCTGACCACTCTCTGTCTACATCCACACCATCCTGTCGCTGGATTTCTCTAGGGTGCCAAAACTGGCTACTTCTCTTTGCCTTTGGCTACTGCTCTAACCTCACTGGAACAGCCATTTTCATTTTATCAAACCCACATTACTGTCAGCCACAAACTTCATCTTAGCATGTAAGGCCATCCACAAACAGCCTAATCAAGTCTTGTAACCACAGTTCTCCTTCTCTATACAGAATCCAGTATTGCGGCCATACTGGTATAATCACTGTTATTTCTCCTCCAGTCAAATGGTTTCCCAATAACTTTCTTTTATTCACATAGGTTTTTAAAGACCTGGCTTGACAACTTCCTTGTATAAAATCATCTATTTTACTGAACATCAGTAATTTACATTATCATAGTCTCACAATCCCTTACTAATATTTTTCTTATCTTTGCATATGTAGAGACCTTATTTTCTTAGCTAAACTGTAGATATTAAAAAGCAACTTTCCCAACTAAATTCTACTTCAAATACAGTTCAATGCCCATAGTAGGTTATCAATAAATATTTTCCAAATAGATTAATTTGCTGATAAATTTTGTAAAGATCTGGCGTTATATGTAACTACTAAGACATCTTTGAAACATTAAAATTTTTAGGTAATGGATACATCCACCCTGTAAAAATAAAAAGAAAAATACTGTACCTGTACTTGGAAACTAGAACGATGTCAAAAACTAGAACTCAGTGCTATATAGTTCCCCCTTTTACGAAGAACGCCTGTTCTTGGAGATAGGTGTAAGGGGCACTGATAAATTTACACTAACATACTCAAGTCAGGGGATAGAGGCAGAGGATGAGGTGCATTCTCTTAGATGAGGTATTGGTGAGTAATGGTTACTGTTTCTGCAATGCATGAGAAATGATTATAGGAGAAGAAAGAATAGTTAGAAGAGTTTCTTTTGCAGTGGATCACACAGGTTTTAGTAGAAGAACCTGATGATTTCTCTGGAAGCAGAAGGATTGGTTACATTTTTACCATAAAATATACATAGTTTCAATTTTTTAATTACAAACAATGTGAAGAAATAATTAAAATGAGCAATTCAAAGATATCTTCTTGGTAGCAGTTTGTGGGGGTAGGTTGGGGAATTATTATTAGAATAGTTTTAAGCAGCAAAAAAAGAAAAAGATGCCTGGTTAGTGACTATCAAGCTCTTACTTAATGAACATTAAATCCTTAAGTGTTGGTTAAATGGGTGAGTAGTTAGTATCCAAAGTCTTAATCTCAGAACTCCACAGAAGAATGTCAACTTTAGAAGGTAGGTTTATATCCTTGTAAAAAAGAGGCTTTGAATTGCAATCTATAAATAAATAAATAAAAATAGTTCTATCCTTACTAGACTGGTCCTGGTCAGTATTAACTAGCAAAAAGATTAATCTGGCAAGACTTCCTCCCAGAATTGAGAGAAGAAATATTTCTTTTTCATGGAGAAGTAACACAGATAATAAGAGATTATTATATTGACAGGAGAGGGCAGCATTCAATTAGGTATCTTATAAACTAGCCAAATCCACAAAAAAAGACTAGGTGAGTACTTACTACATCCATACAAAGTATTATTACAAAAAGAAAGAAAAAAAATTCAACCGCCACCATTAGTGAACTACCCTTTATTCCCCCCGAAAGGGAACAACAACAAAAAATACCCAAAAAACAAAGCAGACTACACTCCAGACTGAACAGAATTTTCCATAGTTTTGACAAGCAGAACAATGTTAATATTTTACACATTCCAAAACAATATAATCAAAATGGAAGGGTAATTCAAAATGGCATATCAACAACATCAAATAAGTTGAACGTATTATAAATAAATAACCAAACTGAAGCAGGTGGAAAACAGCTAACCTAATTTACTTTGGGAAATAGTATTTTGACTCTATACTTTAAGACAAAAATATGTATACAATTATTATACTCTAGTAATTTTTTTTCCAGAGGTAAGGATTAGCAATTCTGAAATTATATTTGTAATTTCATATGTACATATGTATATTCCAGGATTGAAGAATTAAATACACTGCTGATAATGAAAGCCAGATTTCTCACCGCTGTTGAAAGGGGTTATACCTAAGGAAAAGGGGAGCTTAGAAATAGCCTATTCTATTGGATGAAAACAGAGATGTCAGTATGAACTTGTGGTTTATTTTAAATAAGCAGTATATTATATATAAACACACACATATAGAGAAATAGCTATATAAAAATAATATATTTCACAGCAATATTTGCTGAAAGGGCTAATAAATAATGACACTCCAGGAACAATGAGCACCCTTAGTGCAGAGATCTTGGTTTCTAAACACCATTACCTAAAAAAAGAAATGTGATTTCCCTGGAGAAATTGCTGATTCCAAGATTGGGAGATAAAAAGAACAAGATAATCCTCCAACATCTTTTGGTGCCAAAAAGTAAACAGGTATTCAAAAGCTGATGAAAACATTTTAAAATACAACTGAAGATAACATGAAGGGGCTTCCAATGACCACATCTGGCAAAACTGGAGCAGCAAAATAATGAAATTATTCATCAGAACCTATAAAATAAAACTAATATCCATAAGTCAATTTGGATAGATAGATAAGAGAGAGACAGAGAGTGTGAGTGTTAGAAAGAAAAAGCTCTTTGCTATTGTAGAATTCCATTTAATAAGTTTAGAAAGAATGGTGGAAACAGAAAATCACCATTTGACAAGCATCACCATGTAACTGTTTCTAGGAAAAATTATCAATGAGTACTAAAATTAGCATACAAAACTCTGAGAATTACTGGTATATTTATATAGTATTAAGGTAGCCCCCATAAGATAATTATTAATGATAAAGTAGAAAATAATAAACGTTCAGCAAATCAACCTGAGAATCACCAGTGATTATAATTAACAACAGTAGTGAGACACCATTCAGTCCTTGATATATCACACTGAAAAGCACACAACATTACTTCTGTGGTGTACTTTCCAAGAATGCACAGTCAAATTTATTCATCAGAAAATATCAAACTTAAATTGAGAGACATTATATAATATAACAGAGCAATATTTATCCAAAATGCAAGGTCATCAAGACAAAGACTGGTGATGTGTCCCCTATTAAATGAGACTAAAAGGAGATGACAACAAAATGCAACACGTGTTCCAGGATTGGACCCTGGACCAGAAAAAAGATAATAGTGGGAAAACTGACAAAAGGTAATAAGATCTAGAGTTTAGAGGCCCTGGCCGGTTGGCTCAGCTGTAGAGCGTCGGCCTGGCGTGCAGGAGACCCGGGTTCGATTCCCGGCCAGGGCACATAGGAGAAGCGCCCATTTGCTTCTCCACCCCTCCCCCTCTCCTTCCTCTCTGTCTCTCTCTTCCCCTCCTGCAGCCAAGGCTCCATTGGAGCAAAGATGGCCCGGGCGCTGGGGATGGCTCCTTGGCCTCTGGCCCAGGCGCTAGAGTGGCTCTGGTGGCGGCAGAGCGACACCCCCCCCACCGGAGGGGCAGAGCATCGCCCCCTGGTGGGCATTGCATCGCCCCTGGTGGGCGTCCCGGGTGGATCCGGGTTGGGCGCATGCGGGAGTCTGTCTGACTGTCTCTCCCCGTTTCCAGCTTCAGGGAAAAAAAAAAAAAAGATCTAGAGTTTAGATAATAATGTTGCATCAATGTTAATTTCCTAATTTTGATACTGTGATGATGTAAGATTTAATATTGGGGATTCAGGATCAAGGGTATAAAGAAATTCTTTGTGCTATTTTCAAATTTCGCATTTTATACAGAATATATATTCGAGACAATATATATTATATCATTCTTGATTTTAAGTTAATAAGAAAGGAGAAAGTAAATATGCATGGAAAATTCAATAAACAATCAGCAGCAGTATAAAACAGAATTATAACATACAAAATCACTAAGAGAAAAAGAGTTAAGAAAATATAAGCTACGCTATGAGGTAATTTCTATTCCTTTGAAACTTAAACCAAGAGAGATTGAATCACTTGTCCAAAGTCATATAGACAATGAATGAAAAAAATCAGACTTGAAACCAGAATCAGAATCCATAGAGACCGTGCATTTAACAACACTAAGGACATTCTTATTTAAGAAAAGATGCTTTTAAACGGCTACTTAAAGTTTAGACCCATTAAATTATTTTCTTAGTTTAATATCTAATCAAAAATATCTCTCTTGGGATTTTGAAATGACTCAGCAGCAATCAATTGGCTGTGTGGTCTACTCACATTCACACCTCCATGCTATGCATGTCACCTCTACAACTGCAAAAAAACATTAACCAATTTATGTTTTATGATATGAATACAAACTGATGAACACAGTAAATCTCTTGGATCAATAATCATAAAAGCTCTATTTGTAAACCATTGGGACACTAATTCCAGAACTCAGAATATTCAGACAAAAGGTAAAAGCAAATATTTTGCAGTGACCATTGATGGAAAAAATTAAAAAGGAGTTCTGTAAAACAGATGTAGGGACCATGAAGAAAATATTGAGTCAAACTGTCACTTTCTCTCCTAGTTGACGTCGTCACACGTCTGCATTGCAAAGGTAAGCAGGAAGCCTGTCTAGTTCAGGAACTGTCACGGCCTAAAATCATGTCCTAGGGAACAACAAATACCAGTCAGCTTGCTAAAGCAAAGGCAAAAATACAAATTTAAACCAAAACATACATTGATTTGACTGTCATGGTTGGTTGGGTTTGGCATGATCCCTGGCAGGATCTGTTTTATATTGAGAAATGATGAACGTTTGATTTCTCTGCCGACATGTTCCCAGTGAGGTGTAGGACACAGGAAAGGCTAGGCAGCATTTTAATGACTGCTCCGGCATTATTACCAACTGAAAAAAGATCTGGGGAGAGCACAAACCAGCAGCACATTAGAAACCTCCCATGGCACCCTGGAAACCTTACAAA
Source organism: Saccopteryx bilineata (assembly GCF_036850765.1). Taxonomy (NCBI): domain Eukaryota; kingdom Metazoa; phylum Chordata; class Mammalia; order Chiroptera; family Emballonuridae; genus Saccopteryx; species Saccopteryx bilineata. Next base: position 35,885,516 of record NC_089496.1, read on the forward strand.
GGAAACGCTAACATGTTTTCCATTCACTCGGCCTAAAGCATAATTCTCCAGTTTCCTGGATATACTAATTTCATAAAGAAAAATTTAAGTGTTACATAGAACACACACAATCAAAAGGAAAAGAAGGGCTACAAAATCTTTCTTCCTTTTGTTTATTCATTCTGATTGGGGTTGGAAGGCTTTGAAAAGACAAATAAATGCCTGGTGGCTATTAAATAATTAAAATACTAGCAAAGAGGAATAATAATTACAAAGAACAAATGTGTGTCTGGGTTACACACATATCCAATGAAAGGGGCGAGAGAGACTAGTGAATACTAGATACAGCAGCATGAAAACAAAAAATAATTCATCATTTTATAGGCATATACTAAATGTAAGATTCTAAAAATAAACCTGAGTTCGGTGATAGGAAGTTCTTACAGGTAATTACATACATCCTTCTTATAAAAAAAAATAGAGTCCTCTCATAGGTTTAAATATTTAGTTCTATGACTTGAAATATGAAAGGAAAACATGTACTAAAGACATCTAGCTGATCAGATTTGTTTTGTTTGGGTTTAAGTGTTTCAGTCGGAAATAGGTTCTCATCATTGCGAGACAAAAACAATACAAAAATATACACTCACAGAGATTTCCTATAAGATGACTAGCGCTTACAATGGCATTCTTCTAGATATTATATTTCTCTTTTATAGAAGCCTTGTGAAGTTTAGGAAATGAAGGGTAGAGAGGTTTGTCTAATCATTATTTAAAAAAAGGTCTTTGGGTTTGTTCTTTGTGTTCTTGATATTCAATACTGGAGAAAATCCTGGTTTACGATAATTATTCTCATTCTGTGGTAACAATGTCTGGTAAGTCCCTTTATGGCATGGTACCTTTCTACCTTTAACTAATTATGTGGCAGATTGAAGAAATAAAGCGATTGTTTTACAAGGGAAACACAATAGATTTGTTTAATCAAACAGTAAAAATTCCTTGTTCTCAATTAGGCACATTTTAGACAAATGATTTTTAGAAAATACAAGACAGTGAAAAGCGTTTTTAATATCTCATAACATTAGTTTGGTTGCTTATTATAGATTTATTAATCCAAAAAAAATAAGTTATGGGAAGACTATAAATATAATTGATAAATGCTATATTTTAATATGATTAACATTTAAACACAAGGAATGACACTAATCTTCTAAGTACTTATTATTCTTCCCTTCATAACAAAATAGTTTATCATTTCCTGCAGTCCGATATGTTACTAATTTCTAGGACATATAAACCAGCAAAAAAAATCAGCTTAAGTTATAGAAGATGAATATTGAATACAGATGAACCATATGGAACTCAAATTTCAGATAAGTCCAAAGGCAAACCATATTAGACTCATAAAGAGCTCTCCTGTTTGTCAAGAAACAAGAATTCTTTTATTAGTTGTATTTATTTTTGGAGGGTTCTCTAGATTCCACTTCTGGGTAATTAAGCAATATGAAAACACTAATTCAAAAAGATATATGCACCCCTATGTTCATTGCAGCATTATTTATTATTTACAATAGCCAAGGTATGGAAGCAATCTAGGTATCCACTGACAGATGACTGGAACAAATGACACACACACACACACACACACACACACACACACATACACACACACACACACACACACACGCAAGAATATTACACAGCAATAAAAAAGAATGAAGTCTTGCCATTAAAAACAACATGGATGGGGCCCTGGCCGGTTGGCTCAGCGGTAGAGAGTTGGCCTGGCATGCGAGGGACCCGGATTCGATTCCCGGCCAGGGCACATAGGAGAAGCACCCATTTGCTTCTTCACCCCACCCCTCCTTCCTCTCTGTCTCTCTCTTCCCCTCCCACAGCCAAGGCTCCATTGGAGCAAAGATGGCCCCTCCTGCAGCCAAGGCTCCATTGGAGCAAAGATGGCCCGGGCGCTCGGGATGGCTCCTTGGCCTCTGCCCCAGGCACTAGAGTGGCTCTGGTCGCGGCAGAGCGACGCCCCAGAGGGGCAGAGCATCGCCCCCTGGTGGGCAGAGCATTGCCCCGGTGGGCGTGCCGGGTGGATCCCGGTCGGGTGCATGCGGGAGTCTGTCTGACTGTCTCTCCCCATTTCCAGCTTCAGAAAAATACAAAAAAGGAAAAAAAAAAAAAAACAACATGGATGGACCTAGAGAGTATTACGCTAAATGAAATAAGCCATACAGAGAAAGACAAATATCTTATGGTTTCACTTATGTGTGGAATCTAATATAGCAAAAGTAATATATTTTTAAGAGAATTATCTGGAAGAGAAACGATCAAAGAGAGTTTAGAGCAGGGGTTCCTAATCACAGTATTATGATTACTTTGGGCCAGATAACTGTTATTGGAAACTGTCCTATGCTTTGTGCAATGTTTATCATCATCCATATTTTTTACTTATTAGATGCCCATAGCATCACAACTTCACTTGTGACAACTCAGTATATTTCCAGATATTGCCCAATGTCCCCTAGAGGCAAAATTGAGAACCACTGGATAAGAGATAGGGAGAGTAATTATTTTTAGACATAAAATGAGGGAGACCTTGGCTAAAGTAATGAGAACAAGATCTCTATGTCTCAAGTACATAATGAAGAAAGCATATGCAGAACTCCCTTATTGAGTCAAGCTTCTCATCTTTGTTATAGGAAAATAATACTTTAAAAAGGGAGATTAGTGAAGAAAGTATATATATGTTTTCATACATTGAGAAGAGTTGTAGAAAAAAAGATGTTGATTGGATGATTTCTTCAAATGTAACCTAAGTCTACAGTAACTGATAACTTTAAAACCCTTTTCTTAAGTTTTAACAGATAGGTAAAAATAAAAATAGAAATATGTGATACAGAAGTGGTCTGAGAATATGACCAACCCTGATAATTCTTTTTTATAAAATCTTTTCTAATCTTTTTTTAAGATTTTATTTATTAATTTTTGGAAATGGGGAAGAGAGAAAGAGAGAAGGAGAGAGAGAGTGAGAAAGATGGAGGAGAAGCATGTGCCTTGACCAGGCAAGCCCAGGGATTTGAACCAGCAACCTCAGTGTTCTAGGTTGATGCTTTATTCACTGCGCCACCACAGGTCAGGCCTGATATTTCTAAACTTGCCTTTGTACATTATGACTGAGCTACAGCCAGACCATATACAAATTTACTCATCAAAATATTAGTAATGTTGCTAAAAAGTTATGCAAAATTAAATCTAATTATAGAACAAAGGTATTGATGAAAATTTCCATATTTAAGTGACTGTTACATCAAACTTTCCTGAAAAGTAAGGAATAATTTTGCAACATAATCACTTACTAGTATGACTGCTCTGGAGTCTAGATTTTTATATTGCATTTCTTTCAAAAAATGTAATACACTATTAAAATAATAAATACATAACATTAGTGTCCTTGGTCAAGCTCTCAAAACCATTTCATTCCAATATATTTCAGCAAAGACGGAGAATTTTCTGCCTTTTGATGATCATGTTTTTATCATTATGGTTGGATGTTCTTAGAAATACCCATAGCAAAACAGCCAGGAGGTTTTAATAAATTTAAACAAGTATAGTGTCAAGCAAAAGGTTAATATATACCTTGGTGAAAACCTCTGTTTCACTGGTCCTTGAGTATTTTGTGGTTACGTAAGACTTTATCACATAAACTACATATTGAGCTTTATTCCTTGTAACTATGTTAAGTGTTATTTGTGAAAGTTACTTCAACTTCTTTGAAACTTCACTTCTTCAGCTGGTAACAATTACAGATTCAAAGACCACCAGAAATAACGCTCCAACTCCTTTTGGGACCAGAAAGCTTGTTATGAACACTTAAGCAAGGGTACAGGAACATTACACTCAGATAATAAACAAGGCCAGAGTTATTCTTTTCTATTAAGAAAAAAGACCCTGCTCATAAATGACTCAAAAGCCAAAAGAGAAATGTTAATTTTACCAACATATGCAGCTTTATCTGGAATCAGAGCCATCCTATGCAGGATTCTGAACTTGGAAAGTAACAGCTCACACAAATTACCGACTACTTCTTGCCCAGTCTGTACATTCATCTAACAAAGCAATTTCCATATGAGCGACCACAAACATTTCTGGCTTCAGTTGTTAATCTCCCATGAAAAACTATTTCCATACTATTTTTAACTTGTATATGGTAATGATTATCTGTTTATCTCTGAGGCACGAAAACTCTTTCATTGCCCTTTATAATGTATTTATACCATTTTCTCTTCCATGTCCTTGGCAGATGGAAGTGTTCACATCTTCCTCCCAGGAACAAAAGTTGAGAAGCACATTGCTTTTCTTTCAAAATCGGCTCCTTTTTATCTCTCAAATTCTCACACTATTAGGTCCACTTCTGAATAGCTTTCCAACTGCACCTTCTTAGATAAAAAGTGTAATTGGGTAATACTTGAAGCCTATTAATATTGAAGAGTAGATTAAAGAGCAAATGAAATTCATAATTCACCTTGACTATATGGCTATAAAATTAAGTATTAAATATTTTACTATAAATTAGAACTGGAATTTAAAAAGCATAGGAATCCCTTCAAGATATTTAAATAGAGAAATCAATTAAGATTTCTTACATACATTTTAACAAATGCTTTAAATGAACACATTTAATATACTTAATATCCATGTGATATGAATATTTTTTAATCTCTACAGATGAGGAAAATAACCTTTAGAAAAATTAAGTATCTCATTCTAGTTTACAAACCAAATAATTGATGGTCATGGGTATTAAATTCAGTTCTACCTAAATCTTAAAAATAATTTTTTCTATGATTCCATATATACACTATCCATTCTGAAGTTCAAGAAGGACCCAATTGCCAACTAGACAGACTTCAAATATGTAAAACATGAAACAGAGTTAGAAATTAATGCAAAACTACACATGGTCTTTATTCTTAAGGAGCTCATAGTTTATTGTTGGAGACAACCATTTTATTTCCATGGTGTCTTTTAGAGTTGTGTTCATTGCATCAAATACATGGAACATCAGCATGACACAGACAAGGTATTATGGAAGAAAATAGCCATTGTTTATTGGCATGGAGTGAGAGGAGAGTAGTGGGAAGATATATAATATATATATATATAATTATGTTAACATTACATACAGTATGAAATTAAATTATATTATATAATATATTAATATTATATTAAATATATATTATATAAAAATATGATTATATCAGTTAATATTAATTACATCTTAATAATAGTAGACAGAATTATATAAACATATATACACACATATGTATATATATTGATAGATCTTCTCACCATCCTTCTCTCACTCCATCCCAATAAACAATGGATAGCAATTTTCTTTCATGAAAACTTCTCTGTGAACTGCTGATGAGCCATGTATTTGATAAGCACACATATTTACACACATATGTATATATAATATAGGATATATCTATATACTATATATCTTAACATATGTATGTACATGTATTATTTTAAAATTTATGTCTAAATTATGATCTCTAAATGTATTCCCTCTATCTTAGAGTTGAGTTCTCTAATTTGGACCAAGTTTGAATTCACTAAGATTATTTCTTGAAACACTCTATTATGGAGAACAAGATTAAGATATACTTCATAAAGGAGAACTGAAATGTTCAACTCTACTGATCTGTACTGTAACTTTTTTGATGTGGTTCACCATGGATGGAAAAGGAGTGGAATGAATAGATAAAAAGGGACTTCTGCTCTTTATTAGATATACTTCTGTATTTTTAAAATTATTTTATAAAAAACATGGGTTCATATGTTAATTTTGTAATGATAACAATACCAAAGACATATTGGCATTCAAAATTACTCAAAGGAAAGTTGAATTTAGACACAGCTTTATTTGCATATGATTGAGAACACTTAAAATATTTAAATTTAATTTTTAATTAACTTAATCCAGCAAGAGGTTAATTTCCCCTTCAACTTTGACTGACAGTATACATGGGTTTTTCATTAGAATATCCACTGCTTTGGGGGTTCTTTTTTTTCCATATGCATTTTATACAGAAAAAAACCTTGAGAATAGACCTAATAATTCTGAGCCAGATTTAAAGATAGCTGTGACCTTTGCTTTTTCATTACCAGATTACATCCAATATACAAAACATACCATGATGAATTGAATAGTGCTTGAAATTATTTTTTGAAATTATCTTGCAAAAAATATGGACACTTAGTGCTGATTAAATTACTAATGCTTTATTAAAACTTTAGGAAAACATCCCGTAGGAAAAATATTTTACAATGTATGCTTTATTCATTTTTGAAGTGACAAAAAGTAATGTAAACATTAAAACAACAATAAAACCAACATGCTGTTTAAAAAATCAAAGTTAATAGAACATAAAGTATGTCAATTATTTATAAATATCTGACATATTATACCAACAACCGTTTACAGCCGAAGATATTTATTTGAAGACAAAATCATCATTTCTAGAGATGTCTGCTGCTTACTTACCACCTATGCTAATAATTCAGAAAGGACAAATCATTTACAGCTAAAATGTCTATAATTTTTCAAGAAAAGCATTTGGCTCTTGGTAGGTAGAATTGAATAAGGAATTATACCTTTAGGTGGTAATAGGAGGAAGTTTAAAACTATCCTTGAATCATTTAAGAGCTTTTATGAGATCATTAGAAGGTACCCAAATTATTATATTGCAAGTTCACATTTACCTGTATTAATCTGTATTTCATGTTTTATCTTATTACATCAAGGAGGTGCATGAACTATTATAACTGAAATCCTATATAAGCTCCAAAATATAAACATGAAAGAAAAATGTAACTTAATGACTCTACTATACTTTTCTATTTATATGAAAGTGTCTACATATTATGAAACCATTTTTAAAAATATATATAGATTCTTCTTTAAAATTGTGTTAGACTTTGACAAATGGTAGAGAGTTAGAATCATTACTGAAAATCTGTACTTAACATCTTCATGGACCTATTTACTCTCTTAGAAAGAGGCTCACAAAAGAGAAAGTCATAAGGCCATTAATTGAGGAAGAGGCCATGTGGAGTATTGGAAAGAATTCAGGGGGAGGGAACAGACAGTCTAAGTCAGAGATCTACGATGTACGAACATTGTAACTTTGGAGTATCTTATTAAGTTTCTCTAACTCTCATTTTCTTCTTCCTCTTCATAACTGAGAAAATAAAACCTGACATGTCCACCCTTAAACCTTTCCTATTGACAACACCATCCTTCTAAGGTCTAAATACGAGGTCTGATAAATCCTGAACAATTATAACATTTTATGCAGTCACTATAATTTATATCACTGATTATTTTTATGCTCCTTAGCGAAAAAAACCCTAAAATTAAAATGCTTCATATTATTTGTTTTTTCTAAATATATAGTATAAACACTAAAATGCTTTAAAATAATTGAATGTGATTCAGAAATCATATACTTTTTGTTTTCTTTCAAAATTAGACTGCCCTTGTCTTCAGGTTCCTGATGCCTGGCAGATGCATGGCACTCAACAAAAATTAATTAATAAAATAAAGAAAAAAATGCAAAATTCATCCTTTGTGTTACCCAAACTGAAATCTGCTACATGGCCTAAGAGTTGAAACAATTTAAATACTTGGCATAATTTTCTGTTTTGGAATTCCAAGACTAACCATCTATGGGGGCACTGTTTCACAGAGCAGAAATTACAGGCAGTGCCATGGGTAATGGATTCAATCTGGTCAGCCACACTGCCCACAGACATAATTACATTTAAGAGGACTATTATTTTGCCATCGTTAAAATTATTTGTAAAAAAAAAAAAAATCAAATAGAATCACTGCTCTTGAAAAAAGTATATCCAAAGGAATACTATACAGACAATTTTTAAAAAGGAATAGAAGTACCATATTATGTTATTCATCAATTTATTATATGACTGATTTTTAAGTGTCTTTTCTTTATCCACCTAAAGCAGAGACATAAAAAGTGAACTCGAAGGTTGAACTGCTTCAGTGGAAGAACCAGGGTAGAAGGGGCAGCACAGAAACTTCCCTTCTCTGGCCCCCTCACTCTCTGCTCACTGACCCCCAAAGGAGTGATGTCATCGCTTTTTGGCCAAGTCTAGTTTGAAAACCATACTCTTTCTAATGCCGAGGGAAACTTTCATGAGATTTCACTATCTAACAGCATCTCCTGTATATCTGGTTCAATCATCCAAGACATTTATTTAGACATTTCTGTATTTTTAACAAGTAAAATGCATTTCTTTCCATTTGGAGTCATGAACTGTTGAGAACTACTCATTTACTTTTCTTTTTTTTTTCTAAACCACTGGGTTTGAGCACCTAGTTTTCCTCAGGCACTAAAGACAGGCATGAAACATTTTACTAGAAAGAGGAACCAATGCACATTTTACATGTTGATGCCCAGAACTGGAAATGAACCTGAGGTTAAGAACTTTTCCTTAGCTCAGGGGTCGGGAACCTTTTTGGCTGAGAGAGCCATGAACGCCACATATTTTAAAATGTAATTCCATGAGAGCCATACAACGCCCGTGTACATTATGCATTACCCAATAAAAATTTGGTGTTGTCCCGGAGGACAGCTGTGATTGGCTCCAGCCACCCGCAACCATGAACATGAGCGGTAGGAAATGAATGGATTGTAATACATGAGAATGTTTTATATTTTTAACCTTTTTTTTTTATTAAAGATTTGTCTGCAAGCCAGATGCAGCCATCAGAAGAACCACATCTGGCTCGCAAGCCATAGGTTCCCAACCCCTGCCTGGTCCTCCCCACTTATCCATAAAACGCCCTATTTCTTGTACCTCCCCCTTCCATTTCAGCTGGGATTTTAGACCAGAAATTTGGAAAAATCAAGGCTACCTCCTGTTTTTGCAACTAACATACTATTGGAACAAAGTTACCATTCATTTACTATTTGTCTTGGCTACTTTCGCACTACAATGGCAGAATTAAGTACCCACAAAGCCTCTGTATCTTCTTTCATCTTATATGAGGAAAAGCAAACTATTTTATAACAACTCAAAAAAATAAACCATTTTGACACATAGACTTAAATTATACAATTTCTTAAGTATTTAATCAATCCTCGACATCTGAATTTTATGCAAAATAACAGAACCAACGTTTCTATATTTTTCTTCTCTAATTTATGCAAGTGAACTTAAAAATAGACTCCAAATGAGCTAACAGTTGTACAGAACTTCTGATTTAGTTTTCTATAAGAACTAACAAATCTGAAATATTAAATGTAGGAGATTTAAGGGAGCTATGCAAATATGAATATTAAAACATTTCATTTTAAAGGGCATACTAAAAAGGCATCATATATATTCTAACATTCACTATAATTCTTATCTTTCCCAGGCTGGTATTCATCACAGTATTTGGAAGATTATTTATTGAACTGTATTTGAAATGGCTTGATAAGAAAAACCCTGGTGAAGCATTTGTATGAGTAATTTCAGGCAAGCCAGGATTTCACTGTGTATAAAAATATGCACACATTCATCTAACAAGTTCAAATGTTCGATTTATATAGTAATTTAAATACAGGATCACACTTAATGTGAAAAGGTTTCTAATTTCAAGAAGAAAGTTCTGTATTATATTGTAGAGATAGTACAGGGAGAAAAAGACTTCACAGATGAGATGCTTAATTATTTAAACACAAACACTGATGAAACTGTTGAATTTTAAGCTAATCATGGACAAACAATTGTTCCAGAGCAGTCCCCATTTCCTAAAGAAAAGTTAAATTTTGGACAAGTTCTCCTAAGTTTATATTCACACACTCCTATTTTCAATGTATTTGGCTACCTTCCTAGCCTATTCAAAATGCAATGACTACCTTATAAGCATAGATCTGTAATAAATCTCCTCTGGGAATAATGCATAATTCAAAAATCTATCCTTTGTTAAGTTTTATTGAGGGTTTAGCACTTTTAGACTTTAGCACGTTCGTGCTTTATAAAATCATCAGAGCAAAGAGTAGTGAGTCTCAACTCTCATTCACTTATAACTTAGATGTTTCCTGCTCAGCTAGAATTATAATAAGAGTTAACAAAGAAGATTTAAAAATGAATAATAAATATCTGGAAATTATCAAGAAAAAATATAGTAAATAGTTCCAAATGGGTAGGCTGGTAGTTTTATACTCTATTTGAAGCTCATGGTTAACAAAACATGTCAGAAAAAAGAGAAGATAGTCCTTATCTTGAAATTGGGTGGGTTGATGACTGCAGAGGACTGAGAAGTGTGCACGGAATGTGGTAGGTAGTATACAGAGACCGTATCATGATCATTACCCTCACAACCATCACCATCATCCTGTCTTAGAAATAAAACATCATAAATGAACTAACAATAACAACAACAAAAAGAATGACAAAACTCATCTATAGGCATTGTCTCTCTCTAGGAGTGCAGCATTTGAAAGTACAAGTGATAGAAATAAATGTACGCTTTGGGCTGTTTAGAAGGTGAAAATGTCCACTATCCAGGAACAATTCTACCATAAGACACACACCTTTATAGACTCCCAAGGAGTCACCTCAATGCCCACCGGACACCACGTGCTCCTGACGGATCTCCTTTATAGACCCCCAAGGAGTCACCTCAATGCCCCCCAGACACCACGTGCTCCTGACGGATCTCCTTTATAGACCCCCAAGGAGTCACCTCAATGCCCACCGGACACCACGTGCTCCTGACGGATCTCCTTTATAGACTCCCAAGGAGTCACCTCAATGCCCACCGGACACCACGTGCTCCTGACGGATCTCCTTTATAGACCCCCAAGGAGTCACCTCAATGCCCACCGGACACCACGTGCTCCTGACGGATCTCCTTTATAGACCCCCAAGGAGTCACCTCAATGCCCACCGGACACCACGTGCTCCTGACGGATCTCCTTTATAGACCCCCAAGGAGTCACCTCAATGCCCACCGGACACCACGTGCTCCTGACGGATCTCCTTTATAGACCCCCAAGGAGTCACCTCAATGCCCACCGGACACCACGTGCTCCTGACGCATCTCCTTTATAGACCCCCAAGGAGTCACCTCAATGCCCACCGGACACCACGTGCTCCTGATGCATCTCCTTTATAGACCCCCAAGGAGTCACCTCAATGCCCACCGGACACCACGTGCTCCTGACGCATCTCCTTTATAGACCCCCAAGGAGTCACCTCAATGCCCACCGGACACCACGTGCTCCTGACGGATCTCCTTTATAGACCCCCAAGGAGTCACCTCAATGCCCACCGGACACCACGTGCTCCTGACGGATCTCCTTTATAGACCCCCAAGGAGTCACCTCAATGCCCAACGGACACCACGTGCTCCTGACGGATCTCCTTTATAGACCCCCAAGGAGTCACCTCAATGCCCACCGGACACCACGTGCTCCTGACGGATCTCCTTTATAGACCCCCAAGGAGTCACCTCAATGCCCACCGGACACCACGTGCTCCTGACGGATCTCCTTTATAGACCCCCAAGGAGTCACCTCAATGCCCACCGGACACCACGTGCTCCTGACGGATCTCCTTTATAGACCCCCAAGGAGTCATCTCAATGCCCACCGGACACCACGTGCTCCTGACGGATCTCCTTTATAGACCTCCAAGGAGTCACCTCATAGAGGAACTCTCCTATCAGCAGCCTGTCACATGTATGTGTGGAACACCGCCACCACCCTGACTTACTGATCACACACAAGCCATATTATTTGGGCCTTGTCTCTGCCAATCATGGCCTTCATATAGCCGATGCCATTTTAGCAGCAGTTGTGTAATTATCTGTGTTTAAGATTTAATCAAGAAACAGAACTTCTCTTTTGAGAAAAATGTGAGTTTTTCCTATGTAAAGTAAGTTATACTCTAAGTTCGTTGATGGCCGGATGTGCCTTATTTTAGTGCTTCGCACAAGTCCCAGTGCATATTTCTGGTTCCGCACCCCTCAAAAAAAAATAGTTCAAAGACTAAACGCTGGCATATCAACGGGTATCTCAAGTCTTCCGCCATTTTTGCCTTACTGCCTAGCAAAATCTCCTAGTTCTCTCATAATATAAATGTTTCTCTATTTAAAATCCAACATGTTTTATTTATTAAATGCTAACAGTGTGCCATACTTATCATGTTCTTTGTTAATTCAGGGGTGACTTAGTTCCTGCACTTAGTCATGTAACTTGTGGTTTTTCAGATTTTTTAACCAGAGTGCATTTTTGTATGTTGATATCTATTCCTTGGAGCATATCTCAACCACCTACAGCAGAAATGATCTGCCTCTTCTGGTCTTTATATTGTCCATTGTACTTACCATTGACATTGCCTCATAGAAAAATTACTCATCACTCCCAATATAATTTATTATATAGCCTCTTTTAAGTTACTTTACTCACATACACATATTTCTCTTGAAAATATAGCCTCTACAAAGACATAGGAAGGGTATATGTTCCATTTTGAAACTGCAATTCTCATTTTCACTGAATGTAATTCATTTCTCTTTATCAACCATGAAATATTTATGAATCTCAGTCAATGGAAAATATTGAAAGTGTGATTATAAATTAAGGTACTGTGGGTAAATGTGCAGTAAGTATTATTCTACAGATAGATAGTATTCCCGTCAATCATCTCGGTATCCTAAAGAATTTACAACACACAATGTTCTCCTCCAGGTATGACCGTTACAATCTGTCCTTCCTAACAATGTCTTAGCAATGACTGGCTTTTGGAGCAATCATTAGACTGCAAATAGATTCATTCTATGACACTTTCCATTACTAGGAAAGTGAGGCAAAGGCAGTACAAGATATTAGAACAAGTTCTAAAGATAATTCAAAATAAATTGCAAGATACGTAGCACATATGCAAATATGAGATATTTTCCGCAAAGCATATAAAGGCATTGTGTAAAATATTTTATGATGTTAATACAAAAACAGCACAAAAATTTTGCCTCAGCATAAGACTGGAACTTCTCAGAGTACGTTTGAATCTAAAAAAAATCAAATAAAATGACAACAGATTAAATAGATTGTGTCCAAGAGAATGTGATGAGTTGACAAGTGAACTAGAACTTTATCTGGAAATTGTTGTCAGTTCTTATTTCTAACCCTTTCTAATACGTAACATTGTCGCGTTAGGAGACATGCAGACCTGTGGAGCGGGGACACACTCTTTGTTTTGGGTTTTTTTTTTAAACATCCAATACTTAAAATGCTCTTCAGGGCTTTTTTAAATAAACAAGCCTGCCAAATACAATAAAAATTAGTTGATATGCTACAGTGAAACAAGTGGATAAGCAAGAAACTACACACAAAACGTTTCGCTTCATGCACAGGAGAAAACAATTTCAAATGTTAATCAAAAATAAAATGCGCTCTAAGCTTTTAAAACGTCTTGATGTACCCTTTAGGCTTGAAACAGACTGTATCAAGAAAAATGAATATTGTATGTAAAGGATCAGCAGAGCCTCGTATTTAAAGTTAACTGTTTCCAAAATTAAAACGTCTTCCATTTTATTTCATTTAGAGTTAGTCTTTGGAAAGGAAGAAAATTCTGTAACCTGTGAGTAGTCTCTCTATTCCTGTAAGCAGCATTTTGTAAGAGCCCTCATAGTTGTGATATCATTACGGTAAGCAAAGTAAAATCAACAGCAGACCGAAATCATAATTTTAGACATTCACAGTAAAACTAGATTTTAGAAGAACAAACGTGAAATTAAAAATAATTAGGTCTGCATATGGTTTGTTTCACCAAATCACCAAGAACCCGTCACTGAAGATTTCGAAGAAATTGGGTTGAGTAGGATTTACCTGCGATGGATCCCAGGAAACTATTTTTAAATGCTTTCCAGAGAAGCTATGAATAGCTTAGCCTGGCTCCTCCTGGGGAAGGTTACAGATAATATAAAGGATTTAAGTGGTGGAGAAGTTGAAACATTTGTAGTTCTCCTGCCACAGTCTGGAAAGAGAGGCCCAGTCTATGCCAGTGGACCGGTCTATGCCAGTTTGACGGAACGCAGTATCGAGAACAGCTCTCCGCAGGGAAGATACAGAAACACGTATATGCCCGCTTTATGCCATTGGAGTGAGTTCTCAGGTCTTAGAGGCTGTGGTGATAACCATCACATACTATGTATACGGGATGGAGATCAGCCCCTTACCGAGCACTCTCCATTTCTTCAAAACTTAGCATTCAAGCATAATGACATTTTTATTTGCAAAGATAATCTGTAGCATCACTGTAAACGAGAATACTTCCTTATGTTATCATCAAATTAATCCATAAAAATTACAGTTAAGTTCTAACTATATCTCTATATAACCATTTAGTCTCCTAAATAAAATATACAGTTTTGATAGAAGCCCATTTGACCTCATAGGGCCTACATACAATACAACTGGAGCTCTCTATTAGAAATAGAATGTTTTTGTGTCATAAATACTTAATTTTTTTTACTATTATACTCGAATAAAAATTGTAACTAAATGAGCAAAATGACTTTTTAATGACAGTAGATTTATCAAAAAACTCTGTGCTGTTATATGTATAAACACATACAATAAATTTTCCAAAATTTCTAAAAAAAAAAAAAACAACAAAAAACCCCCTGTGCTGTATAATTTCAACAGACTATTTAGGGAACTAGAATTTATCTAATACTTTTATTTCTTTGCAATTTAATAATAGCCTTTTCACTTTAAATTTTTAAAATTTATTTTAACTATTAAAACAAAAACCTCCCTATCTTATTAAGCAGAATACTGCTAAGATGACTAGAACGGCTATTCAGTGGTGGATGTTGAAGTGATTCTGTTAAGAAACCACCAGTGGCCAGATGGCTCAGTTGGTTCGGTGTTATCCCAATACACCAAGATTGAGGGTTCGATCCCTGGTCAGGGTACATACAAGAATTAAGCAAGCAACGAGTGGAAGAACAAATCAGTGTTCTCTCTCTCTTTCTCTCTTTTCCCTTTCTCTCTCTAATTAATATTTTTTTAAAAAATCACCACTATTAAGGATGCAAAATGTTAGCACTGAACCTGAATGAATCCCTTGATAAGCTATGAAAGTACGAACCATGGGCTTTTTCCATCTCATATTAAAAACATGCTATAGAAAAAAAAGTACAGTCTATATTGTTATTTTTAGACTTAAAATAAATAATTAAAAGAACACCACCACCACAAAAGAAAAACCACAAAGAAAAGAAGTTGAAAGTGAAGGCTGTTGTCCGTCATCGCCATTTCCTCAGTGAGCACCATATGCTGGGAAAAAGGAGCAGGGTGCTATTTTCTAATCACTAATAAAAAAACATATAGTTGTTTCCTTAGAAATCTGTTAGACACCCAGCAGGATCCAGAGAATGGTAAATAACAACAACAAAAAACAATGTAAGTGAGGAGTTGTGTCTCTTAAAGCTTAAAAGAGACAAAGGTAGTAAATCATTTTATCTGTTGTTGCTTCTCCCAAGGCAGGGGATATTTTGGTTTATAAGAAATAAGATAAAGAAGTTTCAAACAACTAGAAAACATTGCCTAAAACCATCAATTTACCAAACACCAACCTGGGAGAACTCAGATTCTTTTTTCTTTGCTTAATAGTCTACATGTATTACATCCAGATTTTTTTTTTTATTCATTTTAGAAAGGAGAGAGAGAGAAGGGGGGAGGAGCAGGAAGCATCAACTCCCATATGTGCCTTGACCAGGCAAGCCCAGGGTTTCGAACCGGTGACCTCAGCATTTCCAGGTCGATGCTTTATCCACTGCGCCACCACAGGTCAGGCCTACATCCAGATTTTTAAGTGTTGTGTAAAAATTTGTATTTTAAATTACCCATACACTCACATTCTATAGTGGGTGCATGGAAAAAAATAACCATTCTCTTGACCTCTAAGAGTCTGATTTTTATTTGTGCAACACCAGTACTATTAACTCAATAAAAATCTTGATATACATAACATTTTCTTTAAAACATCTGTAGAAATATGGATTGGGTTTCTTTTCTATCTTAAAGAAGTTTTTAGTTTCTAACGAGTATGTGCTTCCTAAGAAGTTCAATATATTTTTCAGAAAGAAACAAAACTAATGGTGCATGTTCTTCAGCATAAATTCTCCATACATATTCCAATGTGTTTAGTTGTGGTCATGTTAATTATCAAGATAACTGGCATTTTTTATTTTACATATTTAGAATTACAGCTTCTGGTACAAACAAGCACTTGGTTGGTTGCTTACCTGACTTCTATTTATGCTTAGCTTTAAGTAAAACTAACAATGTAATTTTGAGTTTATCCAATAGAATAAAAATTAAGATATATTTGCCTGTCAGAAAGATTTGTTGCCATTTTCTTATCATAAGTTCTTCATACATCAATTACCTGTGAGGTTTTTAAACTATGTTTATAATATCAATGTAAGTCAAGGGTGAGCAAATTAAGGGTGAGTCGAATCTTGCTTTGTGGCCTATTTTTTGTTGAAATCATAACCTAAGAATCGTTTTTATATTTTCAAAGGGTTGTAAATAATGAGAAAAAAAAAAGAATATGAGACAGAGACTATATGTGGCCTGTGAAATCTAAACTATTTACAATCTGATCCTTTCCAGTAAAATTTGCTGATTCCTAGCAGAAGTAATTTACTATCATTTTTTTAATTCAAAAACTTGATTTAGCCACCTTCCAGAATATATTCACTGTATAAAGTAAAGCAAGTTGTATAAATAGAATGCACAGACATATATATTACCAAGTCTTATTTCTTAAACTTTTCTCATACAAAGGGAGCTAATTTGTTCACTATATCTTAGGTATTCATATAATACAAGATGCTTTACATTAACTTAGTTATATCTAAAATAGTCTCATGTCATTTAAATTCTAATGTCCATTTTACAGCGAAGGAACCTAAACTTCTAGAACACTAAGTAAAATAAATTGTGTTCACTATGTAATAATATATATTTTTAAATTTTTATTAATTTTATTTACATGGGTTGAAATGTCCCACTGAACATAACACCCTCACCCCCCCATTGCTGTGCCTCTATTTATACTCCCTTTGCCCTCCTTCCCCTAATTCCCTCCCCCCTTCCCTCTGGGATTCTGTCCTGTTATCTGTATCTCTGTGTTTTATATATATATATATATATATATATATATATATATATATATATATATATATATAATTTCACTAATCACTTCACCATCTCTGATTCCCCTCCCCCCCAATTTTGAAATTTCCAACTTTCTCCATTGTGAATAAGGAAAATGATATAAATGGAGCCATTTCAAAATGGAGTTGGAGGTGCCACCCCAGAGGTCAGGCCTTGTGCGTGTTATTCCTTGAACTTTTCAAGTGTTCAAGGAATGACCTTTGGACTGGGCCAACCAACACTGTCTTACAAACAAGTGTTTGTAAAGCATACAGGGAACAGACATCCAGACTACAGGAATAAAAATTAAAGTCGTTGTTTACAATTGGCACCACCATGCATAGCTAAAGAATAAACTTATTAGCACCAATAGAAAGTCCTTTCTTAGTTTATTAGCATCAATAGAAATTCCTTCCTTCTATTCATGAAATTATTTCCCTTCCCTTTCTCATAAAACCCTCTAGCCTTCACTCCATAATTGAAACTTTTCAGATTTCTTCCTGAATCAGTGCTATTCAAGTAGCTATTCTTGATCACAAATAAATACTTACTGTGTCTCACTCGGGCTGTTATATTTTTAGGTTTAACATGATAAACTGCTCACCAGGCAGAGCTGAGGAGCAACTGATGAAATTAAATATCAAGCATAAACTATTTCTTCCATTATTGTACTTTTAACTTTTATTTTAAAATACCAATTTGATTGATGTTGTAGGAAGAGTAGAGACATTTAACTACTCAACTCTAAATTATAATTATAGACTAGCATTTGAAACAATTTTATCTCAAGAGCCTGTCATTGGGTAAATTGTTTAAAATGTTATGGTATGTGGCTCTCTCGGGTGACTTAGTATGCTAAAATAACCCAACAAATAATCAGTGGTAAATCACTTCAGAATGGGTTAGTGGCCAGCCTCCCACTACTTGTAATGGGGTGAGGTAAAACCAAACAAAAACAGAACTCAAGGTTTCTATTTCTAGGAATTTAATAAAAAACATTTATGAAGCACTGGTTTAGTTTTATGGGCTTGATTCTCAACATGAATTACACGTTGAATGTGAAAGGATGCTTATAAAGAGTATATCATGTCTAAATGCTTGGAGTAACAAGACAGAACTTCCATCATACAAGCCCAAGAGTAAAAAATGCACACCTGACTATTAAATACCTAAATAACCACTGATAAATTAATTTCTCCTTAGACGTATTATCCAGATTCAAACTGGAGAACACATTTGAGACTTTCTTGTTTGTAAGACTTTGTAACAAATCATGAAAGTCTTTTAAATGTCATTCTCTTTGATTACTACACTTTTATTATTATTTTACTAGTGGTTCTTATTTTAAAAACATGAAAAATAATGTTATTATACTGAATTCTAAGGCGTTCCTGTTCAGTGTGCATTACTTTATCTTATTTACTAAACCATGAGCTAGCTGTGACTGTCATACATCAATCATCCTCTGGTTTTAATGGTGCAAAACTCATGCAAATAATATTCCTGCATTATCCAAGGAAGTTATCAGTGGACTCTGCTCACTGAACAGGCTGTAGACCAGTTCACATATTGCTGAATTTAATGTGATGAGACAAATGACAAGCTGTGACTAGGCATACACAGGAGAGACATATGATGCACAGAAGAAAATTATAATTTAATACAACAGACAAAAATGGGTTTTTAACCTCAGTTAGTTTGAGAAGCAATGCTCTCTGGGATAATAAAAAAAAAAAGAACTCAAGATAAAGGAGCAGCATAAATATGATTAAGATCAATCTAGAGAATATATAAATTTCTTAAAAACTAAACCATGTTTATAAATTAACTAAGCAAACACAAATGAAGTGAAGCTAAATCCTGTATATTCTTACTGAGTTATTGAGAAGCAAATAGTAATCACTGTATAATTTTGCTATCTGAAATTTAAGGTTTGTATGGGTTAGTGTATTGGAGCATTAGCCAAGGTTCAGATTTAAAAGGAATTCTTGAGTCAACATTCATTCTCATTTTATCTCACTTGCTTTATCTCAGTAACTGTCACTTGTCTGTCTGGGCTAAACAAGCTATTGGCCAGTTTTGTCCACACTTATACTTTGCAGCCAATTTCTGGGTCAAGGACAGACCTTGGCAGCTGTTTCAAAAAGTTGTGCCAAGGATCTGACATTCTTTCTTGTGGCTTACATGAATGAAAGAAAGAAAATCTAAATATATCCTGGTCTGGAGAATCCAGTGACAGAAGTTCTGACCACACACAGAATTCTCCCTTTGGTGACCTCTCTGATTTTACTTGCTTCTCCCCACACCATTATCTCCCTCATGGACCAGATGCTAGAGTTTTACTGATGGCAACTTAGAAGGTCATAGACGCACTAAAAGACTAATGAATGAATTCATAAAATGATAGGACTACTCTAAGAAAATTCCATTCTATATTACGTGGAATATTTTCGCTGCTGTCAGACAAAGGAAGATTTATGGCAAGAAATCCAGTCTTGCCCTGGCCGGTTGGCTCAGCAGTAGAGCGTTGGCCTGGCGTGCAGAGGTCCCGGGTTCGATTCCCGGCCAGGGCACATAGGAGAAGCGCCCATTTGCTTCTCCACCCCCGCCCCCCCCCTTCCTCTCTGTCTTTCTCTTCCCCTCCCGCAGCCAAGGCTCCATTGGAGCAAAGATGGCCCGGGCGCTGGGGATGGCTCCTTGGCCTCTGCCCCAGGCGCTAGAGTGGCTCTGGTCGCGGCAGAGCGACGCCCCAGAGGGGCAGAGCATCGCCCCCTGGTGGGCAGAGCATCGCCCCTGGTGGGCATGCCGGGTGGATCCCGGTCGGGCGCATGCAGGAGTCTGTCTGACTGACTCTCCCCGTTTCCAGCTTCAGAAAAATACAAAAATACAAAAAAATAAAAAAATTAAAAAAAAACAAGTAAATTAAAAAAAAAAAAAGAAATCCAGTCTTCATGTCAAATGATCAAATGTTCTGTGTTTCTTTTAACTATTTTTTAGGTCCTAGTATCCAAAGAATCTGATAAAAGCTGTGGATCTTGTAGAAAAGTGTTTCCATCATAGATCACCTGAAATGAGGCCAACAACCCCAATTAAAAAAAAACACAAAAAAAAAAACTCAATCTAATCCAATTTTCAATTGTACAATTAGCAAAATAAAAACAAAGGTCCAAAGAGGTTGACGTCTTTTGCAGAACACAACACAAGTGAGCAGCAAACATGTACAAGCTTCTTCCCCTCCAAATCTACTGCCCTGAAGAGACTCTTAAATTAATTCTTCTGATAACAAAGACTTCAAAGGAGGTTACAGAAAGATTCTGAGAAAGAGAAGAACTACTCTAGTGTTTTTTGAGGCATGGAGCAATCTTTCAGAACACAAAGTTACTTTCTTTTTTTTAATCCCCTACAGCCACAAGAAGTGAATTCATAAACTCATTGTTGTTATTCTGATTTGGATAAACAGAAGTGAGGAAGATAAGCAACCAGGGTTAGATAAAGTACCTGGAAGGACATCTAAGAGTTGGAAACAATACAGTTCTGCAACAAGTCTGTAGTCATTAGGATAGCACAAAGTTATCCCGAACATTATCGTAATTATATTAATGAAAGAATATTAATTACATTTATAAAACATGTTTCATCCTCCCCCTTCTAGGGGCTCCATCTCTTCCAGAGCCAACTCCAGTGAATTTAACCACCATCCATCTTGACTGCAAGCCTGAAACCCAAGTCATCCCAGGCTCCTCCCTCTCCTATGTTTTTCTCAGTCTGAGACCTATCAATTCTGCCTTGAAGTGGGGAGTACTTGAATCCTTTGGCTCTCCTCCTCATTACTCCACAAGTCTCAACTTTCTACTCACATTTTTCTCTACCTCTCTTGTCTTGCCCAGTCATCTGCCAACCTGCTCTGAAAGGGATTCTTCTCCAAAGCAAATCTAATCACAATATTCTCCCCTTCTGTAGCTACTACAAACTTCTTTCAAAATTTTTAATGAATATCTGAAATATTTTCAAAATGTTCTATGGTCAATCACTTTATTATTTGCATGTTTTAAAAAGAATTCTTATTTTAGATCATTGGATTAGCAACGATTATAAAATAAACATTATCCTATATAGTCTTTAAACTCATATGAAAAAAAGAAAGCTTTTAATCCTCTCATTGAAAAAAGATGGATGCCAATTGTATAGATGCATACTTATTATTTAAGAAAAAGGATTTAGAGTATATTGCATATTAAAATGTAGACTGAACTTGTATTGTTAAATAACAAAAAAAAATCAATTGACAAATACTATTATACCCTGAGATTTGAATTCCATATTTTAAACTTAATAAATCAGATGTTTTATTTTTTTGTAATGATATGTTTTATGTTTCAAAGCTAAGAAAAAAAAAAAGAAAAAAAAGAATACATTCTAGAACACCATTTGCAAGGATTTCACAGTAACATAAATCTCAGGAAAATGTTCACCTACTCCAGGGGTTTAGAATCACCAAATGGCTCATGAAAACTTACCAGCTTGTCACCCAAGGTCCTCCCGAACACACCGCTCCATCTTTGAGTCCTTCACTCCACTTACAGCTCATTTAGAGTTCCCCAGACCTTATCCTCTTGAAAATGCTATATTTTCCTTAGTGCTCCTCTGATTTCCTTTTTCTAAATATCAACATTTCTATTCATTCTTTACATTCAAAGTACAAATCACCTATTCCCTAAGACCTTCCTTCTCTGAAGCTCTTCATCCATTTTCAATTAGCAAATACTGATATTTACAATGAGACGCTCATCTTCTGAACTATAATGCCTTTGAACAGCAAATTTTATAAAACTTGATATAAAACGTTAACTTTGTATTTAGAGTTATAACTGATTTGCTGTCAAAGACAAATCAAGTTTTATGCAAAATAGGCATAATATCATACAATTTCCTGTTATGAGGCCCTATAGAAATGGGAACACAAAGATACTAAAAAAGAACCATCTGCTGTAAATCCCAATAGGCTGATGTTTTAAAAAAAAAATGGTTGCATTACATTAAAAAATTTTGAAGTTTAATTATAACTTCTGAATCATTTAACAAAACTAAGAAGACTGCCAGTTTTTTCTGTTACATGTGGACTATTTAATTATTAATGGGATTCTATATCCTCGGAAGACAGAACTATCACTAGAAACACAAGGTAGAATCATTCTTCAATATCTAGCTTCTGCTAATTTTCAAGTTGATAATTCAGAATATAAAGTTCTGTTTTGTACATATTTCATAATGTATTACAGAAAGGAACCTTGTAGTCAAGTTTCTATGTTCATGGCCAAAGGTCACTCATTAAAAAAACGTCCATTAGGAAGAATTGATTTTCTAAAGAAAAGTATTCAAAGAGGGAGTTGTTTAGTATTACAAATAAGTGGATGAAGCCCTGGCCGGTTGGCTCAGCGGTTCGATTCCCGGCCAGGGCACACAGGAGAAGCGCCCATTTGCTTCTCCACCCCTCCGCCGCGCTTTCCTCTCTGTCCCTCTCTTCCCCTCCCGCAGCCAAGGCTCCATTGGAGCAAGGATGGCCCGGGCGCTGGGGATGGCTCTGTGGCCTCTGCCCCAGGCGCTAGAGTGGCTCTGGTCGCAACATGGCGACGCTCAGGATGGACAGAGCATCGCCCCCTGGTGGGCAGAGTGTCGCCCCTGGTGGGCGTGCTGGGTGGATCCCGGTCGGGCGCATGCGGGAGTCTGTCTGACTGTCTCTCCCTGTTTCCAGCTTCGGAAAAATGAAAAAAAAACAAAACAAAAAACAAATAAGTGGATGAAGAGATATGTACTTTCTGAATACTTTCTTTTTATAGCATTTTAAATTCAGAGAAAAAGACATAATTGACAACTCTATAGCATCCTTTCTCACATTATTTTCATGGTTTTCAATAGTCTGATCTCGTTTTGTAAATCAGACCTGTGCATCCTTGGGGATGCTTGTCAATGCCACGGCACCAAAGCGTCACTGCAGCTCACAGGAGTCACTGGACTGATGAGCCATGAGACGCTGTCATTTCTTAAAAAAGTAACCCCACTGAGTGGGTCCAAAACTGGGTCCATTTTGATAAAATTTTACTCCAAATAACAAGTGATACAATGCTTCCTACTTGGAGAGTGGCTTTTTATATTATATTATATATTATTTATATTATTATATTATATTATATTATGTTATATTATGCTTCTTAAAATGTACATTTTTTTTTCAAAGAGAGAGTACTAGGCATTAGACAGGAACTCCCTCAACATGTCAAAGATGTGGAAAGTTCAGTTCAGAAAGCTTTAAGTGACCTGTCTATGGTTACATTGTTAATTGGCGGCAGGGCCAATATTTCAACAATATTACTATGCTAAACCTTTACTATTACATAGCTCCATGTTCTTACATTACGCCTCCTCCACACAGCCTTCTAGACTTTAGATCTTCCTACATGACTACTGGGTGTCTCCACCTAAGTGTAGCCGACTTTTTCTTTTTTAAGATTTTATTTATTCCTTTTTAGAGAGAGAGGAAAGAGAGTGAGAGAGACAGAGAGACAGAGAGAGAGAGAGGAAAGAGAGAGAACAGGGGGAGGAGCAGGAAGCATCAACTCCCATACGTGCCTTGACCAAGCAAGCCCAGGGTTTCAAACAGGTGACGTCAGCATTCCAGGTTAACAGTTTATCCACTGCACCACAACAGGTCAGGCTAAATGTAGCTGACTTTTTAGTAATCCAACCACATAACAGGCTAGACCTACATAAGCAAAATTCTTTGGATAACAGAGAGCCTCAAGTGAGACCAACTACAACAGCCCATGATTAAGTTTAAGGTGATCAAGTTGGAGGAAAATATGTTCCTACTGCATTTACATAAATATGGTTTAAGTAAAATACATAATTTAAATACACACTTAATTGTAACATTTTCAATGTAACACACAAAATATTGTGTTTAGGGAAACTATAAATTTATGATGCTAAACATCAGCCCATGTATTTAGAAGAAATAAATTATATAAAAATGCAAAAATAAATGTAATATTCACTTTAGGTTAAGAATGTGACTCAGGCTTGACCAGGTGGTGGCACAGTGGATAAAGCATTGGACTGGGATGTGGAGGATCCAGGTTTGAAGCCTCAAGTTTGCCGGCTTGAGTGTGTGCTCATCTGGCTTGAGCACGGGCTCACCAGCTTGAACACAGGGTCGCTGGCTTGAGCGTGAGATCATAGACATGACCCCATGGTCATTGGCTTGAAGCCCAAGGTTGCTGGCTTGAGCCTAAGGTCACTGGCTTGAGCAAGGGGTCACTTGCTCTGTTGTAGTCCCCCACACCCTGGCAAAGCACATATGAGAAAGCAATCAATAAACAACTAAGGTGCTGCAACAAAATTGATGCTTCTCATCTCTCTCCCTTCCTTTCTGTCTGTCCCTATCTGCCCCTCTCTCTCTGTCTCTGTCTCTCTCTCTCTCTCTCTCTCTCTCACACACACACACACACACACACACAGAATGTGACTCAGAACTGTGTGAAACCTTCAGGCTATACACCAATAAACCAGAGAACATGGCAATGCCCAGACCAAAGACTATTCACAAGGGGAGATATGTATTTGCTCCAACTCAGGAAGAAGGGATGGTAATAAAAATGTACATTTTAGATACCACAGACATATGAAAAAGTAACTTAGTTATGGTAGCTGGTGAAATGACAACATTTTACCCATAGCAGGGGTACACATGCTACGGGCAGCTGTTCTTTTTCCTATGTGCAACATTCAGTTGATACTCTGCTCTACAGTTGCTTCTCAGGTTCTCAGTTGATACTCTGCTCTACAGTTGCTTCTCAAGTTCATTATGCCCAGCATGGAACTCACAACCAGTTTTCTGGAACCTGCTCCCCACCTTGGGTGAGGATTGCAGTGACTGACTCCATCATGAACCAGTGATCCAGCCAGAAACACAGGTATCATCTTTGATATTTCTTTCTTGACAATTTTCAAATGCTTTTGTAATATAATCTCATACAGTGTTTTGATTATAGCAGCCCCATGAAGCTGTGCTATTCTCATTCTGCAAGCGAAGATGTATACTGAAGGAAGGTATGTGCTTTGTCCAAAGCACAGAATAGTAATGATGTTTATTTTGTGTGACCTCACTTAGTTAATATATTTATACATATTACCTCATTCCATCACCGGAACATTCTTGTGATTTAACCCCTTTACCTTCAACTAAGGTAACCAAGCACATGCAGAGAGTCAGCCAGTCATTTGAGGACTTGAGTCAGGATGTGAACTCAGTCAGTCCAGCGTAAAAGGTCCCCTAAATTACTCCTGCCCTTAGTAAATTACAGAGTAGGGATCTGAATCCAATTTATTGTCTTAGTAGGCAATTAGGCAACTGACCAGACATATCAGTGATGGGACATTCATGACTTTATTTTGGGGCTAAAAGCTTTATAAGAAACTGTCTTACTTCAGGCCATTCTCTTTGAAAATAAATGTTAAAACATCTTTATATGCTCTTAGTTTTGCAGAGTCTCATAGACCTAGCTATTCTATTTTAGTGATTGAGAAATTGATAATGTGTTTTAAAGTTATTATTATTAAAAACAATATTCCATAGCCCTGCTGGAGTTTTATTTACAGAAAACACAGCAGAACATATAGAAACCCCAACAGGGCAGAGCCTGGGAGCTACTTTTATTTAGATTGATTTTATAAGTCTGTTTTCTCGTTTATCTAAAACTAAGATGCTGAACTCTTCTCTATCCATCTTCCCTAACCCTCTCCAAGAAATATTAAATCATTCTGAATATTTTTAATTAATAAAGACTGTAATTTTTATTTATAACTACATATGATACAGAAAGAACACTGAGAGATTAAACGATCTGTTTAAGTCATACAAATAAACTAGCAATCATACTAGGTACATCATATATTTAATTTTGTCTTATGAACTAAATCCAAGTACACGCTGTTTGACATCTGGGGAAAAGAGCCCCATTTCTAAAATATGTTCAGCCTTTCTCAGTTCCAGGAACTAGATCAATTCCATAAACATATTCTTGCCATTGAAGAGCAACATAAGGCCATATACACTATAGTGCAATCTATGTATAGGACCCCCACACATGAGGAAAACTCATCAATTAACTAACTTCCTATATTCATTTCGTCAGATGGAACCCACATGGAAATGTACAATAAAAAAAATAGTCTTTTCATTAGAAAATACTTAAAATGAGGCTTTTAAAATGCCATAATTAATTTTTTCTCCTTCACTCTCTCCTTCCTCCCCCGCATCCCAATTAGACTGCTCTAAAACTAATCAGCACTTCCAAATTATTAAAATATATAGCCGGTGTTGGTAAACTTATTCAGTTCTACTTCTCCAGACCTGTTAGGTGTCCTTGTAGAGCCTCTGATAGACTGAGGGATCAGACTCAGTGTATCTTCAATTATAACATCTTCAGGTTGAGCAAAGCTTAGGGTTTTAGTGACTTTATCCTCACACTTCTTCATTTAGAAAGCTCCAAAAGCCCATATTAAATTTTACTTAATTATAAGAAAGGCAAAGTTTCCCTGATCACATTCTGTCTAAATATAAATATTTTCATGGCTCCCTTTCATTTACTCCCTCCTTAATGTTCTAATATCCTTGTTCGTACACAAAATTAAATGTCTGCCCAACATGCACTGCTGATTATAAGAGTTTTTACCTGTTTTCACTTGTAAAGTCTTAGAATAAAGGAGATGTACTAATAAATAACTCTATTTAAATGGTTTTTTTATAACACTGGAATAGATAGTTGCATAAATATCTCTAGTATTGTAGTTATAGCCTAATGTATATTTAATAGACCATAAGAAAAGGAGATTCTCCAACATCTGCTAGTTATCAATTGGTGAAAAACACACGGGCCTCTCTAGAGCCTCCAGTGAGTCTCCTTACTACCAATTTGCCAAATTTAAAGTCTTACAAGACTCACAACATGGCCTCGCTGGGTCTCTCCTGTCTTCGGTAACAGCCCAGAACCCCTTGGCTATAGGTCCATCTTATCAACCGGGCCAGCGCCCTTCTATTTGCTTTTACCAACACAATAATATAATCCTAAGGTTGCTTATAACCTCTAACAGAAAGCCCTCTCCATTTTTCCAACCCACTTTTATCACCAACTTCTCCAAATTTTTTTTCTCACTTGGGTGAAAACATATGATGCTTTTTCTTTCCATAGAACAATTTCCCTCTGAATCTTATGCTGCATTTTTTTTTTTTTGCATTGACATCTTCTTTACTATTTTTAGTCTTTTTATTTCTTATTATTGATTTTTAGATAGAGGGCAGACAGAGAGAGAGGAGAGAGAAGGCGGGGGAGAAGCAGAAGCATCAACTCATGGTAGTTGCTTCCCGTATCTACCCTGACCAGGCAAGCCCAGGGTTTCAAACTGGCGACCTCAGCATTCCAGATCGACACTTTATCCGCTGCGCCACCACAGGTCAGGCTAATTTTTTATTTAATTTTAGTTTTCAATCACAGTTTACATTCAACACTATTTTGTATTAGTGTCTGTTAGCATAGTGGCCAATCATATACATTACACAGTGATTCCCTTAATATTTCAAGTATACTCCTGGCACCATACATAGTTAGTACAATAACATTGAACACACTTCCCATGCTGTACTCCACATCCCTGTGACTATTCTATAACTTCCAATTTGTAGTTCTTAATCCCTTCACCTTTTTTCACCCTGCCCCTCAACCCCTCCCCTCACCCTTCTATCAACCATCAGTCTGTTTTCTGTATCTATGAGTCTGTTTCTATTTTGTTTCCAACTTCTCCGAATTTATAGATAACTTGCTAGGCCATTACACAAACTGTCATTTATTAATAGACCGTCTCCTAGTTGATGACATTGAGTCAATGCAGTCTTGTCATCTGATTTAGAAACTGTAAGCACAGGAAATAAGTCTGACACTTTCTTTGGGCATCTCCTACCAGATGCTGTCTATACAAAAGATGATCAATATACCCAAATGTATCAAGAGATAAAAGCAGCCTGACCAGGCGGTGGCGCAGTGGATAGGGCATCGGACTGGGATGCGGACGACCTAGGTTCGAGACCCCGAGGTCGCCAGCTTGAGTGTGGGCTCATCTGGTTTGAGCAGAGCTCACCAGCTTGGACCCAGGGTCACTGGCTCAAGCAAGGGGTCACTCGGTCTGCTGAAAGCCCGCGGTCAAGGCACATATGAGAGGGCAATCAATGATCAACTAAGACTGCTGCAACAAAAAACTAATGATTGATGCTTCTCATCTCTCTCCGTTCCTGTCTGTCTATCCCTCTCTCTGACTCACTCTCTGTCTCTGTAAAAAAAAAGAGAGAGATAAAGGTATTATCTGTCTCAGGTTTCCCAAGGGCAATCCAGTCTGGAAATAAGGCACAGAGTCCAAGTGCCACGCCCATTATTACCAGCGTGTTTCCTTCACCTTGGCCTGCGTGGTTTTTGGAAAAGAAACGGGCGTGTGGATAGTCTGGCTTTCTACTCCGAAACTCTCAGTTAGGCAAACATGCTCATCTCTGAGCCACTCACGCCTGCATATAAAATCAAAGATAAGAATACGTACATTTCACTGACTTCTTTGATATCCTTCAATATACTTGCATATCCTGCCTCAGGGCTCGTCTCTCTTTTTATTCGGGAAAATACTTCTTCCCCTCCTATTTAATTCCTGTCGATCCTAAATATAATATTTTACAGAAGATTTCCTTCTTACACCTGTCTCGTCTCTGTTTGTTCAAAGATCATCTTCCCTGGGAAACGACCTTGCTAGAAAGCATGGACACACAGTGTTATGCCCCACTGCGTATCCAGTGCACTATGTAAATACGTGAGTGTTAGCGACTGGATCTTTCTTTCCCTTATTTTTTCCTCTTTTTTTTTTTTAAATGATTCATTCATAGTTAAAATCTTAAGTGACTTTCTTAATCTTGGTTGTAATTTTTAGCATTTGATGATGGTCACCAAACACCATGCAGTAATTTGAGGTAGAGAAACACAAACAGTGTGTTATCTGCAGAAGAAAAGTGACAAGATCAGGCAAACAATACAAACATGGGCCACATTCCCTTCGCAGGAACTGGCTAAGGAGAGGATTCATGGTAAATGGTTAAGTTAGCTGCTCATTTTGATACCTATAAATTTCTTCTTACAATTTGATTCATTACAGACAATATGGTTCTTTCTTCAACTAATTAATGTAAAACTGTTTCATATTAAGTGAAGAAAGAGAAAGAACTACAAGATGGAACATGTAAAGGTAACTCTGGAAATCTTTCTTTGAATACTATTATTAACATGTAATTCACTGAAATAGATTCCTGTGACAGAGAATATAAAAATATTAAAATCATAGGTATTGAAATTTTCATACCTAGCATTAGTGTTTTCAATCTCATTAAAACTGAGTAAGAATCTGGACTGATAAAAGCTACTAAGAGGGAAGTAAACACACACACACACACACACACACACACACACCATTGACATATGTGGAAACAAAAACTTACATCAACATTCTCATTGAATTGAGAAGATACTCGTTATCAAAGCAAGAGGGTTCTAAATCATTTAATCCCAAATAGTAGGCTGTTTATCTAAAATTCAAAAAAAAAACTCAGTCTATACAAATAAATTCTTTTGTTTAATTCAGAGTAAAGTTTCAGGTTAACCAGTACACTTGAAAGGAAAAAAAAAATAGCATGTACTATGAGGTGTTTATTTACACAACTGTTAATGAAAATAAAGTTTCTCAACAAACAGGTAATGAAAACTACCCAAGCAGTTACAATTAGATTTGGCTGACAGTCCTTGGCAAAGCAATAGTCCCTGAGGGGCTTCACATAGAAAAATCACACCACACAGTTAAGGACCTGTAGGCAAGGCCAACATATCATATATAGCAAATTTGTTAGAAAAATTTCGGCATCTAGGATTTAAGAAGTTAAAATCCAACTTCAAAACACATGACTTTCTACACTCTTTAGCTGGAAGACTTTACAATTTATTACACAAATAAAAAAAAGACTGTGAAAATTACATTTTTTTTTCACATTAATACCCAATTTATATCTTCCCTAACTTTTAAAAGGCAAAACATCATTCAAGTGGATAAAAATAATACTGTGGGAAATTTTTAAAAGTACATGCACTGTACTAATAAAAGAAGAAATGAAGTAAGGACAGAAAATTATAAGGTGGAAAAATTCAATCCATTCTCACTTGAAGAAATACAAATTTTCTTGAAAAATAAAACATGCTTCAGCGGTCCATTTGTCTAACCCTATAATTTTATCTAATGCATTTTTGTGATTAAACATGACTAATCATAATCTAAAACTGAGATCAGCCTGGCCTGTGGTGGTGGAGTGGATAAAGCGTCGACCTGGAAATGCTGAGGTCGCCGGTTCGAAACCCTGGGCTTGCCTGGTCAGGGCACATATGGGAGTTGATGTTGTTTCCAGCTCCTTCCCCCTGTCTCTCTCTTCTCTCTCTCTCTCTCTCTCTCTCTCTCTCTCTCTCTCTCTCCTCTCTAAAATGAATAAATAAAAAATAAAAATTAAAACTGAGATCAGGAAGGCAAATTATATGTAAATGGAATATATCTCATACACTGGTAAAAATGATTGTCTTTCATAAAGTATTAAACATTCATGGGGAAGCACACTGACTTAGACAACATGAATGTAGACAGCGTAAGGATGAAATATTAAACCTGTAAAATTCAAGAGAAAGGAATTCAATTAAATTTAATTCAACACCCAGCTAACTCACAGTGTGACTCGTCTGCCTAAGAATAACTGGTCCTACACCAGAGATCTTTTTGCCCATAATTCAATATCCCATCACTAGTGCCTCCCTCAAAGCTTATATCAGGAAAGAAAACTATAAAATTCATATGCTTCTTCTAAACAATTAGCAAAAAGAGGTTATTTCCAGCAATAGCCCTTTGTCTACTTAGATCATGAAAGAATGACTCTCCTTAGATCTAGAAAAATAAGAAGCACTGTCCTTAGGGAAAATAAAGACAAACACAAATGCTGGTATTAAATTATAAGGAAATAATTTAGATTATCCTAGTAGACATGATAATATACTGGTTTTAGGAAGCTCTAAATTTCTGTGACCAGCAGCTAATGTTTCTAATTAGCCCATATATTAAAGGGAATTTTTAGCTCCCAAATAAACTAAAATAAGTTATTATGAGCAAATATATGGAAGCATAAATCACAAGCATCCCATAATGTAAGATATCATTACTTCTGTTGTCTGGTCCCGTTGAGAGCACTATTCACCCATATTCTCTTGTTTCCTTAGCAGGGGCAGAAAGCAAACAATTAAAAACAAAAAATTAAGAAACAAACAATAAACAGATAGGCAGAAGAAAAATAATGGAACCCAAGATCTTTAGAAAACTTTTATAGACTCTATTTTTTAGCTGAAACAAATTATGTTTAAATCTCTCTCTTGCATATCAGGAGGCACCTTGAGCAAACAGTTACAGTGTTACTTCCACCTTCTATGTAACAGCACTAACTGCCCAGTCCTTTATGATAACAAACCAATTCATATTAAAATTTAAACAATGAAATATAAATGTTTCATATATTTTTATATTACTTATCTCTCTCACATAATCTTTCAGGTCTATCATATTAATTTTACACCTTACAATGTCTCTTCCAGCTCACTAATTGAGTCTAAAAAAAGCAATTTTTCAAGAAAACCTCATCAGAAAAAGGGCTGAATTTCCCTTTAGAAGTGCTTTCTGCCAGTGGCTCCGCATATGTTCCCTTGACAAGATGCTAGAGATATATTACACATTCTTTTTTTTTTTTTTTTTCATTTTTCTGAAGCTGGAAACAGGGAGAGACAGTCAGACAGACTCCCGCATGCGCCCGACCGGGATCCACCCGGCACGCCCACCAGGGGCGATGCTCTGCCCACCAGGGGGCGATGCTCTGCCCATCCTGGGCGTCGCCATGTTGCGACTAGAGCCACTCTAGCGCCTGAGGCAGAGGCCACAGAGCCATCCCCAGTGCCCGGGCCATCTTTGCTCCAATGGAGCCTTGGCTGCGGGAGGGGAAGAGAGAGACAGAGAGGAAAGCGCGGCAGAGGGGTGGAGAAGCAAATGGGTGCTTCTCCTGTGTGCCCTGGCCGGGAATCGAACCCGGGTCCTCCGCACGCTAGGCCGACGCTCTACCGCTGAGCCAACCGGCCAGGGCTATTACACATTCTTAACAGGTACTCTTGCCCATTGACATCCTATGTGGACCAACCCTTTTGAAAACCATGGTACAATTTTTTCAAGAACTTTATTTAA
This sequence comes from Saccopteryx bilineata, assembly GCF_036850765.1. Classification (NCBI taxonomy): domain Eukaryota; kingdom Metazoa; phylum Chordata; class Mammalia; order Chiroptera; family Emballonuridae; genus Saccopteryx; species Saccopteryx bilineata. The sequence goes on from NC_089496.1 coordinate 35,918,152, forward strand.
ACAGATGAGGTAAACTATATTACAAATAGCACAGTTTTCTTCCTTTCCCACTGAAAATGTCATTTCAGTACCATGTACTTTCTTTGTCTCCCTCCCCACACTGGCAGAGAATGGAGACCACGCTGCCTCCCAAACAATGTTAATGTGCTAATTAGAAGGGGTTCTTCCCCAGTTCCTCTCTGCCTAAATAAAGCAACAGAGACTCTGGGGAACCCCCCTCTGTAACCACACAAGGAGGAGTGGGCAGAGTGGGTGGAGGGGGCGTGATGCTGACTGCTCTGGACTAAGGTCTGCAGCTAGAGCAGAGACAGGATATCTATCACACAGCTGCATAGAGAGGCTCCTTTCTCAGACAGTGGGAACAGTCAAAAGCAGCAGGCATGCAACATGAGGACTGGGTGATCAAGGAGACAAAAAATAAGGGGGATAGGTAACCCATAACAGAAGGAATGTGAAAGAATATTTCCTCCTGTAGTGATATTCCTGTCGACCAAGAACATAAATTTGAAATGACATTCGAATATGTCGATCATTTCTATGTCGGGATTTTGAAACAGGAGGTTGCTAACATACAGAGGTGAGTAAAGTCATTCTAATAATGTAGACAAATGAAAACCACTCAGACGCTTTTTTCTTTATATATTATGTATGTGTGATTGTAAATATTTTAAACTGTGGAGCTCACATCTATTCTGTGTGACCTTCATATAGGTCTAGAATAGGTGTGCAGGTGATTTAACATGTAAATCTCAACCCCAATTCATTTTAGAAACATTTAAAAAGGATATGAGCGATCTTGAGGTGGGGAGAAGATGTTTGAAACAGATATCAGTTTAAGTGTAGAGAAGTCATCAGTACAGCCAGCATGCTTTCCTCCCTAAGAAACTAATACTGTCTTCTGACATATAAACATTCATGATATCTATAAGTAAAACACTAATGTACTTTGATTTGAACTGGAGAAATCCATAATTCTCTATAGTTTTGTCAATGTTTTCAATTATGGAGTCAATATTTAAAATATTAACTAGTTTAGTTACATATTTTAGAGGTTAGTTACCGTATTTTTCGCTCCATAAGATGCACCTGACCAGAAGACACACCTAAGGTTTTAAGGAGGAAAATAAGAAAAAAAAATATTCTGAATCAAATGATGTGTTAAAATATTTAATAAAGCCTGACCAGGCGGTGGCGCAGTGGATAGAGGGTCAGACTGGGATGCCGAGGACCCAGGTTCGAGACTCCAAGGTTGCCAGTTTGAGTGCAGGCTCATCTGGTTTGAGCAAAAGCCCACCAGCTTGAACTCAAGGTTGCTGGCTCCAGCAAGGGGTTCCTCGGTCTGCTGAAGGCCCACGGTCAAGGCACATATGAGAAAGCAATCAATGAACAACTAAGGTGTTGCAACACGCCATGAAAACTAATGATTGATGTTTCTCATCTCTCTCCATTCCTGTCTATCCCTCTCTCTGACTCACTCTGTCTCTGTGTAAAAAAAAAAAAAAAAAAAAAAAAAAAAAAAAAAAATATATATATATATATATATATATATATATATATATATATATATAAAATAAAATACCATATTTTTCGCTCCATAAGACACATGGTCATTTTCCCCTCCAGTTTTTTTTTGGGGGGGGAAAATGCGTCTTATGGAGCGAAAAGTATGGTATTTCAATGGACCACTCCAATAGTTCTCATCCTAGTTGCATAAAAGAATCACCTAGAAAATTTACTGATGTCTATTTACTACAAAAAGACAATGAATGTAAGTTTCAAAACAAAACAGATAATGTTAAATATTTAAAAAGGGGTAAAGTGTATATACTATGTTCTATCTGGGCCAAATTCATTCACCATTTTTTAAAACGTAGTGACAGTACTTTCTGTTCACCAAGCCTCCGTGCAACACAGAATCATAATCTTATGAAGCAGTTGTAATTAAAGCTGTGGAGCTCAGAAGATTTGTTATCTCTGGAGATAATCAGTTAAAGGTTGTCTCCATATGAATGAAAGGAATAAATGTAAAAACCAAGAGAATAAATAAATGCACATATTTCTACCTAATATACATATAATTCAATACGAAAAAGTTCAAAGGCAAATGATTAATGATCTTTATATTATCTGTAATCATATCTATTAGAATATTCTAATAATACATTTGACTCTGTCTTATCATTCATTAGTTATCACCACAAAGTTACAGGTGGAAGAATATACATGTGATGCTAAACAGGTCAAATTCTTGAGCTATATAACTATTTATATAATTTATTTACCAAAGTTCTAGCTTCAAGGTGTAAACAAAATACAAAGGTGATTCCAAGCGCACCAAAACCACAAACCTAATGACAATTTTCACTGGTAAAATCCAAAACTTACAGAGTACTTTTTTTCCCAAAATGACATTCTCTCTAAAAATTAGGGTGCGTTTTTCTCAATTAAAAAAAGCATAAATTTTTCAATTGACACCAGGACATGATACTTGCTATTTCGTAACCTGTGTGTAATTATATTCCTCCGTCTATACAAAAGTTTTTAAAACACTTTTATACCAAAAAACATTTAGAAATATTATAAACACTAAATATTAGCAAAGAAATAAAGTACTGACTATAGAATCTTTAACAAATATAAAGTGTTTCTTAAAACAAACCATTCACATATATAAAAGTGCAGTGGTTACCTGGGGGAAGGGAAGGGTGGAGAGGGAGGGGGTAAGGGGAGGGGGAGAGGCTTAAAGAGAAACAAAATATAAGGTGACAGAAGATTATTTGACTTTAGGTGATGGGTATACAGCATAATCGACTGTTCAAATAATGTGGAGATGTTTTCTCTAAATCTTTATACTCTGGTTGATTAATATCGCCCTGTTAAATTTAATTGTCTAAAAAAAAAAAAAAGCAGATACCCCTGGGTGGGATGGAAAGGCTCTAAAATTAAAACAACAACAACAAAAAAGAACTATTCTATTTACAGTAAATAACATATAGGTTTTTAAACTATCCCATATACAATTCATATACATACACATATTCAATGGAATTACCCTCTAATGAGCAATAGAACTAGTATAATTTTGATTATCAATATTTATTTCTCAATTTGTAAACTTCATGTTCAGTTGCTATAAAGAATGGTAAATATTTACCACAAAACAATAAATAAAATCCTATGTCATTTATATTCTACAGTTGTTTCACAAAATATCTCTTGGCATATGGCTGAAATACATTATTTCAGATTCTTTCCTAAGTACCAACTAATACTAGTGTTAGGAAACCTTAAAAGGAATAACTGAAAAAATATTTGGTCCTGGTAAAATTATACCAACTATTATAATCATTTTAATTAGTATTACAAAGTTTTAAAAGTTTAAAATTATTAAAAATATATTTATATGATATATATGAAGTTAAGCTACAATCAAATTTCTTGTTTAAACAGAACATAATTTAAGAATTACAAAGGTATGGATTGCCACTATAGTTTGTAAATACCATTTCAATAACATTCTAATAAATCTTTCCATTCACAATAAAGCCCACTGTAACAAATGTTAAAGAAATAAAGTATTGCCCTGGCCGGTTGGCTCAGCAGTAGAGCATTGGCCTGGCGTATGGAAGTCCCAAGTTTGATAACTGGTCAGGGGACACAGGACAAGCGCCTATCTGCTTCTTCACTCTTCCCCCTCTCATTTCTATCTTTCTCTTCCCCTCCCGCAGCCAAGGCTCCATTGGAGCAAAGTTGGCCCCCGTGCTGAGGATGGCTCCATGGCCTCTGCCTCAGGCGCTAGAATGACTTCAGCCTCAATGGAGCAATGGCCTAGATGGGCAGAGCATCGTCCCCTAGTGGGCATGCTGGGTGGATCCAGTTGGGTGCATGCAGGAGTCTGTCTGACTGCCTCTCCACTTCTAACTTTGGAGAAATACAAAATCATAACAAACAAACAAAAAGAAAGAAATGAAGTATTTTATAAGGTATCCAAAGGAAAACTCCATAGTTGACTTGACCAAAATAATTTAGAAACAGGACCTCTTCAATACTCTCATTAAAAAAAAAAATGCTCTCATTTTTAAAACCAATGCATAAAGAATTATATTTATTATTTTCACAACCAAGTTTGCTGCTAGTGAAGCATTAGTCCTGGCTTCCCAATTCCACTTCAAGATCATGCTGAACTACAGCGATTTTGAATAAATGAGAACTCACCCCAGGTTAGTTATGACTTGTGCTAGGTTTACCTTCTTCTTACAGTTTTGGTCTTCTGCCAACTGTGTCTCTCCACTTTCAGCACACAGCTCAACCTTATGTCAAAAAAATCAAGACAAAATAGGTCTAATGACCCATCTTTACCCTTAAGTGTATAATGATAGAGTGTGCCAGTGACACTGAGTCAACAGAGTAACAAAGAACTTCCTTTTGTATTTTATTTTTAACTAAATTTATTGGGGTGATATTGGTTAATAAAACTGAAGAGGTTTCAGGTGTACATTGCTATGATGTGATCTTCATTTTGCATTGTGTGCTCGCACCAAAGTCAAATCACCTTGTGCTACCATATATTTGATCTCCTTTACCCTCTGATATCTTAGTTGGCAGCATCAAAGTTTCTCCTCAGGTTTTTGTAAGCCACTTTCTGTAAATGTCCAAAGAAAGGTTTTGTGCTTCAAGTAACAGAAAATCCTAAGTCATAATTCCCACTTTTCAGAAAAGGTTTTAGAGGAGATGCTATAGCCAATCAATACAAAGAGAATCTTCCCCTTTCTTTTCAATTTCATAATGACATCAGAGTTAAAAACAAAGTCTCAAATAATTTTAATCTGTATCATGAAATAATAGTCAGTGATTTATAGACCAAACAATACAGACATGTTTTCCTTCCTCAGGTATTCCTGCCATTATGCTACCTAACTTATAATTATAGGCCCATTAAGCATATAGACCATGCGGTTTTCTTTCTGTTCTATTTGCACGTGTTGAATTAGTCATGGTACAGTGAAAACACACAGTCTCTTGGCAAATTTCTAGGGGATTTTCTGTTCCTAAAACTTGAACCTCATAATATTATTTCTGTATTATGGCCCAATAAATGCATTCACAGTTTTTTATTTAGTTTAAACCTAAAGACTTTTTATTAGCATTTTAATAACCCATGCTAGCATAAGCATCGTATGAGCATGAAACAGGGCCTTTTCCTGACTCCTTTCCAAGCCTAATTCCTGCTTATCCACTTTTAAAATCTCCAGCTATTTCATTTTTTTGTTTGGTTGGTTAACCTTTAAAGATCCAAAGCAACGCATTCAACAACGAGCAAGTATCTTCAGTATAATCATGGACACCGTGGAGTCCATAAACCATCAGAAAAACTTGTAAGAAATCTGACCACAATTCAGTAGCTACATACAAATTTCAGTAGTTGGGAGGGGCTATGAGATGGAGAGAAATTAAATAATTCCTTAAGAAGTGGGAGCTGATGAGATACATAGATTTGAAGGGAAGACAGAGAGGCAAGCCTTCGCAGAGGCAAAGGCGGGAAGGGAGGGAGGAGAGGCTGCAGATGCGGACAGCAGAGGCAGACAGTCAAGTCACAGTCACAGTCAAGGTGAGTAAGACATGTTTTAGGGGCTGGGTGAGTGCAAATACCCAGAACGAGTGTTCCCGGCTGCGATGTGATCTAGTTTATACTTTATAGTTAAATGAGAAACGGTTTCCATGCCAGGAGAAATATCAATTTGGAAGAAGTCATTATTTCATTCCATTATGTACTTATTGTTTTGTTCTGTTTTACAGCAAGGATGACAAAAACAAGCATGTGGTAGTGAGGCAAAGAGAGGCCAAGCGTGGGAGTGCTGGAAATAGATACCAATCTATTAAAGTGCATATTCAGTGATAGCGGTATGGCTTCAAAACCGTATTTACTGAATAGAAGGTTATTTTATATGTGTACACATACATGCACCCATATAGACCCATTCAAACAGTCATACAGTCTTGTGGTTGTTAATATGATGGGCTTAACATCAGACTGGCTGGAGATTCTATTCTGTCTGTGCCTGCCAGCAGCACAAGTTAAAGAAACTCTCTGAGCCAGGTTATGTACCCATGAGGGTGATCCCCCTGATATGGGGTGATCATTGTAAGCGTAACTTTAGATAATGAATCTAGGGACATAAATTCTTATGGTGTTAGAACCATAAGAGTCTCTCATTAAATTATAATATAATTCATCATCCTCACCTGCCACCTGCCTAACATCTCAAAAACAGAATAATCTATATAAAATTGCACTCACTTTCTGCACATTTACTTCAAAAGAATGCTTGTTTTAAGAGATAATCTGAAGATTATTATAACCTTGTCATCTTTCAATTAAAATGTATTTTATAAATAGTAATTAAATAATATCCAGGACTTTTAGCTCTTTAACAAGTTCCTTAATCATTTCCAGGGTGAAAAGGACCATCATTTCAGCTCTTCTAGCCATAATAATTGAAAAGAAAAAGAAAAAAGAAAAGAAAAAAAAGCCAAGTTAAATGCAGACTGGATGACTGATTCCTATGCAAACATTTAGTATGTTTCAGTATCATTCACTATCTCCTGGGCTCTGGTGGATGGACACACATAGCCATCCTGTGTAGACTTCAGTGTCTGCATTTCTTCTCTGGCTGATAAGGTCATTGGAACTAGAGTACATCTCAGAATAGTGTGGCTGGGACTATCTCATTAAGTCTCAGTTGCAACCAGTATACTAACAATGGAGGACATCCCCTAATGGTGAAGACAACCACGGCAAATGCAGAAAGTTGAGGGCTCACAGAACCTGGTTAGGCAACTAAAAGCCATTGTGCTGTGACCAGATCTCATTTACTATTCACTGAGATAAAAAGCACACCTGAAAAACTCAGTATATGGATCTTTACCCGGACAACAATGTTGTCTGGAAAATCGTGGCTGCACATTTACCATCTGGCAAGTGGGAAGCATTAGCAACCAGGCATCTCGATGCTTGAGCAAGAGCAACCACATACCCACATGCACGGAAAATCTGAATCAGCAACAAAGCCAAAAGCATGCGTCCTGAGTCCTGAGAATGAATATTCATAGTGTTGCCAGTACCACACAGGTTGAACTGAACATAAATGCAAACAACTGTTACAATTTCATATTGATATTCTGCCTGACAGCAATTTCAAAGATCAAAATATAGTTAGTGTGAAGAAATGAATTGGAGACTAGGAGTGATCACAGAAGATCAGCTTTCCTGAGAGGGAAAGAATACCACACAGGAATAAAATATAAAACACAAGGAGAATTCCAAGTGAAAATATCCAAGACAAACAGCAGGCTTTGGGAATCCCTCACAAAGACAGAATTGCCTTAGCCTGCCAAATGTAAGGATGCTGATTTCCATCTTTCTCAAGTCTCTTAGAATGTATTTATCACTACTCAAACCACGCAATATTAAATATCAGTAGAGGGACCTTTACTGACGTTAAACATATACTTTCAAATCTCTTATATAATTAATTCTTTGGTTCACAGTCTATCAAGATAAAAAAAAAAAAAGGAAGTTCAAACACTAAAGGCTAGACTTTCAAACAAGAGGCTAAAAGGGAAGTTCATCCAACCATATAAATGTTAACTCAGCTTGCAGATGCAGAAACCAGATGTCTATCTGCTAGCCTGTGCATAGACCCTCACTAGGGTAGGTTTTTACCGGTCCCGAGTTTCACTTCAAGTTGTCCATCCAGGGCTAAGCTACAATACTATTTCTAGTTGTTGGCTTTTAATAGAAGACACCTCGAACTTGGAAATACTAATTTACATAATGTATAATGCAAGGATTTGCATTTCTTTTAAGCATTAAGGAACAAAGAATTAAGTACAGTGCAGTTTGGATCACTGTGTTAAAAATGAATCAAGTAATTATAATTAAACAATATGCATTCCTCAATAGATTTATTCCATTTAGCTTCCTCTGTAGAACCGACAATAAAAAGAAATCTTCCAAAAACACAGGTCTGATCATGTTTTTCCTCCAGTTAAAAACTTCCAAAGGACTCCCTTGTCTTCAGACACAGCACATTTTTAGTGTGGCTTTTGGAGCCAACTTCAGTCTGGCAAACGCACAGCACAGAGCAGACGTTTTCCCAACATTTTCAAGAATGAGGACTCTTTTCAACTTCAGAATTGCTCGCAGACTATATACCACCCAGCAGGATCACAGCAGACTTTTAGAATTCATCAGCTAAATAATGCATAATGATAATTATGCAGTTGGCAAAGTCGCTAAATTAACTTTATCAATAATACACACGTATATATATTTCAAAATAATAGTTATTGTCTATAGAAAATTCTGAGAGCAAAATAAATTTGAAGACCTTTATAAAGACTCTGTGATTCATGGTTGAGGACCCACTTCTATGGTGAAAAGAATCAGGAATTAGCAATTTCCTGAACACAATACATATTTTTACTGTTGAAGGTCTGTTGCCTAGAACCACGCTTGCAGAAAGAGGGTGCTCAATACTTACTCGCTAAAAGAAGGAACCACTTAAGACCAGGACTCTAGTCTTAGTGAGCAGTCTCCGTATCAGTTGTTTCCTCTGGCGGATTGGCTCTCCTGGGTACCCACCAGCCTCCTTCCGTCAGCTCCTCCTTCAAGCCTCTGTTTAAATGCCACCTTCTAAATGAGGCAACCCCCATGGGAGATTCTCAACACCCCCTAACACCCTCCACGTCATTATTTCTCCCAGCACTTGTCAGCTGATCATTTCCTCTCATTCCGTACTGTAGAATTAATTCTCTTGGTATAGTTTTTACTCTGCCTCCCACCCACTAGAATGCGAGCTCGGCAAGTGCAGGGACGGTCTGTGCTTCCTCCACTGGGCATTCCAAGATTCAAAAACAATGACTGGTATAGTGACTTTTTAAAGGATCAAATCTTTGACAAATCACGCCATCCCGTTGATTCGGATCCTTCATCTTTAAAAAAGGGATGAAATCTCTCCTACTCAGTTTCCAGAGTGGTTTGAGGATTCAGGGGAGGTGATCCAATCGTTGTTCACAACGCATGTGATTAAACTTGTAATTCTTCCTCATGGGATGGTGCTGGAGAAGCGGGTGAGAGAACGCAGGCTTCCCCTCTTGCCCAGAGATCTCCAATTTGAAAATAATAATTCACTTCCTCAGCCACCACAGCTCAATTCATGAACCATGTATAAGATCACTTATACATTTCACAGACAGGGCTGGTAGTTGTGACTATAAAGATAGCTTACAGGTTTTAAGTACAAATTATTAGCCATCCTGCTTCAATCTGAATTTTTTTTTCCCCTCAAATGCCTGAAATGTCCCTTTTAAGTTGTGCAAGAGTCTCCATAATTATAGATGTGTTGGTTAATTTTATCTGTCAAGTTGGCTACACTATACCCAGTTGTTTGGTCAAACAGTAGTCTAGGTGTGGCTGTGGAGGTATTTTCTTTAGATGTAATTAATATTTACAATCAGCTGACCTTTTAAGCAAAGCAGATTATCCTCTATATTGTGTTGGGCCTCGTCCAATCAGTTGAAGGTGTTAAGAGCGATAACTGTGGTTTCGCAAAGAAGGAATTCCTCTTTAGGATTAAAACACAGAAATCTTGCCTGAATTTCCAGACTGCTAGCCTGCCTTCCAATTGCAGATTTGTCAGTTCACACAGTTGTGGCAATCTTGCTCTCTTTTTGCGCATATTCTAGTCATTTCCTTCTCTGGAGAACAACGAATACAATAGAGTTGTGAGGCAAGCACAGTTTCAGAAACAATGCTTATGGAATGCCTAGAGAGGCAAAGGCAACATGTACAATCTGATAAATTATTCCTTAAAGAAACTAGTTTTCACTGAGACATAATTCACATACAGATTTTTAGCATAAAATTTGAGTTTTCACAAATAAATACAACCATATATCCACCATTCCATCAACATACTGACCATACCCTCCCCCCTTTTGTCTCATTCCACTGTTCTTATTTCTGTTACTGTACACTAGTTTTTCCTGTACAGGACTTCACATAAAATGATTCATACAGTATGTACTCTTTTGTAAATGGTTTCTAATGCTTAACATAATGTTTTGGGGATTCAAGCATGTGGTGTGTAGATGTACATTTAGTTTTTAACTCTATATTTAATGATTATCTCTGATTTATATTTGTGTTAGATGAAATATGGAATTTAAAGTTCAATGTTTTCTGAGAACTCTTTCCAATTGTTCTAGAACAATTTGTTGAAAAGATTTTTCTTTCCCTATGAAATTACCTAATGCCTTTATAAAAATCAAGTGACTATATATATATGTGTGTGTGTGTGTCTATTTCTAGATACTGTACTCTATTTTGTTCAGTTCCTCTATCTAAATATTACACCAGTTTCAAACAGTTTTGAATCTGTAGCCTTACAAGTCTTTAAATCAGTTGGTTTGAGTCATGCAATGTTATTATACTTAAAAAAAAATAATTAAAGCTATTCTATACACTTTATATTTCCATAGAAATTTTAAAAATCGTTTGTCACTTTCAAAAATAAATGACTGTTGGCATTTTGATTGAGATTACAGTGAGTTATAGCTCAACTGATGGAAAACTGTCATCTTGTCAATCCATGAAATTGATATGTAACTCCATTTATTTTAAGTGTTAATTTCTCTCAGTGGTATTTTATAGCTTTAAGTATAAAGACCGTGAACACTTTGCTAAATTTATATTTCTAAGTCTTTCATGTTTTCTTATGCTCCTGTAAGTGATACTGTTTATTTTTTTTAACTTTAGTTTTCAAATTTTTGTTGCTAGAATATGAAAATAATTTAAACTTTCTGTATGGACCTTTTACTTAAGAAAACTCAATATTCCTCCCAAGCTAGTTAACTATGGGACTTTTTCATGATATACTTATTTAAAATGTATGAAATTAATATCCTATATAGCACAATGTAGAAAAAGTTGCTTTAGATAGAAGAATTTGCTTCAATAAAAAACTGTACATTTATAATTAGTGATACTCTCAAACTCAGAGTCTCCCAGAGATTAAAATTATAAACCATAGATAATGATTCCATTGTATTTTTAAATTTAATTTAATCAGAAGACATTGGTTCAAAAAAACCATACAAATTTCAAGAGTAATAAAACACCGTCTGCACCCCACATCGTGCACCCTCCTGCCCAGGTCAAGTCTTTTTTCATCCCCCTTTCCCTCCCTTTGCCCACCTCCACTTACTCCCGCCCCTTTCCCTCTGGCAAGCACCGCTCTGTTGTCTGTCTATGTGTTATGTATGTATTTTTTTTATTAATTAATCCCTTCAGTCTCTCTCTTTTTTTTTTTCCTGAAGCTGGAAACGGGGAGAGACAGTCAGACAGACTCCCGCATGCGCCCGACCGGGATCCACCCGGCATGCCCACCATGGGGTGATGCTCTGCTCTGCCCACCAGGGGGCGTCGCTCTGCTGTGACCAGAGCCGCTCTAGCGCCTGGGGCAGCGGCCAAGGAGCCATCCCCAGCTCCCAGGCCATCTTTGCTCCAATGGAGCCTCGGCTGCGGGAGGGGAAGAGAGAGAGAGGAAGAAGGGGGCGGGGGTGGAGAAGCAAATGGGCGCTTCTCCTATGTGCCCTGGCCGGGAATCGAACCCGGGTCCCCCGCACGCCAGGCCGACGCTCTACCACTAAGCCAACCAGCCAGGGCCCCTTCAGTCTCTTTCATCGAGCCCCAACTGTCTCCCCTCTGCCAGCTGCCAGTCTGTTCTGTGTATTCATGTTTCTGCTCCTATCTTGTTCACCAGTTTATTGTGTCCATTAGATTCCACAAAGAATTGAAATCACGTGGTATTTCTCTTCTCTGGCTGGCTTATTTTACTTAGCAGAAAAACCTCCAGGTCCATCCATGCTGGTCCAAAAGGTAGAATTTCCTTTTTTTTTTTTTTTACAGCCAAGTAGTATTCCATTGTGTAAATGCACCACAGTTTTTTCTATTTACTCATCTACTGATGGGCACTTGGGCTGTTTCCAGATCTTGGTTATTGTAAATGACACTGCAATGAACATAGGGATGCACATACTCCTTGGAATTCGTGTTTTATGTTTCTTTTAATATATTCCTAGAAGTGGGATTGCTGGGTCAAAAGGCAATTCAATTTTTAATTTTTCTGAGAAAAATTCATACTGTTTTCCACAGTGGCTGCACCAATCTAGATTGCCACCAACAGCACATGAGGGTTCCCTTTTCTCCACATCCTGGCCAACACTTGTAGTTTGTTGATTTATTGATAATATCAATAGCTATTCTGGCAGGTGTGAGGTGATATCTCATAGTGGTTTTAACTTTTATTTCTCTGATGATTAGTGATGTTGAACATCTTTTCATTTATCTATTGGTCATCTGTATGTTCTCTTTGGAGAAGTGCCTAGGCAGATCCTATGTCCATTTTTTAATTGGATTGCTTTTTTTGTTGTTGAGTTTTATATATTCTTTATAAATTTTGGATATTAAGCCTTTATCAGATGTCTCGGCATATGTGATCTTCCATTAAATGAGTTGTCTTCTCATTTTGTTGATGGTTTCTTTTGCTGTGCAAAAGCTTCTTAGTTTGATGTAGTCTCATTTGTTTATTTTTCCCTTTGTTTATCTTGCCTGAGGACTTGTTCTGCCTCATCTAAGTGTGGGAGGCCCATCCTCGCTCTCCTGGGAAGTGCCCATTTCAGCACGATCAGATCTGACACTGGCTGTGTCGTCACCAGGACACAGACAGACTGTTCCCTGCGCTGGTTGGTCTTCATTAGCTAGATGAGGCTGGATAGAAAAACAGTCTAAATTCTGCAAAGAAGTTGAGTAAAATCTCAAGTGAGTTGAAAAATTAACCACGTTTTTTTTTTTTTAAAAGCATAACCTCTGTGAAAACACTTGGTCCCAGAAGCAATCATTCTTAGGTATTGACTCCGTTTCACTGCCAAAATGGGCTGGGTGGGATACATTCCAGCAGGCACCAGGGCGCCTTGACACTGTTTCCCTCACAGTGCTCACCTTAATTACCTGCTTATCTAAATTATCTTTGCTGACACAGATCATTGTGTATAGCCTACTTTGTTTTGGTTTGGGCTCCTAACTGCATGTGATAAAGAGCATTCTGAACAGTGCTATTTATGCCTTATTTATTATTTATTTATTTATTTTAAACTTTTCCTTCATGTTTCTTTATTGGGTGGTGGTCCTGCTGGAACCTATCAGAATGACCCGTGGAGTTTTTCAAGCCACAAAATGGCATTTGGCCATTTATTTATGGCCACCTCCCTAAGAACATCGTTGGAAAATATGCCGTATCTTTTAGGCATCTCAGCCTCCCCCCAGCCCCGAGCACGCTCAGGCTAGGGTTTCTCTGCCTGCATTCTGCTCCACATTCCAAAGTTAAAGAAAGACCTTCCAACCTGCATGCCCAGCGGCAGCCATCTTCAAACAGCCAAGAGAAGACTGGGTCAGAAAATATCCAAAAAGGAATATAAACTAGTTTGGTTTCCAGGACAAATGAAAAGTCCACTAAATGTTAATAAGTAGCATGGCTTTCATTTCAGTGTGTGTGTGTGTGTGTGTGTGTGTGTGTGTGTGTGTGTTTTAAAAAAGTTCTTCTACTAAAGCCTCAGTGAGTAGGTGAGCATTATGATACATTTGAAATCCAAATCCAGCTCAGCCATTTATTTGCTTGTGTATAAGAGATATTTGAGTTTCTGGGCCTGGGGTGCCTCAATAGTATATGGTAGAGCTTTTAATACGTATATCCCAGGACTAATGAGAGTGTATATGAAAGTGCCTAGTGCACACTGTGATCAAAAGATATCAGTCTTCTTCCCATACTCTACGAATGGCTGATTTTAACAAACAACTTTTATTTAGCAGTTTCATTCAGCTAGGCTTGAGCAACAGAAGAAAATAAGATAGACAGAGCTAGTGGGAATACGTCAAGCTAAGATGAAGGAAGAAACGCTACAGATACTGACACCATGTGCATTCGAGGACATGCAATGGGGATTTTGGAATACTGTGGCTGACTGAGCTTCATAGATGTAGAGAGTCTGCAAAGATGCTCAGGTTTGAGACTCAGAACTCAGTCACAGTCAACAAGTGAGGCATCTTCCCTGATCAGGTGAGAAGGTCTGCTCCGTTGGCTTCCAACTTTCTGATCACAAGAGAGTAGCCATCACTCTCAGTTTTGTTTTCCCTCAATAACAGATAGCAAACACCTAGAATAAATACTCTTAGAGCTTTGCTGTTGTTTCCACAGTTGCACGTTTCCTTATAACCAAATGATGCATCTTATTTCAATAGAAAAAATATACGCCAACCCTGTTGATTATTCCTCAGATGCTGACAATCATGTTTTAGTGAAACATAACAGCGACTTAGTTCATCTGACAACCTAGTTGGGAACACACTTTTCTCAAAAAAAGGCAAAAACCTACCCAAACCTAGGTGAAAGAGAATAAAGTACACATGATAAATGTGATACACCTACATCATGAATACATCCTGTAGACATAAAGAAAGCTTGAGGGCACAGGAGGGAAAATCTAGCTATAAAACCAAATCACAGCCCTGGCCGGTTGGCTCAGCGGTAGAGCGTCGGCCTGGAGTGCGGGGGACCCGGGTTCGATTCCCGGCCAGGGCCCCACCCCCTCCTTCCTCTCTGTCTCTCTCTTCCCCTCCCACAGCCAAGGCTCCATTGGAGTAAAGATGGCCCGGGCGCTGGGAATGGCTCCTTGGCCTCTGCCCCAGGCGCTAGAGTGGCTCTGGTCGCGGCAGAGTGACGCCCCAGAGGGGCAGAGCATTGCCCCCTGGTGGGCAGAGCGTGGCCCCTGGTGGGCGTGCCCGGTGGATCCCGGTCGGGCGCATGCGGGAGTCTGTCTGACTGTCTCTCCCCGTTTTCAGCTTCAGAAAAAATACAAAAAAACAACAACAACAAAAAAAAATCACAAACTTGGGAAGGACGGGCGCTGTTGTTCGGGGGTGGGAGGTGGGGTCTAGGCTGATGGGAGCAGGGTGGTAGGAAGCTTTCCACTGTGGACCACTTCAGTACATCTTTTTCTCGAACTTGATAAAGTATCTTTGCATCGACAGGAGAACTCATTCTGGTATTTCTGGTTTCCAGATTTTGTTAATTTAATGGACCCAAGTCAATCAGATATTCCACTCTAATTTATTCCCAAACCATCACTTAGGATCTGTAAACTTTCAGAAGAAATGGCAGCAAATTGGCTATGCTGAAATGCTACATGACATGTTCTTCATCATTATAGTAATTTTAGTTCATGCCTCAGCACAACTATAATGTTGGGTGTTATGGCTGGTCAAAAGCATGTTCTCACATTAGAAATTGGACATGTTCATCTATAAACCTCAAATCTATGGTATTTAATATTTTTTTACATCAGGAACACCATTTTATCACAACAGCTACATTTATAGTGAACATCTGAAAATACTATAAACACGATCAACATTAAATATTTTCTTCATAAAATTCACATTTCTATAAATTCAAAATGCTCTGAAATTCTAGAAAGTTCTAAGTTGCTGCCTCATTTGATTTCTAGACACCACACAGTTAGCTTCAGCTACCCTACGACATCTTAAGATGTCTCCTCATAAGTTAATTAAAATTTTTTTGCAAAAGTTTTGCAAAAAGTCAATCAGAAGGCTTTTCCAAGAATTTACCATGTACATCTAAATGCCTAATATTGGGGAAAAATTAGTAAACTGGCATATTATCAATTTCTGTAAGTGAAAAAGCAGTACCTAACAATGAATGTTCACACACAACTGTGGTTAGAAAGCATGCAGAAACCTGAAACCAAAACGAAGTAATTTCATCAATACATAAATACATTAAGAAATCAAATTCACTGCAAGGTAAATAGATTAACATAATTGTTATATATCCTTTAAGCTGAAAAAGAAGGAGATCAAGAGAACACACACATACACAAACACCCCCCATTTATTATAGTCCCATTTCATAAAAGACAGTATTTAAAGCTGCTAACATTGTGTTGCTCTTATGTTAAAATAAAGTTCTGTTACTGTATTGACTCTACATGCAAAATATTTCTCAGTTACTAAATTTATAAATTTGTCTACAGGTTTCTGAGGTTTCTATGTAAAAAATCTTATTATTCACAAATAATGTTAGGTTTTGTTTCTTACTTTACAATCCTTTAACTTTTTATTTCTCTCTTGGCTACTGTGCTAGTTAGGACCGCCAGTACAAGGTTGACCAGAAATGGTCATTGTGATTATTCTTTTCTTAGCCTTCATTCTAAGGCAACGTTCCTAACCCATATATTAAGTTCGATGTTTGCTTTAAATTTCTGGTATATCACTTTATCAAGTTAAAAACTTTTACTTCTAGCCCTAGTATGCTTAGAGTATATCATGACTGGTTAATGAATTTTTACTATGTTTTTGCTCCAACTGTAGAGAGGATATTATTTTTCTTCTTTTGCTTGAATATATGATAAATTTTTATAGTAAGCTTTTTGATATACTATGTCTAATAATAAACTGTTTATGAATAATGTTGGCCTATAGTTTGGACTTTATTAACATTTATTACTATAAATTCAGCTTATAAAGAATATATGGTTTAATTACCTTTCTGTTAGTATTATTCCCACTTTCACAAATACAACAGGTACAGCCAAAACAGAAAACCATCAGAGAAGTACAGTACTATAAACAAAAAAAGTAAAGATACTACTCAGATCTATGATGATACTTGCAAGTGTATGTTCATATTCACACAATACATACTTGTTCATCAACAAAGAATTATTAAGGATGTACTTTGTACACAGTCCCATAGTAGGTTCTAGAAATTAAGCAATGAAATAGACCAAAACACACACACACACACACACACACACACACACACACACCTGTTTCTGAGGGTTCATATTTTAGCCTGTTTCTTTTCATGAAGGTAAGAAAAACAATCTGCATGAATGTTGGGCTTTCTTAAATTAAAAAGAGAAAGTGAGACCACCCTCCCTGAAGAACCTAAATCCTTTAATTCTATCCAAACTCTTAAATATGAAGTCAGAAATTTAATAAAGGGATAAGAGGATTAAGCAGTGAAGACTATGGCACAATTATGTTAAACTTTAGTATACAGATTTAGTAAAATGTGTTACTCTTATTAAAAATTCAAAACTAAATAGATCAAGTCATACCTAAAGATTCTACCTGGTAGACAAGCAAGGAGGACTTTTCACTAGAAAGGAACTAGAAATATACAGTATAATGCTGATGTATTAGACTACTATAAATGCATACATATGTATACTAAATGAAGAATATTATAAAAAGCGTGGTATTTGGTACCTTTTCACAGCAGTATATCCTCAAAATGCTATTTTATTTTTATTTATTTATTTATTTTTATTTTTTTGTATTTTTATGAAGCTGGAAACGGGAAGAAACAGTCAGACAGACTCCCGCATGCACCCAACCGGGATCCACCCAGCACGCCCACCAGGGGCAATGCTCTGCCCACCAGGGGGCGATGCTCTGCCCCTCCAGGGCATCGCTCTGCCGCGACCAGAGCCACTCTAGTGCCTGGGGCAGAGGCCAAGGAGCCATCCCCAGCGCCCGGGCCATCTTTACTCCAATGGAGCCTTGGCTGCGGGAGGGGAAGAGAGAGACAGAGAGGAAGGAGGGGGGGTGGGGAAGCAAATGGGCACTTCTCCTATGTGCCCTGGCCGGGAATCGAACCCGGGTCCCCCCGCACGCCAGGCCGACGCTCTACCGCTGAGCCAACCGGCCAGGGCTCAAAATGCTATTTTTGTTATCTGACTTTATAGTAAGAACAGAACATAAGGTTGGTTCAAACCTGCAAACTGAATGTAAGGACATACCAGTAAGTGACATCTAGATTAGTTTAATGGTCTATATTTTAATACATTTTGCATTACTCTAATTTTACTTGAAAGCTTACAAACAAAAATCAAACGTATTTTTTGAGTACTTCGACCAAAAAATCATTGTGGCAAAAAAAAAAAAAAATGTGAAGCATGTCCTATATATAGTAAAACAATTTATTGTGTTCTTGAAACCGTTTTTTAAAAATCCATAGAGCAAAAGATCTGTGGATGGCCTAGATATAACATTTATTATGATTTAGAAGCATTTAGGTCATAAATGCAGATTGAGAATTACAAATAGAGTAAAAATAAAAAAGGGTAAAATATATGTTTAGCTGAAAAAGGTAGTGAATTATTTGTTGTACTCTTTAGTCACTATTTCCTTCTTTTCTTCCTGATTCAGGATTTCAGTATAATACAGTGATTAAAAATATACAAAAATATATATACAATGACCACAGCATAATAACAATAATCATGAATAGTATCTTTGTGAGACATCTGTGTTTTTTCTGTCCATTAAAATCCAGATTTTAAAAGAGTTACTGTAGATATGTTTGTTATTAAACCAACTCATTTCCTAATAGCATTAGCATATCATTGCCATTATGCATTCTGTAAGAGGAAGTCGATCTTAATTAAAATACATTTCTTTACCAACTGTCAAAAGTGAGTAATGAGATGAATTGAAAACCAATAAACTCTACCATTTTCCAAACACAAATCTACATGCCAAACATTACTCATGTCTCCCTGATTCTCAGTGGAGACAGTCCCTTTATATTTCCATTGTGATCCTAATCAGTAATGCTGATAGGATTTTCAGAAACAATAAACACATGTTATAATTTTACAAGCTGTTATCTCTTCTGAATATTGACTGTTTGGGGCAGAAAATAGGAATTTGCATACAAACCAATTTTCATTCTTGGAAAACGGTCACCAGTCCGTGTTTTGGAAATGTTATTCTTAATCCAAATGACATGGAATATCTATAGGCCACAAACACTTCAAAGTATTTAGACTTACTGCCATTGACATAGAGCGCCCAATTGTGAAAACCTGATTTTGGCTTCACATTTCTCCTGTCTAGTTTTACTTCTCACCCTGCTTGAGGTTTTCAGGTCTCTAGCATGCACCTCGTGTTCTCTACTTGCTTCGGTTAAACACTGCAACTTTAGAGTTCTTTGTACAGCTGCTTCTGCAGTTCGGATCATTAGTGTCCATACAATGAAAACAAACAGTGAAGGTAGCTCCCACCCTCTAATGTTATTTAAGGAAAGGCTGCATAAAATTGCTGTGAACACATTTTTATTTCAAAGGGTTGAAAGAATGCCCCATACATTAGAAAACTCTTCATTTTCCAGGCACTAATTATTCAAATTTGTTCTTTCAGACTACTTGTCATGCCTATTTTTTTCTATTTTATTAGTAAAAATCTCAGACATTAAACTAATCTTATTGTCAACTTTTTAATGACATGGATAATACAGCAGGAGTTTTACTAGGGAAAGTTTATACGAAGTCAGATGACTCCCAATGAAGTTTCTCAGGATTTTGTTCAAGTCCACAAACCTGTCATCCCTGAACATTACCAACAGCATTCCAGTTATCAAATTCCTTGAAGTTCTTTTATCTTTAGTCACTTTTGACTTATTATCACAACTCTGTTTCCTGGAAACTCCTTTCCAAGTCTCGGGGGTCAAACACTTCCGGGTTATCTGCTCTAAAGGTAATGGATCACAATTTTCTCAAATGCAACACCACCATTTTATAGCAATTATTTTGTAATACTAACTCCACTAACCTGAATTGAAATAATATAGCCTATCTATAAATATAAGCCTCCAATGCATCTAATATGTGCCTGACCTAAATCAAGCTCTTTAAAAACAATGGTGCAGAAAACATAAAAATAAGTTTCCATGTCTTTGGCTCTCCACCCACCTGCTAAACATGCTCCAGCTGTTACTACTCTAGTAATATGTCAAGAAAAAAAATATATGTATGATAACCATTTGTACATATATATGTGTGCATGCATATATATATATGTGTGTGTGTGTGTGTGTGTATGGTTTTTTGTGTGTGTTTTTTTACATTTAAACATTTCTAGACCTATTTTGGTTACAAACTCCTTAATTTGCATGGAATGGGTATAAATAAATATAATTCTTAGCTTGAAATATTAGTCTCTGGTATTATTGTGGTAGGCAGCATCTAATATGGCTACCCATCATCACCACCTCCTGGTATCCATGACTTGTGGAATCACCTCCCTTGAATGTGGGTGGAACACAGAAATTTGCACTGGATAGAATACAATAAAGGTGATGGGATGTCACCTGGTGATTATGCTACAGAAGCCTGTGACCTCCACTTTAGTTCCCTCTCCTGCTAGCACTCATGTGTGAGCTGCTCTAAGGTCAGCCTCATGGCAAGAATAGAGGCAGATCTCCACCCATAAGCGTGTGAAACAGCCGGAGGAACTGAATCCTTCCATTCATCCAAGTGAACCAAGGAAGCTCATCATTCCCAGTGGAGCCCTGAGCTGACTATAGCTTTAGAAATGCCCAGAGCCAGAAAACCCACAGACACTGTAAGATAATGTTGTTTTAAGCCGCTAAATTTTGGGATAATTCGTTATGCAATAATAGCTAACTAATACATTGTTCAAAGGAATTAGTTCGTTAAAAAATTTCCATGGCCATTTTCACTAATAAAGTTGATTCTTCTATTAAAAATAAATTAGGTAGAGATCTGTAGCAGAGGTTTATATCTAATATTCCGTTTCATTTCAATATGTCTAAGTATGATAGCTTACTGTGACTCTCTCTAATGAGTCTTCTAAGTAAGCTAACCAAACTCTATAAAAACAGTTTTGTTTTTCAAACTTACTCAATTTTGAAGAGGCATTGTATTTTGTGACCTTAATATTTTCCTGAAGAATGACTAAGTCTAAACAATAAAAGCCAAACAATATTGAAAGTGAAAAATATTTAGTCTCATAAACATTCCCACATCAAGAAAGCCTGATTACTCTGAACAGGGTTTTATGGGTTTCTGTAAACAGATTTGGTGTGGCATGTTGGTGTGCATGCCATGTGACTCAGTGTGATGGAAAGTACTGTGTGTTTAGTAAATAATTCCCAGTGAAATTCCAAGTAATTGCTCATTGTAAGAAGTAGAGTGTTGAGTCTAACCTCTCCCATTTAAAAACAACCCAAGATTACCATTTAAAAACAAAATTCTGTGTCTGATACTTGATAACATATGACTATTTGTTCTCCCAATGACCACACAGACTTGAAGGTGACTCATGTCTAGAAGATACAGAGCAAATAGAGTGCATTTGACAGGGAAATATGGGTGTCTGTTGTATCCTATAAATACAGGTCTTTGTATTTGTAGATATCCTTGGAGTGCTGGAACCTGTTCATATATTTCTTAATCTCTCCTTATGAATTTACCTGAAGTAGTTACAGAGAGCTTCACAGCCAAGTACAGTTTCTGAATGGCCTTTACAACACATACAAAAACTGTAAAACCCAGAAAATAAGGAAGGACAATAGTATTTACCTCATCAAAATAGACCTCACTTATACTTTGTAACAATGAGTTCATACAGCTTTATCTAATTTAATGTTGTTACCCAAAACCTTCATTTCATCATTCCATGTACTACGACTACTTCGGAGTAGTATAAAAGAATATTTCTAAACCTTTTATAAATAATTATTTTTAAAAAATTACAAAACTCCTTCAGCAATGCTCTCCCGTCTTTTGTATGCCATCTGGTACCCTAGTTGTAGGAAAAGAAGGAAGAGTGGCATTCAGCAGCAGGAAAGCAATAACAGAGCTCCTCTGTTTAATTCCCCAAAGCTCCATCTCATGAAACTACTCATTAAAACAAACACTGTGTTCAAAAGTGCTGTTTCCCACTGTGTCAAACCCAGTGGAACAAAAGTTAAAAGGAGAAGAAAGGAGTAAGAGGAAAGGGACAGATTTCAGTGGTACACACTCCTGCCATGCTAACATATTTCAGATTTTCTTTAACCTTTCTCTGATGGACACTAATTCCCTGTCATGAACGAAATATTTGCGTCCTCCCAAAATTCATATGTTGAAATAAATCCTAGCCCCCAATGTGATGGTGTCAGAAATTGATGGGCCTTGGTTTGGTGATTAGGTCATGCAAGTGGAGCCCTCACAAATAGGATTAGTGTTCCAATGAAAAGACACCTCAGCCAGTCTCGCCCTTTCACCGCCATGTGAGGCTAAAATGAGAAAATGGTGGTCTGCAACCTGGAAGATAGTCTTCACCATCTCGACCATCTCCGACTCTCAGCCCCCAGAACTGTGAGAAAGACATTTCTGTTGTTTATTTGCCACCCAGTCTATGGTGTTATGTTACAGCAGCAGCACAGACTAACACGTCCCCCTACTTGTCTTCAACTTCAAGGTATCTGGGACAAAAAGAACAGTTCCCTCTCTAAACTACAATAAAATATATGAACTATAATGAGTAAAAGCCCCCCAAATAAAGAAAATAATAGTATAGATTAGTTCTATGGTCACATAGGAAGAGAAAAGAAAACCCAGGCTCAGTTCCTGAATTTTCCTGGGTCAGTGTGAGATGGTCGATGGTGTCACCTGGTACAGGTGACACCTCCGGTGTCTTCATGTTCTCATCCAACAGTGGCTTTCTACAGTGCTGACTTCTGCATTTTACAAATGAAGGATCTGAGTTCTAGAACACATATTTTACTTTATCAAACTCATATAGCTAGTTTTTTTTAATTAAAAAAGAAACTAATTCCATGCAAGAAATAATGTTATAATAGTTTTAGGAAACTCTTTAACCATGAACTGTCTTTAAAGTCCTGAGCATGACAAATACATAGATTAAATAGAAAACTGCTATAAAATTTTATAAATTATATAGGCTATATAAATTTTATTATAAAAATTCTCATGTGAAAATTTTTTATTTAAAAAAGTATACTTGCATATATTTGAATGAAAAGAGTCACCATGAAAATATTTTAGATTTCAATAAAATTAATACTGCAAATTCTAAACTACTGGCTTGAACAGTACATTCCAGAAATACTAAGTTTCTATAAGTTCACTGCTACCTGATCAGATAATAGGTTTTCAAATAATTCGAACATGTTCCCCAAGTAAATAATTTTGTATTTGGACTTCTGTGACAACTTGCATATCAAAGTTGGAATAACAAAGTTGGAATGAATGAAGAGTAATATTACTTAAAATAATACTCAGAAGGGGACTAAGCTCTTATATATGGATTAAATTTTACAACCTGGTTTTGATACTATTCAGAGTTATGTTTGCTGGTTACTTTAGAAAAAAGAATACAATCTGATTTAAATTCATTCAACAATTTGTGAAGGTAACAATTATGCTGCATTTCTTGTTTAGAGCATAAATTTCAAATATTTTCTTATTTATTAATAATTTGAGGAATGGAGTACTAGATGACAAAACCAAAAAACTTTATTCTTTATATAAATGGTCAAGCCAGTTACTTGATCCTTACATCTAACTTTAACATACGCACAAAGAGCTTATTGTAAATTATTAATTTTTGAGGTCATCAGAATATTTTAAAGTCAATTTTAAGGAAAAATGCTAATTAGTGCTTTACTATATTGATATAGCTAAAAAATAGTATATTCAATAATTTAACAAATAATACCTATAATTAGAAAAAAATGCACATATATAGAGTAAACCTAGATTTAAGCAAATCGTTTGTTAAAGCTACCTATATCAGCAGAGCAAATATAAGGAAACTGAGTTGAAATATCGGAAGTGTTTCTTAGTTGTTGAATTGCCAAAAAATTATCATTAACTGATCACAAACAGCATTGTATGACATTATAGAAGCTATAAAAAGGGGGAAATCAATCCTTAGCCTTTTCAATATCAATTTTTTTCTAAGGATGTACACAAAATATAGACAACATCTAATTTGTAAATTATACGAAGAAAGAAACTATAGCTAATTCATTGTATGCTATATTTTACATAAAAAATAAATAAAAGACTGAAATACTAGGAAAAAAAAACCTAAGTTTAGATTTACCAAACACAGAAAGTCTTATACATATGTGTAAAAGAACTCTACACAAAAACAAATAGAAGTCTAACAACATCATGTGTTTTTTTTTAAAAAGGCTTACATAATTCTATTTAACTATAAACATCATATATATCAACACTGGGAAGGTGCAGCCAAAAATGAAGACCATCGGAGTGACGTCACGGAAATGGCGCCGTGAGCAGCGCGTCCGACAGCTCTCCCCTAAATCACAACAAATTTATCAACTAGAAACAGAAAAATTTATCCTCGGAGCATTCCGGAGTTCCACACAAACTGAAAGCAAACGGACTGTTATCACTTGAATCTGAGAGACGAGGGTGTGGAGGAAGCTACCGCAGCGACGCTCATTCAAGCCGCCAGGGAGTGCGCCTGTGGTGAGTCAGCCCATATACTTGGGAACCGCGAGCCGCCACCGAGAGCCGCCGCGAGCCCCCGCGAGCCGCCCCCGCGAGCGGCCGCCACGAGCCTCCGCGAGCAGCCGCGCGCACGCCCGGTCCGGTTGAGCACCGCTGACGTTCCCAGCGGCCTGCACACTGCGAGTAGGGGTCGCCGGCCACCGGTGCCCGGAGCACCCCATTCACGCGCGTGCCTTGGGCATTTTACGTGCCCAGGGCGCCCTGCTGGCCCGCACACCCAGGGGGCTCCATTATCCTGCGCCTGGTGCGGTCCAGCCGCCAGCGGCGGGCGAGCGGGAGAGGCTTGGGAGATTCTCTCCGTGGGCGGGGCACCTCACCCAGCCATTCAAGCTAACAATCAAGCGTTGGGGGAGGGGCGCGTGCAGGCAGCCTAAAATATCTTCGGAAGCACAGCTGCGACCCAATCACTGAAATTAGCTTAACCCATGAAATCTGCGCACCCTCGGTTCTAATTGATAAGATCTCTCTCAGTTCAGCGATCCAAGACAAGAGGCGTGATATTTTTTAGTGCCTCTCGCTAAAGGGGCGGGGGCAACTTCTGATTGATAGAGCCTCCATATTCAGGGATAAACGCTAACAAGAAGGACTTGGCAGATAATAAGGTCTATACTACACTAGTCGTAAGCAGAGACTAGTGCCTCTTCTTCCCTGAAAAAACAGGCTACAAAGTGTGGAAAGCCTGGGTTGAGAGGTCCAACTAAATGATAGGCGCTGAACAGTCACCTTGACAACAATTGACTCCCACCCCCGCCTGATTACACTGGAGGCCCTGACTCTCAGAGCCTTTCCCAAAGCCTTGCACTGAGTGGGGATAGAGTGGGGATTTCCCAGCTCTTTGAGCCTCTTACTCCCCAGGCAGAAGCAGTTGCAGCCTTATAGCTGGATCACCAGGCTGCTAATTCAGAAAGGGGGGACTAGGAGAGAGAATCCAGGAAAGCAAACTCTCTCATCGTTGGACCCTGCAAACGCCAACAAGCCTTTACTTCCAGCAAGACTAAAGCCAATTATATGACATTGCCATAGAATCCCATCAACTGCAAATCCCTACCTAAGAGTGACACAGGGGCAGAGCCTGGGGTACAGAGTCACCGACTAGGAAGAGGGAGAGAAAAGAAAAAGGAAGAAGTTAACCTCTCAAAATCTAGAAAAACCCACAGACTTTACAACTTGATCCACTAATTTTTTTTTGTTGTTGTTGTTGTTTGTTTCTTCTATCTTTTTGCCTTTATTTCCTCCACCTCGGTCCTTCTATTCTCTGCCCATCTTATGCTTCCCCTTTCTTGAACTACACTACCCATGAGTGTTGCATTTTATTTTTCTTCTTCATCCTCACCCTCCTTTAAGGTTATACTCCAAAACACTTAACTCTCACTCTCTCCTCTTTTGTTTTTTTTTTTGTTTTTTTTTTGTCTTGCTTTATTTTGTTTTTTTCTCCTCCTACTTTATTTCTTCCTTCGTTTTTCTCTTTTTCTTATTTTTTCCTTTCTATTCGTTTTTTCTTTTCTCATTTTACTTTCCTCCCATATAATCCTCAATCACGAACAAATTAGTTAATTTGGGACTCAAGGCTTTTTTTTGGCTTTATTTCTCTTTTTTCCTTTTGTTTTTTTTTTTTTCTCTTGTTTGTTTATTTTTGTGGCATTTTGGGTCCTCCCAACCCAAGGTCTCCATTGTATTTAGTCTTCGCTCCACTTAATACAACAGATTTTTACTTATTATTTTTATTTTTTCTTCTTTATTATTCTTTTTTGGTCCTTTTGTCTGATTCCCTCTTATCCCTCTCATTATATCTCTTAGTTGACCATCACTTACAAGCAAATCATCTTATGCTTGTCTAAGATTTTCTTCCTTTTTTTTTTTTTTTTTTTGCATTTAGTAGGTCCCTACTCCCTTTTTTTTGCCCCTTGAACTCTTCACCCCAACTCAGGCCCTCCATTGTAGGCACGATATTTCCCTGAGGAGGGGAGAGGAGGGAAAGAAAAGAGAGAAAAAAAGGGGGAAATAATAAATTATTACTGTTTTTTTTTGTGGGGTATTTTACCCTTTTTTTTTTTTCTTTTTACTCTTTATTAATTCTAATTAGTGCTATCAATAAGACCACCCTCAGATGCCGATAAGAAAGAAGAAATCGAATATTATGGATACAAAAGAAAGAGAGGTAATACAAATAGATGTGGAAAAATCTATGGAGAAAAGACTTAACATATTGGAAGCCTTGGAGCTAAATGACAGAGAATTTAAAATAGAAATCTTAAAAATACTCAGAGATATACAAGAAAACACAGAAAGGCAATATAGGGAGATCAGAAAACAACTCAATGAACACAAAGAATATATTACCAAGGAAATTGAAACTATAAAAACAAATCAAACAGAAATGAAAAACTCAATTCACGAGCTGAAAAACGAGGTAACAAGCTTAGCTAACAGAACAGCCCAGATTGAAGATAGGATTAGTGAAATAGAAGACAAACAACTTGAGGCACAACAGAGAGAAGAAGAAAGAGACTCAAAAATAATAAAAAATGAGAAAGCCCTACAGGAATTGTCTGACTCCATCAGAAAGAATAACATAAGAATAATAGGTATATCAGAGGGAGAAGAGAAAGAAAATGGAATGGAGAATATACTCAAACAAATAATAGACGAGAACTTCCCAAGCCTGTGGAAGGAACTAAAGCCTCAAATTCAAGAAGCAAACAGAACACCAAGTTTTCTTAACCCCAACAAACCCACTCCAAGGCACATCATAATAAAGATGACACAAACCAATGACAAAGAAAAAATTCTCAAGGCAGCCAGGGAAAAGAAGAGTACAACATATAAAGGAAGGCCTATTAGATTATCATCAGATTTCTCAGCAGAAACTCTATAAGCTAGAAGAGAGTGGACCCCAATATTTAAAGCCCTGAAAGAGAGGAACTTTCAGCCAAGAATACTATACCCATCAAAGCTATCCTTCAAATATGAAGGAGATATAAAAACATTCACAAATACAGAAAAGATGAGAGAATTTATCAACAGAAAGCCCCCACTCCAGGAAATACTAAGGGGGGTTTTCCAACCAGATTCAAAGAACAAAAGAAAACAACACCACAAGTAACAGCTCCACCAAGAACACAATAAAACCAAACTTAAACTGTGACAACAAAGGAAAAAAAGGGGGGAGAGGATGGAGATTAACAGTAGCAAAGGATGATGAAGTGCAGAAATACTTATAAGATAAGGTACTACAATGAATATGGTAGGTACCCTTTTCATTACTTAATGGTAACCACCCTTAAAAAAACCACCACAAAAACACTTGACTTAAAAAAGGTAGCAACAGAGGAAAGAAGTATGGAACACAAACAAACAAAAACAAATGATAGAAAAACAAAAGAGAAGAATCAAACTAGATACAAAACTAACAGAAAGCAATTTATAAAATGACAGTAGGGAACCCACAAGTGTCAATAATTACACTAAATGTAAATGGATTAAACTTACCAATAAAAAGACACAGAGTAGCAGAATGGATTAAAAAAGAAAATCGAACTATATGCTGCCTACAAGAAACACATCTAAGCAACAAGGATAAAAACAAATTCAAAGTGAAAGGCTGGAAAACAATACTCCAAGCAAACAACACCCAAAAAAAAGCAGGCGTAGCAATACTCATATCTAATAATGCTGACAACAAGACAGAAAAAGTACTCAGAGACAAAAATGGTCATTTCATAATGATTAAGGGGAAGTTGAATCAAGAAGACATAACAATCCTTAATATATATGCACCAAACCAAGGAGCACCAAAATATATAAGACAGCTACTTATTGACCTTAAAACGAAAACTAACAAAAATACAATCATACTTGGAGACCTCAATACACCGCTGACGGCTCTAGATCGGTCATCCAAACAGAGAATCAATAAAGATATAGTGGCCTTAAACGAAATACTAGAACACCTGGATATGATAGACATCTACAGGACACTTCATCCCAAAGCGACAGAGTATACATTTTTCTCTAGTGTACATGGAACATTCTCAAGAATTGACCATATGTTGGGCCACAAAGACAATATCAGCAAATTTAGAAAAATTGAAATTGTACCAAGCATATTTTCTGATCATAAAGCCTTGAAACTAGAATTCAACTGCAAAAAAGAGGGGGAAAAACCCACAAAAATGTGAAAACTAAACAACATACTTCTAAAAAATGAATGGGTCAAAGAAGAAATAAGCGCAGAAATCAAAAGATATATACAGACAAATGAAAATGAAAATACGACATATCAGAATCTCTGGGATGCAGCAAAAGCAGTAATAAGAGGAAAGTTCATATCACTTCAGGCCTATATGAACAAACAAGAGAGAGCCGAAGTAAACCACTTAACTTCACACCTTAAGGAACTAGAAAAAGAAGAACAAAGACAACCCAAAACCAGCCGAAGAAAGGAGATAATAAAAATCAGAGCAGAAATAAATGAAATAGAGAACAGAAAAACTATAGAAAAAATCAATAAAACAAGGAGCTGGTTCTTTGAAAAGATCAACAAAATTGACAAACCCTTGGCAAGACTCACCAAGGAAAAAAGACACAGGACTCAAATAAATAAAATCCAAAATGAAAGAGGAGAGATCACCACAGACATCATAGAAATACAAAGAATTATTGTAGAATACTATGAAAAATTATATGCCACCAAATACAACAATCTAGAAGAAATGGATAAATTCCTAGAACAATACAACTTTCCTAGACTGAGTCATGAAGAAGCAGAAAGCCTAAACAGACCAATCAGCAGGGAGGAAATAGAAAAAACTATTAAAAATCTCCCCAAAAATAAAAGTCCAGGCCCAGATGGTTATACTAATGAATTCTATCAAACATTCAAAGAAGACTTGGTTCCTATTCTACTCAAAGTCTTCCAAAAAATTGAAGAAGAAGCAATACTTCCAAACACATTTTATGAGGCCAACATAACCCTCATACCAAAACCTGGCAAGGATGGCACAAAGAAAGAAAACTACAGACCAATATCTCTAATGAATACAGATGCTAAAATACTAAACAAAATACTGGCAAACCGAATACAACAACATATTAAAAAAATAATACATCATGATCAAGTGGGATTCATCCCAGAATCTCAAGGATGGTTCAACATACGCAAAACGGTTAACGTAATACACCATATCAACAAAACAAAGAACAAAACCCACATGATCTTATCAATAGATGCAGAAAAGGCTTTTGATAAAATACAACACAATTTTATGTTTAAGACTCTCAACAAAATGGGTATAGAAGGAAAATATCTCAACATGATAAAGGCCATATATGATAAACCATCAGCCAACATCCTATTAAACGGCATAAAACTGAGGACTTTCTACCTTAAATCAGGAACAAGACAGGGTTGTCCACTCTCTCCACTCTTATTCAACGTGGTGCTAGAAGTTCTGGCCAGAGCAATCAGACAAGACAAAGAAATAAAAGGCATCCATATCGGAAAAGAAGAAGTAAAGCTATCACTTTTTGCTGATGATATGATCCTATACATCGAAAACCCAAAGGACTCCACAAAAAGATTATTAGAAACAATAAACCAATACAGTAAGGTCGCAGGATACAAAATTAACATACAAAAGTCCATAGCCTTTCTATATGCCAACAATGAAATATTAGAAAACGAACTCAAAAAAATAATCCCCTTCACGATTGCAACAAAAAAATAAAATACCTAGGAATAAACATAACAAAGAACGTAAAGGACCTGTATAATGAAAATTACAAAGCATTGTTAAGGGAAATTGAAAAAGATACAATGAGATGGAAAAATATTCCTTGTTCTTGGATAGGAAGAATAAATATAATCAAAATGGCCATATTACCCAAAGCAATATACAAATTTAATGCAATTCCCATCAAAATCCCTATGAGATTTTTTAAAGAAATGGAACAAAAAATCATCAGATTTATATGGAACTATAAAAAACCCCGAATAGCCAAAACAATCCTAAGGAAAAAGAATGAAGCTGGGGGCATTACAATACCTGACTTTAAACTATATTATAGGGCCACGATAATCAAAACAGCATGGTATTGGCAAAAAAATAGACACTCAGACCAATGGAACAGAATAGAAAGCCCAGAAATAAAACCACATATATATGGTCAAATAATCTTTGATAAAGGGGCCAACAACACACAATGGAGAAAAGAAAGCCTCTTCAACAAATGGTGTTGGGAAAACTGGAAAGCCACATGCAAAAGAATGAAACTCGACTACAGCCTGTCCCCGTGTACTAAAATTAATTCAAAATGGATCAAAGACCTAAATATAAGACCTGAAACAATAAAGTACATAGAAGAAGACATAGGTACTAAAATCATGGACCTGGGTTTTAAAGAACATTTTATGAACTTGACTCCAATGGCAAGAGAAGTGAAGGCAAAGATAAATGAATGGGACTACATCAGAATTAAAAGTTTTTGCTCAGCAAGAGAAACTGATATCAAAATAAACAGACAGCCAACTATATGGGAACTGATATTTTCAAACGACAGCTCAGATAAGGGCCTAATATCCAAAATTTACAAAGAACTCATAAAACTCAACAACAAACAAACAAGCAATCCAATAAAAAAATGGGAAGAGGACATGAACAGACACTTCTCCCAGGAAGAGATACAAATGGCCAACAGATATATGAAAAGATGCTCAGCTTCATTAGTTATTAGAGAAATGCAAATCAAAACTACAATGAGATACCACCTCACTCGTGTTAGATTAGCTATTATCAACAAGACGGGTAATAGCAAATGTTGGAGAGGCTGTGGAGAAAAAGGAACCCTCATTCACTGTTGGTGGGACTGTAAAGTAGTACAACCATTATGGAGGAAAGTATGGTGGTTCCTCAAAAAACTGCAAATAGAACTACCTTATGACCCAGCAATCCCTCTACTGGGTATATACCCCAAAACCTCAGAAACATTGATACGTGAAGACACATGTAGCCCCATGTTCATTGCAGCACTGTTCACAGTGGCCAAGACATGGAAACAACCAAAAAGCCCTTCAATAGAAGACTGGATAAAGAAGATGTGGCACATATACACTATGGAATACTACTCAGCCATAAGAAATGATGACATCAGATCATTTACAGCAAAATGGTGGGATCTTGATAACATTATAAGGAGTGAAATAAGTAAATCAGAACAAAACAAGAACTTCATGATTCCATACATTGGTGGAACATAAAAATGAGACTAAGAGACATGGACAAGAGTGTGGTGGTTACCAAGGGTGGGGGGGGGAGGGAGGACATGGGAGGGAGGGAGGGAGAGAGTTAGGGGGAGGGGGAGGGGCACAGAGAACTAGATAGAGGGTGACGGAGGACAATCTGACTTTGGGTGAGGGGTTTGCAACATAATTTGATGACAAAATAACCTAGACATGTTTTCTTTGAATATATGTACCCTGATTTATTAATGTCATCCCATTACCATTAATAAAAATTTATTAAAAAAAAAAGAAATGAAGACCATCTGCATTATCAGAAATACCATATTATACCATGACAGGTCTTCTTTAAGCCAGAAAGACCATATGTATAGCACAGATATTGACGTCAATTCACTACATTCTCCCTATCAAGGAGGAACTAGTGGTGGGGTTCAAATCATTTAACAACCGGTTCTCTGCCCTAATGACCATTTTAAGTATAAAAATATATATATACTGAAAGGTAGTTTATTGGTGCATGCATTTTAATATTTAAATAAGAACAATAAAAGAGGTACACAAAACTAGATTGTTATAAGTTTTAAAATATTAATGAAAAATATTAAATAATACCTGACAACAATAAAACTGTTATTTAAGATATTTTCAGCCTGACCAGGTGATGGTGCAGTGGATAGAGCGTCGGATTGGGATGCAGAGGACCCAGGTTTGAGACCCCGAGGGTGCCAGCTTGAGCGCGGACTCATCTGGCTTGAGCAAAAGCTCACCAGCTTGGACTCAAGATCGCTGGCTCGAGCAAGGGGTTACATGGTCTGCTGAAGGCCCACGGTCAAGGCATATATGAGAAAGCAATCAATGAACAACTAAGGTGTCGCAACGAAAAACTGATGATTGATGCTTCTCATCTCTCTCCATTCCTGTCTGGCTGTCCCTATCTATCCCTCTCTCTGACCCTATCTCTGTCTCTGTATTAAAAAAAAAGAAAGATATTTTCATATTACTTCTTGACTGGCATCCTCACTTGCAATATTTTTCACTTACGAACAGAATGAATATTACCACGGGCGCTTAGAACTGTTGCGCAGATGAATGTTAAAAATGAGTAAGGAACATAAATTTGTTCATAAATTTGATTTCTACACTGGGAAGGTACCCACCTTAGAGAGAACCCTGATTATAAGTGCCATTTTAACAACAGGTTCACCAAACTCAGCAAAACATTAGGTATTGGTTCTAACTGGTGAGACTGGTTGAATCCCACCACTTGGAGGGACTATCAATAAACTGAAAATCTATCCAAAGAAGAAGCACTTGATGTTTGTCTTATGAAAAATGGATAAAAACCTAGAGAAGCTTAATTAATCAGAGACATAAAAGGATATACAATATCCATCTATGTAAACAACATAATGACTATCACAGATATAGATTTGATTTAGGGAATAAGGCCAAGATCAGAACACTCCAAAAAGTTGTATCTTATCACAGGAAGCATAAACCAACACTCTTTTCACTAAACAGTGCACAGAAATAGTGTTTGCAGAATATCTGTCATGTAGGCACTCAATATTAGAGATATTGATTTAAATAAAGGGAAAATTAATACTTAAGTATAAAAAGAATGTGTCCAGAGGTAGCAGTTTCATTACTTAGGGCACATTTGTGAAAAGCGTTTCCCAAAGTTTCTTTCATGAATTAGCTATAGTAATAGTTAAAGTGTTACAAGAGAACATGGAAACTGGTATAACCTAGTCTCCAAATTGTATCTATGAGGTGCTCATTAGTACGTTAAAGATTTGTGAAAAAGATTTCATTTAAAAAGTCTGTTTAACTCTACTCACTGGTGCTTCCTCCTCCCACTTCTTTTTAACCATAGCTCATTTTCAATGGCATATCTGGTAAACATCACAGTTTCTGGTAAATACTATTTAAGGTGGAATTATGTACTGGACAGTTTGTTGGAAGTCAGAGTCAACTCACACCTGTGTCTTTGAGGACAAAAGTATTTTTTTTTATAAATTTTTATTAATGTTAATGGGATGACATTAATAATTCAGGGTACATATTTTCAAAGAAAACATGTCTAGGTTATCTTATCATTAAATTACGTTGCATACCCCTCACCCAGAGTCAGATTGTCCTCCGTCATCCTCTATCTAGTTTTCTCTGAGCCCCTCCCCCTCCCCCTAACTCTCTCCCTCCCTCCCTCCTGCGTCCTCCCTCCCCCACCCCTGGTAACCACCACACTCTTGTCCATGTCTCTTAGTCTCGTTTTATGTTCCACCAATGTATGGAATCATGTAGTTCTTATTTTTTTCTGATTTACTTATTTCACTCCGTATAATGTTATCAAGATCCCACCATTTTGCTGTAAATGATCTGATGTCATCATTTCTTATGGCTGAGTAGTATTCCATAGTGTATATGTGCCACATCTTCTTTATCCAGTCTTCTATTGAAGGACTTTTTGGTTGTTTCCATGAGGACAAAAGTATTTTAAAGCATTCTCACACTTCTGAAACATCTCCATTATTGTGTTTTTAAGAAGAGACAAGCAACACCTACATACGCTATCTTTGTTTCCTAAAATGAAGAGAGGCATACTCTCTCTTTTTTTCTTTTTAACAATGGCCGCATGGTTTATTAAGCTGTGTTGTTGTACAGGCTCTGGGCTTGCCATGTGCTCTTGATATATAAAGTCCAGATGTTCTACCAGTTC
Source organism: Saccopteryx bilineata (assembly GCF_036850765.1). NCBI lineage: Eukaryota > Metazoa > Chordata > Mammalia > Chiroptera > Emballonuridae > Saccopteryx > Saccopteryx bilineata. The sequence continues at coordinate 35,952,606 of NC_089496.1, forward strand.
TTTTCTGAGCAATGACACCAGGAAATTGACAGGTATAAGAATGTTGTATATAAGCTCATCATCAGTCATTTTCATGTGGCCAACAGTCACCACCAGACACAGCACCTTCTTCATTGGGTCTTGATGGTAGATTTCACTGATTGACTTTGGCCACCATGTTCTTGTAGATCAGCAAGGAAGGGAACTTGCCAACTTTACTCAGGCCTGGGCCTAGGATTCATGGGTTCTTTTCTTTTCTTTCTTTCTTTTTTTTTTTTTTTTGTATTTTTCTGAAGCTGGAAATGGGGAGAGACAGTCAGACAGATTCCCGCGTGTGCCCGACCGGGACCCACCCAGCATGCCCACCAGGGGCAATGCTCTGCCCACCAGCGGGCAATGCTCTGTCCCTCCGGGGCATCGCTCTGCTGCGACCAGAGTCACTCTAGCGCCTGGGGCAGAGGCCAAGGAGCCATCCCCAGCACTCAGGCCATCTTTGCTCCAATGGAGCCTTGGCTGCGGAAGGGGAAGAGAGAGACAGAGAGGAAGGAGAGGGGGAGGGGTGGAGAAGCAGATGGGCGCTTCTCCTGTGTGCCCTGGCCGGGAATCGAACCTGGGACTTCTGCACGCCAGGCCGACGCTCTACCACTGAGCCAACCGGCCAGGGCGGATTCATGGGTTCTTGATCAGAGATTCTGAAGCCAAAAGGACATCATACTTCTTGGCTAGCTTTTTGACCAGTTGTTCAGTGCCTCGATGTCAAGGTGGTGGATAACCACAGTCTTGGCCCTGTCACAGTGCTGTTGTTCCCCCAGAAAACAGATGGAGAACGTGGGGCAGGGAGTACATTTAAAGCTGATGGTACCCGAGAAGTGTCTGTCCCTTTGAGGGTCAGTGTTCTTCAAGCTGATCTGTGGATCTAGCCTCTAACTCCCAGAACTCCCAGCGCCTGTGCTGGGTCCTCTGCAGGACTTCTCACACTGCCACATACAGGATGTTGGAGGCTTTGCTGCTCATGACTCCCCAAGTCACAGAAGCCAGAGAAGAGAGAGGCTTGTCTTGAAGGCCTTACAGGATCGTCTTCTTCCTACAGTTGGAGTTTAGCCAAGAGCTGGCTTAGCTGGTCCAACTTTGCTCAGAACAACAAAGGTCAGACGCCACGCAGGAGGCAGCACGGGCTCCTCCTTTCCACCAAGGCCACCTTTCCAAATGGGGAGCCTCCACAGGTACGGTCACACACGTGTACCCACTGGATCATCCCATACATGTGATGTGTAGAGCGTACCAGGGGCGGGACAATGAGTGATTTTATTGTAAAAATAAACACTACAAGGGTTAGTAGATTTCATAAATAAAACCACAAGATGTCCAGTTATATTTAAATTTCAGAATAACAGCAAAGAAGTTTTAGTGCAAGTATGGTCCTGTAAGATTTGTACTAAAAATTATTGTTTATCTGATTGTCTATGCTCTACCATTTCTCAGCTTTTGAGATTTTCCTCAATGAACTCTATTTTACGTCTGCATAGTGTAGAATTAGTGTGCCTCTATGATCCTTGCATGGCACAAGAGAAAAAACTGAATTCATTTCCCACCATCGTAATCTAGAGTATAACCAAACATCTAATGAAGAGAAAATATTCTTGAACTCTGCCAGTTATATGTCCTTGGGCAAGTTTACGTATCTCCTTAGACTTTGGTTGTTCTGACTCCAACAGCCCCTACGGCACTAACATTTTAAGATTCTATGATCTTATGTAAACTAAATGTTGCCTTGTTCTTGATGACTAACCAGAAGTCATGCTTTCATATTTTGGAAGCAGAGGAAACAACCTCAAAAGTTAAAGAAAACTGGGGGACTGGCTAAAAGATGATCCTTATATTTAATTTCAATCCATTTGTTTCAAAAGAAATGTTACCTTCAGGCTAAAAAGGCACCTTAAATATTTTAGCAACAATAGCTTTTATTCATCAACCATATAACTTTAAATGCCTGTCATTTCTTAAACAGATGGTACCAAATAATTTTTATTCCAAACCATTTAAAAAAGGAGTTGACTATTTCATTTCTTTGACTTCTGTGTGATAGCTCAAAGAAACTATAAAGCATTCCACAAATTCCATGAAAGGTATCTATGTACAAAGGGCAAATCTACCTTCTCTAGAAGATTCTCCAAATAGTTTGATGTATATAATATATCTCTGCACAAATAATCTATAATGCTAATCAATTTACCTCCAGCTGAACTAACTTCCTGCTATTAAAAGCCAGTAACAACAAGCATTTTCTCTAATAACATGTCCTCTAGTAATCTGAATGTCAAGCAGTGCTTTCAAGTGATTAAAAACTTGTTCACCAATATCTTTAGCAAAATATAAAAGAAATAAGCAACTCTAAGTCACACAAGTGGCTAAGAGTTGTGACATTAGGGTTGTCAGTTAAGTACAAAAGTCCAGTTAAATGTGGATTTCAAATTTCAATTTCCAAATTTGGAAATTACTTAAAATTATTTATTATTTGACATTCTCATTTAACTGGACATTCTTTTTATTTTTATTTTTTTAATTTTTTTTTTTTCATTTTTCTGAAGCTGGAAACAGGGAGAGACAGTCTGACAGACTCCCGCATGCACCCGACCGAGATCCACCCGGCACGCCCACCAGGGGCGACGCTCTGCCCACCAGGGGGCGATGCTCTGCCCATCCTGGGCGTCGCCATATTGCGACCAGAGCCACTCTAGCGCCTGAGGCAGAGGCCACAGAGCCATCCCCAGCGCCCGGGCCATCTTTGCTCCAATGGAGCCTTGGCTGCGGGAGGGGAAGAGAGAGACAGAGAGGAAAGCGCGGCAGAGGGGTGGAGAAGCAAATGGGTGCTTCTCCTGTGTGCCCTGGCCGGGAATCAAACCCGGGTCCTCCGCACGCTAGGCCGACGCTCTACCGCTGAGCCAACCGGCCAGGGCCTCTTTTTATTTTTATATGCATATCTGGCAATTCTATGTGCTACCTAGTATAAGATATTTTTCAATTTTCATTTTTCCCTAATCTAAACACTTCATTTTTATTTTTCCCTTCAAGCCAAGAAGTTCTGTCTACTATAGAACATGAATAGGTAATTTTCCAACCAAATTTTTTTTGAATCAGTATCTTTGCTTTTAACAAAGTCAGGTTTCCACTATTAAAAGTGTACTCTACAGAACATAGACTCTGAAGAGAACATTTTACCTACCTGGGGGTAACATATGAGAAGGCCGCATAGTAAAATATTTCTTTTTTTCATTTCCTTTGCCAGTTCTCTAATCTGCATTAAGTTTTCCATTTTCTGATCAAAAGGTGCAGATTTATACTTGAGAAAATGCACCTGCAAAATAATGTAATAGGTAATAATTAGAATGCCATTCCTTCACTTTCCTTTGCACATTTAACATTAAAGAAGCTACAATTACAATATTGCAATTATTTTTATCGATTTGTTACCTTCTAGTTAAGCATTCCAAGCCATAAATATTTCATACGACTAATGAGTCATCTGTTATAAACACAAATAAGTAAACCTTCATAGAGAACGCGGTGCTAATAAGTATCAAGTGCTAATATGTGATCTCAAATTGTGACAAATATATTAAAAATATCATTTTACCAATTCATTCAGCCTAAATCATAATTTATAATTTGAGACTAGGAATTTTACCAATTCATTCAACTTAAATCATAATTTGTAATTTGAAACTGGGCTAGAAGTAAATCTATAAGTGGGCAATATTAATAAATTTCAAGCATGCTTACCTAATTAAGTACATAAAATTCTTTAGGAAAAATCCTTTTCAATGTAATTAATTGGTTACCTAACAAAGTATAATCTATTTCTTAAAGTAAATCCAGAAGAATTTTAATTACAATGATTTTTAGCAGTGTAAAATTATATTTTTCTTGATTTATCAAACAACTATTTTTAAACATTTTTTATTTAAATTTTAAGAACTCAATGTGATCCTTCTTTTCTCCAAATAATTGAGTTTTTACAGTACTTTTTTTTTTCTTTTATGGAATATAATAGACTTAGCCTTAAAATAAACAATTTAAAATACCAATGCACACATAGAAAGAACATTCAAAAATATGTGTAATTTTTTACAATACCAAAATTTTAAACTCTCAAAAGCTGTAATTTCTTCATTTTACATGTATTTATTAACTAGAAGAATTTAGAAATATACTCTACTCTGATACTCTTCTACTAATCCCTTCTTCCCCACTCATTTATAAGAATGTATACTCTATTAGAAAAAAAATCAATAAAACATCTTAAAGATGCTCTTTCCTTAACACAAGGGAATTATTTTATTTTTACTCATCACATTGCATTTTGCTTTTCAGGAAAAAATATACTTATATAACATTCATTTTTAAAGAGAATTATGTGATAATATGTAATATATGTTAATTTAGTAGATAATAACTATTTTTGGAGCTCTTCATTAAATATAATTAATTAAAGATATGCACACACATACAGCTGCTTCGTCCTGAAATCTAAGGTGACAATAAGACATTTTTCCTTTAAATGGTCCATCCATAAAGAAACCAAAAGAATAAACAAAAAATAAAAACAAGGGGGAAAAATGGAAGATGAAAAGCAGAAAAAAAAAGTTTTCAGGATTTTCTATCTGTTGAAAAATTGAAGAAAAGACAACTTATAATTATAAAATTTCAGCTTTTTTTTTTTTTAAACCAGGTAGCATTGTTTATGGTAAAAGTAACTCCTGCCTGGTGAACCACAGTCAGGCTAGGAGAATTGCGAATGAACTATAAATACTAGACCCTCCTTCTGTGTAACTCGGCTCATAACCAGTTCTTCCGCTAGCTGGGACCTGGAAGCTAATGACATTAGCTTGATGCAAAAAGTGTTCATTCCTATTTGTAGCTAGAGCCTTCTAAAAGGATGGCTCACGCTCAACCTTCTGTGGGCCCTTTCCTTCACCACTGAGAAGCCAAGGTTGCGGGAGAAGCTGTAGGAAACAAAATATAACAAAATCAAAGAGTCCCTATCCTCATGTGAGCGGATGAAATTAAGAGCTGCAACTGAAGACACATACCTACCTGCGCCCTGCCTTTCTTCCTGGCTTGTAGTCTTTTACATAAACTTGGGCAAACTAGCATCCCAAAGTTAGGATTCTTCTAGTCTTTGAATTGGAAACACCTAGCTGAACCTGAAATTGCTGGCGGTGGGTTTGCTAACAAAAAGCAGGTTAATTCCCCAAACTCCAGGCGGTTTTGGAAATTGGAGTCATAGTATGGATCTGAAGCAGGGGTCTGGCTGAAGGTAAGATCCTCTCCTGAGCCCTGACTGCCTGATCACTACATAGCTCCACACCAGCTGGACTAGGGAACAACACTGCCATTTGAGGACTTCAATTATTTTAACTGTGTAATTACCTGTGAAACACCAGGGGACACCAAGCCCAACAGATTTTATGTGGCTGGGAAGCCCAGGCATTGGCAGTGCACAACCAGGGTGACCTATTGCCGGTTTAGACAGATGGGCACTTCTTGTCTAACAGAATATGTGTTCCTGACCAATTTTGAGTTCTGAAAAAGCTCACAGTAAAATAGGGAGGGTGGGGAGTAGGATTGTGGGGAAAATAGCACAAGGACAGTCAAGACAAAACTGCTCTAATTTATAATTATAACCTTCACAGAGATTTCAAATGCCTAGAAATGAAAGAGTGGAAAATAATGGTAACAGATTAAATGGAAATGGCAAGATGGACACAAATATAATAGAACAGCTCTTCTCAACGAAGCTGTCATTAAGGTTGGCCCAGCAGGAACTGCCACCTTCCGAGAGCGAGGGAACCTCTCTGGGAAGTCAGAGCTAGGAGCAGGTGCTCGCTTTTAATTTTCCTAAAAGTGTCCTAAAAAAGAGCCTGAGCCTGACCAGGTGGTGGCACAGTGGATAGAGCATCAGACTGGGATGCAGAGGACCCAGGTTCAAGACCCCGAGGTCGCCAGCTTGAGTGCGGGCTCATTTGGTTTGAGCAAAAAGCTCACCAGCTTGGACTCAAGGCCACTGGCTCAAGCAAGGGGTTACTTGGTCTGCTGAAGGCCCACGGTCAAGGCACATATGAGAAAGCAATCAATGAACAACTAAGGTGTCGCAATGAAAAACTGATGATTGATGCTTCTCATCTCTCTCCATTCCTGTCTGTCTGTCCCTGTCTATCCCTCTATCTGACTCTCTCTCTGTCTCTGGAAAAAAAAAAAAAAAAGAGCCTGAAACTATTATACATTAATTACATTAACTGTTAATTATAGGAGTAAATAATAACTTTGGGAGCCTAAAAATGGGAGAACTAAAACTCTAGACAAGCATAAATCATATTGGAATGAAAATGCTCAGTGGATAAGTCAAGTGTGCTGAATCTGTGTTTTGCTTTGGAGAAGGATGGATATTAGAAACTTTATAACTTATAGGCAATTATGCACATTTTTAAGGTAATGGTATTTAATTAAAGCCATATACAAGTGTATTTTATAGTTTCTGAACTTGCAGAGGGAGAAAGGGATTATGAATGTCAATGTAGCAATGCTTACAGGGAAAGTAGCAAACAAACAACTGGCCAACAGCAGCAATAAAATAACATATGCTTGTAGAAAAAATCCAAAGTACAAAACTAATAAAAATAAATGTAATACATTTAACTCTTTCATAAGTGACAGATTAATCAGATTGAATTTTTTTTAAAAATCTAACAATATGCTTGTTATAAGATATATATCTTCCAAGTATCCGTCAGTGGACAAGTGGATTAAAAAGCTTTGGTACATATATACTATGGAATACTACTCAGCCACAAGAAATTATGACATCGGATCATTTACAACAACATGGATGGACCTTGATAACATTATACTGAGCGAAATAAGTAAATCAGAAAAAACTAAGAACTATATGATTCCATACATAGGTGGGACATAAAAATGAGACTCAGAGACATGGACAATAGTGTGGGGGTTACGGGGTGGGGGGAGGAGAGGGAGGGGGTTGGGGGCGGGGAGGGGAGGGGCACAAAGAAAACCTGTTAGAAGGTGACGGAAGATAATTGGACTTTGAGTGATGGGAATGCAGCATAATCAAATGTCAAAATAACCTAGAGATGTTTTCTCTGAACATATGTAACCTGATTTATCAATGTCACCCCATTAAAATTAATAAAAAAACATAACCATGTACATTGTGAAAAATTTAGTAAATAGAAAAATTCATAATTGGAGAAAGGTGAGTGATAATCATTCATCTGTATGCATACTTTCTGTTGTTTTTTATGCATACTTATATAAACTATAAAATTAGAACTTCTTACTTCATATATTGTTTTACAACCTGTGTTTTTTCATCTATGTCAAAACATGATTATGTTATAAATGATTTTCATTAGAATACCACAAACAGCTTTCGATGTCTAATAAAAAAAGATATATATCTAAAGAAAAATATCCTTGAAACCTACAAAACAAAAAGATGAAAATGATATTCGATGCATCAAAAAAAAGTTGTAGTAATATAACTATAGAGTTTAATAAGACAATGACCATTAATACAGATAACAAAAAGTACATTACAAAAACAACAAAAAATATGAGAATCTTATTATTAAGAATATAGATTTGTATGCACAAAGCAAAAAAATTGACTGAAATATAAGAACACAATTTCCAAATCCATAAACATAAACATGGAAGAATGTATTCCTGCTGCTCTCTTAGCAACTAATATACATTAATCAAACAAAAAAAGAATGGCATAAAGGCTTCTGCTTCCCAGTGCAGCAACTGAGTTGAGGATTTTGTTACCTTTCCTTCCAAGGTTCTAATTCTATTCCTCTTTTTCTACCTGTTTTTACCTAGGAAAAGTTGCATGTGAGCTGATGGCACTTAGACATTACATGGACCTACCTGCCTTATTTATCAATCACATATAAAGTAGTTTTTCTTACAAAGGTGTGTGCTGTAGTAAAAACATCTAGATTGAACTGAAGGACATGGACCACGTTTTTAAGTTTTCACCAAGTCATGAGATGTGTAAAAATGGACTGGAGAACTTTCACTCTCGTGATAAATCTAATATACGATATACATGAACCGCTTAGAAAAACAAAAAGTAATGACTGTAAAAAGAAAGCAGTAGGCTAATGCTGTTCAGCACAGATTTCCTGAATTAAACTAAGGGAATGGTACAGAAAAGTGAATTCCAGGCAAGCAACTTGTATCTACAGGATAAACTGCCTGTTATCCCATTAAAACAAGTTCTTAAATTATAGTAGTGATACAGTTTAGGAGATTACCCCAGGTTCTTTTCTTGAGTCCAGAGATTATGCTGAACATTGTGCTAGTTGACATAATTAGGTTTTTAAAAAAACATATGGATATTGACCTTATGAAATGCGCAATCAGATTGACAAAATACAAGCATGCAGAGGTAGGATGCATCTCCAAGTTCTCTTTCACCAGATGGGGAGGCCTGATGACATGCAAAACAGAACATAATCTCCAGCAGATGTACTTCCTCCTACCAGGACGGCAAAACTTGAGCATATACTTTTCATTGTGCTACTAATTTTGAACCTCTGATATATACCAGCTACTTATACGTTCCAGCAAAAATTTCAGCTGTTCCAAGAACACAATCAATTTTAATTTTAAAAACTGGGCAGGTTTATACAACTAGAGCAGAGAGTTGCAAAATGATCAAAATAACTCAAGAGAAATGTAAATGTTTTTGCCTTAATAAAACAAACTTACAGCCTGAACAGGCTTACAGCTATTGAAATATAGCAAAACATTTCATCTAGGTTGAGTTCTTTGATCTCTTTTTACACTGTTCACTAATTTGCTACATGTAAATTACAATAAAAATATATTTTCCATTTAGGATGTCATTTCTAACCGTCTTTTTCCATGCATACATAAAAAAAGATAGGGATCTCTTCCTAACAACTCCCCCCAAATGTATATTTTTTTAAAGGTAGCAAATACATACCTATCAACTAGTAAGTTGCTTAAACATACATGTGAATAGCTTCCTAGCTTTGTGGGTGGGCCAGGTTTCCACCAACAACGTTTAGAACAGGATTCTCTGGGACTCATATCTTCTACATTCAATTGATCACATGCTTTATATTTGTCTAGTAACCATTTGATGTATCCCTGGTCCTAGATAAATTCCAATTGTTTTTATATTTTAAAATGTGATTTCCACTTGTCTGAAGATTGGGACATTAAAAAAAAAACATACATACTATTAAATGCAATATTCTTTAAAACATCAGGAATATCCATAACCCCATGTTTAATACTTCTCTCATTCCAGAGTACATGTTCACAGAAGGCCTGGAAGAGAGTCAGGATTCACGAAAGGGGGGGAAATAGACTCTTTGCTTATTTGACTAAGAAGAAAATCAGTATAGATCCAAATAATGCACTGCTTAATGGTCATCAAAGTGGAAGAAAGGGCAGTCAACGTAGTTCTTAATCAAATAATTAAATTAGAAAGAACTGGTAGATAGAACGGGGGTTCTCTGAATCCACACATTAGATACTGAAAAATTATCTACATATGTGTACAGAAAAGTAAATTGTGTGAATTAGGCCCAACATCTTGAAAACAGCGGTTTTTAAAAGAAATATGAAGGAAAACTAATAACTGATGACACTGGCCAATACTAAGCAGATCAAAGTCAGAGTCCATCTTAAGGATTAAAAAGCACTAGAAAAACTTCCATGTCACTTTAACTATTTATAAGTTACATGGATTCTATTAATGAAAATTGCTTTAATTTAATGAATTGTACTTTTAAAAAGAAAAAAAAACAAGCTTTCAATATTGAATCATGGCATCTTAGAACAAATTTAAATCAATGCCATCATGAAATGTAACGCATATTACTGATGAATAGAAACTATTGTTATAAACTATCATGGAAACTCAGGGCAAATACATAACTCATTTGTAAATCTTAACAAAATAAAATACCACCAACACTAGAAGATTGAAAAATAATGGCATGTAACAAAAGGTAGGAAATAAAATAAGTGTACTTTGCATTAAATTATTAACACATAAAAGCTTTAAATGTTTCTAGTTATCCAAAGAATTAAAACATAAATGAGGTTTATAGTATCAGTACAAATGCTATAGTTGTCTACACTTTTTTCAGGTCCTATTTAAAAGCTCCAAGAAGTAATGAACTTCTTATATTTTAAACAATCAATAGAAAAACCTAACATTACTTTAAAACATATTTTAATGCAAATCAAAACGGCAATGAGATACCACCTCACACCTGTTCGATTAGCTGTTATTAGCAAGTCAGGTAATAGCAAATGTTGGAGAGGCTGTGGAGAAAAAGGAACCCTCATCCACTGTTGGTGGGAATGTAAAGTAGTACAACCATTATGGAAGAAAGTATGGTGGTTCCTCAAAAAACTGAAAATAGAACTACCTTATGACCCAGCAATCCCTCTACTGGGTATATATCCCCAAAACTCAGAAACATTGATACGTAAAGACACATGCAGCCCCATGTTTATTGCAGCATGGTTCACAGTGGCCAGGACATGGAAACAACTAAAAAGCCCATCAATAGATGACTGGATAAAGAAGATGTGGCACATATACACTATGGAATACTACTCAGCCATAAGAAATGATGACATCGGAACATTTACAGCAAAATGGTGGGATCTTGATAACATGATACGAAGCGAAATAAGTAAATCAGAAAAAAACAGGAACTGTATTATTCCATACGTAGGTGGGACATAATAGTGAAACTAAGAGACATTGATAAGAGTGTGGTGGTTACGGGGGGGAGGGGGGAATGGGAGAGGGATAGGGGGTGGGGAGGGGCACAAAGAAAACAAGATAGAAGGTGACAGAGGACAATCTGACTTTGGGTGGTGGGTATGCAACATAATTGAACGACAAGATAACCTGGACTTGTTATCTTTGAATATATGTATCCTGATTTATTGATGTCACCCCATTAAAAAAATAAAATTATTTAAAAAAAAACAAAAAAAAACATATTTTAAGAAATCAAAATTATTTCTTTTCAGTTACTTCACAAGGTAATTTTCTTATAAAAATATAGCTTGCCATTGTTGTAATTTTTCACAGTTACCTGAAGGATTACATATATCTACCATTAACATCTGCACCTACTGTAACAAATTTTAGAATCAAAAGCTAACAACAATCCAGTGATTAATATGAACCCTTGATTTGTTTAGCTAACATTATTTAAAACATATAACTATATGTATTTACTAGTTTTTTTCTGGAAAGAGTTGTTTGAGAATAGAAACCACAGAAGTTACAAAAAGCAGATATGTGAATCTTCACTGAGTTTAGTTTATAATCTTTATATGATATATTTTGGTAGCTTGTCAAAATTTCATTTCACAAGATAAAATTTATTACTCCTTAAGCAACAATCTATAATCATTATTGTGGTTGTCCAAAAGCCATTTAGATAAGTATTATGTGGTATTTTAAAAAAATAAATAATGACTATTTTGTAGTTCTCAAATAGACAACCTTATATATTTAGGCCAACCATTATACCTTAATCTTAGAAAAAACAATACCCAGAAATTTCAAATAAAAGGGTCATTGATATTTCCTTTGTTGAGCTATTTTCCATTAAAATAAAGTACTAACTTAACATTTTATTTCCAAGATAATTTCTTTTTTCCAAAAAACTATGTTATATACAAGAGCTGACCCCACTGTAAGAGTGGCCAATTAAAATATAGTCTAGAATTTCACTGTCTTGACTAGAGTAACTACTAACCATATATGGCTATTTACATCGAATTCAAATTTATTAAAATTAAATAAAAATACAGTACCTACATCTCAAGTGCTCATAGCCATAGGTAGGTAGAGGCTACAATACACAAGAGTATAGAAATCAAACATTGCATCATTGTAGAATATGCTAATAATGTACACACTTGTCTAGCACAAAATAAAAGTTATGTAATATCATTGCTGGTCATACATTAATATAGTTGGTCATTAATTTACGTGTCTGTATCACAAAAAAGCATTTTTATTCCTGCCTCAATGTTCTGTTACTATGGACCAATGACCATCTTTTAAATTTAATTTCTAAATTGAAAAAAATCAAATAAAATGAAAAGCATATTGTCAATTAAAATAAAAATCCTGCTGAGACATTATATCTGGAATAGGCAAAATTATATAAAGTATGAGCCAACACAGACTAAGCTATCCCTACGTACATGTAAAATACATTCCTGGAAATGTGGATGAATATGACTGTGGGAAAATAAACCTCTCAAATGAAGATGGGCCCAAGCGAGAGTAGCAAGTACTACAGTTACTTTTTTACCCGAAACTAGTAAAAAAAAAAAAGTGTACAAACTATATAAAAGAAAGATTTTTAAGATGTAATACATTAAGCAACAAGGGACCTCCCTGAAAGATGAGAAACAAATGAGGTGATCTCTATATTTTCCCTGCCGTAAAAACAATTTCCAGGCCTGGCCCATGAACGGGGGTGGGGAGGGGGGTGGGGGTGGCTGTGGATATCCACATTTAAGAGCCTGGGGAGACAAGTGCTGCCAAGTGCCTGAGCAGAGAAAGGTGCACAGAGCAAGAACTCGGGAGATTACCTAGTAACTCTCACACACTCAGCAGAGTATTGATCAGGGCAAGCATCTGAGAAAACTGTCCAGGGCTGGGGAGAAGTCCACCTGAAAAGCTTAGAAATAACAGTGTCAGACTAATATTCAAGTTTGGAAATAGCGGTAGTATACAGATCAGTCAGACTAGAAAACTTTATAATTTACAGTGTGTTAGGTAGAGGACTAAGAAGAGTCCCGCCTCAGTTGTGGGGAATGATTGCCCTAAACAGTGGGACCTTGACACACAAGCATTTTAAATCACGAGCAATTTGAGAGATGAGCAGTCACTCACGGGAGTTTTTGCTTTAAGTCACGAGTGGATATTTGAATCACAAGCTTCTGCCACCCTCCCCTAGATGACCTGCCAAACGTTCTGAAAGGGAGGAAGAAACTAATTCCATGGAAGAGTTTTTGTTGAAATGGCCTCTAAGTGAAAATGAGGAAAGTGTGGTGAATAAGCCAAAAGTCAGTGAAGAAAATGACAATGGTTGGGCAAATGAGTTTTTGTATTTTCTGAATTTGCTCACATTTATTGTTAAAAATGGTGCTGGGCAGCTGTCTACAAAATTGCTAATTACCTAAAAATTGCTAATTTCCCACATACCAGTGGGAAAGGCCACTGTTATGCTAATGTCTCCTCCCTTTCGCCAACATCTTCACCTGACCTTGAAGGTAAATATACTTCATAAACCAGTTTATTTCTTTACATTCTCTCTTATTATGTGTGTGTGTGTGTGTATGTGTGTGTGTGTATCTGTTATATATAAAGTAGATTTTCTTATTTAAAAGCATATAAAACAAAAAATTCATGTGGTTTTGGGGGGCTGGAATGGTTTGATTGCATCCCCATTAATTTAAATGGGGAAATTAGATTTGACACACGAGAAAATTGAATCATGAACTTGGTCATGAAACGAATTAAACTTGCATGTCAAGATACCACTGTATTAAATATACTAGATAGTCCCACCTAAAAACCATAAAAACAATACTTTAAAACATAAAATTGTTTCTGATTAACTGCATCCTGAAACAAAGTTCAAAATATTGTTAATGGCACGAAAAACCTAGCACCCATCAAGGTAAAATTCAAAATATCTAGCAACTGGTCAAAAAATATCAAGTGTGCAAAAAAAAAGCAGAAAAATATGGCCCATAACTAGAGCAAACATTAATCAAACCAAATCAACTTAGAAGTGACACAGATAATAGAATTAATAGAAAAAGACATTAAGGTCATTTTACAACTGTGTTCCAGGTGTTCAAAAGGCCACAGGAGAGAACGAGCATGGTAGGTAGATAAAAGGAAAATGTAAAACAGACTGAAACCTAACTTCTAAAGAGGAAAACAAAATCTGATTAAAAAATAAATAACATCATTGGAGGGGTTAACAGCAGATTAGACATGGCAGAAAAAAGGATTAGCGAACTTGAAAATATAGCGATAGAAAATATTTTAAACAAAACTGGGAAAAAGGAAATAAAGACTAAGACTCAAAGACTAAAAGGAAAAATAAACAGAGCATCAGTGAGATTTGGAGCGACTTCAAACAGCCTAACACACAGGTAGCTGAAGTCCCCAGGTGAGGAGAAAGGCAGAATAAATAATGAAAACATAATGGCTGGAACATTTCTAAGTTGGATAAAAATTTTAAATCAATGTAACCTGCGTGAAATATATACAGACAAAAAACTCCCAGGCAAATGAAGATGCAAAAAAATAGGACCCATAGTAAAGAAATAAATACATGTCTTACAACTGACTCAAAAACTGATAAAGATGTTCAAAATAACAAAGACATTAAAATTATAACTGTATCCCATATATTCCAAAGAAATAGAAGATATAAAAAGACTCAAGTCAAACTTGTAGAGATGAAAAACTACAATGCCTATGATAAAAAAAAAAAAGTCCTGTATTATTTTTTAATTGAGGCCTGGGCATGTCTGCACACACAAGTGGAGGAATGAGGTATACTTTCAGGGCACATGTGTACTGAGCTCAACTGAATGGCTAGTAGGGCTAAGAAACATCTGCTTAGCACATGCATTCATGACGGTGGCAAAGCCAGGCGAGTGACACAGATCAATGAGTGAAATATCACACTATTAATACACTGTAATCTTACCATATAAGTCTGAAGATAACTTTTGTTCAATATTATAAATATGACAAGGCCACGGTCCACTCACTTTCTGACTTCTGGATCCATTGAATTAACGAGGATAGATTACAAGAAAAAATACTCTTCTTTAACTATTAATATGAGAACTAACCATTAAGTCAATCAGTTTATCTCACAATCTAAATAAAATACAGAAATAGACTAGGAAAAGAAACCTCCAACATAATCATTGATTCAAAGTTTTGTCTTTGTCAAAATACCTAATATTTCTTATTAATTAAATATGGAAGTAAAAGCTACACATATAAACTATAAGATAAATTAATGCTCCTACATGCAAGTTTTGTGCTTTCTTGATTTAGTAGTAGTGCATTTAAAATTTACTTTGAAGTAAATTTTTAAAATGCCTCCTCCAAAAATGTTTGAAAATCACCCTCTATATTCAATTTATAAGAGAAAAATTAAGCCCCACTTACGAATAAAAAACACTTCAAAGTTTAATTCTACCTTTTAGAGTAAAAACAGTAAATGAATTAAAGGAAGACCACAAGTAGTCATTTATTGACACAATAAGGTACACTTCCTAATATAAAGCATGAAGATATGATTCACAAAAACTAAAAACAGACATCTTTAAATTTAAAATTTTTAGTTGTTGCCTTTTTCTAAAAGACAAAACGGGAAAAAAATTGAACTGCCAGAATGTAAAGAGGATGGAATAAATCAAAATAGTAAAATTCGTAAAAATATACATTTATACATAGTAAATAATGGGTTAAAAATCTCTGATAGAACTAACATTATTATTCTCCTGAATAGAATATAGCTATTACATGAGATGTAATTTCTACTTAGTGCTTCATACCCAGTCCCTTTCATTTCTGCAAGTCACCACCAAGCATCTATTTGTGGTGGGCAGCCCTTAGACCCGGTGGGATGGCAGACATCATGACTAGGAAGGTCAAGGCAAGTTCAAGTCAGTCAACACTTCTGAATGCCTACTCACACTGCGTTGGGACAGGGGGCAAGGAGCTGAGAACAAGGGTATCAAGGAAGGACTCCAAAAAGAAACACTGGCACTCAGATTTTAAAGATAACAAGAGGCCCTGGCCGGTTGGCTCAGCAGTAGAGCGTCGGCCTGGCGTGCGGGGGACCGGGGTTCGATTCCCGGCCAGGGCACATAGGAGAAGCGCCCATTTCCTTCTCCACCCCCACCCCCCTCCTTCCTCTCTGTCTCTCTCTTCCCCTCCCGCAGCCAAGGCTCCATTGGAGCAAAGATGGCCCGGGCGCTGGGGATGGCTCCTTGGCCGCTGCCCCAGGTGCTAGAGTGGCTCTGGTCGCGGCAGAGCGACACCCCGGAGGGGCAGAGCATCGCCCCCTGGTGGGCAGAGCATCGCCCCCTGGTGGGCAGAGTGTCGCCCCTGGTGGGCATGCCGGGTGGATCCCGGTCGGGCGCATGCGGGAGTCTGACTGTCTCTCCCCGTTTCCAGCTTCAGAAAAAAACGAAGGAAGGAAGGAAGGAAGGAAGGAAGGAAGGAAGGAAGGAAGGAAGGAAGGAAGGAGGGAGGGAGGGAGGGAGGGAGGGAGGGAGGAAGGAAGGAAGGAAGGAAGGAAGGAAGGAAGGAAGGAAGGAAGGAAGGAAGGAAGGAAGGAAGGAAGGAAGGAAGGAAGGAAGGAAGGAAGGAAGGAAGGAAGGAAGGAAGGAAGGAAGGAAGGAAGGAAGGAAAACAAGAGTCAGCCAAGCAAACACTAGAAAAATGGTGTTTCATGTAGAAAAACTCACCAGAGGAAACAGAGTTGTCAGGTAACATGGCGCACGTGGAAATTAAATAAGGACCATAAATTTTAACAAGAGCCAGCTCAGCCCAAGCCCTTAAGATCTGTCTGAGCTTTGTCCAGTCAGGCTGAGGAGCCTGTGGAAGATTTCAATATGCAGAGTGGCTTGGTCAATTTAAATTAGCAAAATTTGTCACGGTAGCTACAAGGAGGTCAAAATGGAAACAAAAAGAAACTTTTGGGCAGGAATAGATAGTTCCTGGAGGGGAGAAGATGAATTCAAATATTTTAAAGTTCATGCATTTGAACACTCCCGTGAAAACAGAGGAATAATTAAGACTAGAAATAAAAACATAGAAGTTGATACATGAACAATCCTTTAAATCATGAGGCTTGATGACTCAGAAAGTATACATCCATTAAAGAAATGTCAGTACAGAAAAGTACAGATATTTTAGGTAATGGTATTAATTCACTGTGGCATATTCATTTAGAAATGAAAAAAATATAAACCAAAGTTTAGGAAACAATGTTCTCTGGGTCCAATCCAACCTCCTTTTTTCTTTTTTATTTTATTTTATTTTATTTTATTTTTTTTGTAAATAAAGTTCCATTGGAATAGAATACTGTCACACCAATTTTTAAAATCTTGTCTATGGTTGCTTTCGCATAATAACAGCAGAGTAAAATAGTTGCAACCAAGGCATTAAAGTCGCACAAAGCTTAAAATATGTCCTATCTGGCCCTTCACAAACAAAATTTTCCAACCTCTAATATAAAGAAGTTATCTCAAATCCAGGCAAAGAAAATGGCCTGGGTTATCTATGGCAAAGTGAGAGCATGCTACGAAATGGTTTTTTAAGATCCTTTTCTCCTCTAACAATGTGGTTTCTATTACTTGGAAAGGGCAAGTATTGACATCCCTAATGAACATCATGTGGCAAAGTGTAACGAACACGAGGCATATTCTCAAACTGAGATAATGGCATCTCTGATCACCAACTCTCAGGACTGCTCTGAGGATTAAAAGGGATCATGGATATTAAAGAAAAGAATGGTGAGTCATTATTTCAAGCATTCAATAAGTGCCTGTACTTATTAACATTAACTTAATTATACTAATAATATGCATTAGCAGGTCACATTTGTTGGGGAGGGGCTGAGAATTAAAGCACATCAGGATTTCTAGCTCCTAAGAATGAGATGAGTGCGAAATACCAAATCATAGCTGGAGTCTTGTTGGTTAAGCAAAAATCTCAGAACTTTGTCATCCACAAAAAATATATTAAACTTTTCTGAAAAAATAGAAATTTATACTTCTCTCTCAAAACATCTAGAAATGGATATAATACTCTTAAGTACTCAGAAGAGACATGCAGGTGACTTTAATCAGTCCTGTCATTCCCAAATAAGAATTTTCCAGTGCTGACCTAAGATCATGTTCGCAACACTTGCTGCATCCCACCTTAGCGGGTACCAGTGAATCAAGGACTCTAGCACTTAAGCAAAATAAGTTAAGCTTCAAAAGCCCATAAAATAAAACCTCTCATGCCTGGAAAATTGAACCTTACTAAACTTTTCCAAACTATCACACATTAGGAACAGGGTTCAATCCAAAGCATGATTGGATCAAGAAGCTTTTTGCACTGAATCCAACACCTTTCTAAGCTTTTAATAAAGAAATAGTTCAGGCTTTCCAGAAGCTGTGAAAGTAATCTATGTTTGGGAGGCTACAGCCTTTTATGCTCAAGGGGAAGTGCTTAGGCCTGGTAATATTCTTACAATCTCCCTATCTACTAATGTTTTGACTCCTGGACAAGTGGTTTTTGTGTTTTATTTTGTGTTGCAGAATATAAAGCATTAGTACAGAAAAAAAATCATTAAAAACATGATTATATAAACATGAGATAAGACTTGGCAAAAGCACTGTAAAATGCAAGATACATATTTTAAATTGTGCCTCTAACTGGAATTCTATTAAAATTCAGCATTAAGAAGGCCTTGGAGGAGTGTAACTTGCCTTTCAAAAAAGGCTTTAGGATAAGCTTTTTTTTTTTTTTCTTTTGTATTTTTCTTAAGTTGGAAACGGGGAGGCAGTCAGACAGACTCCCGCATGTGCCCGACCGGGATCCACCCAGCATGCCCACCAGGGGGCGATGCTCTGCCCATCTGGGGGGTCGCTCTGCTGCAACCAGAGCCATTCTAGCGCCTGGGGCAGAGGCCACAGAGCCATCCTCAGCGCCCGGGGAAACTTTGCTCTAATGGAGCCTCAGCTGTGGAAGGGGAGGAGAGAGACAGAGAGGAAGGAGAGGGGGAGGGGTGGAGAAGCAGATGGGTGCTTCTCCTGTGTGCCCCAGCCAGTAATCAAACCCGACTCCCGCACACTAGGCCGACGCTCTACCACCGAGCCAACCGGCCAGGGCCTAGGATAAGCTCTTTTATACGTACAACAAACATACACACTTATAACACATATATACAAAGGAATAGAAAGTTTGTGAATGTAAGAGAAATCATTCTAATTATCTCTGTCAACAAAGTGGGGATAATTATCGGTCTACTAAGCCTGCAGAAACAAATCAAAAAATCCTCTAAAGTCCCCATCTTACTATCACTCATCCAGTCCCACAAGAGATCAAACTAGATGTATTTTCTCTCTCTCATTAAATAAGTGCCTATTCTAAGTACTTCTATGTCTTAAATACATCTTGGTTCCAGTTCTTTCTACACATCAATCTAGACTTACTGTAGTTTTAGCCACCACCATGATTTCTTGGACTAATGAAATAGCCTCCTAACTAACCCCAGCACATTGAGGAATCTCTCTTTAATATTTTCTCTGTGAAGCATCCAGATTGATGTGTAAAATGTATATCTCACGGTATCAGTTTCTACTAGGCAGTGATGTGTTAGAGATTGAACTTCAAATGCCCACCTTGACCTAGACTCGCCTCATCCATGCTTCAGTGCTCCCCAATATGTAGTTCATTCTGTTTCTGATTCACTGGTTCTTTCTAGTTCTCATTATTCTTATGTGCTACTCTTACCATATAGAAATGTTATTTTATCAACCACTCAGACAACTGGATTCTGATCAGTCTTCCAAATTTCAGCTTTCTCTTGTTATGATTAAGAAGATCTCTCTTGATCTTCTAGTCCAAGCTAACTTGCCTCCTCAAGTAGACCTACTTAAAGTCATTACCTTGGGGTGGTGAATAGAAGGGCCAGTGACCAGAAATCAGTGAACTCCCAGCCACTGAATCACTTCCCAGTCTAACTCTGGTCGTTTTATCAAGTTCATATTATTGAAAATCTTCATTTTGGAAAAAGAAAGAAATATTATGTATTTCCTTACTTAACTGATTAATATAAAGTAATCTGCAAAATTAGCTTATATAAAACGCCTCATTCTTCTAAAGTAAAATGCAGATATTTAAAGGATTAAATATTAGGTAGGCAACATGTATATCAAAATATCTTCATATAGAAGTTTCAAAAATGTTACATAAGTCTATAGTAAGCAATCAATTAGGTAATAAAGAGAATAGAATATAGTTTCCTGTTCCCTGTGTAGGGATACAGTGCTACTAGATAGCATTTAAAGTGAGTTTTAAGTGAATTAACAAGATGCATCAGTGTGAGCTCTAATGATGAAGAAATCATTTTCAGAAGACAGTTGCCTCAGCTGGACATGGAAAGATAGAGTCTTTGGGAGACAGGAATGAGTCAGGGGAAAGATTAATCTTGCAATTGTTATGAAAGAGAGAGAGAGAAGAAATACAAAAAGAGAACTAGACTTAACCTAATAAAAACCAAACTGTAAAAAGGAGATAAATAAGAAAGGCACAAATTCAAGACAAACCATAAATATGTATTTATATATTTATATATATATCCCTATACAGGGATCAGGATTATAGAAAAGTCTCAAAAATGGCTCAAAAAAGTAATACCATACCACTTGATTCCTATTTAACATGACTAATATTCTGAATTGTTCTACTATATCTATATATAAGAGACATGCATGGTGGCTCACACAAAAGTAAAAAGTTTGTGTATAACATATTGTAGCATAGAAAATAGTTTTAGAAAGAGAACCTACTTGGATGTCTTCAAGGGCATTCTGCTCTGTTTCCAGATAAAGATTCTAAGCTAAGTTTCAGACACATTCAGTAACTTGGCCAGACTGATAGACACATGTTACTTGCAGACACAGTTCTTCTACCTTGAACCTCACTCCAGTTCAGCATCCTTACCATGACAAAGATCTTTTGAAACTGACATAAGTCAATTCTTTCTATTTAACACCTCCTTTACAACAATATAATTTATTTTTCTTTCTGAAGTAAAACCCTTTTTAATATTACAAGCAGTCAGGCTTTGTCATATTTATATTAACATATGTATTACATTAAATAATTAATTCCAAAAGGAAAACATTTAATTTTAAGATATTAAAGAATATTAAAAATATGTGGATCCATCTTTGTAAAGAATAACATAATACAATTAAGCTAAAGAACATTTTCATTATTTAAAATAAAATCCAATATATATACACACACAAAAAAAAATCTAATGAAATTCCCAGGCATATTTTTTGAAAAATTGAAAAACCAAACTAATTGTTCAGTTTCTTTTCTAGAACTAAAATTAATGTAAGCTGCCTAACAAAGAAGGCTAGTTTTATTTATTTCACTTTCTGTGCATTTCATGTTAAACTGTACTCTGATTTACTAAGCAGCACTGGCAAATAAATCCACACACAATTCTGCTCATCTGACTAAGCTCAATAAACTATTTAAAACAGGAAAATAAATAGTAATTGTAAACATGGTGCTTAATCAAGAAAAAAATTATTCATAAAACACAGAAAAAGTCATCTGGAATTAATTGTATTTGCATAATCCATTAGAACATAATTCTATCCGAAAATGAATAATCTATATTCATTAACAGAGAGAACCCTAGGAATGTGTGTTTTGTGAGAATCGTGTCTTTACACATCATCAGTTATATGTACTTCACAATTAATCTTAGAAAATTTCTATATCCCACAACACACACTTTCCAGTGACCATTTAGCCACAAGCAAAGATCTCCTAAAACTTAAAATAACAGTTAATTCCTTCCATTCAATTCCTTCTATAAGAGTGACTTCATCATTCCTCATCATTGTGTTAGATGTGAATCCCTTCATGACAGAAACTGCAAAAAGGTTCTAAAGGTATTTTGAACCAGAATTGTTTAGATTTTGTTATTGATTTAGACAGGAAATACCTGAGACTTAACTATATTAGCAGAAAACAAATGAAAATATTTGTAGAATTTGTGAAAGTGATTGCATTTCTCCCACTGAAGCAATGTACAACCATAAAGAGAAAACATGAATGTATCTTAAGTGAAAACATTCTAAAAATTCAACATAAAATGAAGTTATAATTTTCTGAAGAAAAAAACAAAAGTACCCATAAAGGTACAGTAGCAACATGATTGAGAAGGAAGTACAAGAGGTATTCGAACTATGTTCATTCATTGCCTGTTAAACATACATAAAATAACTGTTCAAAAATATATACAAATAAACTAGGGCTATGTGTATATATGCATTTTGTATACACATATATGTATATACTTTTGATACATATATTTATTTATACTTACACATATATATACATAATATATTATCTATACACATATATATAAAGGTCTACCGGAAAGTTCTCTCCGTTTTTGGAATAAAACAAAATATAATTTTTTCTTACCATCAATAAACTTTATTAAATAATATATTTCCACACCAATCCTATCTTCCGAATACGGTCCAAAATGGTTTGCTGACCTGAATTAAGCCTTTCTGCGATCTCTGATGTTGTCAGAAAAGGATCTTGCTCCAACATGGTCTTAACAACATCGTCATGGATCAAAGATGGTCGCCCAGAACATGGCTTATCAGAAAGGTCGAAATCACCTGTTTCGAATTTTTCAAACCATCTTCTGCATGTCCTATCAGAAACTGGACCTTCACCAAACACTTTCAATAAATTTCTACATGCTTCTGTAGCATTTCTTCCTTGTTGAAATTCATATACATATAGTGGCGTAAATGAACTTTATCAGTAGCCATGGGTACACTATCGCTTCACACATAAGACTAATGTGAATCAACTTTGTTTTAGTTAATTTGCTATGTCATATGTATACATTAAGTGATAAAAATAGAGGCACACATGCGCCAGATAAACATGTGCTTACGTGTCGAAACTTGTGATAGAAATGGACAGAACTTTCCATTAGACCTTATAAAAACCCAATAGGAAGCAGCGAGAATTATTATAATAGTCAGCTCTCTTTTGTTTGTTTTATAAGAACTTATGCCTTAAAAATACATTTTTTTAGCCTAGTGATAATACAGTTAACAGGAGAAAGTATATAGAACAACAGATACATGCCTAGGATCTGGTAAAAAATTTAACAGGATCACAGAGTTCTATAAATTAAATTCAATAAAGGCTCGATACCCTGTGAAGCTAAAGTAAGAACTCATTAGCATTTAAAAGAAGGAATCTATATGTTTTTCCAGTTGTCATTTGTTCTTTATTAGGAAGAAATATTGAATACATATATGTGTATATGTATATTTTTAATCTTGTTCCATCTTATTATTTAACACATTCATGAGAGCATAAAAGTAACAAATGTATTTGATACATTGCATATTGGATTGATTCAGTTCCTGACTTTGCCACTGGTGAGCTGTGGATCCTTCTGGAATCAATTTACATCTCTGTGACAGTTTCCCCAGATGTGAAAGTATCAAGTGTCAATGGACAGTGGTTTTCTATTTTTTTATTTGCTGACATGTTCAAAAATTAAACATTCTGAAGTATTTTAAATATCATATACTCTGATCTGTTATGTTAATAAACTACTACTCAGTAATTAGAACTAAATTAGGTACTTTTGGAGATTTATTTATGTTTTTCAAAGCATTAAAATTCCATATGATCATTTATGTTTTGCTGTAGTGAAGTCATGAAGAGATTCTTATCTCTCATAAAGCAGCAATACAATCGTCTACATTGCTAGAAGAGAGCAGAACTCCTGTGCAATTGGCCAGTCAGTTACCATAAAATTATTTTGTATGGAGAGCCTGACCGGTGGTGGCGCAGTGGATAAAGCGTCGACCTGGAAATGCTGAGGTCGCCAGTTTGACCTGGAAATGCTGAGGTCGCCAGTTCGAAACCCTGGGCTTGCCTGGTCAAGGCACATATGGGAGTTGATGCTTCCAGCTCCTCCCCCCTTCTCTCTCTCTGTCTCTCCTCTCTCTTTCTCTCTCTCTGTTTCTCCCTCTCCTCCCTAAAATGAATAAAAAAAAAAAATTTAAAAAAAAATTATTTTGTATGGAAAAGTGAGAAACTACTTCACTAAGCAAAATTAAAGAGTTTGTTTCATTGTTCGATTATGAACTTCTATACTGCTACCAAAAATTAGGGGATATTTCAAAATGAATATGAAATGATAAAATATCCCCTAATTATCGTGAGTAGAATATTCAGATTTGTTGCCAAATACTTTCTGCTTTTAGAAATTAACTGTTTCTTTAGTGCCTAGTATATGAATCAGCTATGCTTATTGAAAAAATAAGCTTTAAATAATATGTTGTCCATTATCTCATCTGATCATAGTACCAAATTATGTTTTGTGAAAATCTTGCTAGATGCAAATAAACCAAGATCCCTATATTACTTTGTGAATTTGTGAAGGTATTTTAACCAGAAAACAATTGCACAATTTTAACCAGAAAATAGCTATAGTTACTTTTGTCTCCTGAACCTCTCTTTTCTATTGTTATGGGGGGAAAAAAAACCAGCTTTCTAATCATTCATTTCTAAGCCAGGAACTCAACCTATAATTTATTCTTAGCCCTTTCGAGTTTTGTTGAATTTAGGTAAAAGCCCATGTTCTTTTGGAGTGATGTTTATAACAGAAATTTTATGAAATTACTTTCTGGCATTTTAATACATTTAATATATTATTGTACATTTATATATCTCTTGAGCATTCAGTCTAAAAAGAAGTTAGCAATGCTATAAACCCTTTGGTAACCACAAAGAAGAGAAGGCTAATAGTAACTTCAGTCAACTCCGGATAAAAACTTTGGCTTCATGATAACTTATACGATAGACCAAGCAGCATCAGAAATCACATCTGAAAAGGACTACCAAACGTAATTGCTGCACTCTTTAACTTTTCAAAAGAATCTGTTGGACGTTAATGTTTATAAGTTTTTCTTGTTAAAAGACATAGAAAGGTATCTAATTTTTTATGCCAACCAGTTGCAAGTAAAACAAAAGTGTGGTTTTTTTCTTTCAAGTAGGGAGTATTCTCTTAGTACAAGGTGTGCTTATTATCTGAGTATGTGTTTCTCTAAAGGCTTGCGGTTAAAAGACTGCATATGATACAAAATACACACACAGACTGACTAAGAAACAGAACACTTATAGAGTGACCCCATCCATCTCTGTTCTCTTTAATACTGCCATTGATTTTAGCCCATAGTCAACATTACCATCGGTAAGTCTTCAGCTGATTGTAAAAACTTGGAAAATTCTGATAATTCAATATAATTATCATAAAATTAAGTTATATCTACCAAAGCATATATCATTAAGTTATCAAATTAACATTGGTAATTAACTCATACTCAACACCATCAACAAATGAGAATTTGACAATATTACACAAGTGAAAATATATAAAAAGAAAATAAGAATGGAAGTCCAAAAGGGCATGTTGAACATCAAAGAATTAATAAAGGATATTTTTACAAAACTAAAAAATGTCAAAAATATTTTGCGCCTGACCTGTGGTGGCGCAGTGGATGAAGTGTCGACCTGGAAATGCTGAGGTTGCCAGTTGGAAACCCTGGGCTTGCCTGGTCAAGGCACATATGGGAGTTGATGCTTCCTGCTCCTCCCCCCTTCTCTCTCTGTCTCCTCTCTCTCCCTCTCTCCTTTCTAAAATGAATAAATAAAAAATTAAAAAAAAAATATTTTGCAAAAATTACCACTTGAAGAAAATTACAATATATTATCACATAAAGTTCACAAAATTAGGCCAAAAAAAAGTTCATATTTGCAAAATAACATAACTATCTTTAATAGAAGATAAAATAAAATTATTTTAATAGCTATCTTAGTTCTTTTAAAATATAAAGTTCCTTTTAAGAAATTTGCCTGGCCCATGGTGGTGCAGTGGATAAAGCATCGAACTTGGATGCTGAGGTCCCTGGTTCAAAACCCCGGACTAGCCTGGTCAAGGCACATATGTGAGTTGATGCTTCTTGTTCCTCCCCCTCTTCTCTCTCTTTCTCTCCTCTCTAAAATAAATAAATAAAATCTAAAATAAAATCCTAATTATATTTTTCTACTTTTCATGTAAAATATTGTTCCTTCCTTTAAGTTCCTCTACCTACCCCAGTTGAACTTAGATAACAAAAACCTCCTACATGAAATGTTTCCTAACCCAGTTCACTTTCATAAAAGTCAGGGAGAAGTTGGGAGATGTTGACATTTTAACAACTGAGTCTTGTGTAGAACCTGAAATAAAATCTAACTATGCTAACTATCCATTCTTTATTTCATCTTCCCAATGATTTGCTCTGTCCTAAGGATACAGATTCTAAATAAGGTCAAGTGACATTTTCCTGTTAATTTTAATAATAACCTTCATACGTTAATATCAGCATACTGAGTTTACCTATGCAATAAGAAAATAATGGGTGAACAAACAATTATAGAGTGACAACTCTCCAATGAAAGTAGACTTGACTTGGGGTAGTGAACACAAAATACAGTATACAGATGATGTGTTGTAGAACTGAGCATCTAGTTTTTTAAAATTTATTTTTACATTTTTTTTATTCATTCATTTTTTTAGAGAGAGGAGACACAGAGAGAGAAAGAGACAGAGAGAGGATAGAGATAGAAAGAACAGAGGGAGGAGCAGGAAGCATCAACTCCCATATATGCCTTGACCAGGCAAGCCTGGGGTTTTGCACCAGCGACCTCAGCATTCCAGGTTGACGCTTCTACCCACTGCACCACCACAGGTCAGGCGAACTGAGCATCTAAAACCTGTATAATTTTGTAAACCAGTGTCACACCAATAAATTCAATAAAAAGGAAAAAATTATAAAGTTAACCTTTTACAGTGCTTATAGTATATATATTTATAGTATACAGACTTATAATACTGTTCTCATACTAGTTCTGAGAGACATTTCCTTCCTAAATAGAGGATTGTCCTTCTGTTTCCTTAGTTTGATATAGACCACAAAGTAGCCAAGTGAATTGCAGCATTTACTAAAATACGTAAAATAGAATTCAACACAGGTCAACAGAAAATTAAATTCAAATATTTATGGAAACAATACAAAGAACAGAGGTTGATATACAACAGTAGAAATGAAATAGAAATAACAAATTTAAAAGCTGTGCGTGTGTGTGTGTGTGTGTGTGTGTGTGTGTGTGTGTGTGTGTTTGATAAAGAGATGCAGCAGAAAAGGTAGAAGGAAAATTCAGAAGTAACACAGATTCCCACTTGGGTGCCTACCGCAATGTCATTGCCGATGAGAAAAGTCAGCTGACAGGGAATGTGCTCTTGGGATAGATCTGATATGCCAGGTATTCGAGAAGACAGAGGTATGAATTCAAATGGAAGTCGCTAATAAAATGTTGGAAAATATACGACTGAAGCTTGGGAATCAGATTAAAGTAAGAGAGGTAAACTTTGAGTCATCTCATCCAAACTGGAAATAAAAGGAGCTAGACTAGTAAGTGAAACTAACATAACATCGTGTGCCTGCCGAGGGCTCTGCACTGTGATATCAACTACACTCTGCATTCATTCATTTTAATTCTTAATGACTTCAGGGGTAAGGTTTTTAGCCTCCTTTCTAAAATGAAGAAACCATACAGTTCTTAGTTTTTTCTGAGTTACTTATTTTACTCAGTATAATGTTATCAAGGTCCATTCATGTTGCTGTAAATGAGCTGATGTCATCATTTCTTATGGCTGAGTAGTATTCCATAGTATGTGGGACATAAAATGAGACTCAGAGACATGGACAAGAGTGTGGTGGTTAGGGGGGGGAGGGAGGAAAGAGAGGGGGTGGGGGAAGGGAGGGGCACAAAGAAAACCAGATAGAAGGTGATGGAAGACAATTTGACTTTGGGTGATGGGTATACAACATAATCAAATGTCAAATTAACCTGGAGATGTTTTCTCTGAATCTATGTACCTTGATTGATCGATGTCACCTCATTAAAATTAATCATAAAAAAATAAAAAGCAGAATTAACTCACCTTAAAAAAAAAATAAAATGAAGAAACCAAGCCTCATGCAAGTTAAGAACCTTGATCAAGGGACCAAGGGATTCTGAGGTCCAAGCTCTTGCTTGTCACAGCACTGTAGACCCTCTTTAGAATAACATCGGGGAACATTGACTACATAAGTTTCAAAGCAAGTTATAATGTGGAGAGAGAAAGAGAGAGCCAGACACAGAACTCTGAACTTACCACTATCCCACAGAGACTAACAGCCTTCCAGCGCTGGGTACATTTCATAACGTTCCTTAAAAACCTCAATTAAAACATCTCTATTTCTGGTAAAGTCAGTCACGTGTGGAACTTGGGTTTCCATAATCAGCAGGACCCAAGGAACTGTGCTAATTTGTTCATCCTTGCACTGCTTAGTCTAGAGTTACCTATCTGTAGTGCAAACTAGCTTTATTCTGTATTAACAATTTTACCTAATGAAGAATTAAATTCCCACACCGTGGAACAGGCCTGATTTTTAGAAGCTTGGCAGTTGCTAAACACCTTTTTTGAGCATTTTATGCTTGGAACCCCTTCCCACAGCCAAATGCTGTAGACCAGATCAGCTCCTCAGCGATAGCAGCACACGTGACCTGTGATATTCTTTCTTCCTGGTTTTGCTCTCTGTACTAAGCGTAACACCTTCTGTCATTCACAAAAAGATCTCGCCAATATTTTTATGAGCTATTCTTTTAGGGGCTCTCTTTGATCTGTCACTCACTCTACTTTGGCTTGTCCATAGAACAGAGAAGATGAAACTACCTAAGATGATAAATTTTCTTCCATCTGATTTTTTCTCTCATTTTTTTTTAACTTTGGGATTTCCTCTCTAATGGCATCCTACTAATATGCTAAATAAAGCTAGTTCACATTATCCAAACAACCAGTTAACTCAGCAAAATACTTTGAAGCTTTAATGAAGAAAAAGAAATGAAGTTGGTTGCTAGGCTGAATTACATTGTATTTCAAATCTGTCAGGTCACCCGAGTAAGAGCAGGCGGTCATAGAAATCATAGCGAGAGAGGAAGCTCAAGAATCCACAGAGAATTTCCTCTTAGAGGTTTGGATTGATATCCTCAGTTTGTTGAAATTTTGCTAAATAAAAAGTTGAATTCCAAAAGGGGAAGTAAATGTTTGAAGAGAAAAATCTGTATTAATTCACTTACTGAAATAACAACAACAGGATACAAAATGGAAAGATTACTTTCTTTAAGTATAGTCAGTAATTTCTGGGTCTCTTCAAAATCAGATGTCAAAACCTGAAAGATCAGAAAAATAAAAGGAAATAAAGAAGTTCTTAAATGACTGAAATGTTAATTCAAGGAGAAAACATGGGAAATTTTTAGATAATCATTCAAAATAGATATAAAGCCAAATTTTTAATTTTCAATCAATTTTAAATAATACCCATAAGTTTATACTTATTATAATTAGTACTACTTATTAGTTCAACCTTGTGTAATCTTATATGCTATATACCAACTGTAAGACAGAAAATTTAAAAGTACTGTCAAAAGAAATATCACCATCTTCTCATCATGGAAATCACCATGTTTGAAAATGTTTTATCCCTGTTTCAAAAGATAAAATATAAAATTTCCAAACACATATTAAATAACAACTCATCTATCAAAATCTTAAAGTCCAGCCCTGGCCGGTATGCTCAGTGGTAGAGTATCAGCCCAGTGTGTGGATGTCCTGGGTTTGATTCCCACCTGGCCAGGGCACACAGGAGAAGTGCCCATTTGCTTCTCCACCCCACCCTCTCTCACTTCTCTCTCTCTCTCTCTCTTTTGCTTCTCCTCCCCTCTTGCAGCCATGGCTCAATTGGAGTGAGTTGGTCCCAGGTGCTGAGGATGGCTCCATGGCCTCCACCTCAGATGCTAAAAAAAATTGGCTCTGGTGGCAATGGAGCAAGGGCCCCAGATGGGAGCACATCGGCCCCTAATGGGTTTGCTGGGTGGATCCCGGTTGGGGCACATGCAGGAGTCTGTGTCTGCCTCCCTTCCTCTCACTAAATTAAATAAATAAATAATCTTAAAGTCCAATATTCAATAATCAGAAAATAAAAGTTCTCTCCCCCATTACATTTATAAGATCCTCAAGTGCTTTCAGTGACTTGTATTTACTACTTACATTCACACAAACAAAATTGAAGCATTGCTCTAAGGTGCTTTGTTGAAGGTCCTTGCCAACATGACACAGAGACCCCGATGTGACTTTTACATGCTAGGAGAGAAAGCAGAGGAAAAGAAGAGTTTAAAATTAGATAGAAAGACCAAATATGAGCATAAACAACCTTGTTACAAATGAGCACAAACTTGCTATAGGCATGAACTGTCAAGGACTATATGTAAAGATAAAATAATTCAGGCTAAAGTTTATGAGGCTACCAGGAAAAAGGCATTTGAACTTCTCCATAAATGATTATTGTTTTAGTAAACAAAGTTATTGGGAAATTCGTTCAGGAAAAAATGTAGAAAAGGCATAGTATATGTTCCGGTACAGGCAAGTAGCTCTGTTCTTTTTCTTATACAAAGAATGTATTGCAGGAAAAGTTGAAATAAAACTAAAAGGCTGGTTAGACAGGGATCGTTAGAGGATTCTGGAAGCATGTGACATTACTACAGTCACAAAGAATAGGTTTAACAAAACCTGGAATGACTAGAATCAGGGAAAGCCACAAGAAGTTATCATAATAATGTGTGGCAGAATAAAGGGTTGAACTAGGGCAGTTATCAGATAAGATAAAAGAAGAGACAGAGATCATTATGGCACGGTAGTCTTGCACTAGATTTTGAAGGAACAGCATGTATATTATAAAAGCTTACCTAATAAAGTTTTTGTTCCACACAGTTTAATAGTCTAATTTCTATTTTTGTATTATAATATAAACCAATTAATTACTAAACAAGGGCTCTACTATAATGTTACCTCTGCTATATTCCATAGGAAGTCACACTTCAGTGGTTAACACTGGCATTACATTTAGAATGCTTTGCAATTTACAATCCTAAAATACACTGTATATGCCTTAGTGAAGTATAAAATTATGTAATTCTTAGTTTTTCCAATTAAGAATATGCAGTTTAATAAATATACATACATATTACATAAATATGTTGTATAATTCTCAGATTAAATCTAAAATTGTGAATTGGTCAATAAAGTATTCTAAATCTACTTATATTCTATTCCAATCTTAACCATCCAACTCGACTCTTCAACAAAAATATTCTTAAACTCTAAGGCAAGCCTGACCTGTGGTGGCACAGTGGATAAAGCATCAACCTGGCATGCTGAGGTCGCCTGTTTGAAACCCTAGACTTGCCTGGTCAAGGCACTAATAGGAGTTGATGCTTCCTACTCCTCCTCCTTTCTCTCTCTCTCACTACCCCTCCCCTCTAAAATAAATAAAAATTTTAAAAACAGATTTTTAAAAAAAACCTCTAAGGCCATTTTCCTCTATTGTCACAAACACTGGGCTCATTCCTACCTGTGATGGCCAGCCCATATCGACTTCAATATATACTTGTTTCCTTATTAGCTATTATCAATATAGATATATATTTCTTTCAATTATTAACAGTTAATAAATATGACATAAACTCTTAGAGAATAGGATAGAAATAGAAAGCACAGTGCCCAGCCACAGTGTTAATTATTATTATTACAGTGTATTTGTTCTACACCTGTATCATGTAATAAATTTTAAAACTCCAATTAAAAGATAAAGTCATTTATCAACGGATGCTCACAGACTAAGTCAGAAATCCACACACAGTATTTTTAAAAGAGGTATAAAATATTAGCATTTTGGTACCCCCTTTTAAAAAAACCCATAAATAAAAACAAAATTACAATTTTTTTCCTCCTTGAAATTGAGACTCTTTTAATAATTGCTTCCAGTTAAGTGTAATTCTTTTATTTGGTCTTACTGCTTTCCTCCCAACCAGAAACAAACAATATTTTCCATGCTTGAGTAAAGAAATTTAGATTTCACCTAAATATAGCAAAAGAGTCTTTGACACCTTTAATAAACAAAGACAGCATTAGACAATGCTATTCGGTTGTTTATGAAAAAGCTCTACAGCGTCATCTTCTGCTGTCATTCCCAATGTTTCCACACTCACGCACAACAAATGGAACAATCTGCTGGCTAGAAGAACTCCTTGTTCTGTAAATATTTTGGTTCAAAGAACATTTAAACAAAATTTAAAACAACCTTCCAATGTATTCAGTAAAATTAAAGAAATATACAAAAAATAAAGTGAAATGCTTTCCTAAGAATTTAGTAAAGATCTAGTATTAACTAAATGCAAACATCTGCATGTGCAGAACACTATTCAAAGCATGAGTTTTAGGAAGGAAGATAGGTTGTCAAAAAAAAAAAATGGTTTTCATTTCAAGAAAAGTTAAGGCTGAACTAAGGCTAAGAGGTTTTGGTTCAAGTCCCATGAGTCAGAGGTTTGAAAATGTGTTGCACTTTTTACAGATGGAATATGTTGGCTGGATCGTCTCTGATTCTGAACCCATCGATTTTTCACCTCCCTGCTCTTCAAACAATGGCACTAGTGTGGGTATAAACAAGGGAACTGGAGAGACATGCACTTTCATTCCACTCTGTAAACAACACTAAGAATTAAAAGTCATGGTTGTCAGGGTCTGGGGTGTGGGGAGAATGGGGAGATGTGGTTCCAAGGGTACAAAGTTGCCGTCATGCCAGATGAATACATTCTGGAGGTCTAATGTACAGCATGCTGGCTATAATTAACAATACTCTATTGTGTACTTGAAATTACTAAGAAGGTAGAGATAAGTGTTCTTAACCAAAAAACAAGAAGATGCTAACTATACGAGGTGATGGATATATTAATTAGCTTGACTCTGGTGATTATTTCAGAGTGTTATTCAAATATCAAGTTGTACAACTTAAATATATACATTGTTTATTGGTCCCTTATACCTCCATAAAGCTGAGTGAAGTCTTTCTTTCTTTTTTTTTTTTAAATTATTTTATTTTATTTATTCATTTTAGAGAGGAGAGAGAGAGAGAGAGAGAGAGACAGGGAGGAGGAGCTGGAAGCATCAACTCCCATATGTGCCTTGACCAGGCAAGCCCAGGGTTTCGAACCGGCGACCTCAGCATTTCCAGGTCGAAGCTTTACCCACTGTGCCACCACAGGTCAGGCGAGTGAAGTCTTTCTATAGTGCAAATCTAGATTTTAGAAGGGAGTCTTCTGCAGCTACGACTGCTGCCAACTGAAGGCTGAGATGGGCAGTCAGCTCATCAGTCACTGTCTTGATCAGAGTTGTCTCGGGCCTGTGGGTGCTGTGCCTTAAAGCCAGGTAATAACAGCCAGAGTCTCTCCATCTTTATTTTTAGAAATCTTCACCTAAGATACTCCCTTTAAGTAGTATTCACTATTTTTCAAACCTTGAATTGCCAATTAAGATTTACTTCATGGTTACTTTTAGACTTTTGCGGAGGTTTTGTCCACCTGGGACTCAGCATTTACTGTGTTATTTTTATTTTTATATCTTTTTAGAATTAGCTTTAAAGTGTCCTTTTGTCGTTATGAGTATGGCCTCTGGAGTCCAGCTCCCTGGATTTGAAGCTAGCTCTGCAACAAACCTGTGGAGAATCTACTGGTAAATTATGGAAGCCCCGACTCAGTTTACTCATCAGTGAAAGAAATACTTCCAAAATTGTTAGAGAGACTAGTTAAATTAATAAATAAGAGTTAATAAGGATTGGTTCTTTCAGGAATTCATCCCTATAGGTTAGCTGAAAAGCTTCAGAGAAAAACAGCTACAGCTTTAAGGCAATGAATCTTGGCAGAGTTTTGAGGCAATAAATGAACCAGGTTCCTATTCTTCCATGTTAAATTGATCTCAAACCATGAATAATGAACTTCTAGACAATACCAGAGGCCATCACAAGCCCTAGCCTGTTGGATATACCCCAAGAAAGTCTTGATATTCTCCCCATCCTAAATGCTGGACAGGCAGAACTGTACTGGAATCAAGGTCTTTCACTGGTGTTGCATTCCAGTCCCTTATCGCCCTGGGGGGAGGGCTGGTGCCTCCTCAGTAATGCAGCTTCAAAGCCACACTGCACGAAGATGGGAATCTGACATTCAGCCTTGAAGATCCACTTGCAATGCTACATAATGCACTAGACACTGTCTCTGTTCCCGAGACCATGGACTTTGCCCCAGTAATCATTGTTCTGGAAAGTCTAAAGTCTAGTGGCTCCTGGACAGGGAAGAATACATCTAAGAAAGCCCTCCAGTTCAGAGTTTCAGATCTAATCCTGAGCAGCCAGTGGTGGGCACAGGAGTGGTAACTGTGGTAATACTCCCTTAATAAAATCCTTTGTGTATCCCTTTGAAGGCCAATTATTGTTCTGATGCAAAACTACAGGACTGTGAAATGGAAAACAGAAGTCTTCCTTCTAACAAACCTGAGCACTATCATAAAAGATTGAAGGTTTTCATTTTAACATACAGATTGTGCATCCAAAGCTAGATGACGTCTAAACAAAAAGCAAAGCTACCAAATGCACATCTGCTCCAGGTTATTTTTCCCATTCAGTTTTACTACAGAATGTTATATTCCATAGAACTAATGGACAATATTGTAGTAAATGAAAAATGACTGGCAGTAGCTCATATATATCATGTTTGGCATACATATTCTGTAAATATCCACTTTTCATTCTGTAAATGATAGGAAGGTATCTTAAAAAGGTATGTGCAGCAATATAACCTCTTTGTTTCTTAGTAAAGCATAAAACCTTTGCAAGCTGAGAATTGGCAAGCTGACATAAACAAAACTTATCTGTCTTAATTTAACAAAAAAGTCATGAAGAATATAGTACTCTATCCACTGGTGGATTAGTTTCATTCATCCAACCAATAAATATTTATTGAGGGTGCTGAGCCAGACACTACATTGTGCTCTGAGACTATGGCAACAAACTAGACAATGTTTCTGTCATCATGGAGCTTACATCATACTAGGAGAGGAAATAAAGTTTACACCTGTGTTTCTCCAATTTCAATATGCATAGGAATCTCTGAGAAACTTTTTTTAAAATATAAGTTTTGATTCCATTAGATGTTGTGTGGAGTCTAAGAACCTGAGTTTATAATAAGCTCCCACTCGATGTTATGAATGGTCCATGGACCACTCTTTGAAGCAACAAGAGGCTAGATAAATTGAACTCACCTTACTATAAAAGTCCGCTTTCATTTTCAGTAGATACATTTACTGAGGGGTGTGCTCCCATATAGCAATCAAAAGATAACTTTCACCTTGACTCTACCATAGCCATTGCTTTTGGTAGCCTCTAAAATAATTTCCTGTATCTTTATTAAATCTATCAGTTTGGAAAACATAAGTAACTAGATTAAAAAATTCATTATTTCCAGTGTTTTCCCTTCAAATTCTTGCCAAATTTATAGCATAATCTAATTTACATTTATAAAAAGTTAGCTTTCTTTAAGTAATACACTGGCCAGATGTCTACAGAAGTAAATTCGAATGTGTTTTCCACGTAGATATTCCCTAATAAAGTGTGTACAAGTAAATTATACTCTAGTCAAAATGTTATTAATTTGAAATTACTAATCCACACCAACAAATATTGTTTCCAATCAGTTTTATAGATGATTTAAGAAATGTACTAAAGATTATAGTTTATTTATGTAGCTATGTATTCACTTTAAATGACAAATATGATACATATAGCTTTACCTCAAAGCCACTGTAAAATGGAGTGTGCATGAAACAAGTTGTATTAGAAGTGCTTAGCTGTGGGCAGCTTTGTCCTTAGGGGAAATAGAACAATGTGAGGAAAAAGTTTCAGTTGTCACAGTGGTTTGGGAAGAACTACTGGAGCCTAGTGGGAAGAGAAGAAAGACAGGGATGCTACTAAATCTTATACAATGCACACAACAGGCAACCTCCAGTGCAAAGTAGGAACTGTATCAGATGCCAATGGCACAGCTATTGCAAAATTCAGAATTAATGGAGAGTCCTCGTTTCTACTCTTCAGCACTCTTCATGAACCAATCAAAAGCAGTGATGTTCTAGCAACTTGAAGGCTTTAGTATAGTAGCCACACTGTTCACATGGGAAATCTAACATTGCATTTTATCAAACAAACACTTTGATGTAATTTTTAAATGACATTAGTCCACAAATGTGAGAAGTGTGTTCAAAATGGCTAGATGAGGTCTATATTAAAAACAGATTCTGAGCTAAATGAACTCCATCTGTCACCCAGTTTTCACACTGTCTCTAATTTTAAATTAGATAGGAAATAAATAAATAAAAACACCCTAAAATCAGCTATAAACACATATGAGTAGCTGAGTGAAGAGTTCTTCCATATGTAATCACAGAGAAACTATGCACTAGGTTAACTTTTAAGGGATATTTAATACCATTCCAATAGCTATACAATTCAAATACTACCATTATAATTCTCTAAACCCTATACAGCAGTGGTCCCCAACCCCTGGGCCACGAACTGGTACTGGTCCGTGCACCATTTGGTACCGGTCCGCAGAGAAAGAATAAATAACTTACATTATTTCCGTTTTATTTATATTTAAGTCTGAACGATGTTTTATTTTTTTAAAAATGACCAGATTCCCTCTGTTACATCTGTCTAAGACTCACTCTTGACGCTTGTCTCAGTCATGTGATACATTTATCTGTCCCACCCTAAAGGCCGGTCCGTGAAAATATTTTCTGACATTAAACTGGTCTGTGGTCCAAAAAAGGTTGGGGACCACTGCTATACAGTAAGCAAACTATTTTTATTAACATATTTTTCTCTCAAGTGAGAAACAGAATTGCTATACTTACATGTAAAGTAAAATTTCTATCTTACACAACTTCCCATTATGAGTTACAGTAACCTACAGAGTATATATCATTTCACCCATGGGTCAAAAATATGTTTTAAAATAATAAGAATAAACTACATTTTGAGCAAAAATAACAAAAACCTAATCATGTGACTTATTTCAGAAGTGAACATGTGTACACCTCAGGATATTTTTAAAGTAGCACATTTCTAGATAATATAGCAAGGGAGACTCCTATCTTGATATAGAATTGTATTATAGCTCCTAAAGAATAAATCTTAAAGTGTTGCTCATGGTGTAGTCCCTAGCCCCACTGTAATATTCCCTGCAGAACTCATTTCTCTCTTCAATCTCTCTCTCTCCTTTCCTGACAGAGGCTGCTGGCCACCAACTTATCACTCTTTGCTAACTGCAGTTCATCTAATCTCTGCAACATCTGCGATTTTCCTCTTTCCCCCTCCCTTTGTGAGAACAGTTTTCTTCTGGTTGGGAAATCAATTAGAACTTCATGGGTGTACTTTGTGTTCTAAGCTTCTTCTCAACTGTTCACATGATTGATGGACGCCCAGCAGCTACCTCTTTATCTCCAGAAATGTATTTGGCTGATGTCCAGGTGGGAAGGTATCCCAAAAGCTTTCTATTTGTCATCCTATCACCATTAACCACAACTATGTATCTGGCTTCCACCATATGTGCAAAGAATCAGCACTGTGCAAGAGATCAGTGATAAAAGAGATAGTGAAAGAGATGCCCATAAGAATAAATGACCAGAGCCTGTCCAGGCAGTGGTACAGTGGATAGAGCGTCAGACTGGGACACAGAGGACCCAGGTTCGAGGCCCCAAGGTCACCAGCTTGAGCGTGGGCTCATCTGGCTTGAGCAAGGGTCACTCGGTTTGCTGTAGCCCCCCAGTCAAGGCATATATGAGAAAGTAATCAATGAACAACAAAGGTGCCGCAACAAAGAATTGATGCGTCTCATCTCTCTTACTTCCTGTCTGTCTGTCCCTCCCTATCTGTCCCTCTCTCTCTGTCTCTGTCACAAAAAAAAAAAGAAAAAAAGAATAATGTGCAGAATCGCATCACTGCTGGTGAGTAACTTAGGAAGTCCAAGAACCAGAAAAGTGGGGACGACATCATGGAAACGCTAAAATTAAACTAACCTTAAATAAAACATAAATCTGACAAATAGAGACAGCATTTAATTCAGCAGAATGCTGGAGCCATTAATTAGCTAAAACCATCAGAACAACAGAATAATCTACTTTTTGATGTTACAAAGTAGAGTCATACTGCAGGCAAATAGTTGAAATACAATACATCTTCAAACTCAATTACTAGAGAAAACATATTAATTGATAAGCATACAATAATATTTTTAAAACACTTTTTCTTATATTTGGGACCAAAAAAAAAAAAAATCAAAGTGAAGCCCTGGCTGGATAGCTCAGTTGATTAGAGCATCAGCCCAAAGCACAGAGGTTGCCAGTTCAATCCCCACTCAGGCCAAATACAGGAATAGATTGATGTTCCTGTCTCTGTCTGTCTGTCTCTCTCTCTCCCTTCCTCTCTCACTAAAATAAAGAAATAAACATTTTAAAAAATCACAGTGAAGCCCTGGCCGGTTGGCTCAGCGGTAAAGCGTCGGCCTAGCGTGCGGAGGACCCAGGTTCGATTCCCGGCCAGGACACACAAGAGAAGCGCCCATTTGCTTCTCCACCCCTCCACCGCACCTTCCTCTCTGTCTCTCTCTTCCCCTCCCGCAGCCAAGGCTCCATTGGAGCAAAGATGGCCTGGGCGCTGGGGATGGCTCTGTGGCCTCTGCCTCAGGCGCTAGAGTGGCTCTGGTCGCAACATGGCGACGCCCAGGATGGGCAGAGCATCGCCCCCTGGTGGGCAGAGCATCGCCCCTGGTGGGCGTGCCGGTGGATCCCGGTTGGGCGCATGCGGGAGTCTGTCTGACTGTCTCTCCCTGTTTCCAGCTTCAGAAAAATGAAAAAGAAAAGAAAAAAAAAATCACAGTGAATAAGCCCTATAATTATATATATATATATATAAATTTCAATAGCATAAGAAAACTAGTACATACATATTCATCAAAATCAACTGTTGAAGGTTAAAAACTATACCCTACATGCCAAAAAGCAATTTTTTCAGCTTTTCATAAAGATTTTCTTCTAAATATATATTTACCATGTGTGCAAAATCAATTAATTTCCTGAATTAGAGCACTGATTTTTACAAATACGAGCCTAAAGCTAAATGAAAGTTCTTCTTTTGGTGTATTTGCTTGTTTTTAACTCAGCCTAACAGTCGTCTAGAACTTGTGAACAAAGACCTCATCCCTAAGTGGACAAAGATGTAGAATATTATTTTTACAAATTAACCATCTGGTTCCTTTAGGAAGAGTAATATTTCACTATCTCCCTGGTTCTCAATGACATCAATATAAAAGGCTAAGATATATTAAGTATATAAAGAAAAAATAAAGGAAGTGACATTTAGGGAGATTTATCCTTACTCCCTCATTAAAATTATATTCTAAAATCATGACAACCAATTATAATTATAAACTCTTAATTTTATTAAATACAGCATGAACATAATTAATACCATTCCGAGCAACTAGGTGGTCCAATAATTTTGAACCTTCTTTTTACCTCTGGAAAACTGATCAGGAAATCTGGCTAACATCCCAAATAAACGGAATGGATTTACTTGGATGGTCTTCAGCTAGTTTCTGTAGTCTTGTACAAATACCAAAACCACATACTCTAATTGAATTAATTGGGGTGGGGAGGTTGTTCAGAGTCAGAGGCCCAATGGGAGTGTTTACAGTATTATTTTACTGTTCTACAGTGTTCAGCTACAAAAAAAAAAAAAATCCTATATCTCTAAATGAAAATATTATAACATGTGTCAAAATAATCACACAATAACCATATATCGAATGGGTCTTACAAGGCTGCAATGGCTTAACTTGTTCTGTTACGTTTATTTCTGCCTTTCCTCATTTGCTATTTTTGATGTTTTGTTTGACTAATATGTCACACACTGAATTCAGTTAGTCTCCATAAGAAAAGGCAGAGACCCATACCCTGGACACAACCTTGAGGGCATTAGGAAAAATAAACTAGGTACTACAGACAGCCTCAACAAAACCAAAGCATGCCTTACACCCAGGAAAACAAATGATTTTCAGACGTATCCTGCTTGTCATTTGTGGATACACAAAACAATAATTAAATTAGGTGCTCCAGGAAACAGGAAGGAGGGGGTAAGCAAAATATACATAAAGCTCCACCAGTCCCTGTTCGTTCAGAATATAGATAAGCATTTATTTAATTGCACGAATGAAAATGGGGTTGAAGCCACATGTGTTTTTAGGGGTAAGGTGATATCTGAAACCATTTAAATACTCTATGTCTTCTATACAACTTCACTTTTAAGGAGCGGCAGCCCACATAATCTTAGACATAAATTGGATTATGTCATCATTTTCAGCCAAAGTCTTCTGTCACCTCATTTTGCTCTTAGGATAAATATAAGTATAGTAGAGGTGATGGCAGTGGTGGTAGCAGCCGCAGGAAGCGTAATATAGCCTGCAAATCTGCAGTTAGGCTCGTCCCCATCGGCATCCGCGCTTCCCCTCCCTCTACCTCCATCCTGATCATGCCATAGACCAGGGGTCCCCAAACTACGGCCCGCGG
Source organism: Saccopteryx bilineata (assembly GCF_036850765.1). Classification (NCBI taxonomy): domain Eukaryota; kingdom Metazoa; phylum Chordata; class Mammalia; order Chiroptera; family Emballonuridae; genus Saccopteryx; species Saccopteryx bilineata. Next base: position 35,993,171 of record NC_089496.1, read on the forward strand.
GCCACATGCGGCCCCCTGAGGCCATTTATCTGGCCCCCACCGCACTTCCAGAAGGGGCACCTCTTTCATTGGTGGTCAGTGAGAGGAGCATAGTTCCCATTGAAATACTGGTCAGTTTGTTGATTTAAATTTACTTATTCTTTATTTTAAATGTTATATTTGTTCCCGTTTCGTTTTTTTACTTTAAAATAAGATATGTGCAGTGTGCATAGGGATTTGTTCATCGTTTTTTTTATAGTCCAGCCCTCCAATGGTCTGAGGGACAGTGAACTGGCCCCCTGTGTAAAAAGTTTGGGGACCCCTGCCATAGACTCTCATTTGACCCACCATGAATGAAGATCTTTATGTGCCTTTCACATGCTGGTCCATCTGGGTTTCTCTTTAATGGCTAATCTCTGATTACCCTTTTAGACTGAACTAAATGGCACGTCTGCCCAGAGATTCTCACTTGCTACCCTCTACTCCCAATTCAAATCATTTCCCAAGCTCTCCTAAATAAAGCACAGTTTATTTTTTTTTTCTTAGAAGAGTTACCACCATCTGCAATTAAATATATTTTTGGATTGTACTGTTTTGTCCCCAATTTTACAGTATGTTTCTTGAGGACAGTGAACCACACTTGTTTAGTTCAACTCCCTAAACCCAGAGACTAAATCTTGATAGGCATTTACTATTTGGTAAATAAAATAGCGAATTGAGGAACTACTAAAAAAACTGACCACATCCTCCTACTGATGAATTTCTTACTACTCTCAGCACAGTACATAGCATAAACTATTCTTCATCGTTGTTAAGAATTGGGAAGAAGTGAGAGTAGTCCATTCTTCATGATGTATCTCTGGAGAACTCTACCTCCAAGTAGGTAGGTTCTATGACATACTTCATACTCCTTAAGATCTCAAAGTAGGAATAAAACAAGCCTGACAATAAAGCCTTGAAATTCAAGTATGATTCAAGTATGAGTATAAAATTTAAGAAATGTACATGTGTATGGAGGGGTGAGGGGTGTCCCTTACTCAGTTCTTTAATTTACTTTTTAACAACCTCTTCCACGTATCTGGTTTGTGTGTATCCTTACATTAGAATTTAGATATTCAGTTCGCCTATAGGGTATATCTCAAAATTTAGCAAAGTATACCCAATCTTCAGTGGGAAACATTTTTTCTTTTCATGCCAGTAAAACAATGCTCCCATTGTGTGCCGAGCAGTTCCACACCCACAGTGACCTGCAGCACAGGTGCCGGGATTGCAACATTGGTGACCTCATCCTTTCTATGTTCATTTCAAAGTGAGACAAAAGCTCTGCGAGCTGAAAATGTTCAAACAGGTGGCATTTGATGTTTGTCTGTAAGTGAAAAATGCCAGAAAATAAAATTTCCCTTATAAGAGAAGAGAAAAATTATATAAAACTAGAAAATTTCTTTTCTAAGGGACTTCTTTCTGACATTAGGTATGAACCCTCTGTCAGACCTAAAAATCTGTGTTTTATTCCTTTTATTTCACCTTTATGGGTGGAATATTATTTATTTAGCAGAAATCATAATGAATTAACTAGCACCTACATTCATTAGTTCCATTATCTTAGGCAAATCATTAAGCCCCAAGGATTCCCTACTCCTATTTGTAAAATGAGGAACAAAGTCATAAGTAGAAGATGTGTTCCCAGAACAGATGAAAATGGCAAGCCCACATTTAGTAATAAGCTCAAAGAAATTAAGAAAATGACAACAATAAAAGCCAGGATTGAAATAAATCAGAAATTGAGTATAACACAAAAACTGAAAAACAAAATGTTTCAGAAACGAAGGGTAAATTAGAAAGAGTTCAAAATTGAATAACTATAATAAATAATGCCTTAAGAAAAATAAAAGATTGAAAGTTTGAATATTTGAAAATAAAATAATTTAAGGAATCCAAGAAAAAGTAATAGCTATAAAGATGAAGAAGAAATATATATATAAACATTATGCATTAGAAATGCATTAGAAATCTTTGAAAAAGAAAACTAAAGCAATAAAAAAGGAAATATTAAAAATAATAACATAAAAAGTTCAATAAAATAAAAGATGTAAAATTATACAATTAAAAAAAATATAAACATAAGAATATCAACCCAAAATGGCCAACACAGAAAATTACAGTAAAAATACTAGACTTTAAAGAAAAAACAATTCCTGGGCACTGAGGCAAAAAGACCGAGTCATTTATAAAACAAAGAAAATAGATTTTCATCACACTGATCAAAATGCTTTATGATAGAAGATAATGAAGAGGCACATTTAAGATGCTCAAGTAAAATGTGTTAAAGCAATAATTTCTTTTATCTAGCCAAAATAAATTTGTAGATTTTTGGCCCCAGAAAACTTTTATTCATATGTAAGAACTGGGAATACTGTATCCAGAAGCCCTCCCAAGAAAATCTACTGGAGATTAATTTCAGAGAACCAAGATGCTTTGCAAAATATGAACATAAGGCTTCATGGTGACCATTAAACATATTTACTCATGAAACTAAGAATAAATAATGGTTTTGAGAAAGACTATAGTATATAATCATAGATGAATAGCAGAATATATAACATGTAGGACAAGTCTGCTATCATCTTAGAGGTATTAACTGGGAGTTAAAAAATATATATAAAATCAAATTGGATACTGAAAGAGGGAAGGTAGGAGGAAGATACTAACATTAGTTAAGATCAATGTTGCTCAGAATAGAGACCATTAGATAATAGCAAAAAAATAGTAAGGTTAATAAATAAAAGACAAAGGTATTTTATAACAATATTAATATAGTTAGTTGTTAAGGGGATGGGAGGAAAAGAACCCTAATTAATGCCAATAACTGTCCCTAGCAAACAGAGAATATGTGAAGCCACCAGCATGATTTTTTAGGGGGGAAAGCACTCAACTATGTAAAGAAACCTAAAAGTTATGAATAAAATCTTGTAAAAGAAACTGAGAAGAGGAAGCCAGGGATGAGATTTCTCCTGGAAGAAAATATTAAAGAAGAGAGGTAAGCCCTGCAGTAAATCCAGGTAAAGCCTGATAAATGTCTTACGGATTGTGCACAGGGAGGACCTCAATGAGAGCAGCTTCTGTTACAGGGTAAGGCCGAAGCCAGATCACAACAAATTGAGGAATGAGAAGTTATTCTAAAGAAGTTTGGCTACAGAGTAACCTTGGCTTAAAAGAGAGTTGTTTGATTGTTTGTTTTAATGAATGGAAGAAACTGAAATATGTTGTAATGTTGATGCCAGTGGGGGAAGGAAGAGCAGGAAGGGGAACCAGAGCTCAGAAAAGGAAACAGTCTGAATAAGATGATGGTTACAGAGGTAATATTCTCTAGAGGTTTAGTGCCAGGAAGATAGGAATGTCCCCAGGTGGGAGTGTCTCATTCTGCTCTGAAGTCGAAGGCAAGACCATATTTAAGGGTGGAAGTAAAGATGACAGGGTCAGATCAACAGTTCTCATCCGAAGTGTCATTTTGTCCCTCTGCAAGCAACATTTAGCAATGTCTGGAAACAGTTTTGGTTGCTATAACTAGAGGCTGGGGGTGATACTGGCATCTAGTGGGTCGAGGCCAGGGATATATAGTGTATGAAGCACAGGACAGAATGTCACAACAAAGAATCATCTAACCCAGATGCCAGTAATGGCGAGAGTAACAGACTCTGGGTGAGCGTTCCAGGAGGTCTGAAAGGTTCACTGAGGGGAACGGGCACTGACTATGGACTCCTGGAGACCAGTATTCTCTAATGGCAACAATCTGCACTGCTGTGTCATTTCCCGCAATAGTATTAAGACCAAGTGAAAGCTCAGAGGCTTGAATAGTTCAACCAAGACATGGATGGGACTTTACCACGTGGGTGCATTCAAAGGGCAAGGGAATTGAAGATATCAGTAAAAGATCGTGGTCCACTAAGAGTGATGGACCATGGAATCCATGCGAGCTAAGGAACGGTACAAAACAAAAGGTAGCTGAATGAAAGAAAAAAGATAGGGAGCCTGGCATTTCCTGTAAGTTTAAAATATGTGCAGAAAGAGTAATTCAGTATAAGATATGAAATGACAAAATATGTTGGTGAGAAGCTGAGAAAGACTTCGTATATATTTTTCAATGCAGTTAAGATAATGGCACTATCCAATCAGGCCCAGTGGATAGGTAGATGAAGTGCATTGAAAAGACCGGTCACTGGGAATGAGAAAGATAAAGACCTGAGAGAGACCAGGGTGATGCATAAATCACAGGAGGCCAGCAGTGGACCAGTGTGCATCCCTAAATCCCATGTCATTTTGTCACTGAACATAGACAGCAACAAAAAATGAGTATTAAAATAATCGTAACCAAAGGTCTCCTTGCAAAGCCTAATACTAGAAAAACCAATCGAGGCATTAGTGGCGCGGAGTCCACCAGCGAGGTGTTCAACAGTCACGTAAAAACCCAGCTCTCTACATGTAGGGCAGGTTGATAGCCAGAGTCCCAATAATATTCTTTCATGACACTGTCTTACCAGTTTTTGAATTGATTGGATAAAGAATGAGGATTATTCTAGACTAGAGTAAAAGGCCATTTCTGAGGCAAAAGGATGCTTCAGTGGGTCAGGTGGTGGCAAGTTAGCTACAGTTAAATATTCTGCAAGTGAAATTAGGACACAGAACTTAGGAAGAGATTCTTAACAGGTAGACTTGAGACAGAAAGCAGATAACAGTTAGCAGGTGCTAACATTTCCAGGGATAGAGGGGAAATACCCAGAAAGTCACTGGATAAAAGCAACACAGGAGATTGTAGCACGACCTTTATGCCTAAGGGAGAGCTAAGATGGCTGTTACCTTCTTTGCAGCTTTGGGTTGTTGCTCTCACTGTAACTGGTGGAACCTGATACTGCTTGCTATCAAACCATCAAAGGGAGTTAAGAACTTACAGATTCCAGACCTTATTCCATTTAATAAATTAAATTTTACATATTCTAGCAATCTACATTTTTTAACAGTTTCTGTACCGCAGACAGGACTGAAGTTTGGGAACATGTAGTAGTATCTACTACTTAATGTTGTCAGACCTCCTCAACTCATCCTTCAAACTTTAATTATTATAGTTTATCGAAAACTCACTACAAGCCAGAGGCATTTCTAAGCACTTTAAATGTTATTTACTGTATTCAATGCTCCCAACAAATTTACCATGTAGATGCTATTAACATTTTCAATTTAAGATAAGGAAATTAGGCAATAAAGCTGACATTTGAGAGCAGGCAGCTTGATAAGAGCCGGTTCTCTTTCCAACTCTGCCACCATAATAAAACGAGCTAGGCCCTGGCCGGTTGGCTCAGTGGTAGAGTGTCGGCCTGGCGTGCAGGAGTCCCGGATTCAATTCCCAGCCAGGGCACCCAGGAGAAGTGCCCATCTGCTTCTCCACCCCTCCCCCTCTCCTTCCTCTCTGTCTCTCTCTTCCCCTCCCACAGCCAGGGCTCCATTGGAGCAAAGTTGGCCCAGGCGCTGAGGATGGCTCTGTGGCCTCTGCCTCAGGTGCTAGAATGGCTCTGGTTGCAACAGAGCAATGCCCCAGATGGGCAGAGCATTTCCTCTTGGTGGGCATGCCGGGTGGATCCCGGTAGGGCGCATGCGGGAGTCTGTCTGACTGCCTCCCCATTTCCAACTTCAGAAAAATACAAAAACAAACAAACAAACAAAAAAAATGAGCTAACTACAGTGAACTTTTCCTCTGCTTTTCACTACAATTTTATCATGTATATGGTTAAAAAGTCTTCACATGTTCATCAAGAGCTCTGATTGATCGTGATACATTTTAATAAAAACAGGGAAATTAAAATATAATAAAATGAGTTTGGCAAACAGAACATTTCAAAGATAATCTTGTTATAAAAATCTATAAGAGAAGTCCTTACTGGTAAAAGTTGCAAATAATTCAAATTGACCTCCTCATGCTTATTACTACTTCTTCCATTTCCTTAGTCCTAATGGTAAATATAAATCTAACTAGGAAACTGATCAGTTCAAAAAATAAGGGGAGAAACAGGAACATATGTTGACGTGTTTAATATCATTAAACTCAATCTTTGAATACTTACATTTAATTCATTTTTTAGCATTTCTTCAAGATGATGACCAACATGTTCTTCATCTTCTTTGGTTTTCATAACTATGTAAATTTGTTGTGAAATTCTTTCTAAAATAAAAAAAAATTTTAAAGAATAAGTTACAAACATAATATGGAACAAAGCCCTAGTATACAGAAACCTATGCTTACCTGCTGTTCATAGCTATTGAGGAAGGTTTTAGTTTTAAGCCAAGTGGAGTGGCTTGGAATACACATTGTTATGCCCTTGACTCTTTTAACCTACAATTTATTTATTGATCTATAAATCAATTTATCTATTTTACACTTTGTGGGTAGCTAACCAGTTACATGTATAAGCAACAGAAATAAGAGATCTTAGGATACATTTGAAAGGGAGTAACTGGAGGTGAGAGCCATGCGTCTCTCCAATTCAATCTTTCCATGTTGATAAGGAGTCTAACAGAATCTGATAAAATCCCATGTCCCAGAAAGATCCTCTCTTTAGATCACAAGGTATCTCCTGTGTGCAGCTCACTGTGCCACCTGGTGTCCTGGTTAAGTATTGCATTTTCCTTGGCATTCCTCTAGGTTCAATTTAATACAATTAAGTTTCTACTTACTAAACTATTACCACAAGTGAAAAATGTCAAATGGGTTTTCTTCAAGTTCGGAAGGTTTATTTGACATGATCTGATCTAAAATCATTAAGCTATATGACACAGTGATATTCACTTTTGTAAACTCCTTGACTGATGGCAGTCAAGGAGACATTGCATGGTATTGTCATGGACAAAGGAGAAAACAGGGCAAATTTAAATAGAAAATTAAAATCAAAATCAGTTTGCTTAACACTTGACCCAGCTGCTTCTTACATGGGTAACTCTATATAACATGCCTTAAAAATCATTGAGAGGATGGACCATTTAAAATAATAACATCACCAGTTACTAATACTCAGTACTAACTCCCTCCCACCCACCAAGACTATTATTATACAGGGATGGACAAAAGTAGGCTTACATAATACAAAAAAACAATAAAATAATTAATAATAATACAAAATTAAACTACATCATATTTCATGCACTCAGAACTGTAAAATTACTTCTGTCCACCCCAGAGATAGAGAGAGGTAGGTCTGCAGTTGTTCATTTGGGAAAAAAACATGTAAACTGTGATTATTACAAGAGCTGTACCAACTCAGAAGAATGTCACAATGGCACAGTGCATTTAGGTACAATCTTGTAAGTGCTCAAATCTCCAGTCTTTATTATTTGTATAGTCATGTATTCTTTAAAAATCAGTAAACAAACCTGAATTTCAGTGACCTACTTGGGTTAGTCCCATGACCCTCTGATGTGGTTGTATTCAAACCTACTTTTGCTCAACCCATACATAAACACAGTTATTCGATGGATTGAAAGGATACCCCTATTTCCCATACATGCTGCTACACTTAGCTACAGTATCTTGAAATTATTTCATTTCTTTAGGACTTTGTTCATTCATCTGTAAGCTTCCTACCAATTTAAAAAATGTCTGTAATTCTAATATACATGATCCTAACGAAACTAAAATGTAATTTTGAACTGAAATGAATGCTTAAGGGCTGTGAACCGTCACTTTTGTGAGGGATATAAACTGATTGACAATATTAGATTAATCTATATAATAAAAATGGTCTAGGAGCTCACTCTTGAAAGGTTAATAGGTTTTGCTTAGGAACAGAGGCAGGGGCTTTGAAAGTAATTAAGGGATAAGATAAAAATGTTTGTAATGGATTGAGATAGGAACAAATGGGCAGAAATTTAGTGTGATAAGAGACGAGATAAGTACTTGGAAGCCACGGAATAGCTGAGTAGGGAGCTCTAAGGTGAGATACTCAGTGAAATCAGGTCATGGCGGTCCCATGCTATGATACTATGCCTAGATGCTATGTATACTATGCCTAGATACTATGTTGTCCCAAAAGTTTTAGATCAGAAAATAACTATCACACAAGCAATAGCTCGCAAACAAAATTAATCCAAACTTATGCATTGTAAAATTACCGTAAATGTTTAGAAAAATTTGGACTTTATCGTGTCCTCGCAAAAATTCAGAGTTAGATTTTCAGATGCCTCTCTCTCACACACAAACACACACAAAATTATGATTATTTTGTATTATATAGTAATAGTGAAAGACCTTCCATTATGGGATTTTAATGAGGATTAAATGAGTATGTATTAAGTTATGTAGAGTGCCTGGTACAAGTAAATCCCAAGAAATCACAGAATAATGGTTTTTGTTGTTATGGTTGTACACATTCAATATAACAAAAGATAAGATCCCTTATGTTTACTCAAAACATAACCCATCTCTAACTTCAAACTGCCCTTTGTCATCTTAATATTTCAGAGTTGGGTAAATAATCTTTATCAAGTTTGTCCCACTGAGGCTTTCAAATTTCAAAGTTATGCTAAACATACAGTAGTTACATGTAATAGCAGAATACACATCTTGAGTACTTAATCATCTTATGTTTTCATCCCTGAATTCCTTTAAAACTAAAATGGATATTTTCTACTGTTTGTATCTTTATCCATTAGATCTAGGTTGAAGCTTCCTATGTGATTGCTATTAATAATTCCATAAACATACAGACGATCTTAACTGAAGATGTTGATGCACTTAAGATCTTAATTTAAAAAAAAAGAAAAAAGAAAGAAAAGACTATCATTGTGCCATGCATCTGGAAGGTCAAAACAAAAAAGAATATAGCTGTAGAAACGGGGTTTAAATAAACTGAACCTCTTCAATTCCATAGTTGTTCTGGTATCACCCTACCCATAGAATGAGAAACATAGTATACAATATTTGGGGGGGCTGGGTGAAAAAGGTAAAAGGTAAAGGGATTAAGCAAAGAAAGAAAAGCTGATAGACACAGACAACGGTGTGGGGATTACAAGAGGGAAAGGGGGTGGGGGAGGGAGAAGAGGGTAGAGGGGAATCAATGGTGATGGAAGGAGACTTGACTTGGGTGGTGAGCACACAGTGCAATGTACAGATGCTGTGTTATTGAATGGTACACCTGAAACCTATATAATTTTATTAACCAATGTCACACCAATAAATTCAATTTTAGAAAAAAAATAATAAAATAAATTTTTTCATAAAGCACAAAACTCTTTCCAAACATAATATGATTAATCTTCATTGTTTCAAAGTCTTTGACAACTTCCTTGAGGTTAATGATGAAATCAAAACAAAAATAGGAACCTTTAGAATTCTTAATCTGCTATTCTATTAATAAAGCACGTCTTAGAAATTTTTAGAGGTTAAAATAAAACAAAAGCCCGGGAGAGAACCAAAAAGTCATGTTACTTCCCAGAATCATAAGAATTAACAAAAGAATCTAGTCTTTGTTCTCTCCCCTAAAAAGACCTAAGGATAAATTTGAAAAAAATATTGGAATTAATATTAAATTCTACCTAACCTGTCAGCTTGATAACTAGCATTAACCTCTCAGTTTTAGTTTTCACACTACCATTTAACTTTTTAATAGGGGCCCTGGCCGGTAGGCTCAGTGGTAGAGCGTCGGCCTGGCGTGCAGAAGTCTCGGGTTTGATTCCCGGCCAGGGCACACAGGAGAAGCGCCCATCTGCTTCTCCACTCCTCCCCCCATCCTTCCTCTCTGTCTCTCTCTTCCCCTCCGGCAGCCGAGGTTCCATTGGAGCAAAGATGGCCCGGGCGCTGGGGATGGCTCCTTGGCCTCTGCCCCAGGCGCTAGAGTGGCTCTGGTCGCAACAGAGCGACACCCAGGAAGGGTAGAGCATCGCCCCCTGGTGGGCAGAGCGTGCCGGGTGGATCCCGGTCGGGCGCATGTGGGAGTCTGTCTGACTGTCTCTCCCTGTTTCCAGCTTCAGGAAAAAAAAAAATGTCCCTAAAGGGATACTGTGACACATGATGAAATACAGTATTTTGATTAACTAAACCATTAGAATACATCCTCTCCCAAAATTACTTTTACATGTACTTTCTGATTTAAACTGAATAATTCTTAATTTATATATAGCATCTGAGTGTCAAGGAGCTCTATGTGACTTAACAGAGACAATTCAAACTGGAACATGACTTGAATTCTATTATAGGTTAGCATTAAAAGCTGTAAGCATTCATTAATAAGCCACATTTTTCAGTTAATAACTTATCATCTTGCATATGAGAAATTTTAAATGATCAAGGTATTGTGTCCAATTGCCAATGCAGTCATTCCCCCCTTATCTGCTTGGGTATATGTTGAAAGACTTCCAGTGGATTCCTTAAACCACAGGTATACCAAACCCTATATATCAGGGGTCCCCAAACTTTTTACACAGGGGGCCAGTTCACTGTCTCTCAGACCGTTGGAGGGCCGGACTATAAAAAAAACTATAAACAAATTCCTATGCACACTGCACATATCTTATTTTAAAGTAAAAAGAACAAAATGGGAACAAATACAATATTTAAAATAAAGAACAAGTAAATTTAAATCAACAAACTGACCAGTATTTCAATGGGAACTATGCTCCTCTCACTGACCACCAATGAAAGAGGTGCCCCTTCCAGAAGTGCCGCGGGGGCCGGATAAATGGCCTCAGGGGGCTGAATGTGGCCCGCGGGCCGTAGTTTGGGGACCCCTGCTATATATACTGTTCCAGTAAACAGTATATATAGGATTTGGTAGGAATCCATATACTGTTTCTTCCAATACATAAATACCTATGATAAAGTTTCTTTTACAATATAGGCACAGTAAGAGAATAACACTAATAACAATAAAACAAAACTATAACAAAATGCTGTAATAAAAGTTACATGAATATCTGCTCTACTTTCTTTTGTCTCCATGGTTTCTGATGACAAATCTACCATCATTCAAATTATTGTTCCTCGATGCATCATTTCTGACTACTTTCAAGATTTTTATTTTGTCTTTATTTTTCAGCAGTTTAATTATGAAGCATCTGGTGTGGATTTCCCAGGCTTATCATAGTGGAGTTACCGAGCTTCTGGAGTCTGTAGCTTTATGTCTTTAACCAAATTTGGGTTTTTTTTTTTTAACTAGAATTTCTTCTAATACTTTTTTTCTATATAGCACTTTCTCCTCTCTTTCCAGGATGGAAATAAACTGTTACTTTCCCTCATATGCTGAGCACTATTTATTTTTCCCCCAATCACTTTTCATTCTGTAGTTCAGACTAAAAAAATGCTGATGATCTAATTAACTTCACTGGCATTTCTCTGTCATCAACATTCTGGGTTTTTTTACTTTGGTTACCGTGTTTTTTTTTTTTCAGTTCTAAATTTCCATCTGGCTCTTCTTTATGTTTTCTATGCCTTTGATGAGATTTTCTGTCTTTCATTTCAAAAGCATCCCCATGATTGTCTAATCACTATGCTGTACACTTGAAACTAATACTAAGTAATATTGAATGCAAACTGTAATTGAAAAATTTTTTTTTAATTTTTCAAAAAGCATTCCCCCTAATTTGTTACAGCATTTTTACAATCAGTCCTTTAAAGTATTTGTCATATAATTGTAACATCTATATCATCCCTGCATGGGATGTATTGATCGTCCTTTCCCACGTGACCTTAGGTTTTCCTGGGTTTTGTATGCTAAGTGATATTGAATTACAGCCTGTGTATTTGGGTAACATCCTCTCTTGCCACAGTCTCTCCTGCACATCCCATTTCTCTAATATTGCCCTTTTCACCACTCCACAATGTGTTTCCATAAGTGTTTAATTCCAGTGTTATTTTAACTAAAGCCCTTCATAAATCTAATAGATTATAAATAAGACCAAAATTTAATTCGTAATAATATATTCATCTTTTAATAGTCCCTCTTGGTATACATAAACTATACTGTCTTTGTTCAAGGATTACAAAATAGATGAAATCTGAGGTCTTTTCATTTAACTTCACAAAGTAGTAATAGATACAATTTCTAATACACACAATTTCCTCTTTACTATATGATAGACACACTGACACATTAACAAGAAGAAAACAATATGTAGACATATGCCTCCATTAATTAATAATCAGTAGAGACTCATCAGCCCTCAGTGGTCACTGTCTTTTACTAGAATGTTTCAAATAGCACGAAAGACAACTGAAATACTATGTTAGTTCCACAGCAAGTGAGAAGAAAATCCAGAAGTCAGCCTTCGATTATCTTGAAAGCATTTAACACCTTGACTTCCTTAAGGCCTCATTATCTACTATCCTGACCTCTGGAGTCAAAATTCTTTTAGTGCTCTTGAGTAAACAAGAAACAACTGTATCAAATCCAACCATAATCCTTTCCAAAGGATGTTTTAAGCCTTAATCCATTCAAAGGACAGTTATCTTCTATTCTTCTGCTGAGGTCCTTGAATCAAAAGCCAATCTTAAGAGTCTACTTTCTGTCTCACATGAAAAATTTTCAAGTAGTACAGTGTATTATGAAACAGAATCACCACAGTGGAGCCTTGAAGTTCCTGACTCAGTCTCACAGAGAGGCCTAAGGTGTTTCTGAACACCTGACAGAGGAAGCTATTAGAACAGGAGGGCCCTGGCCAGTTGGCTCAGCGGTAGAGCGTCGGCCTGGCGTGCGGGGGACCCGGTTCGATTCCCGGCCAGGGCACATAGGAGAAGCGCCCATTTGCTTCTCCACTTCCCCTCCCCCTCCTTCCTCTCTGTCTCTCTCTTCCCCTCCTGCAGCCAAGGCTCCATTGGAGCAAAGATGGCCCGGGCTCTGGGAATGGCTCCTTGGCCTCTGCCCCAGGCGCTAGAGTGGCTCTGGTTGCGGCAGAGCGATGCCCCGGAGGGGCAGAGCATCGCCCCCTGGTGGGCAGAGCGTCGCCCCTGGTGGGCGTGCCGGGTGGATCCGGGTTGGGCGCATGCGGGAGTCTGTCTCTCCCCGTTTCCAGCTTCAGAAAAATAAAAAAAAAAAAAAAAAAAAAAAAAAAAAACAGGAGGGAGGATGGCAAGCAGGCAATAAAGGAAAAGCAGACAAGCCTTGACTATAAGACGAGTGGACAACATGGACAGTAAACAGAGACTCACAAGAAAACTATACCCCCACATTAAAGGTCCAAGTGATCTTCTGAGAAGTTAGCTCTATTGTTGACTGTACATGTTTCAACTGGAGGGCAATGGTACCTAGTCAGATTTTTTTTTAAAAAAGGTGTTTTATATCAGATCTTAACTACATTTTTTAATGAGTCACTAAATACAGCATGAAGTTTCCTTCCTTACAACTAAAACTAAGGAAGCAACATGTGACATCTTGTTTCCTGCACACGTTTTTAAATGTAAGTATATTACTGTTTCCAGGTAAATGATACAGTACCTTTTTATTTTTTCTTTTCAAGGTAGTATTCTTTCTCAGTTAAAAGAGAAATAAATTTAAAGAAAATGCTAATGATTCATCAGTAGATTTACAAAATGTATTATTGCTTTGAGCATAAACCTCATGTTTGGATTTTTTGGGTTTTTTTTCTTACCTACATCAGAGTAAAATGTAACTGGTTGGCTTTTAACCATTATCAAGTCTTATTTAGCTAGCTGCTTAATACCTCACTGTGAGCTTAGAAGTTTTCGAACATGACAGATTTACTTGATTGTGTGTGAATTAGCATCTCACTAATGGCATTTTTTTTTTAATAATGGCACATTTAAAAAATTATAAAATTAAACAAAATTTGAACTCTACTTTCTCTATTATTGACCCAAATATTAACTTTCCAATTGATTTTTTTTTTTACAATAAGATTCCCAGGAAACCAAGCCGCTATTAAATCATATTGCAGTCTTTCTGTTCTTATTAATTAAAGCTTGACGCAAATGTTCTTACAGCTTTGCGTAAACTACGGTCACAGTACTATTATTTTCAAGAGAGTGAAGAACAAAAACTATATTATGTACAAAGAAGTTCTGGTGTTAATGTAAAAATTTGGGAAGTGAACTATCATAGTCAAAACCCAGACACATCAAAAGTTACAGCATCCACATAAATCTTAGCTGTCACTTTGCATTACCCAAAATGCATAATTAATAAATAAATGGCATTGTCACGGGGTATTTAACAAGTAAAACCTGATGAGGACATCACAGATGCCAAAAACCCTCCAGTTAGAGATGTAGAGATCTGATTGAAAGTCTCTCATCTTTTCAGTTTGATTGAAGAAATTCAAAAATATTTTTCACTTAAAATGCCATGATTTTGAGAGAAAATAATAATGGGGCTGTAAAAAAATTAAGGCATTACTTTTTTTAAGATGTGCACTGCAATACATCTTCTCAGTTCTTAGTAACACTGAACCAATTTTATTCACATGTGATTTTATTTTATTCCTTTCAGACAGAGCCTATTTAAAAGTATATTCAGCTATGTATAAGCACAAAAGGATTCAGTTGCTGCCTACTGGTATAATTTTTTTAATTGTATGAAATATAAAAAAGCAGGCATTTGGGGACTTATAGCCTGACTTTGTAAATACTTAACATGAGAAGAAATCACCTGTATAACTGATGTTGAAAATCAAAAAGTATTTTTGTAATATAGTCCATTTCAGAACAAACAGGAAATGTTGTAATGTCTGAGAAATCAAATTCAATTAATTTTCTTTGAAATGAAGTGCTTAACAAATAAAAACCAATACGTAATAACGAGGAAAAGACATGAATTTTTAATTTTTAATTTTTTTAATTTTTATTTTATTTATTCATTTCAGAGGGAGGGGAGAGAGAGAGAGAGAGAGAGAGAGAGAGAGAGAGAGAGAGAGAAAAGGTGGGAGGAGCAGGAGGCATCAACTTCCATATGTGCCCTGACCAGGCAAGCCTGGGTTTTAAACAAGCAACCTCAGCGTTCCAGGTTGACATTTTATCCACTGCGCCTCCACAGGTCAGGCAAGACATGAATTTTTACATGAATATTAATATTAACCATTTTTAACTAATCTTAACTAATGCCAGTTAAAAATAAAATAAGTTTGAATTTTAACTATTTTATTTGTTTAATTTTTATATAAATCACTATACGAGAAGAAGCACCATGAGGTGTTTTTTTTTCCCCCACTGATTTGAGAAAGAGGAATGGAGAGAGAAAGAGATACAGAGACAGAGAGAAGTATCAACTCCTTGTTCAACTTAGTTGTGCATCATTGCTTGTTTATCCTACATGCCCTGAACCCAGCTGAACTGTGACCTCGGGGTCAAGCCAGTGTCCTTGGGTTGGAGCCTGTGACCTCACACTCCAGGACAATGCTCTACCCACTGTACCATCGGCCAAGACCATGAGGCTTTCTGACATCACAAATTTACTTAGGTTTGCACAGTCATAACCAGGAAAGAATAAAGTATAGTGAGCTTCATAACACTCCTAAGCCACAAAATTAAATACATTAAAAGATTTGAAGTAGAATGATAGAAGAAAATAAATATAATCATTTATTTATTTAGAAATTCCATAGGGACTTTCCTTCTTAGAACATTTTAGAATATTGATTCTTTCACGAGGATCTGGTCAGCATATTAAATCCAGGGTGGGTTGGGACTGCTTGTATATAAATGTAAGTCTAGATAGATAAAGTGTGTTACCGCCGGCATCTGTTATCACTTTCATAGTCTGGGTAGGTTTGAGCGTACGGAGCAGGCTTGGGTGGGCTCGTGTGACAAAAGTACAATACCTCTTTGTTAAGTGGCTGTTTACACACTTATCAGTCAGCCAGTGTCTTGTGCCAATTAATCACACTACTCCTTAGAAGAGTTTATTTTTTAAATTTCACTCATAGTAGAAGCCTAAGAAGGGATAAACATTAAAGAAAAATGACCCTATCCATTTCTCTGCCCCCCCCCAAATAATATTAAGAATGCTTTGTTAGATAACAGTAAATTTGTGGTTAACTGTATATTTTTTTTTCAATGCAGACTACTTTATATACATGTTTCCTATTATTGAATAGTTTACTACAAATAACAATCCAGGTAAATATGTATATTGACACTAAAATAAATTAGCCTTAAAAAGAAAACATCTAACAACATAAAAATCAGATTTTGAGACTTGCTATAAACCACAATTTAGGGATCTGAGTGAAAAGCTAATATGAAGTTAGTGACTTCAAAATTCCCATACTAAACTGAAAATATAGACTTGCACAAAAATTAAGGTGGACCAAAGTCTACATGCTGTTCCAGTGACAAGAAAATCTGGCAGCACAAAATGCTTTTGTAAGACATGACACTTATCAAGGAAATATTTCAGGCCTGACCTGGTGGTGGCACAGTGGATAGAGCGTCGGACTGGGATGCGGAAGGACCCAGGTTTGAGACCCCCGAGGTCGCCAGCTTGAGTGCGGGCTCATCTGGTTTGAGTGAGGCTCACCAGTTTGGACCCAAGGTCGCTGGCTCCAGCAAGGGGTTGCTCGGTCTGCTGAAGGCCCGCGGTCAAGGCACATATGAGAAAGCAATCAATGAACAACTAAGGTGTTGCAATGCGCAATGAAAAACTAATGATTGATGCTTCTCATCTTTCTCTGTTCCTGTCTGTCTGTCCCTGTCTATCCCTCTCTCTGACTCACTCTCTGTCTCTGTAAAAAATAAAAAAAATAAAAAAATTTAAAAAATTTAAAAAATTAAAAAAAGAAATATTTCATGCAGTCTGAAAAAAATAGTTATATCAAAATATAATTTTTTTAACAAGCAATAATTGGTAGTCAAGTAAACAAGCAGCTAGGGAAGAACAACTCACAGAATGCTAAGTGCTGATATCACAACAGGAAATAAAGCTGCATCCTAGAAGAGAAAAATCATTATAGCTAGATAACAAATGCTAAACTACCAGAATTAGCACAAAAAAATTACTAAATATACCTAACCATCCAATCATTTAAAAAATATTATATTATTCTGAATTTGAGTTTTAACCTTTACTCTTTCTCTGGTTCATCTAAAAATCTGCCATTTCAATGATACATATTCTTCCCACACTGTAGAAGATGACTGTGCTTAGCACAGCACTGGCAGAAGATATTTTCAGTCCCGGTTGTGTGATTAGCCTTCATCGGGCCACCTGAGCATACAGTTTATTTTTTGGTTTTGGTTTGTTTTGTATTTTTCCAAAGTGAGAAGCAGGGAGGCAGAGAGACAGACTCCCACATCTGCCCAACCTGGATCCACCCAGCATGCCCACCAGGGGGCAATGCTCTGCCCATTTGGGCCATTGCTCCCTTGCAACCAGAGCCATTCTAGCACCTGAGGCGGAGGCCATGGAGCCATCCTCAGTGCCCAGACAAACTTTGCTCCCATGGAGCCTTGGCTGTGGGAGGGGAAGAGAGAGACAGAGAGGAAGGAGAAGGAGAAGGGTGGAGAAGCAGATGGTTGCTTCTCCTGTGTGCCCTGGCCGGGAATCGAACCCAGGACTTCCACATGCCAGGCCAATGTTCTACTGCTGAGCCAACCAGCCAGGGCCTGGACATACAGTTTTAACCCAACAGAAGGAGGCTGATTTTTACAAGCCATTTGCTGTACACACCACAGAAAGATACTGAATCTAGTGACCACTTCAGCGGTCAGCGTGAGTAGCTCTGTGACTCAGAGGGGCAGAATAGCCAAGTCCAGAGTGGCATCAGACTTAAGGCAAAGGAAGACCTGGGTTTAGATTATGGATCTTGCTCTATGACCCAGAGGGAGGTACCTAATACTTCTAAGTCTTGGGGTTCCACCTGCAAATGGGTGCAATAATATCTATAGTATAGCATTAGTGTAAAGAATAAATGAGATAACAGATATAAAGTACCTTGTCACATGGTCCACATCCTGGTTTTACACCTTGACAAAAATGCATAATATTATACCATCTCTATTTTTTAGAAAGTTAAAAAGATATATGGTATTGGAATGGGTTCCCTAGATTCCTATATGCACCTGTTGGAAGCAGGTAAAGTGGCAAGGTGAAAGGGAACGGCCACCTATTCCCACAATTCAAAGGTCCTTAGATTCAAAGGGAGGAAAAAGTATAGCTGTGCCCTTTAACATATCATTCAACTCATTCACCTCCAGGTGAGAGGATACAGAATTAAAAAAGACTTGGTACTCTTCCCACCGTCGCTGATTCAAAGCCTAAAAGAGGTTCACACCAAGTTACGGGCAATACTGACATCCAGCAAGTTGTTAAAGTACATTTTAAAAAGGGTTTGATATATAAATTTGATGACAAAATCAGTCCTGACCTTGAACTGGCTAGAGACTCTATAGCAGAGGTCCCCCAAACTATGTCCCGGGGCCGCATGCGGCCCCCTGAGGCCATTTATCCAGCCCCCGCCACACTTCCTGAAAGGGCACCTCTTTCATTGGTGGTCAGTGAGAGGAGCACAGGATGCATCCGCATCCTGCTCCTGGAGCACTGTATGTGGTGGCAAAGCGCAGCGTCGCTCACGTACAGTACTACTTCCGGTGACAAGGCATGCATGCGTCACAGCTCTGGAAGTGCGTCACATCACTTGTTATGGCTAGCAGACAAATATGGGACCAGACATTGACCATCTCATTAGCCAAAAGCAGGCCCATAGTTTCCATTGAAATACTGGTCAGTTTGTTGATTTAAATTTACTTGTTCTTTATTTTAAATATTGTATTTGTTCCCGTTTTGTTTTTTTACTTTAAAATAAGATATGTGCAGTATGCATAGGGATTTGTTCATAGTTTTTTTTATAGTCCGGCCCTCCAACAGTCTGAGGGACAGAGAACTGGCCCCCTGTGTAAAAAGTTTGGGGATCCCTGCTCTATAGTCACTATTCTTGCACTGAATGTAAACATTTATGCATTATAAGTCTCATCAGGTGGTGAGGTCCCAAATCCCACTGATGATGTGACATAATATACATACAGCATAGTGCTTTGTATATTATGGAAAATACAAAGTATTCCAAGTTCTAAAACACTTGTCGCCCCAGGATTTCAGATAAGCGAATCTGAACAATCTTGGTTTATGGAATAAAAGGCAGAATAGTGGAATAAACCTGTATACAAGGATGTATTTTCTATCCTTCTGAAGTTAGAATTCACTTAGAACCCTTGGATATCCTATAATGTGGAAGCAATAACACTGTTTAGATTACCGGGTTCTTGGAGAAGCAAGATAATAATACACACAAAAGTCTTTAAACCTTGCCTGGCACAAAGCAGGCACCAATAAACACTATACAGTGAAAGTGCCTAGAAAAATGCTTTGAACAGTTACAAGGAAAACACAAACAGGTGAACACGCAGCTCAGATAGTTAGCTGGCCATATATCATATTATATTGTAGAATACTGTAGAATTTTATTTTTTTAAATCCAAGAGGTTTTTTTTTTTTTTATTTTCCTCTACCCAGAGGTATTTCTACTATTGGGCCTCAGAGGAGTAGTAGTGAGTCATGGAGGCAGGTAGCAACCTCATTGCGCAAACAAGTATTTGGGGCTGATAGGACATACGAAGATGTCAGGCTCTTAACGCAAACATGCTATTATGTGGAAAGAATTGAACTACGAAGACCAACGTAGAGGAATGCCTCTGGAATTTATTTATTTATTTATTTATTTTTGTATTTTTCTGAAGCTGGAAACAGGGAGAGACAGACAGACTCCTGCATGCGCCCGACCGGGATCCACCCAGCACGCCCACCAGGGGCTACGCTCTGCCCACCAGGGGGCGATGCTCTGCCCCTCTGGGGCATCGCTCTGCTGCGACCAGAGCCACTCTAGGGCCTGGGGCAGAGGCCAAGGAGCCATCCTCAGTGCCCAGGCCATCTTTGCTCCAATGGAGCCTTGGCTGCAGGAAGGGAAGAGAGAGACAGAGAGGAAGGAGGGGGAGGGGTGGAGAAGCAAATGGGCGCTTCTCCTGTGTGCCCTGGCCGGGAATCGAACCTGGGTCCCCTGCACACCAGGCCAACGCTCTACCGCTGAGCCAACCAGCCAGGGCCACTTCTGGAATTTAATGGACAAGTTAGTGAGCCAGAGATTTGGTTAAAATGCAGGCTCCAACTCAATGTCATGGGCCAGACATTCTGCATTCGAGGTCTCAGGTAACGAGAACACTTCTGCCCAGAGTAGCAAGGCCCGAGAGCAGCGAGCGGTCCTCGAAGTGTGCAAGCAGCCAGAACGTCGTGGGGGTGCTAGAAATGCAGACCCTACAGCGTACGGGAAACGCTGGGAGACTGTTGATCGAATCCAGATGTTTACATCCAAACTTTCCCTGAGAATATTTTTAAAATAAAAGGAGCATACTAAACCATGTTACCTGAATAAGAAAACGTATTTCTTTCGGCAATTTCCAAACCTATAGTCCCTATGATTACACCCCTATGAAATGTAGGATTTCATATGATGAGCAGCCAACTCTGATAATATATAGACTGAAGTGTGTATAATTTGCAGTTGAACCAATTACCAACGATTCACAAAACAGATAATTTCCATTTCACCTAGGTAACAGAGATACGACTTTTTAAAGAAACCAAAGTGAGTTTTATGTTTCCTTGGGTTGAGAATGTTACCCAACCACATCATGGTCTAGCCAACTTCTCCAACATAATGTTTATACATCGTTCATATGTAAATACATGTCAACATTTTGATTTATAGCTATAGGTGATCTGTTTACATACACAGATACACACATACAAATTATACTACATTAATGGTCTGAAACACAATATTCTCAAAGGACAAAATACTTAAAAATAAACTATAAATATAGAATGTCATGACCAGAGAAAAGATTTGTTTTCTGAATGTGAAACCAATTGATTGTTAAATAGGTGGTTTTCCTAAATTTTTGGAATAAACAGATGCATTCAGAATTCAGAGGCAGGTTTTCTTCAACTCCAAAGTCTGAGTTTACATGTTCACCTCTCAAACAAGTTTACAAGTTCACCTCTCAGAAACTAAGCATACAGTTCTTTCCTTCATCTATTTCTGCCAGAGTCAGTTACTAACCTTGTAAAGCACCACACTCGCTTCAGGATTGGGGGTGTGGGGCTGGACCCCTCTGAGTTCTGCTAGGATGATGTCTTTAGAACAACTCTGCTGTCAGAAGACATCTCTGATGTTCGCAGCCTGGGGAGGTCAGAGGAGGGCGGGAAGAGTGCTTCTGGATCCAGTGAGTAGAGGACCCAGGCAGGCTGCTCGACAACCCAATGTAGGAAACAGTCCTCTCAACAAAGAATTACCCAGCGGAAAGGTCAGGAATGGCAAGGTGCGCAAGCCTTGATTTTAGGCAATGGAGTTTGCAAGAACCCAGAATGAGCAGCTCGTGTGTGCGCCACCGTTACATTCCTGGTGCAGCAGAAGCACCATAATACATATTTGCTTATTATTAAATAAACTACCTCTGTGTAGCTGGGACCTTACAGTCACAGAGATGGAAAGGAGTGAAAAAGGGATTAGGACATATGTAATATGTAAAATTGTAAAACATTATCAGAACCAAAAAAAAATTCAAAAAGCATCCAGTCCAATTTCTATATTTTTGGAAAAATTTTTCTCATATGCAAGATGTTATCTAATGTGCTGATATTACAGTGATGGGGGTAGAAGGGGTCACGCCTCTTAATAGTAAAAGTAAAAAATAAAATCTTTATAAGGTTATTAAAATATCAGTTCTTACTTCTAATAGTGCCGATGTCCCATATTTTTGTTTCAAATTAATAAAGCATTTCCTTTATAAAAAGTAAAACCAATATGACATAAATCATACATAATAAGTGATATTTCACAAGCGGGAAACAAAACAAAATGTAATTATTTTTGAAAAAAAAGCAAATCACAGACTTCCATGGCCTACAGGCATTTGTACTTCTGAGAATTCTCAGATCTAAAATGTCATGAGAAATTCTGAACCGGCTTACATTTTTGAAACACAGGAACTGAGAGTCACAAGGCCAAACCTACCCTTAATAATCAATTCAGCTGCATACAGATCCCGTTTGTAGGTCACCTAAAGGACAGATAAACCTCGTTAGACTTAGCAGAGCAGGAAGGAATGTGAGAGCAGTAAAATCATGCCCCCAAGGAAATTCTCCATTTTGTAGAAACTATAAACACATAATACTGGACATTTCTAAATTACGGCAACATCAGCAAATTCAGAACAATGTATTCTACTTTTAGGGTTGGTGTTGACGATTTGGTTTTTAAATCTTTAAATAAATTGAGATACTATATGGCAGTGTTGACCAAAATCTTATTAATGAAAATAAAGTATTGTATTAAAGAATATGTAATAGCATTTAAATAAAAGTATTAGCATTACTATGTAATAGTAAAGTTTTTCTGTTGGAAGGAGGAGAAGGTAACTAAAACAAAAATCACCAAACTTTATTTTTAGTTGAAATGAGGAAGTTCTCAAAAATTAATGCACACTAAGAAGGTATACTCCTCACAAAAATTAGGGGATGTTTCAAAATGAATATGAAGCGATAAAAAAAGAAGCATTTGATTTTTTTTATTAAACAAGAACATCAGAAAAGCAAACGACAAGTCAAAGAAGCTGTTCAATTGTGCAAATGAGATGCAAAACCAACTTTTATTTCATGGGTGAAGACGCACTACACCAGTGGTCCCCAACCCCTGGGCCACGGACTGGTACCGGTCTGTGGGCCATTTGGTACTGCAGAGAAAGAATAAATAACTTACATTATTTCCGTTTTATTTATATTTAAGTCTGAACGATGTTTTATTTTTTAAAAATGACCAGATTCCCTCTGTTACATCCATCTAAGACTTACTCTTGAAGCTTGTCTTGGTCACGTGATACCTTTATCCATCTCACAGTCTGTGAAAATATTTTCTGACATTAAACTGGTCCGTGGCCCAAAAAAGGTTGGGGACCACTGCATTACACAAAAGGCTGAAAGTACTGGAGTATCTGTATTTTCCCTGATCCCCTAATTTTTGTGAGTGAGGATTTTTTGGTTCTTATAAAAAGAGCCTAGAAGACACCACCATGTACATAAATAAGAACAATCACAAACTTTCCTTAAAAACACGCAGCCTCTTTGCAATTATAACCTGTTCTTTGTAGTGTAACCTGACGGGGTTCCACGGCAGATATGTCCCAGGCCACGTCCAGTGAACTCAGATATAGGACGTGTCAGGTGCACTGCAGAACTGCATTGCAGAATCAGTTCCCCTGCCTCACAGAACTGAAAATGCAGTGAATCATGAACTATACTAATCAGAGACTACAAGGTCTTAGGAACTCATCATTCAAATGCACAGGTGATTGTGGTGCAAATGGTAAAAACCCACTCCGAGAAGTACTCACTACATTAGTACCTTTCTATGCCTACAATTGAAACTTTTTTCCTCCAAATATCTGATAACTACACTTATACAGAAACTTTGTTCAGTTCAAGTGGCTCAGGGCACTTCTGTGCAAAACAGCCTCCTGGACTATGCCTTTAACCTAACAGGTGAGTTCTAACCCATGACTACAACACAGAATTAAAGTAGCGTGTAATTGGTAAAATAGATGAGAAGTTGCTCGAGTATTCAACTAATCTATTTAAATTAAGTGTGACATTGCTACCTTATCTCTGAAACATCCTCATGCCAACCAAAACTAGTACTATGGTTACTGATCCCCAGTGTCACTCTATTATCTGGAAAAAAACAACAGAAAACCAACATTTCAAGGTTCATGCTATGCACTGTACCACATTAAGGAATGTATTAATCTCACTCGTTCATTCAACAAATATTTATCAAATAATTACAGGGTTCTAGGTCACATCCTAAGTGTTGGGAATAGAGCAATCAAAAGGAGAAAAACTCCTTTACTCGTGACAACTACTTTTCAGTAGAGAGATTTTTCTTATAAAATTAGTCTATCTTTTGTGCTTAAAAATAAAAAGTTAACTAGACATCTGAAGTCAAATTCAATGTTTGCAATTTAAATGAGAAACTACTTTTCTTCCCCTGCAATTGCTGTGTAGGGTAAATCAGAAATTAGTGGGCAGATGGTTAATTGCCATCACTCATTTTTATCCCTTCCTGTTTTTTGGGGGGTTTTTTTAGTTTTTTTTTTTTGTATTTTTCTGAAGCTGGAAACAGGGAGAGACAGTCAGACAGACTCCCGCATGCGCCCGACCGGGATCCACCCGGCACGCCCACCAGGGGCGACGCGACCGGGTTCTTGGCTGCGGGAGGGGAAGAGAGAGACAGAGAGGAAGGAGGGGGTGGGGGTGGGGGTGGAGAAGCAAATGGGCGCTTCTCCTATGTGCCCTGGCCGGGAATCGAGCCCGGGTCCCCCGCACGCCAGACCGACGCTCTACCGCTGAGCCAACCGGCCAGGGCCTATCCCTTCCTGTTTTTGTTGAGGGATAAAGCTGCATTCTAACCTAAAAAGGAATTGCAAAAGTACTTTTCCTTTCCAAATAAATCTTAACAATGGGTTTTTAAATGTAAAGAAAGTTTGGTTTCAAATACTAAAGTGCTTTTTCTAGCACACTTACAAGACAACATTTCTGCATCGAAATCAGTGTTATGAATAAAATACATGTTTCTATTACCCACAGTTCCTTTCTCTACTAATATTACATAATTAACTGCATAAGCAAGAAGAACTCCTAAATTCTCCCCACCCTTTTGTTTTGTTTTTTTGTTCTACTTTGTCTTGAAGTCTGTGGATAACTACCATACTCTGATTAAATATTTTGTATTTTATTAATATCTTCAACATAAAGCCTTCCTGAAACCCTCCACTGCACTTCTCAAACACCGATTTAATAAAAATAAACTACAAAATATTTCTGAGAAACTTGTAATGTACTGTGTTTGAAACAACTTTATTTCTTTTTCTAAGTAAAACATCTAACATTACATCAAAGGGCAAAGTCCTGGCAAATGTAGTTCTGAATTGATGAGTTACTCTTTTTCCTCCAACTCTTACAGCAATAATGGGTTGCCCTTTTCTTATCTTTAATTTCAAAAACAGTTTAATAATCAGTTCTGAAGTTGATTTTTTCTGTCAGCCTGATCTACAGTTTTCCTTGGTCCTTACACAACCCATTATGACAAACAGTTGCTTTAAATGACATCTCCCTCGCGTTGATGGAGGAGGGCGCGTCCTGGGAGGCGCCTGTTCTCACGTGGCATGCAAGAGAGCTCCAGGGGTCCCTGCAGACCAGCGGAGGGACTCTGCAGCTGACGCTCCAAGCCCCATGCCTGCCACTCACCTAGTGAAGCTCCATTTTTGTCTGTGGTATTCAACTGCGCAACCTTCATCTGGGTAAAGTGTTCCACCGGAATAAATAAATGTATGTGTCTACTTTTCAATGGAAAGGAATCCGAAGACTGAGAGCCACGAAGTTAGTTCTCTTCCAACCCCTAGGTCAGCGCTCTGTCTACCTCAAGGTGAGCACCACAACGCACAAGCATCGTCACACCCGCGCATGTTGCTCGGCCTGTTCGCACACCCATCTCGGAGCTCAGTCCCGCGGGCTGCAGCCTTACATGGTCATGTTCCACAACATGCAATGACCCCCCACCTTTTGCCTCCTGAGAAAATGAACATGTAGCTCCAATAATTAGAAACCAGAACATCTTAAATTTTAAAGATACAGAATGTTTATTAGACACAAATTTAGATTTGAGGGGTATATTTATTATATTGATTTCCATTTCAATTAAATCTTTGTTGAAAATATTCTTTCCTCTAGACTGGCTAACTAGACGAAATCTTTTAAAAGGAAATAATGCCACCCTAGTGTATCTTTGAGGTTAAAAAAGGCAAAAAGTGAAATAATTTTGTTTCTTTTGTTCTTAAAAAAGATGCCAGAATACTTGGATCTAAAAATATATATAATTCACATCAAAACAAATCCTCAAAATTCAGCCATTCCAATAATATTTTAATGACTCGAACACTTCAGAAACTCCTTCTAAAGCATGATTTTCAGACAATGGGACACAGCTGAATTTCTTAAATAGTAGATTATAAATCTTCTATTAATCTTCCAATCCTTGAAGATGGTTTTCACATTTAGAAACAAGAAGTCTGTTCAATTAGGTCTGTACAGTGTAGTGACCAAATATTTACTTATCTTGGGACAAAAACATGGTATAACTGTATCTTAAAGAAATGGGAGTTCTTCTGTAGGCTAGATGAAATGTCACTGGAGTCAGGATGTATTCACTAAGGCCTGGCAAGACACCACCACTCAGAGAAAGCATGAGAGCTAATACCTATTCCTATTCCTGGGACTCAGTCCCGCCCTCCTCTGTGGCTGGTCACTCTCTGGGAAGTAGGCTTGGTCATTCATGGGGATGTCCTCTACTCTGCTTGATGATTTGAAAAAAAAACCTGATGTTTCCTCCTGCCCCAGAGTATCTGCTGCAAGGTTTACATAAACTCTGAATCTTTAATTTTTACATTACTTTTACCAAAAAACAAAAGTATGTAAAATACAATATAATAACTCTCCTGGGCTTTCTGGTGTCAGTGAGAGTGACAGTCCTAGTCATCCCTCACACCCCCCATGGGAGTGAACACCCTGACTTCTGAGAAGTAGGGGAAGATGTCCTGGATCCATAGTTCAGAATCTCCCCTTGTCTAACTGTTTCATGGTATTGACTTGCCTCTCGAAATGTTTTTCCACACTGTGTCAGATTTCTGAATCATGTTCTGGGGACTTCACACTGCTGCAGGAACTCGGTACCAGTTTCAGCATAATCATAGGACATCTTTTCTCAAATCTGAGGTTTAAAAAAACAGTAGCACCTTTGGAATTATTCTACAACTAGAAAACACTAATGTCAAAGTGTGGATTCCATGGCTTTGGCTTAAAAGCAGCTGAAATAATCTTCATCCATACAAAATGGTAAGGCAACAAAATTATTTAAAGTAGAAGCCTATACTAAAGACAATTCATACAATGTTATTACAAAAGGCTAAATAAGGCTAAATAAACAGCTAGGACAATATCAAAAAGATAAAGGTGGAAGGTAATGAAAGACAGGAGGCAGAAGAAGGAAATCGGAAACCAGAAACAACTGCAATATTTGCACTTCAAGTAATTTCAGCCCACTTAACAGAAGAAATGTGGTGCCTAAAAGAGGCCTCATAACTGTCATGTGAAGGCTTTTTGCCCAAGCCATTGCATCACATGCCCCTTTAGAATCTAAGATCCTGTTAAGGCACATCATTATTCAAAAGCCACTCAGAAGAGTGTGGCTTCTCCTCCTCCCTCCCAGTTTGGAAAGTGATACTACGAAGAGGACCCCTCTGGACCTAAGAGCGTGTCACCCTTTGGCATGTGTATGAGTTTCCTAGGGCTGCCACAACCCAAACTGAGTGCCTTAAAACAATAGAAATGTATTGTCTCCCAGGAGTGGGTCACCACTGTGCAGATACTCTCTCAACCCAGTCCAGTAGGAGCTCCGTCCCGGGGCTACTGGGAAAGGTTCTGGCTTCAAATCCAGTTGAGTGTAAGGCAACAGAGCAAAAGGATACATACAGAGAACAAGAAAAAAAAAAGTGCGGCCTGACCTGTGGTGGCGCAGTGGGTAAAGCGTCGACCTGGAAATGCCGAGGTCGCCGGTTCAAAACCCTGGGCTTGCCTGGTCAAGGCACATATGGGAGTTGATGCTTCCTGCTCCTCCCTCCTTCTCTCTCTGTCTCTCTCTCTCTCCCTCTCTCTCCCTCTCCCTCCTTCCTAAAAATGAATAAATAAATAAAAAAAAATTAAAAAAAAAAAAAGAAAAAAAAAGTGGATAAAATAATCTTACTGGCTAAATGGAATTTGTTTGAATAGATTATATCAAAGTAAAAATTTCCTTAGAACCAAGTAATAGAAATGATACCACGCTTGCATGGCTTAGAAAGCCAAGTGAGACTCTTTAACTCCCTTACTATACAGAGACACATTTTTCTCCCAGAAATATTGTTTCAGCACAAAATCAAGCATTTTTATACTACCTCTTCATTTTCTAAAGCACCTGGAAAGTGTTTATACTGCACCATGTGTCTTTAGGAAGGACATAAGCACAGACAAGACCCAGAAATAAAGTACCAACTCCATTCATTACCTTCCAGAGATCAGGTGATCCTTCCACAAGTTTGGCTTTAATGTGACAGTATTTTAATGCCAACTGTAAACACTCAGTTCCAAAATCCAGGTCATAGTCACTACACTGGGTAGGAAAAAACAGAGTTAACAAGTTAAAATCTAATTTTAAATAAAACTAAATCATTCATTGCATAATCAATTGCATAGAGAAAAGGAAGCGCCTAGAGAATTCTCAAGCTCTTTAATTAGCTACTGATTATGCAAGTTACAGAATAATTTTCCCTATGCCCTAAAAACCAATAAAAAGTAGGGATGATGCAATTATGAGTCTCAAACTTTCTCAGTCGTTTCAGGTGTCAGACATACTACTTAATTTCCTTTGCTCATAAGCTACCTTTCCAAACATGTTTCTAAAATGCCTGAAGGTGTGGCTGAGGTATTACCACATAATTCGATTGGACAAATCTATGTATCATAAAACTCCAAATCACCGACCTTATATTTGTATTAATTTATATTTATATATGTAAATTATATATATGATATATATATATACACACACACACAAATACATAGCTCTCTTATTCACCTTAATATTTTAAATACTAATATATCCTTTTTTAAATTTTTCCATTTTTATTCTGGATCTGGACACAATTTAGTAAAGGTCTGTCAAAGAGTTAGTAAAATATTCAGCTAGGACTTCTTGTTAAAGGTTAAGAAATGGTGAGAGGGAACGTTCCTGCCTTGCTTCTGATCCTAGTGGGAAAGCTTCTAGTTCTCATCATGAAGTATAAGGTTAGCTGTAGGTTTCCTTAGATGGTCTTTACCAAGTTGGAAAAGCTCCCCTTTATTCCTAGTTTACTGAGAGTTTTTATTACGAATGAGTGCTGAATTTTGTCAAATAGTTTTTCTGAGTCTATTGAAATTATCATTTGATTTTTCTTCTTCAGCCTGTTAATGCGATGTATCATAATAATTGATATTTTAAAATGAACTGTACCTGGATATCTGGAGTAAATCTCACTTGGTTGTAGTCTGTAATATTCTTTACATACATTGCTGTATTGTATTTACTAACATAGAATTTGCTAATATCAAATTCTGTTGAGATATTTTCATTTACGTTCATGAGATACTAGTATACTTTGTAATGTTTTTTCTATTTTTGGTATTAGGCTGGATCAGAATGACTTAGAAAGTCCTCCCTCTGTTTCTATCTTCTACAAGAGATTATAGAGAATTGGTATAATTTCTTCCTTAAATGTTTTTTAGAACTCACAAGTGAACCCATCTGGGCTTGGTGCTTTCTATTTTAGAAAACTAATAACTATTGATTCAATTTCTTTAATAGACATAGGCTTGTTTAGATCGTCTATTCTTGTGTGAGTTTTGGTAGATAATGTTTTTCAAGAAATTTGGTCCATTTCATCTAAGTTATTAAATTTGAAGATACATAATTTTTAATAATGTTCCTTCATTCTCCCTTTAATATTCACTGGTACCGTAATAATGCTACTTGTTTCATGTCTGGTATTAATAATTTGCATCTCATCTCTTTTTTTGATTAATTTTAATGGGGTGACATTGATAAATCAGGATACATATGTTCAGAGAAAACAGCTCTAAGTTATTTTGCCATTTGCTTATGCTGCATTCCCATCACCCAAAGTCCAATTGTCTTTCGTCACCTTCTGATTTTCTTTGTGCCCCTCCCCTCTCCTACCCCCCTCCCTCTCCTCCCCCCTACCCCGTAACCCCCACACTCTTGTCCATGTCTCTGAGTTGCATTTTTATGTCCCACCTATATATGCTTCATCTCTTTTATTCTTAGTGAGGCCTATTGATTTTATTAACCTTTTCAAAGACCAGGTTTTAGTTTTGTTGACTTTATCTTATTTTCTGTTTTCATTGATTTCTGCTCTAACATTTATTATTTCTCTTCACTGTCTTACTTTAAAATTTATTTACCCTATCATTTTCTAATTTCCTAAATAGAATATTAGATTATTGCTTAAGTCTGTGATGGCAAACCATTTTATAAAAACGGCCCACTTTTGCAGTGCTGGTCAGCCTGGTCCCTCCCGCCCACTAGTGGGCGTTCTAGCTTTCATGGTGGGCAGTAGTGGAGCAACCAAACGGTGCCATGAGTGGCCCACCACAAAAGCTGGAACGCCCACTAGTGGACGGGAGGGACCAGGTTGACCAGCACTGCAAAAGTGGGCCGTTTTTATAAAAAGGTTCACCATCACGGGGTTAGGTCTTTCTTCTTTTATAATACATACATTTAATGCTATCCAATTTTCTTTACTGCTTTAGCTGCATCCCAAAATTGTGATAAGTTGTGTTTTAATTTGTGTTTAGTTGAAAATATTTTTTTTAATTTCTCTTGACATTTATTCTTTGACCAATGTGTGATTGATAACTGCATCATTTACTCTCCAAGTATTTAGAGATTTTCCATCTATCTTCTTGGAATTAATTTCTAGTTTAATTCCATTGTGGTCTGAGAGCAAACATTGTATGATTTTTATTATTTTAAACTTGCTAAGGTGTTTTATGACCCAGAACGTAATCTACTTCAGTAAAGTTCCATGTGAACTTGCAAAGAATTTGTTTTCTTCTATTGTTGGATAAAGTAGTTCATAGATGTCAATTATATCCATTTGATTGCTGATATTGTTGAGTTCAATTATGTCCTCTCTGATTTTTCTGCCTGCTGAATTGTCCATTTCTAGTAGTGGGGTGTTAAAATCTCCAAATATAGTAGTAAATTCATCCATTTCTTCTTGCAGTTCTACTAGACTTTCCCTATGTCTTTTGAGGCTCTGTTATTAGGCACATAAATGTTAAGGAATTTTGTCTTCTTATAGAATAGACTCCTTGATGTAATAATATCCCTCTTTATTCCTGATAACTACTTTCTCTCAAGTCTGCTTGGTCTAAAATTAACGTAACTACTTCTGTTATCTTTTGACTAGTGTCAGCAAAGTATACCTTTCTGAAACTCTTTAATTTTAATCTGTATGTATTTCCATTTAAAATGAATTTCTTACAGATAACATGTATTTTGGTCTTATTTTTTTAACCCACTCTGACAATCTCTGACTTTAAATGAGATTATTGACAGTTAAAGTAACTATTATAGTTAAATTAATATCATATCTACCATATTTATTACTCTTTTCTTTTTGTGGCCCCTTGTTGTTTCTGGTTCTATATCTACCTTTTCTGGTTTGAGCTGAGTATTTATTCTTTTTTTCTTAGTATATCAGTAATACTTTTTTTTAAACTATTTTTAGTGGTCTAAGAGTTTGTAGTATACATAAACACATACTGATCGAAGTCTGCTTTCAAATAACACTGTACAACTTCATAGGTTGAAAAAGTAACTTACAACAAAATATTCCAATTCTCCCTCTCTTGTATCATTGCGGTCAATTATTTCACTTATAGACAAGCAAACATATATTTATACACATATAAACACACACATGCAAACATTAAATACACTGTTGTTCTTTTTTTAAACTTAACGATTAGTTGTGATATGTGTAAATATGAGAAAACTAAAGCTTTCTTTTTTAACCTTCATTTCTTCCTTCTCCAACATTCTTTCGTCTTTCTTTATGGAGATTTGAGTTTCTGACCTGCATCATTTTCCTTCTCTCTGAGGAACTTCTTTTAACATTTTTGGAAGGAGGTGTACTGGCAATAAATTCCCTCAATAATTATCTAAGGAAGTCATATTACTCCTTCATTTTTGGACAATAATTTTAAAGAGTAGATAATTCTAGAGTGAGTTTTCTTCTCTCTCTCTCAACATTGAATGTTTCACTCCATTCTCTCTTCTTGCTTTCATGGTTTCTGAGAAGCCAGATGTAATTCTTCTCTCCTATAGAGAGAAGGTGTTTTTCCTCTAGCTTTTTTATAGATTATGTCTCTTCAATTTTCTGCAGTTTAAATGGCATATGTCTAACTATAGTTTATCTGGCATTTATCCTGCCTGATGTTCTCTGAGCTTGTGATTTGGTGTCTGACATTAACTTGGGGAAATTCTCTGTCAATATTGCTTCAAATATTCTCTTCCTTTCTCTTTTCTTCTCCTTCTGGTATTCCCATTATGTATGTTAAACTTTTTGTAGACATCTCACAATTCTTGGGTATTTTCTTCTGTTTCTTTTCCCCAGGATTTTATTCTCTTTGCCTTTTAGTTTTGGAACTTTCTACTGAGACATCCTCAAGCTCACAAATCCTCTCCTCAGCTGTGTCCAGTCCACTAACAAACTTAAATTTAACCTTCATTTCTGTTACTGTTTTGATTTCTAGCAATCCTTTTTTAGTTCTTAACATTTCCATCTCTTTGACTGCATTGCCCAACACCTGGCCTTCTATTGGCTGAATTCAAGGTCCATGTGTACAAAGTTTCAAATACTCTAGCACAGGGGTCCCAAAACATTTTACACAGGGGGCCAGTTCACTGTCCCTCAGACTGTTGGAGGGCAAGACTATAAAAAAAAAACTATGAACAAATCCCTATGTGCACTGCACATATCTTATTTTAAAGTAAAAAAACAAAACAGGAACAAATACAATATTTAAAATAAAGAACAAGTAAATTTAAATCAACAAACTGACCAGTATCTCAATGGGAACTATGGGCCTGCTTTTGACTAATGAGATGGTCAATGTCCGGTTCCATATTTGTCACTGCTAGCCGTAACAAGTGATATGACGTGCTTCCGGAGCCGTGACACGTGTCTTGCATCACCAGAAATAGTACTGTATGTGAGCGATGCCACGCTTTGCGGGGCCGCCACATACAGTACTCCAGGAGCACAGGATGTGGATCCTGTGTTCCTCTCACTGACCACCAATGAAAGAGGTGCCCTTTCCGGAAGTGCGGCGGGGGCTGGATAAATGGCCTCAGGGGGCCGCATGTGGCCCACAGGCCATAGTTTGGGGACCCCTGGTCAAGCAGCTTCCTTAACCTCTACCTTCCCCTCTACAACTAATTTAATTTCTGTGATCAAAGCTGGAAATTTGGTTTCACCTCTATTGGTGACTCCTTTAAATTGTTTAATTTCCATAACTCAGTCTCTAACCAGAGTCTTCATCCATCATTTCTCTTACTCTCCCCTCACAGTAGTCGACCTGTTATCTCATTGAGGCATCCAATCCTGTGAAACCTCCATTTGCTCCTGGTCAGAAAGCCTCCCTTTTCTTCCACTGCCCTTGTCAACTAGGAGACTACGGCCAAAGACATGAAAATCTTTATTACAAACACCCCAACTGCCCGATCTCTTGTCCAGCCACTAGATCTCCTTTATAAACTCCAACTACAAATCAATCATGTAATCTCTGTTCTTGTTTTATGAATTTTAGTTCATAGTTTATCAGTTATAAATGTACAATATCGAAAACCAAATGCCCATACAAAATTATTTATGAAAAACTTTGCCCTGCTCCCTTTACTCCCCTTTGTCTTCCGAGAGGCAATTAATTCTTTTTCCTTCTAAATACCACAAAAGCTCAGCGGCACGTGGCCATCAACTTTTCTCACTTACACAGCTGTGGGACGGTAGAGAGGACTCTGCTTCCATGCTGCGGGGCTGTGGGTTGGCTGTGGCAGCTCTGATCCATGGGCTGTACTCTGCAGGCCAAATGGAGAGGCAGCAATACCAGAGTATGCCTTCCTCATGGCAACAGCAGAAGCACAAGAGGGCAAGTCAACGGCACAAGCACATTTGAGCCTCTGCCTATATCACTTCTATTAAAATATCAAAGCAAGTAGGAGGCCACATTCAGACTCATGGGGCAGGAAAATACACTTCATTTGCCAGGAGGCCATGGCAAGAGTGCAAAAATGGAACAATGTGGCAGAGGATAAACAACAGGATCAAATGCATTGCCTATCACACCACATCTCTCAATTCATACTTGTGATGCTGCCTCTTGACTTTCAGAGTTGGCCGTCATCTATGGAAGAAGAATTTGGCTTCTTTCCTCCCAACTTCACCTCAATACAGGCTAACATTTTCTATTCTGCCTTCCTTCAATATCATAATTTTTGTTGAATCAATCAATATTAAGTATTTACATCATTATTTATGTAAACACTACTCACTGCCAAGTCATAGACTGTAATTCCTTTCCTTCACAAGACTTTTTTTTCTTTGGAATTAGAATTTATCTTTTATTTTAAGTGTTTAGTTTTCTGTATATACATGACTCACTCAATAGCAAACGCTTAGCTATTTGTCTGGATCTACTCTCAAGATAGACACATAAGGTATTTTGACAATTTTATATTCCTAAAGAAGTCACCTTTGGAGCTTTCTGAGCTTTTTCAACATGGACTAGTTACCCTGTGCCAGCCACATAGCCATCGTCCTGAAACTCCCTATATCCTCATCCTGGGGATAACCTTCATCTGCTGCCCACCATGAATCTCCTATCTCCTGTACTTCTTGTAATCTTTCTAATTTGACTCCCTAAGTTTTGTGGAACAAATCCTTTAGTAGCTTTCTGGGAAAGGGAGTGTCGAGTTAAGCTTTTAAAAACTCTTTTGGTTGCATTATTTCTGATTTTCTTCCCTCTACTTTTTGTTTATTGGAAATTTTTGTTAAAGAGTATTGACTCTCTTTTCTTTCATATATATAAATATATAGTCCTTTGTGGGAACGTTTCTCAGATTTATTTTAACCCCAGATCTCTTTCTAATATTTAAATGTTTATTTTTCTAGCATTTTGATCTTGTTTTACATTTCCAATAACTTTTATCTCTGTAATGATACTAACTTAAAAAAAAAGTTTTCTTTCCCTTGCATATTCGTTGCTTCATCCATATTACTCTTTTCTGTTTGTTTTGGGCTCTATCTTCCACAATAAGCGCATTCTTCAGACCCATATGGTAATGCTTGTCAGCTTACATTTAAGAGTGGAAGATAAAAAACTATTAAACAATGAGTACAGACGTGGGGCTTCTGCAGAGCCAGCTGTACTGTAGGGTGATGGGGTTGAGAGGTTTACTGGGGAACTTCTGAGGTTACTATTTTTAAGTCTTTATTCTTAGACTGAACAGATTCTCCAAACAAAACTCTCTCCATTTCTAGCCAAGAGGGACAGCCACACTACCAGGATGCTGGCTGAGTGGGTAAAAGGCCATGGGCTTCCCTATTCAGTAGGCAGTGGGCACATGGGCTCTTAGTCACTGTTTGGGCAAGGTGCTCATTCCCTTGAAGACTCTCAATATCTGCCCATACATAGGGCACGCTTCACTACTATCTGCCTCTGTAGGTGGAAGGGTGGGGCCATAAAGTATGGAGGTGATTTAAAGATAGACTACTCCTAAATAGTTTTCAGCACACCCACCTTATTTTGACCCCTCTCACTCAGTTCTAGAGGTATCTGGTGCTGCAAGGTCCTGAACATTTGGGGAATTTTACTGTAGGCAATTTTTAATTTTTAGCTTTCCCTATTTTCTTTTAATAACTCCACCTTCTCAAATTTACTGTATTGGTCACTACTCATTTACTTGTTTCCCAGCTATCTGTTTGCCACTGTCTTCTCTCTTATTCACTTTACTCTGGTGGGTCCATGGCATTTTTAATCCCTTTCTAGTAGCTTTAATAAGGTTTGAGTAGTGGGGAAAAAATAGACACACAAGTTCAGTTGGTTATCTTTCCCCAGCAATAGGAGTATTTGCATTCTAATTAAATAATTCCAAGTTGTCTTACATAAAGGTGGTTTCAATTTATATGACCATAAGCAGTGTAGAAGAATGTAGCATGGTTGTTAACATGAGGTAAATGAGTAGGACTCATAAGGAATGAGAAAGCTCTAAAAAAATATTTTTTTGTATAATGTGGTTATTTTTCTTGGAATACATTTCACAAGTTTCAGGGCTTTTATGACACACACAATAAAGTAAGGAACCATTATTTTATGGTAATTATGCAATGGTCATGGCTTCAAATAATCCGATTACCTATCTACCCTTCCAGCTTTAATATCTTTCACAGTATTATTTCTGCAAGGCAGCCTGGGAAGTTTGCCCAACAAAGAACAATATATACATTAGAGAAAAATGAAATCAAAGGCATGCATGCACAG
Source organism: Saccopteryx bilineata (assembly GCF_036850765.1). Lineage (NCBI taxonomy): Eukaryota > Metazoa > Chordata > Mammalia > Chiroptera > Emballonuridae > Saccopteryx > Saccopteryx bilineata. Next base: position 36,029,437 of record NC_089496.1, read on the forward strand.
GTTTCTCACTCTGCAGTTATAGATCCATGCTCAGAATGTTTCAAGTAGAAACAAAATGGGCTATCTTACAATTAGGTAAACAATGAACACCTGCACTCAATTTATCATGTGAAAATCAGACTTGAAGCGTTTTGCATACACTTACATTGTTTGAATTATGCAATGTATTTTAGAATGGCAGGAGAGACAGTTATCCAAGAAGCTTTGTTCTTACAATTTATATAGGATTATTTTATAAGTAAATAAATAATCTCTGACTAAGTCCATGTGAGACTGATAAAATTCAGCTCTCACTCTTTAGAAAACAATGTACAAATGATCTGGCTAAGGACAAAATGTCTTTGGGTATAAAATTTTAAATAAGTTCACATATTTATTAACCTAGAGGCAAACACTGTACATATCTCACCATACTAAACATTCATGAGAGGCTTTCAAACACCTATCATGTGGGAAAATAAAAACTCAGTTTTCCACATTTTTTACTTCTGTACCCAACCAAAATCCATTATAAACTTAGAGGCCAAATCTAGCGATACTAAACATTATCTAGAAGATGATATTTCTTTTTTTCTGCGTCTCGATAATTGGGGGGTGACAGGGGCAAGCAAAGTAATATATGAGAATGAATTTCACCAGTAATTCTAAAACCATGGTTTTCGCCCTTTCTTTCACACTTAAATATTGCCAAGTACAATTAAAACCTCAGAGTCTTATTGGAAAATACATAACTTCTTTGAAAAAGTAAACTGATGAAAAGTTAACAACAAAATTAAAAATAAATTAAGATGTTACCCATAAACACACTGAGTAGGCATCATCTTTTCCCAATGTAAATTACTAAGGTAAAAACAGATACCTACAGCACTACCCAACCCCAGAGACAAGGCAGTTTTAAATGCACAGAAAAGTATCATAAGGCTCTTGCCATAACCTCAAGAGATCATAAGGGTCTGAAATAAATCCAGGGAATAAAGAGAGGAAGGGCCCAGACCAGATGTTGTTTCATCAGGAGCAGGACTGGTGATGCTATTGCCCAGGCTGGAAGGTGTAGGAAAAAGAGCAGGTCTGTCTGTTGGTTAGGTTAATGGTACCAGTTAGATTTAAGTTGCCTGTAGGAAAATCTAGTAAAAGTAGTCTTAGGAAATAGTAAATATATGCCCCCAAATTATGGGAGAAACATGAGAAAAATGATCAGAAAAGCTGCTGAAAATCTATTTGATGGGAAAATATCTATGGAGAATTTTCCAGAAAACACTCTAAGCACTGACAAGGATGAATTAGGCTTGGGAAACCATGCAAGCCAATGTGACCCGAGGAGAAGACGGCAGTATCAGAGATGTAGTCACAGACTGGGGGAAACTGAAGGGAAGAAACAATGCTTTCAGAGGATCATCTTGATTGATTTTAATTGACACATTTATAGGTTGCAAAGATTTTAACCTGAGTTCAGTGCAAGCAAATAAAATTGTAAAAATCAGCTTTAAACCTGAGTCAAACTATTATCTCAAGTCCTTTATTGACTGAAAGTATAGTTAAAAACTTATCACGCCTGACCAGGCAGTGGCGCAGTGGATAGAGCATCAGACGGAGATGCGGAGGACCCAGGTTCGAGGCTCCGAGGTCGCCAGCTTGAGCACAGGCTCATCTGGCTTGAGCAAAAGGCTCACCAGCTTGGACTCAAGGTCGCTGGCTCGAGCAAGGGGTTACTCAGTCTGCTGAAGGCCCGCAGTCAAGGCACATATGAGAAAGCAATCAATGAACAACTAATGTGTTGCAATGAAAAACTGATAATTGATGCTTCTCATCTCTTCTCTGTTCCTGTCTGTCTGTCCCTAACTATCCCTCCCTCTGACTCTCTCTATGTCCCTGTAAAAAAATAAAAATAATAAAAAATAAAAAAACTTTCACACCTTCTACACAAACATCTTGTCCAATAGCTTCTTTCTGACCCATTCTTTACTCATTACTTTCAGCCTTCTCTCTGGTTTTCTTATATTTCACATGGTACTTACAAATATTTCTAGCAACTAATCCTGCAGATTAGTTCCCCAGCAACAACTTTTAAACATTGTCCATGAAACTGTGGCTCCTTGCTTCATAAAAAACTCTGTTCTCTACAGTCTACGTCCTTAAATAATGACACAAGTCAACTAAGAGAGTGGGAATTAAATTTGCCTGAACACTAAGGTGAATAGTAACCAGAAAACGTTCTTTGGCAATAAAATGGAACAAAGGGCTAAAATGTGTAACTACATGGATGAATCTCAAAATCATAATGTTTCAAAAGAATACATATCTATGACTCCATTCATATGACATTCTAGAAAAATGAAAACTACAGAGGACAGAACCCGGACCAGTGGGTGGCTAGGGCCTGGAGATGTGAAAGGGAAACTGACCACGTTTGGCCATGTGATTTGCCTTAGCCAGGAGAATGAGGTAGGAATGAGTGCACCAGCTCGAAATCTAGGCAGTAAGAAACTGTGTGCTTCCTCTCTCTTGTATCTCTGCCATCTCCATGAAATGAGTATGCCTAGATAGACGGCTGATCAAAGGAGGAAAACAACATGGAGCAGAGAGTCCAGCCTACACACGCCTGCAGTGCAAAGCAGAGATGCCCCAAAGCAGAGCCTCCAGCCCAGTCTAGCCAAAACTAGCCAACCTACAGACCCAACCTACAGAATATAAATTGATTAGCACTGAGCTACTGTCCTCTCGGATAGTGTATATATACCACATGTGTAGCAATAGCGAACTGCCATAATTATTGAAGAAGTGCTTTGAAATTAGCCAAAAACTAGAAAGAAGTCAATGAGTCAAGTAATCTATAACGTACTAAAGTAATCCAACACAAAGAAATAAACTACAAGTTTATGAACTAGAAAAAAGAAGTGTAAAAAAAATACAAAAATAGTATCAATATAATTTTATTCATAAGAGATTCAAAATCAAGCTATTTGAGAAACATCTACAAAAATGGTAAGGCTATAGAGGGAGGCAAGAAAACCATTAACACCAAATTAAAGGAAAATAATAGGAGGGAAGAGAACAGCACCAGGAACAGGGATGCAAACAGGAAGGAGCAAAGAAGACATCACAACAGTGCATTGGCAATGTTCTATCTCAGAAGCTGGACGATGAATCGAAATCAAATACCTATCATGTTCTTAAATCAATCTATCAAATGGCATATAATATGTGCTAAGGAATATTGTTATCAAACACGCATATCAACACACCACACACACACAAAAGCCTTGTTGAGCAAAAATGGACTGACCTGCCTGTCCCTCCCTCACCAGCAGGGAGCTAAACTGTGGGCCCTGGGCCGGATGAACTCCATAGCACTGACAGTCACAGAACGGTAAGAAACTATTTGGAAGGATTGTCTGGGGACATTGGGAGGTTAGCCAGGAACACCTGGATTGCAATATTCCCTCTGTAACAGATGACATTCTATTCTGAGAAACTTAATAAATCTCCTTAGTGACAAGGAGTTGAGATATTTCATTTGTTGTCAACAAATACAAAACAAGTGAGTAAAAACAGAGACCAATAGATAGGTCACTTTCTTGCTCCTTCTCTGCACATTCTGTGGGTGACACCAAAACCAGCAGGGCATGCTGGAAGCAAACGCCAACTCTTCTAGGTCAGCACACGTCACTTTGGGCCCCAGCCTCTGTCCTACTGAGATGGCTGGGTTCAAGAAATGAGCGCGGGTACACGGGAGTTCCCAGACTAGAATAGAGTGAAATGATCTGGAGCAGACTCTCTGTTTCCATCCTGCTTTAATTTTGTTCCACTTTTCCTAAAAGAAATAGCAATTCTTTTACTCTGCCTTTTCCCAAGAGAGGAAATATCTCTAATTCGTTACAGGTCAAACTCTGATTATCTTCAAATAGATCTTAACTTTGAGGAAAAACAAGAGCAGGTGGCAGGACTCAACAGGTAACAAGTAACAAGGACCCTGACCCTTTTGTTCAGACTGCATCTCGTGCATACAGAAAAAAATAGTGTCTCCAAGCCAATAGCCATTGGAAAGATTGAGCTCTCCCAAGGCTAAAATACCCTTTCCTTTACACATCCAGTGCATTAAAATTGCTCCTAAGTTAAATGGCAATTTTTTTCTTAAAATGTATGCTTCTTAAGAAAATGTATATATCAATACATGTGTTTATATCAATACAGTATCAGTAACTACATATATCAATATAGGTACTACTGAAGAGAGTTCTCTTCAATTCAGCAATTAAGCCGCAACATGAAACACACACTCCCCCTTGCTTTGCACAGAAGGGGAACTTCTCCACATCTGACCAAGGTGTGTCCCCTGTCAGTCACTTGCTATACAATGGTAGGCCACATCTTCCACTACCCACTGCCTTTGCCTAAGGCCAGGGGTCCCCAAACTTTTTACACAGGGGGCCAGTTCACTGTCCCTCAGACCATTGGAGGGACGGACTATAAAAAAAACTATGAACAAATCCCTATGCACACTGCACATATCTTATTTTAAAGTAAAAAAACAAAACGGGAACAAATACAATATTTAAAATAAAGAACAAGTAAATTTAAATCAACAAACTGACCAGTATGTCAATGGGAACTATGCTCCTCTCACTGACCACCAATGAAAGAGGTGCCCCTTCCGGAAGTGCGGTGGGGGCTGGATAAATGGCCTCAAGGGGCCGCATGTAGCCTGTGGGCCGTAGTTTGGGGACCCCTGCCTAAGGCTAAGATGATCACTGTATAATGTTAGTCTTTTTTCTCTGTCCTCCTGGAAATTCCGATTAAAGTGGCATCCTGTTGTAATTTCTCTCATATGTATTTTTTAGAGCCGCATAGTTATTTCACCTTACACGTAGGTGACATTAATGAAGCACATGTCCACGCACTGTGCAACCTTTAGGAGAAAACATCTTCCAATCTGTCCAGGATACTTCGGGGTTTTTTTGTTGTTGTTATCATTTCCCCTCTTGTGGTATATTCTTTATATTATTTTATTCAGTCTCCTGAAAGATTCAAGAACCCTGCCTTAGTTTTTAACTGAAGAATTAAAGGTTAGTTACACAATTAGTGTTTTCATTTTCTTTAAATCAATACCCAGCAGTAGATTGCTGGGTTATATTATAGTTATATTGTTAAGTTTTGAGGAACTCCCATACTATTTTCCACAGTGGCTGCACCAATTTACATTCCTACCCAAAGGGTTCCCTTTTTTTCAGATGTTCTCCAACACTTGATATTCTTGTCTTTTTGATAATAGCCATTCAGACATGTGTGAGGTGATAGATCTCATTGTAATTTTGATTTGCATATTCCTGATCATTAATGATGCTGACCACCTTTTCATGTCCTTGCTGGCATCTGTCTGTCTTCTTTGGAAAATGTCTATTCAGATCATAGGCCCATTTTTAAAATCTGATTGTTTTTGCTATTGAGTTTTGCTATTGAGTTCTTTTATATATTTTGGATATTAGTCCCTTTTCAGACATGTGATCTGCAAATATTTTCTCTGTTCAGTAGCTTGCCTTTTCACTTTGTTGATGGTTTCCTTTTCTGTGCAGATGCTTGTTTACTTTGAAGCAATCCCACTTATTTATTTTTGCTTTCCTTGCTTTTCCTTTTGCGATCAGATTCAAATAATCATTGCCAAGACCTATGTCAAGGAGCTTACAGCCTATGTTTTATTATAGGAATTTTATAATTTCATGTCTTACCTTTAAAGTCTATTTTGAGTTAGATTTTGTTTACGGCGTAAATTAGTGGTCAGATTTTATTCTTTTGCATGTGGCTGTCCAGTTTTCCCAATAACATTTATTAATGAGAATTTTTATTCTCCATTACATATTCTTGATTCCTTTGTCATAAATAAATTGACTGTATATATGGGTTTACTCCTGAGCTCTCTATACTGTTCCATTGGTCTATGAATACATTTTATGCAAATCCCATACTGTTTTATTTACGATGGCTTTGTAATATAGTCTGAAATCAGGGAGCACGATGCCTCCAGCTTTGTTCTTCTTTCTCAAGATCACTGTAACTATTTTTTCTGTGTGGTTTCATATAAATTTTAGAATTATTTGTTTTATTCCTTTGCAAAATGTCATTGGAATTTTGATAGTAATTATATTGAATCTGTAGATTGTTTTGGGTAATATAAACTTTTTTCCAACCCATGAAAACAAAATATTTTTCCATTTATTCGTGTTTTCTTCAATTTCTTTCATTAATGTCTTGTAGTTTTCAATATTTAGGTTTTTATCTCTCTCATTTATTTCTAGGCCTTTTATTCTTTTTGAGGTAATTGTAGATGGGATTGTTTTACCTTTCTGTTAATATGTTATTTGTGTATAGAAACACACAGATTTTTGGGTATCAATTTTTGTATCCTGTAATTTCACTGAATTTATGTATAAATTATAACAGTTATGTGATGTAATTTTTAGGATATTCTATACTATTATGCTCTTTGCAAATAGTTACAATTTAACTTCTTCCTTTCTAGTTTGAACACCATTAATTTCTTTTTCTTGCCTGATTACTCTAGCTGGTACTTCCAACACTATGTTGTATAAAAGTGGCATCTTTGTCTTATTCCTCATCTTAGAGAAAAGGTTTTCAGCTTTTCACCAGGGAGTATGATGCTAGCAGTGAGCTTGTCATATATGGCCTTTGAGAGTTTTATCATAAATGGATGTTAAATAGATGAATTTTTCCATCATTTCAAATGATCATTTTATTTTCATCCTTGGTTTTATTAATGTGATGTAGCACATTGATTTGTGGATTTTGCTCCATACTTGAATCCCTGGAATAAATTTTACTTTATCATGGTGTGTAACTATTTTAATTTATTGTTGTATTTGTTTTGTTAATATTTTCTTGAAGATTTTTGCATCTATAATCATCATGGTTATTGGCCTGTAATTTTCTTTTCTTGTTGCATCCTTGTATAATTGCGGTATCAGGGTAATGATGGCCTCATAAAGTGAGCTTGTAAGTGTTCCCTCCTCATCCATTTTTTAGAAGAGATTGAGAAGAATTTTTATTAATTCTTCTTTGGCCCTGGCCAGTTGGCTCAGCAGCAGAGCGCTGGCCTGGCATGTGGAAGTCCCGGGTTCAATTCTTAATCAGGGCACAGAGGAGAAGTGACTATCTGCTTCTCTATCCTTCCCCCTTCCCTCTCTCTCTTTCTCTCTCTCTCACTCTCTCTCTCTTTTTCTCTTTCTCCTCATCCCACAGCCATGGTATGAATGGTTAGAGCAAAGTTGGCTCCAGGAGCTGAGGATGGCTCCATGGCCTCACCTCAGGTGCTAAAATAGAGAAGTGGCTGCAGATGGACAGAGCACCATCCTGGTAGAGGGCTTGCATCCCAGTCAGGGCACATGCAGGAGTCTGTTTCTCTGCCTCCCTGCCTCTCATTTAATATATAAAAAAACTCTTCTTTGATTGTTTGGTAGAATGCAGTGATTTTTTTTTTTTATCTAGAACTGTTTTCAGAGTATAATCAGGCCTATCACTATACTCAGATTTTATATACTCAAGTAAGAGATGATTAAGAAAAACAATTAAGAGATACATTTCTTTAGTCTGAAGGTAATTACATTATACATATGTGGAAAATTAACTTCTTAGTGGTATTGCTTTATACTGTACACAATCCTTTCTTCTCATCTATAAACTTTATGATAATAATACAAACACAAGTAACCCTACACATATGCACATGTGTGCATGCACACACACATATAAAAAACCATGGGGTCTATGGCCAGATTAAGCCTTAAATTGTGTACTTTCATAAGGAACGTCTTAGTAAGAACAAAAAGCCTAAATAAAATGTAACTTTCATTTGGCTGCAATCACAAAAGAAATAAAAGGAAAAGTCCTTCAAAATCTGGATATTAACCACAAGTAAAAGAAATACTTCATTAACCTCTGTGGGATATTCAGATCAGATTAGAACAGAAAAATGTTCTCTCTTGTTTCAAAACTTTTCAATCACTTGCCCTAAATATAACAATCCAGAAAAGGTATAGCTAAGAATAAACAGCTGAAAATCATTTTGCTTCATTTCCCCTAACTTTCTTCTAAGTGGTAAATTCTATGAAATCATATCACTTAAAAAATCACAACAAATTGCACGCATTGTTACACACACCCATACACACACAAATTAACTCTCTTATGTCAGGAACTGTGCAAAGCAATAAAAAATCAATTCATTGCATTCATAAAGTTTCACAGCACAAAGAGAAATTGTGTGATTTTTTAAATTTATAAACACTTTGTTTTTAACTGCACTAATTATAAGACACAACTTAGCAAAAAATAAGTAGATTTTTCTCCAAAAGAACATTTAAAACAAGACTGTCTTCATTTTTACTTGCCACTACTCCTTGCCTTTTCATTCCTCCGCATTTACCTTTATTAGAAATGCAAAGTCAAAACAAATAAGTGAATAAAACCATCTACAAATACATCAGTTTCCTGTGCAGAAATACACCAGTTTCTCAGACTGTTACTACCTATAATTCATAGAAAGAATTCCTTATGCAAATAAGCTCAGGAAATACTAGTTTTTTGTTTTCTTTTGTCTTTGTTTTAGGAAATGTTAGTTTCAATGAAGTTCAGCACCTTCATTTCAGATATTTTATTTTACTAACATGGATTCTGATTTCAAGTGGGGGATATGATTCCTAGCATTTTCCAAATATATTTCACCATAAGACCTTTTTCCAAAACTTAATATCTTTAAGAACAATGCTCTCTGGAACATAGTTTGGAAATTATGATTTAACCCAACCTCAGCTTTTCCATTCACTTTGTTTTTTCTTGCAAATTGTGCTCAAGCTCCCTGTCTCCTTTGTTCCTTTGTCCCTTGTCCCTGTCTCTCTTGCTGTGTCTGTGTTCTTCTATTTCAGTCTCCCTCTATCTTTTTCCTGTCTGCCTTTTCCTGTCTCTTTCTCCTTTCTTTCCCTCTCCTCCATCTCTATGTGGTTCTCTTTCTTAATCTCTCTTTCAGGCTCTATATTTATGTCTCTCTGAGTTCCTGCCTGTTTCTCCTTTCCCTTCTTCCTCCTTGTCTCTTCCTCCCAGCCTCCCTGCAAAATCCATTTTATTTTTATTCTTTCTCTCTCTCTCTGTTACATACACATATACCCTTACAAAAATCTTATCATTGCTTTTATGGCAACACATAGCACCTATGTGTTTATAAATGAGCCCACATTTAACAAGTGGGCCTTGGATTATACATCCTAAGAACTTATTATCAACTCAATAAATCCATGTAGGCGTATGCTTTGTTTTATTTATGTATTAGTCATTGATATTACCATTTCCAAAAATATCTCTTAAACAAAAATTAAATACTCTGCCTATTTAATCAAAGGAAATCAAATCGCTCATTCCATCTGATATAAAAACGATCTAGTAGTCTAATGGAAGAAATATGCTGAATTAGCAGATCAGGTAAATCCTATCTATGTAATGGCAATTACAAGGTCAAGCAGGTACAAATGTATGTTTTAGAGAAATGTATGTTTCTATGAGAAAGTTGTCTCATCAATTAGAGGATATAAATAAAGAAGTAGAAAGTATAAAGAACCAGATAGGAATTCCGGAGTTGAAAAGTTTAATAATGAAAGTGAAAGGTTTACTCGGAAGGCACAACAGCATGCATGAGCAGTCAGAACAAAGGCATATTGAAGATCAGTCAATTGATGTCATCCTATCTTTGTAATAAACTGCCACACCAAGTGAGATACACTAGTGAACACAATCAATTTCAACTAAAATTGCATAGTATAAACCTATATCCATCATGTCATCCAAATTATTTATCCTTATAAGGGATGAAAAATAATTTTACTGAGTGGCTATTATACACCAGAGACTGGGCTCAGCACTAGAACACAGTGAAGATAGGTAAAGCCCCTGTCTCCCTGGACTATATATGATAGGGGGATAAATGTAATAAACAAGTAAACAAACCAAATTGAAAATTATAAATGAAAATAAGTATGATAAATATAATAAAAGAACTAGAAAAGAAACACAGACCAAAAGGTTTCATAAGGATTTGATATTTAAGCCTTGATCCAAAGAGCCCCCTTATGAGCAAAAGAGCTGGTGGCCAGGCAGGCTTATAATGTTGCTGAAACTGCAAGAATGTTACACATCCAGCACCTACTTTTCCCATACCACAAAGTTCATGACAGGAGGGTAAAAAAGGAAAGAATTTAAGAGTAATTAAAATTAAAAGAAGAACAGAAGCACTATCTAGTATGTGTTGATCACTGAAGACTGAAATATCAATCATAATCTTTTTCACTTACCTGTAAATGATATACCTATACCCTGCCACAATCTCATCAATGTGAAATGTGCCTGTGTGTGGCACTGCTGGTGTGACTGGTCACACGGCTTGTCCAATGAAACTGAATGGCAGTGGCAATGTGCTAGTTTCAAGTCTCTTCCTTATAAAGAATCATATCCTCCCACTTGTTCTCTTGTCATTTCTGCCATGGCTGTAGGAAACTCCCCTAGCTAGCTGCTGCCCCTTCAGCCTGGGTTCCAGAAAAAAACAAACAAAAAAAAACCATGCATAGAGCAGACCTGAGCACAGCCCTCAGCAAGGAGCCATGCATAAAAATAACAGCCATAACTAGTCAAACCCAGCCTAGTCAACCAACACCCAGCCAGCCAGAGACAGGTGAGCAAGAATAAATTATCTTTTTATATGCCATGCAGTTTGGGGAATATTTGTCCATAATAACAGTTAAAAAACACTTCTAATATCAGGCACTGCACTTGAAATTTTACATGGGTTAGCTCAGCCAAACCTCCCACAGACCCTCTGACATAGTACTACTTTTAGCCTTATTCAACTGTTAAGAAAACTGAGGTTGGTAGGTTGAATAATCTGCTTACAGTCACACGGTTAATAAGTGGGAGAATCAAGAATCGAGTTCACACAGTCTAATTACAAAGCCCTATGTCTCTTTATGACTATGTCTCCCTCTCCTACTTGGCTTCAGCTGGTTAACAATAGCATCAATTAGTATACCCTTGTTCTCTTTCTAGTCTAGTACTGATGGATGTAAACTCTAAAAAATAACCATCTAGGGACTCTGTGTTTCCAGATTCGCTCCTGTTGCTGCCTCCGTCAGGATCAACCTCACCTGGCTGCAAACTAAACAGAGTGCTACCAAACCTACACACCACTTTAAGAGACAACGCTGCTTTATCTTCAAGAAAATATAGTCAAGAAACAAGAGGCTACCACAGAAAAACAAATTTGCTATTGATGATTTATTGATAATAAGAAAAAAAATTAAATTAAATTTTGTTTTTACAAGAATATCATACTGCCTGACCTGTGGTGGCACAGTGGTTAAAAGCGTCAACCTGGAACACTGAGGTCACCGGTTTGAAACCCCAGGCTTGCCTGGTCAAGGCACATATGGGAGTTGATGCTTCATGCTCCTCCCTCTGTTCTTTCTATCTCTTTCCTCTCTGTGTCTCTTTCTCTGTGTCTCCTCTCTCTAAAAAAAATGAATAAATAAAATGTAAAAAAATAAATTGTAAAAAAAAAAAGAATATCATACTGAAAATAATATATCAGATGACATTATAACTACATGATTTTATAGTGACAACACCATCTTGGAAAATAGGGTGGAAAGACTGTTCTTTTTATAAATGAAACTCCCCTATAAATGAGACAGAATTTAATTCCTTCATCTAAAATCAACAAAGTCATGATAAGTATAAAAAGTGAAATTTATTTAAAATGCAAACCTCAATGTATAGTTTCTTTTCACATACTATTATACTGCTTAACTAAACACCATGAGGACATGATATAACATGATGATTTGTAATATGATTGAAAACAAAGGGCATTTACTCATTCCACAATCTGTAAGAATCAGGTATGCAGTAAGTAGATAAACCTACTTCTAATGAAAGGAAAAAAATCTGAGACTTCTGATGCTCATAATTCCATTTAATATATTGTGGTAGGGAACACACAGACTGCACGAAATGATGTAACTTATCTTTATTTGGACACTTAACTGTCCCTTCCTTCCTTCCCTCTTTCTTTCTTTCCTTCCTTGCTTCCTTCCTTCCTTCCTTCCTTCCTTCCTTCTTTCCTTCCTTCTTCCTTTTTTCTCTTTCTTTCTTCCTTCCTTCCCCCCTTTTTTTAATTTACAAGTAACTAGAGATTACTTGAAGGGAAAGAAAAAAAAAAGTCTGGTCATATCATCTTAGAATTTAGTTATTTTTAGAAATGAAGGATATAAATTTTTTCCTTGCAGTTTCCTTACACCCTAAAGACCATTATGGCTAAGAAAAGTGTGTGTTTCCAAAAAAGAAATATAGTGTCATTAAACAGATAATTTAATAGGATGTTTCCTGAACCTCCTCACTGAACTATAGCCATCAAAAAATAATGGAGTTAGTCATGCTATTTATTTCTTCTATTTCAAATACACGTATTTCCCTAAGGCGTGTATATAAAAAACATACTTAACAGGAGGACTAAACCACAGAGTTAAACCAAAAAGATGAAAACAACACAAATACAAAGACAGATAAGACGCTAATAAAAATGCACTGCTGAATTCACTCTCAACTAACCAGCTAAAGAAAGTCTCTAGTCTGTTGATCCTCAGTGACCAAACCTTATTAAAAAGGCATTTATATACGTAATTATACTTTTTATAGGCAAGTAATCTCAAAATGTCTGAGACTTAAGCATGTCATTGTTGCAGGAATCAGTTTCAGGAAAGGTAATAGATATTGTATTCAGGCTGCAATTTTCATCCTATTTTTGGCATTAAATAGCTATTGACCCTGGGAAAGTACTTTGATTTCTTAACTCCAAAAAGGGAAAAACATCTCTCAGTTACCCTGCTTTCCACAGAGCGGGCACTCAGTGAACTGGTCTCCCCTTTTCTTTTCATGAATTTAAATTCCATGTTAATTTAACAAAGAAAGTGTATCTTAGGATGAGGCTGAAGAGGACATTTTTTTATTAATTTTAATGGGGTGACATTGATAAATTAAGGTACATATGTTCAGAGAAAATATCTCTAAGTTATTCTGACATTCGATTATGCTGCATTCCCATCATCCCAAATCCAATTGTCTTCCGTCACCTTCTAACTGGTTTTCTTTGTGCCTCTCCCCTCCCCCCATCTCCTCCTTCTCCTCCCCACGCTCCTCCCCTCCCCCCAGCAACCATCACACTCTTGTCCATGTCTCTGAGTCTCATTTTTACGTCCCACCTATGTATGGAATCATATAGTTCTTAGTTTTTTCTGATTTACTTATAATAGCTCAGTATAATGTTATCAAGGTCCATCCATGTTGTTGTAAATGATTCGATGTCATCATTTCTTATGGCTGAGTAGTATTCCATAGTATATATGTACCAAAGCTTTTAAATCCACTTGTCCACTGAGGACATTTTAATTCACAGATTCAAGTCACTTAACAGTCTTAGAGGCAAAAAGCAGATGTACTCCTCCCCAGTCACTCCCATTCTACACGAGCTCCAGCTCCCACGGAAAACACCACTCACAGAGGAAGCTGAGATGCAACAGACACCCAGATGAGAACTACAATCAAAGCAAAAGGCAAGTAGCTCTAAAAAGTACTAGTAATTCATCTCTCTTGTTTAATTAACAATACATTCTAATATTTAACTGCTATGTATAAATTTTAAAGTAAGAAATATATAACTGAATAGAAATGTGACATGGCTAATGTGTTCAAATACTTTTTCAGTTACATTTATTGGGGTGACATTGGTTAATAACATTACATAGGTTTTAGGTGTTCCATTCCCTAATACATCATCCATACCCTGCATTGGGGAGTCATCACTCTAAGTCAAGTCTCCAGGGTTGTATGTTTTCCTTTTCCTTAAATATACCATATTTCCCCATGTATAAGATGCACCATTTATTGAAAAATTTGGGGTCTAATAATTGGATGCATCTCATACAGTGGTTGTAGTTTTCTTTACTTGCATTTCCTGCTTTTTCGTGCTTGTTTTTGTGCTCATTGTTGAAGACAGTGATTCGTCATCAGACACAGATGAGGACAAGCTAATGGATGGGAGTTTTGACAATGATGAGGAGTTGTATGAATTTTACGATGAATAAAACTTGAGTTCAATAACTTTATGTAATACATTTTTTTTCAAATTTCAGGCCCCCCAATTAAGGTGCGTCTTATACATGGGAGCATCACATACATGGGAAAATACGGTAAAGACTGGCTATAACTCAGGGGTCTCAAACTCAACTCAGCATGTGGGCCGCAGAGCAAGATCACAGCCGTTAGGCGGGCCGCACTAGGTCTACAAAAGGAACTGTTACGCAACACTTTTCTCACTGCAGTTGAAAACAAAAAAAAAATCAGTACAATAAGCACAATCGTACATGCAGTTTACTCAGTGTCACAAAACGACCAGAAACTGTAGTTCGCATCACAACTGCTGTTAACTAAGCTAATATCTAGCTAGGATGCTAGAGAAATGAAAAATACAAGTAGGCCCCTAGGCTTACTTAATTTTATCCAAAATATTTTGAACTTTGTGGATTAGTCTGCGAGCCACACAAAATTGTTCGGGGGGCCGCATGCGGCCCGCGGGCTGCGAGTTTGAGACCCCTGCTCTAACTGCTCTGGTCTACAGAGTACGGCAGGAGTGACGGTGGCCCAGGCTGGCCAGGCTATAGTAAGACTGTCAGCTTCTACTGTGGTCTCTTGGAACCCAGGTTGTATTCAAGTTCACTAATCCATTCTTTAATCCATTGTTGGTCACAGCCAATAGACTCACTCTACTTTTATCAAGATATATTTTTCAGTTCTCAGATTTTCATTCGATATTTCTTTTTAACCATTTCCATATTTTTCTTGAAATTCCTCCTTGCCCATCCATGATGTCAATCTCTCTTGAAGAGTCTACAACATATTTATTATAAAGCCGTTTCCAACATCTGTTTTTGTTTTTTATTTTCTATTGGCTGATTTTCTTACCGTGGTCATTTTTACCTTTGTTAATATTTGAGACAAAAACTATCAATTGTAGAGAACATAGGTTCTATTACCTTCCATGGTGTTTCTGTGAAGCGATACTGCCAAAATGCGATCCTTCTAGGATACTGGCAAAAAGTCAGAGGTGTTTACCAGTTCCCTGTACATAGCAAGTCATGCTCAGTCTAGACCAGCGGTTCTCAACCTGTGGGTCGCGACCTCGGCGGGCGTGGAAAGACCAAAACACAGGGGTCGGTATAGACTGTCTCCCAGGGGCGAGCAGCTGCGGAAGCCTCTGCTCTTCCGGTTCAAGCCTCCAGTCATGTTTTCTCCTGGGTCCCTCGGACTATCCCCCATCCAGGCCCAGGTTAGGAGGCAGCAAACGCTTGGGATATTTACACGCACATAATCCCACCTCCCTACTCCAGGGCTCTCTACTTTCTGCAGTAGCTCCCTCCCTTCTCTGGCAGCCCCACATTCAATCCTCTGGATTTTCAGTATTAATATATTTGTGTGTGTGTGTGTGTGTGTGTGTAATAGCTTTCTGCTTTGCCACTACAGGGGCTGAGACATGACCCCAGGTATGAGCAGAACGATATATATCATTCAGCATTAAACCATACCATAATCTGACCATGAAAAATTTAATTTACAGTATTAACTTCACACTAAGAATGAATAAAATAGAACTCGAAAAAGTATACTAAATCCTAGGGGAAGAAACAAACTTGGAAAGAAGGGTAGGGAGGCCCCTCTCCGAGGCTGAGACTCAAACCTCAGTGAAGACTTATTTGGCAGCGGCCCACTGGATCGTGGGGAAGTTTAGAAGGCTGACCTGGGCCCACCATAGTGCACAGTCAGCAGGCCCAGGCTGGCATGTTAGACAACACGGGGGCGGCCTGGCAAGCTGGGGTGGCCAGGAGCCCAGGCTGGTGAACAGAGGGACAGACAGGGGCTGACAGGCTGGCAGCCTGCCGCTGGAATGCCAGGAAACGAAGGCTGGCAGGCACGGAACCGCAATCCGGGGCAGGCACACAGGAAACCTCCGCCAATCGCCAGCAGGCAGAGCCAA
Source organism: Saccopteryx bilineata (assembly GCF_036850765.1). NCBI lineage: Eukaryota > Metazoa > Chordata > Mammalia > Chiroptera > Emballonuridae > Saccopteryx > Saccopteryx bilineata. The sequence goes on from NC_089496.1 coordinate 36,045,572, forward strand.
CAGGCAGAGAGCTGCCCGCCAGAACTGGCATCAAACACTTGCTAAGGACTGAATGGCCCTGCATGCCACAGACACCTGCCCCTGGCAGCTGCCACGGCAGGAATAGAACCCTAGCAGAACCAAGAAGGAAGCCCCTCCTTCCGCAGAGTCCCCTTGGCATCCTCCGCTGGTAAGGCTGAAAATCTCTCAGCAAAGGAAAGATGTCCAAGGAACCAAGCAAGGCAGTGAAAAGCAGATTTAGAGCCAAGCGCCACACTATATATAGGTCTTTTACCAGGGCAACCCTCTTTTTTGAAGGGTTGAATCCCTTCTGACTTTTCTCCTACTTCTGGTCACTCTTCACTGCCATTATACTAATACAAATATATACATATACATATATATATATGTATATGTATATATATATCTCATTTTGTATACACGTCTTTGTCTCGCTTAATAGAGACAGATAAATATCAGAGCTTATAACTTTTATCACTGGAAAGTTGGCTATGCAAGCTATTCTGTCATTACTAGGAGCCAAAGTCCTGAGTAATGATTTAACACAGAACCTGGAAAATACAGTAAGTCCTCACTTAAGGTCATCATGGGTTTCTTGGAACTGCAGTGAAACAACGTATAATGAAACCAGTTTTACCACAGGCTATCGATTTTCAACCTTTTTCATCTCAGGGCACACAGAAACTAATTACTGAAATTTTGTGGCACACCAAAAAAAATATCAATATTTGTTGCTAATCTGACAAAAAAAAATAGGTATAATTTTGATTCCTTCACACTGAACAGCTATTGTCATTTTTTTCTTTGACAATCTAAGGGAAAAGAGGTCAGTGGGCCTGGCTAAATAATTAGGAATTGCATGCTTTAAAATTCTTGCAGCACATGGGCTGAATATTACCGCCATAGGCTAACTGATAAATATAAGAGTTAAGTTTCTATGGCATCTCATCAGCATTATAACAAAATGACATTGTGCGAAATGATGTTATTCAAGAAACTGCTGTACTGTAAGCAGAAAACTAGTCCCTGTTTTTTATGTATCCGACTACCTCCCATGAGGTTTATGAAGTGTATAGCCAGCCTGGCCCTCAGCAGTGCACAGAAATTTTATTAACAATACATCCTTGTCCAAAATATTCTCATGAAAAAAACTGATTTCTTCTAGTCCTAAAGAAATTTAGGAAAAAAATGAAAATATCTCCCTTAACTCCTCAGATAATGCTAAACTTTATCTCTAGCTCATATTCTGAAACATCAAACTCTTGCTCAGTATATAAATGCCACAAATAATAATGTCATCATAAAATAATGACAAACTTTCAAATCACGTGTAGGGAAATGATTACATTTTTATTTGTTACAAGTCCGTAATGTTTAAGTACATGTTGAAGGGCACGTAGTTAGAAGGGCTGGATCCCAGGGAATTATTTCAGATCTCATTATTCCCCACCAGAAAGGTGGTTCCCAAACATGCCAGCTTTAATATTAGTCGTTAATAACTTTCATGTCATTATATTTGACTTTTCAATATTCTAGGCAGCAGACCAATAAAACAAAACCCTGCCAGAACCACTTAAAAGCAAAACTTTCCTCTAGTTCTTTTGGCAATACTTTGGAAACACCCAAGAAGAAAACTATACTGTGAACTCAACTTTGGCACCAAACACCATATATAATTATTACTTTTATAGAGACGTGTGTATCTTCTAAAAATGTACTATTTTTTAAACAAAGTAAAAAAAAATAATTTGGCAATGGTAAAAAAAAATAAAAATAAATAAATAAATAAAACCCACAACAAACCAAGTCCGAGCTGTTTGTACAACATGTGAGTGGAGACAGTAAGGACACAGCTCCCCGGTTGAACTAGATAATGTAGCAGTCTGGGAGCAGGCCACTCCAGTGACATGTGAGAGGGGTGATAGCAATTGGACCTTACACAGTTGTGTTGTTGGGGAGTGTTCAGACTGGAAGGGCAAGTGGAAGGATCACAGAAGACATCATTGATGAGGCAACCTCGCTACACAAACCACAAATGGGAGATGTTGAGGGCAGAGCCATGGAGAGACAGTTACAGTGGGTCCTGGGCCAAGTAGCTGATGATGAACCAGAGCTAGTGATACTCAATAGTTCTAACATTCAGGAAGACAGTGAAATGGCAAAGACAGGCCGGAATCCAGCAGGCACTTTTGTATCTGTTAGTCACCCCATCTAACTAACAGCAAGAGGTTAAGAGTGAATGGCTACTGCTTTACTTCAGCCTTCTGCGTTTCATTCATACAGCTCTTTGGGCCAATCTAACCAAGAAAAATAGTTCCCAATTTAGACAAAGTGACACAGCAGCACATACCACAGATGAATAGCTCATAATTCAGATATATACAGGGAAAAAAAGGTTCATTAATTCATCTGCTTAACACTAAACAAAGTATGTAAAAAAGGTATGAATAAAGTTATATCAACTTTAAAACCCATATTCCTTCATGTTAAGTTATATCCTCAAATATCTCACTATACTTTTTCCATCATTCTGCAATTTTTTTATAGTAAAAGAGCCTCAAATAGCTCAAGTTTAGATCTGCCTAGAAAATTGGTTTTGTTTTGGCAATGAACTGCTAAAATGACCACCTGGATGTTTACGCATGCATTATATTAACATAAAAGGCCAAAGGACAAAGTGAGATCAAAATTTATTTTAAATTATTTTATTATCTGATTCTGAATGAAACCATACCTCACATGATTTCCTTAATATTCACACGAACTTAATTTTGAACCTTATTTCTTCACTCTAAATAATGCTATCTCTTTGCAAGTACCCATAACAGTTTGTGCGGTCAAGGACTTGCTTGGTAATCCAGTTTTCATCCTTGGAGGAGAATGAATTAGATGGATTGCCTGGGTACTGGTCTCTGTTAGCATTTGCCACATACAAAGCCTAGAATTTGAAGCTCACTTATGTGTAATTCTTCAGTGGTCCATCTGGGTAACTTCTCAAACTTCCTCCTAACTCCTGCCTTCTCCTGACTGTCCTCCAGAAGTTAGTATCTACTTTGAGATGCTGAGTCCTGCAGTAAAAACATATCAAGAAGAGACATATACTATGCTTCTCAGTTCATTTCTGTTTATTTTTTAAAAAGCAGGCTTTCTTGCCAAATTCTGTATCAAAGAGATCAAGGTTTTAGAACATAAAACAAAAAGCACTTGACAATTCCAAGAGGCCCTACTGCTCATGACAGAATAAGTGTTTCCATTGTCTGCCTCTTCCCACACATTCCATTCCCCACCTCTAACTTTCTTACCAGAGAAGCACAAACATATAGCGATTTCCAGTAATCTACCAGGTTGAAAACTGTTTTCCCAGGATCTTGTTTTTCCAATTCAATAACATGAACTCGGGACAAACCACAAGATGAAAGCATCAATCCTCTTATTACTGATGTTTTCGCTCCAGTCTGATTCTGTGTCCTTTGCGTGCCCCGTCCTTTGTCTGCCGTTGTTCTTACGGACACTTATCATTGAAATGCATTCACACTGCATTTTTTAAAAATTGTCTACACAGGTAAAGACATGTTCATATTTTATTAAGACATGATTCCTCGAGAACAAGTGTAAAGTAGGTTAAGAGTGTGAATAAATAAGTAGTATTGTTCTCTAAGGTTTCTACAGTTCCAGTTTTCTGCCTATAGTACTAAGGAAAACATTCATAGCTCTCTGTATAAAATATAAAAAGCCTTTATCTTCTTTAATTTTCATAATAACATGTATTAAACATCTACTAGATTTGAGGTACAATGAGAGACAATAAAGACAGAAATATGATTAGAATCAGTAACATCAAAGAAAGCATTACCATCCCAAATGCCAAAACAATCTAAGAAAAGAACAAAAAAGGTAGGAAATTTTATACCTCCTAATTTCAAAACTTACTACAAAACTACAGTAATCAAGCCAGTGTGGTACTGGCATAAAGAAAGACACATATACCAGTGAAATAGAATAGACAGCCCAGAAATAAACACCTATGTATACATATATAGTCACAAGGATGCAGACACCATTCAATGAGGAAAATGACAGTCTTTTCAACAAATGGCACTGGGAAAACTAGATATCCACATGCAAAAAAATATGTAGTTCAGCACTTACTTAACACCATGTATACAAAAACTAACTTAAAATGAAAAAAAACCCAACTAAACATAAGATCTAAATTATGAAACTCTTAGGAGAAAGTAGAAGGGAACTCTTCATGACATTCACTTTGGCAATGATTTCTTAGATATAATACCAAGAGAACAGATAACAACAATAACAAAAATAAAGATAAACTGACCATATCAAAATGAAAGACGTCTATACATCAGAGGACACTATCAACAGAGTGAAAAGGAATTCATACAATGAGAGAAAATACGTGCAAATTTTGTGTGTGATAAAGGGTTAATATCAGGAATACATAAAGAACTCCTACAACTAAACAACAACCAAAAAAAAGAAAAAAAAAAAAAAACACAAAAACAAGTTTTCACAGGGACAAGGGCTTGAATAACATCTCTACAGAGAAGATATACAAATGGCCAATTTGTACACAAACTGCCTCTTTCCTATAGATAACTTTCTGATTAAAAACATAATTATGTGCCAATAATTTTAAATTTCAATGAAATACATTGTTTCCAGAATAATGTGTCAGTAAAAGCCTTGATAATTCAATAACCATTACAGAAATTGAAATGTTAATTATCAAAAAGCTGCTCATCAATGAAAAAATTTATATGCAAATAAATGGAAAGACTTCCAACATTCATAAATGAAGTTTTAATTATGTTCAAATGTATATACTTCCCAAAGCAATGTATATATCCCGTGCTATCCCCTTAGAATCCTAATGGCATTTGTTTTTAAAGGAACAGAAAAAGTGATTCTTAAAATTCATAGAACCACAAAAGACTCAGAATAGCTGAAACAATGTTAAAAAGGAAAAAAGCTGAAGACATCACACTTCCTGAATTAAAAATATACTACAAAACTACAGTAATCAAAACAGTATGGTACTGGACTAAAGACAGAGATATACACTAATAGAATAGAAAGCCTAGAGAAACCCATCCACAAATGCCCTACTGATTGTTGACAAGGGTTCCAAGAGTACAGAAAGAAGAAAAAATGCCTGACCTGTGGTGGCGCAGTGGATAAAGCGTCGACCTGGAAATGCTGAGGTCGCCGATTCAAAACCCTGGGCTTGCCTGGTCAAGGCACATATGGGAGTTGATGCTTCCAGCTCCTCCCCCCTGTCTCTCTCTCCTCTCTCTCTGTCTCTCTCTCTCTCTCCCCCCTCCCTCTCCTCTCTAAAATGAATAAATAAAATAAAAAAATTTTAAAAAAGAAGAAAAAATGATCTCTTCAGCACATGTTTCTGGGAGAACTGGATATCCAGATGCAATTAATGAAATTGAACTGTTATCTTACATCACACACAAAATTAAATACAAAATGGATGAAGGACTCAAACAACAAAATATAGACAAGTGGGGTTGCAAACTAAAAATCTTCTGCACAGTAAAGGAAAGATCAACAGAATGGAAAGGCTAAACTAAGAAAAGGAAGAAAATTTTGCAAACCATGTACCTAATAAGGGTCTTTTTTCTCTCCTGTTTACAAGATACTAACTCTTCTTTTTAATTGTTTTCCATTACAGCTTACCTTCCATATTATTTTGCGTCAGGTTCAGCTGTACAGAATAGTGGCTAGACAATCATGTACTTTACAAAGGTTTCCCTGGTATTTCCAGTACCCACCTGGCACCATACTTAGCTATTATAATAATACTGACTATATTCCCTACGCTGTACTCGACATCCCCATGATGATTTTATAACTACCAATCTGTGCTTCTCAATCCCTTCACTTTTTTCCACCCAGCCCCCTAACACTCCTCCTTGCCGGCAACCACCAGTCTGTTCTCCCAATGAGCCTGTTTCTGTCTCTTTGTTCAGTTATATTGTTTTTTGCATTCCACATATAAGTAAAATCATATGATATTTGTCTTTCTCTGAAGACATGTCTCTTAGCATAATTCCTTCGAGGTTTATCCATGCAGTCACAAATCTTTTTTTAGGGTCAAATAATAATCCATTACCTATCCCTTCCTATGTTTCCTTTTCAAGATCCTGTGTTAACATTTCTTCTGAGACTCTATTCTGAGGCTTTTCCTAACTACCTTCAAATCCATCAAACATTCATCAAAGTTCTCTCCTTTGGGGAACTACACACTGTAAAACTGAAAAAAAAAAAACTCTAAAAATTGTAATGCTTGTGGATATAAAGAAAAGACACTCTCCATAAAATTCAGTCTACTTGACTGGCTTCTTACCAACTCAGCATTTAAAGCCCAGTGTGTTAGCACTCAGTACAAGATACAAGTTTCTATTTATTCTAATGCACATGGACAGGGGCAGGATGCATATTACAAAAAGAAATTCCTGTTGTATTCCTAACCTTATGATCACGATATTCTTGTGCCTGGTCACTAACGTGACAGGAATCTTTAATTATCAAAGGGTTTCTTTTGATTGTGACTTTTAGGGATGTTTTTACCCTTTCAAGTTAGACAGGCATTTAAAAAAAGAAACTCTTATAATGAAAATTGAGAAGCTGTGATATTTAAATATTAAATAACTCCACAGTCCATAATTAACACCCCAGAGATGCTTTCACTGGTTGCTTCCTGCTGTGTCTTTCATGCAAACTTAATTAACAACTCACTTATAGAATTCTCTTTCTGAGAACTCAGAAACTCAAGTATTGGAAATGAAGCAAGTCTCTAAGCAATAAAGCTCAGAACACCAGCTGACCACCATACCAGCTTTCTCAAGAAATAGATTTATGTAATCTGAAAAGCTTCTTTCTACAAAATTTCTTATTTTTTCCTAAAACTGCATAGAAGAATTATATATTTGAATACTTAATAAGAATCCTCTGGACCAATCTTAGAGATTGTATAATTTTCACTGTTCAACTTGACATTCTTTAATTGAGCAATACGTATTTTCCTTTAGCAGTCTCATAATGTGTCATTAAAAATTCGTAAGAAAAAAAATATTTGTTTAGATAATTTTAAGCAACAAAATAAAACCAATACATAAATACCTACATACAAGAAAAAGCCCCAAAACCAATAAAAATAATACTTATTTTGTAAAATTGAATTTTACAGGGGGACCCTGGTTAGCATAATTATACAGCTTTCAGGTGTCGACTGTACAACACATCTCTGTACACATATTGTGTGTTCATCCCCCTAAGTCAAGTGTTCGTCCATTACCATTTATTCCCCCATACCTTCCTCATTCTCCCCTACACCAGCAATCGACTCACAACTATAGATTTTTAATGACTCTTAATATCAATGCAGACGTAAACATTAATAACACTTCAGTATTCAATTATGTAATTCATTTTTCTACAAGCATACATTTAGACATATAATGCTACAGAATATATTTTAGATAGTTATTAATATAATTTTATATCATTATGTCATATCATTATTAATATACATCCAATCATGAGCATTTTCATGCCTCAGAATTCTACAAGAACACAACTTTTGATCCTTTAAAATTTCTATCAATGAGCCTGACCAGGTGGTGGCACAATGGATAGAGCATTGTCCTGGGATGTTGAGGACCCAGGTTCAAAACTCCGTGGTCACCAGCCTGAGTGCAGGCTCATCTGGCTTGAATGCAGGGTCATCAGCTTGAGCATGGGATCACAGACATGACCCCATTGTTACTGGCTTAAGCTCAAAGGTAGCTCTCTTGAAGCCCCAGGTCACTGGCTTAAGCCCAAGGTTGCTGGCTTGAACAACTAAGGTACTGCTACTATGAGTTGATGCTTCTCATCTCTCTCCCTTCCTGTCTGTCCCTGTCTGTCTCTTTCTCTTTCTCTTTCTCTCTTTCGCTAAATTAAAAAAAAAAATCCTACCAATAATGTCATTAATTAATCTATAAATATATAGGCCGAATAGAATTTTAGTTACAAAAATACTGCCATCACCGACTTTATACACAAATCGTTGTCCATACTTCTAATAACTGTTCAGATGATTATCTCAAAGGCTCTAGTAAGAATTTATAAATATTTATATATACGTATGTGACTATATACTATCCTCATGTAAAGCTTTTTATATAATAATTGACATTAGTGTTAACCCATAATTGTGTATCTACATATACTTATATATGCATGCATAAAATTCATTTATTTTATAATATTAAGAACCTCATGTAAGCTCTGAACTCTTCTAGGTGCTAGAAATAAGAAAAAGTTCCTGCCCCATAGAACTGACATACTAGTAGGAGAGATAAATATCTACCAAAAATCTGGGTAGAACTGATATCTAATAAGAAAAATTAGGCCCTGGCCGGTTGGCTCAGCGGTAGAGCGTTGGCCTGGCGTGCTGGGGACCTGGGTTCGATTCCCGGCCAGGGCACATAGGAGAAGCGCCCATTTGCTTCTCCACCCCCCCTCCTTCCTCTCTGTCTCTCTCTTCCCCTCCCGCAGCCAAGGCTCCATTGGAGCAAAGATGGCCCGGGCGCTGGGGATGGCTCCTTGGCCTTTGCCCCAGGCACTAGAGTGGCTCTGGTCACGGCAGAGCGACGCCCCAGAGGGGCAGAGCATCGCCCCCTGGTGGGCAGAGCATCGCCCCCTGGTGGGCGTGCCGGGTGGATCCCGGTCGGACGCATGCGGGAGTCTGTCTGACTGTCTCTCCCCGTTTCCAGCTTCAAAAAAAGAAAAATTAAAGCAGAATAAAGAAATGATAGAGGATGCTGGTTTGTGTGAGATTATCAAGGCAGGCTTCTCTGAGGAACCGACAGTTGCACAAGGACCTAAACGGGGAGTGGAAACAGTGTGATTGTCTGGAGAGAGTGACCCAGGTGGAGGGAAGAACAAGTACATTGGCCCTTTCTCATGCATTTATACCCGGGCACATCTTGTATGTTTATTCCACTGAACAAATATGTACTTGGTACTAAAAATATATCAGACAGGTTGTTAAGAACAACAGAGATACTGTCTCTGCCTCACAGGACTGAGTCTATCAGGGAAATCAGATATTTCATAAATGGCTTCCCACATAAATAGATATGATTTTGATAGTAGGCAGAAAAAATAGGGCACTGAGGAAACTTAGAGTGGGTTGATCTAACCTAGTCTCAGGAGGGGAGCAGAGGTCAAGAAGGTGATAATTTACCTAATATCTAAGGAATGGTTGGCAAGATAAGAGGGCAATCAAGTTCCAGAAAGGAGGAAACTGTATTTGAGAGCCAGTGCCTCTGTGCATTACGGCTTAATTCTTTAGTAAAAACTTCTGAAAAATGATATTTCAATATGCAGATTGTGAGACTATATTCAAATTTTCGTCCAAAATATAGCTGTTGAATATTTATACTTCTGAATATAAATGTTTATACAAGAATAAAAAATTCTTTCATTAATTTCAGAAAATGTGGCAGATGTAGTCTAGCTCAGCAAGATTTAGGTTATAAAATAGAATATTTGAATAAAATAAATATTGAGTAGCACACATTTATATGATTAATGATGAAATACAGGCAAATTCTTCAAATTCATTATTTTAAGAAAATAATATAAACCATGGCTGACTATTCATATCATTAGGATGGATTTAATTTACATAATCTCATTTTACAACAGACACTGATAGTCAAGACTGAGTCAAAATTTAATGTATGTATGTGATTAACTACCCTCTATCCAAAATGTGTCATATTTCTCTATTATAAATGTCAATATTCATATTACGATTATCTCATATTTCCTGATTGTCTAACATCAACCAAGCACTGGGTTAGTCTCTTACTCATATTTCATTGGAAGTTTCTGACAAGCATAATGCCTGATATCAATAACTATGTAACCAATAAATATGCAAATTAATGGCAGTAAAATTTACCTAGGCACAAAAACGTTTCCAAAACCTGAAAAAGAAAACCAAGGTAATCCAGTATAATGTAAACATGAATAAATTATTTGATATTTTAGGCCCTGGCTGGTTGGCTCAGCGGTAGAGCGTCGGCCTGGCGTGCGGGGGACCCGGGTTCGATTCCCGGCCAGGGCACATAGGAGAAGCGCCCATTTGCTTCTCCACCCCCACCCCCTCCTTCCTCTCTGTCTCTCTCTTCCCCTCCCGCAGCCAAGGCTCCATTGGAGCAAAGATGGCCCGGGCGCTAGAGTGGCTCTGGTCGCGGCAGAGCGACGCCCCAGAGGGGCAGAGCATCGCCCCCTGGTGGGCAGAGCATCGCCCCTGGTGGGCGTGCCAGGTGGATCCAGGTCGGGCGCATGCGGGAGTCTGTCTGACTGTCTCTCCCCGTTTCCAGCTTCAGAAAAATACAAAAAAAAAAAAAAAATTATTTGATATTTTAAAAGAACTTATCTTTAAATTTTTAATTAACAAAACGTCCACACTGCCACACAGAGAACTCACCCCAGCAGGCCTGACACAGCTGTCCTTCGCAACACCTGTCAATGAGGTGGGCACTCCGCCAGCATCTGGGAACCTGGCTCTTGCGGTATTCCCATTGAACAGTTAGCTGATAAGGATGCCTCACTGTTCCCAGACTGTCTGCATAAACACTATTGTTTATGTGAAACACCTGCACTCCTTCTGGGAAGCTGGAAGTTTTTTTATGTGGCAGGCAGGATGTCCATGTGACCAACCCCAATAAACACCTTGGACACCAAGTCTCTAACGGGCTCCCCTGGGGAGAAACATCATGCGCATGTCCCGGCGTGTTCACTGCTAAGGGAAAGGTGGTGTTCGTGTCACCCTTCAGGGCAGGGAGAGGGCACAGGAAGCTGCACCTGGGCGCCTCCAGACGCTGCCTCTGTCTCTGTCTCAGCTGATCAGAGGTGCGTCCTCACTGTTTCACTGTAATCAGTCTAAGCCGGGAGTACAACTGTACACTGCATGCCATGAGTTCTTCTATAAAACCTCCAAATACAGGGATGG